>NC_134355.1:79917855-80536859 GCF_048569485.1 Anomaloglossus baeobatrachus | reverse complement strand
TAGTGGAGATGGGGGAAAATTGTACAATTGCTGCAATAAAATATCAATGGCAGCCGCAGCTCTCAGTTCCTGTTGATTAACTCCTTTGGCCGAAGATGGGGAGAGAGAAGCCGGTGGTGGTTGAGTGCCGTGCTCACATGTCAGCATGGCAGGTAAGTATTAGCTTTTTTTATTTCTTTGTCGCTCCATTGGGAGACCCAGACAATTGGGTGTATAGCTTCTGCCTCCGGAGGCCACACAAAGTATTACACTTAAAAGTGTAAAGCCCCTCCCCTTCTGCCTATACACCCCCCGTGCCTCACGGGTTCCTCAGTTTTCATGCTTTGTGCGAAGGAGGCTGACATCCACGCATAGCTCCACATCTTGGTCAGCAGCAGCTGCTGACTAAGTCGGATGGAAGAAAAGAGGGCCCATAACAGGGCCCCCAGCATGCTCCCTTCTCACCCCACTCTGGTCGGCGGTGTTGTTAAGGTTGAGGTACCCATTGCGGGTACACAGGCAGGAGCCACATGCTGTTTTCCTTCCCCATCCCTTAATGGGCTCTGGGTGAAGTGGGATCCTAACGGTCTCCAGGCACATGGGACTGTGCTCCCTCCGCAGCCCCTGGGGAATCTGCTGGACAGGAGCCGGGTATCGTCAGGGACAAGGCCCTGCTACTGTGAGGTACTCTGTGTCCCCCTGGGGGACCGCGCATGGAGCGCTTGTGCCATACACACTGCAGCTCTGCTGGGTGTGTTAGTGCGCCGGGGACTACCGCGCCGGCCGCGCTTATTCGCCGGCCGCGCTTATAACTTTAGTCCCCGGCTTTTGCGGCCTAGTATCGCATATTCCCGCCCCCAG
Source organism: Anomaloglossus baeobatrachus (assembly GCF_048569485.1). NCBI lineage: Eukaryota > Metazoa > Chordata > Amphibia > Anura > Aromobatidae > Anomaloglossus > Anomaloglossus baeobatrachus. The sequence continues at coordinate 80,536,019 of NC_134355.1, read as the reverse complement.
GCCTGCCAGTCAGGGGAAGGGCGTGACGCTGCACAGGACGTCAGCGCTGAGGGCTGGAGCATACTCTGTATCCTCCTCCCCCCCTCACTCAGCTCAGTGGGACATCAGATTCCCGCACTTTCTAGGGCACGCCCACGGCCCCCTCCTCCCCACAGAACTCCGGCAGCCATTCCTGTCAGCACTTCTGACGCTGGAGAGGAGAGACAAACGGCTCTGGGAGGCCCAGGCAAGGGAATCTGGTGATCACACAATCGCTTTAAGCGGTCGGTAAGCAGCACCTGGGTGCTGGCCCCACTGAGTGCCGAAGTGTACATATATATATATGCTATACATTTACACTGTACGGTCGCACTGTTGATTTTTGGCTATATACCCTCCTGGATTGTACTCAGAGGAGACAACAGCATGTCGTCCGCAAAAAGCAAGGGTGCCAAAGCACAGGCTTATTTTGCAACCTGTACCTCATGTACGGCTATACTACCGGCAGGTTCCACCGATCATCATTGTGTGCAATGCTCGGCCCCTGTGGCACTTACTCAGCCGGAGCCTCTGCTACTGGTGGCCCAGGTGGAACCACCTGCTACCACTGTCCAGGTGACAGGGACGGAGTTTGCAGTATTTGCTGACAAACTGTCTGAGAGTATGGATAAATGGTCTGCTAAGATACTAGAAGCCTTACAGTCCAGACCGGTGACTCAGGCCACGGGCACTGTTCAATCTTTGACCCCTGGCCCCCCTCAGTTGGAGCAGCAAAGTGCTCATGGGGTGACATAGGTCCCAGGGTGAGGTCTCTGACACGGACCGCAGTCCCAGGCCGCCTAAACGGGCTCGCTGGGAAATTCCCTCGACCTCATCACACTGTTCGGAGTCTCAGCAGGAGGACTCTCTGGATGATGAAGCGGAGGTAGCAGATCAGGATTCTGATCCTGATGCCGCTCTCAACCTAGATACACCTGAAGGTGACGCCATAGTGAATGACCTTATAGCGACCATGAATCAGGTGTTGGATATTTCTCCACCAGCTCCTCCAATTGAGGAGTCAGCTTCTCAGCATGAGAAATTCCGTTTCAGGTTTCCCAAGCGTACATTGAGTACGTTTCTGGATCACTCTGACTTCAGAGAGGCAGTCCAGAAACACCGAGCTTGTCCAGATAAGCGTTTTTCCAAGCGCCTTAAGGATACACGTTATCCCTTCCCCCCTGACGTTGTCAAGGGCTGGGCTCAGTCTCCCAAGGTGGATCCTCCAGTCTCCAGACTGGCGGCTAGATCCATAGTGACAGTGGAAGATGGGGCTTCACTCAAAGATGCCACTGACAGACAGATGGAGCTCTGGTTGAAATCCATCTATGAAGCTATCGGCGCGTCTTTTGCTCCAGCATTCGCAGCCGTATGGGCACTCCAAGCTGTCTCAGCTTGTCATGCGCAGATTAATGCAGTCACACGTACGGCTGCTCCGCAAGCGGTGTCCTTAACCTCTCAGGCGACGGCGTTTGCGTCCTACGCCATTAATGCTGTCCTGGACTCTGCGAGCCGTACGGCGGTAGCATCCGCCAATTCAGTGGCAGTCCGCAGAGCCATGTGGCTACGTGAATGGAAGGCAGACTCTGCTTCCAAAAAGTTCTTAACCGGTTTGCCATTTTCTGGCGACCGTCTGTTTGGTGAGCGATTGGATGAAATCATTAAACAATCCAAGGGAAAGGACTCATCCTTACCCCAGTCCAAACCAAACAGACCTCAACCACGGAAGGTACAATCGAGGTTTCGGTCCTTTCGGTCCGCGGGCAGGTCTCAATTCTCCTCGTCCAAAAGGCCTCAGAAGGATCAGAGGAACTCCGATTCATGGCGGTCTAAGTCTCGTCCTAAAAAGACCGCCGGGGGGAACCGCTCCCAAAGCGGCCTCCTCATGACTTTCGGCCTCCCCAAACCGCATCCTCGGTCGGTGGCAGGCTTTCCCGCTTTTGCGACGCCTGGCTGCCACAGGTAAAAGACCGTTGGGTGAGAGACATTCTGTCTCACGGTTACAGGATAGAGTTCAACTCTCGTCCTCCGACTCGGTTCTTCAGAACATCGCCGCCCCCCGAGCGAGCCGATGCTCTTCTTCAGGCGGTGTGCACTCTGAAGGCAGAAGGAGTGGTGATCCCTGTTCCTTTTCAGCAACAGGGTCACGGTTTTTACTCCAACTTGTTCGTGGTGCCGAAAAAGGACAGATCCTTCCGTCCTGTTCTGGACCTAAAACTGCTCAACAAACGTGTAAAAACCAGGCGGTTCCGGATGGAATCGCTCCGCTCCGTCATCGCCTCAATGTCCCCAAGGAGATTTTCTAGCATCAATCGACATCAAAGATGCTTATCTCCACGTACCGATTGCTCCAGAGCATCAGCGCTTCCTGCGTTTCGCCATAGGGGACGAACACCTTCAGTTCGTGGCACTGCCTTTCGGCTTGGCGACAGCCCCACGGGTCTTCACCAAGGTCATGGCAACAGTAGTAGCAGTTCTGCACTCTCAGGACACTCTGTGATCCCTTACTTAGACGATCTGCTTGTCAAGGCACCCTCTCAAGCGGCATGCCAACACAGCCTGAGCATTGCTCTAGAGACTCTCCAGAGTTTCGGATGGATCATCAATTTTCAAAAGTCAAATCTGACACCGGCCCAATCACTGACATATCTTGGCATGGAGTTTCATACTCTCTCAGCGATAGTGAAACTTCCGCTGGACAAACAGCGTTCACTGCAGACAGGGGTGCAATCTCTCCTTCAAGGCCAGTCACACCCCTTGCGGCGCCTCATGCACTTCCTAGGGAAGATGGTAGCAGCAATGGAGGCAGTTCCTTTTGCGCAGTTTCATCTGCGTCCACTTCAATGGGACATTCTCCGCAAATGGGACAGGAATTTGACGTCCCTCGACAGGAACGTCTCCCTGTCTCGGGCAGCCAAGGCTTCCCTTCAGTGGTGGCTTCTTCCCACTTCTCTGTCGAAGGGGAAATCCTTCCTGCCCCCATCCTGGGCTGTGGTCACGACGGACGCGAGCCTGTCAGGGTGGGGAGCGGTCTTTCTCCACCACAGGGCTCAGGGTACTTGGACTCAGCCAGAGTCCTCCCTTCAGATCAATGTTCTGGAGATAAGGGCAGTGTATCTTGCCCTAAAGGCATTCCAGCCGTGGCTGGAAGGCAAGCAGATCCGAATTCAGTCGGACAATTCCACAGCGGTGGCTTACATCAACCACCAAGGCGGAACACGCAGTCGGCAAGCCTTCCAGGAAGTCCGGCGGATTCTGCTATGGGTGGAAGCCACAGCCTCCACCATATCCGCAGTTCACATCCCGGGCGTAGAAAACTGGGAAGCAGACTTTCTCAGTCGCCAGGGCATGGACGCAGGGGAATGGTCCCTTCACCCGGACGTGTTTCAGGAGATCTGTTGCCGCTGGGGGATGCCGGACGTCGACCTAATGGCGTCCCGGCACAACCACAAGGTCCCGACATTCATGGCACGGTCTCAAGATCACAGAGCTCTGGCGGCAGACGCTTTAGTTCAGGATTGGTCGCAGTTTCAACTCCCTTATGTGTTTCCTCCTCTGGCACTGTTGCCCAGAGTGTTACGCAAGATCAGGTCCGACTGCCGCCGCGCCATCCTCGTCGCTCCAGACTGGCCGAGGAGGTCGTGGTACCCGGATCTGTGGCATCTCACGGTGGGCCAACCGTGGGCACTACCAGACCGACCAGACTTGCTGTCCCAAGGACCGTTTTTTCCATCTGAATTCTGCGGCCCTCACCTGACTGTGTGGCCATTGAGTCCTGGATCCTAGCGTCTTCAGGGTTTTCTCAAGAGGTCATTGCCACTATGAGACAGGCTAGGAAACCAACGTCCGCCAAGATCTACCACAGGACGTGGAGGATATTCTTATCTTGGTGCTCTGATCAGGGTTTTTCTCCCTGGCCATTTGCCTTGCCCACTTTTCTTTCCTTCCTTCAATCCGGATTGGAAAAAGGTTTGTCGCTCGGCTCCCTTAAGGGACAAGTCTCAGCGCTCTGTGTTCTTTCAGAAGCGCCTAGCCAGACTTCCACAGGTCCGCACGTTCCTGCAGGGGGTTTGTCACATAGTCCCTCCTTACAAGCGGCCGTTAGAACCCTGGGATCTGAACAGGGTGCTGAGGGCTCTTCAGAAACCACCTTTCGAGCCAATGAGGGATATTTCTCTCTCACGCCTTTCGCAGAAAGTGGCCTTCCTAGTAGCAGTCACATCACTTCGGAGAGTGTCTGAGCTAGCAGCGCTGTCATGCAAAGCCCCTTTCCTGGTGTTTCACCAGGACAAGGTGGTTCTGCGTCCGGTTCCGGAATTTCTCCCTAAGGTGGTATCCCCCTTTCATCTCAATCAGGATATCTCCTTACCCTCTTTTTGTCCTCATCCAGTTCACCAATGTGAAAGGGATTTGCACTTGTTAGATCTGGTGAGAGCACTCACTCTACATTTCTCGTACGGCGCCCCTGCGCCGCTCGGATGCACTCTTTGTCCTTGTCGCTGGCCAGCGTAAAGGGTCACAGGCTTCCAAATCAACCCTGGCTCGGTGGATCAAGGAACCTATTCTCGAAGCCTACCGATCTTCTGGGCTTCCGGTTCCCTCAGGGCTAAGGGCCCATTCTACCAGAGCCGTGGGTGCATCCTGGGCCTTGCGGCACCAGGCTACGGCGCAGCAGGTGTGTCAGGCAGCTACCTGGTCGAGCCTGCACACTTTAACGAAACACTATCAGGTGCATACCTATGCTTCGGCAGATGCCAGCCTAGGTAGGCAGGTCCTTCAGGCGGCGGTTGCCCACCTGTAGGAAGGGGCCGTTCTACGGCTCTATTTCGAGGTTTTACTTTACCCACCCAGGGACTGCTTTTGGACGTCCCAATTGTCTGGGTCTCCCAATGGAGCGACAAAGAAGGGAATTTTGTTTACTTACCGTAAATTCCTTTTCTTCTAGCTCCAATTGGGAGACCCAGCACCCGCCCCTGTTCCCTTCGGGCTGTTGTTCTTTGTGTACACATGTTGTTCATGTTCAATGGTTTCAGTTCTCCGAAATTTCTTCGGATTGAATTTACTTTAAACCAATTTATAATTTTCCCTCCTTCTTGCTTTTGCACCAAAACTAAGGAACCCGTGAGGCACGGGGGGTGTATAGGCAGAAGGGGAGGGGCTTTACACTTTTAAGTGTAATACTTTGTGTGGCCTCCGGAGGCAGAAGCTATACACCCAATTGTCTGGGTCTCCCAATTGGAGCTAGAAGAAAAGGAATTTACGGTAAGTAAACAAAATTCCCTTCTTTAAGGCTATGTGCATACAGTGCGTTTTTCGCAGCGTTTTTGGCCTCAAAACTGCATAACTTTGCTTCCCCAGCAAAGTCTGAGTTTTCATTTTTGCTGTCCGCACGCAACTTTTTTTTTTTAAACTGCGCTTTTGAGCTTAAAAAAAACGGACATGTCAATTCTTTTCTGCATTTTTCTGCGTTTCCCCCCCATGCAATGTATTGGAAAAACGCAGAGATCAAAAAAACGCATGCGTTTTACCGATGTGTTTTTTCCGCGGGTGCGGTTTATACGTTTTTGTGTGTTTCTAGTTGCCAAAAACGCAGCGTAAAAAAAATACAGCCTGTGCACATAGGCTAATAGGGCCAAACATAGGGAATGAGAAGGGCTTTGTTCTATTTGTCCTAGTAGTGGACAACTCCTTTTAATATAATACTTTTATTTTGTTTTAAAAACAATTTCCATAAAAATGTAATAGAAAAGTTTAAAAAAACTGATACATTCCGTTTAACCCCTTCACGACCAAGGACGTATAAATACATCCTTGGCCATGTCTGTTCCTTTAATGCGGGCTCTTGTGGTGAACTCATGTTTCTCTGCACATGTCAGCTTATGTGATCAGCTAACATGTGCAGCTAACAGGCGCACGGGTGGATCTCTGATTCACTCGTGCCTCTTAACACCTTAGATTGCACTGTAAAACTCTTGACAGCGCGATCTAACGCCCTCTGTCATGACTCGCGTCCCGTGAGTGATTGCACTGCGCCACCTCTCACAGGAGGTCAGCATTTCTGCTGTACAGAGGGATACTGAAGCATGGCTCTGATCAGCAGAAGTGATCAGACACTGCAAGTATAAAGTCCCTTAAGGGGACTAGTAAAATCAATAAAAATGTACCCCAAAAAAGTTTAAAAATCTGAAAAAATACTAACCCCCCCCCCCCCCCAAAGTTGAATTTTTCCCACTGAGAATAGAACAATTAACAGAAAAACACATTTGGTATCGCTGTCTTCAGAAAAGCCCGATCTATCAAAATAAAAAATCAATTAACACGAAGTCCCAGGAATTTCAAGCTCCATAGGGTTCCAATGGTAGAATTGTCAAATGACCCCTCTCTAGGACTTCTAGTGTTAATCTGATCAGTAAAGGGTATAACAAGAAAAAAATTAAAACGACCGAATTTTTTTTTTTTCGGTCGTCGTAATATTGCATTAAAATACAATAACAGAAGATCAAAACATCGCATCTACACAAATATGGTATAATTTAAAAAAATCAGCTCAAGACTAAAAAAAAAGTCACGCCTGAGCCCCAGATACCACAAAATGGGAACGCTACAAGTCTTGAAAAATGGCGCAATTATTTTTTTATTTATTTATTTATTTTAAACAAAGTTCTGATTTTTTTTTTCACCACTTAGATATAAGTAAAACTATTGGTATGTACAGACTCCCACTGTCCTGGGGAATTACAATGCTGGGTAAGTTTTACCATATAGTGAACATGGTAAATAAAAAATCCTCAAAACAATTGTGGAATTTCCCTTTTTTTTTTTTTTTTTTTCAATTTCACTGCATTTGGAATTTTTCCCTGTTTTTAGTACAATATGGGGCAGAATAAATGTGAATGGTGTCATTCAAAAGTACAACTCGTTCCGCATAAAACCCTCGTATGGCTAAATTTACGGAAAAATAAAAAAAGTTATAGCTCTTGGAAGAAGGGGAGTAAAAAGAATATCGCCAAGGAGTAAAGAGGTTAAAGGGAACCGGTGAGGTTCAATAACTCTCTTAACCTACAGCTATGGGTTGAAGCTATAACCTGCAGATACAGGGTTAATCTGCAGGTTAATAGCATTCGTAAGGTCCCCTCCTGCTGTGCGTTAGTCTGGCCTCACACATGTAACATTCATGGTCTGATGTACGGACTGCCCGTGTGTCTCCTGAATGCCATAGTCTCTACCTATGAGGCGATTGAGGCCAGATTAGGGATCCCGGGGCATGTATGGTCCATAAACATTGAATGTGTGGCCGGCTTTGCTCCCACAGTCTTTTTCTACATATAAATCTCTCTAAATTTCTCCCTTTTATATCTTGTATTTCAATTTGATAACACTTTTAATTCTTTAGTTTTAATGAGCCAGAACTCCTCATTAAGTCTTGAATATTGGTGTTCCCAAAGTATTTTGAAACAAGTCCCTTAATGTTCGTGTGTGTGCATGCGTATATACTGTCTCCGTGTGTTCATATACAAGACAAAAAGCACAAAAAATGTTTATGCGGCGACGCTGCTTGTGAGTCTCCCATAGAAACTTGTTTGCACTGTGTCCCAGACAACTGTGTTGGTCCCACTGGCTCATTCACGGCTAGCCTTTGTTTCATCAGTTATTTCATACCCTCTTTGTATTTGTGACACAAACATTTCCATGCTATAAAGTATGGTATTAGAAACTAGAATGTCAACAAGAAAAATAATTTGCAGTTCATAGGTCGGGTATTTGTATAAAATAACTTCTTTATTTGGCCAAAGAATATACAAAAATATGTTTAGAAAAAGTACATGATTAAATTACATTGAATATATGTCATAGAAAAAGGATGATGAGTAAGGGGATGTATTGTGCCCCCACAGAGGTGATACGGCTACACAAATAAGAGGGGCCTTCTGGATTGAAAAAAATCAATAGATATGGATAAGGCATCCTATAAAGTGCATATTTGTGCAAAGGGATAATTATAAATAAACTTGCCCACCAGGAACAGGACACTCCAACGCGCGTTTCGCGTGAGTATATTACCGCTTCATCAGAAACCTTCCTTGATGAAGCGGTAATATACCTACTCGAAACGCGCGTTGGAGAGTCCTGTTCCTGGTGGGCAAGTTTATTTAGGGGCATACTACTAATTTGATGGGTAAGGAAGCATTACTTGTGGTCCATTTGAGTCCATTGTGACTTAATTATCTTTGCTCAAATATACACTTTATAGGATGCCTTATCCATATTGATTTTTCAATCCTGTAGACCCCTCTTACTTGTGTAGCCGTATCACCTCTGTGGGGGTACAATACATCCCCCTTAGTCATCGTTCTTTTTCTGTGACATATAATCAATGTAATTTAATCATGTACTTTTTCTAAACCTATTTTCTTTGTCGCTCCTAATTGGGAGACCCAGACAATTGACAATTGGGTGTATAGCTATGCCTCCGGAGGCCACACAAAGTATTACACTAAAAGTGTAAAGCCCCTCCCCTTCAGCCTATACACCCCCCGTACTGCTACGGGCTCATCAGTTTTTATGCTTTGTGCGAAGGAGGTCAGACATCCACGCATAGCTCCACAGCTTAGTCAGCAGCAGCTGCTGACTATGTCGGATGGAAGAAAAGAGGGCCCATAACAGGGCCCCCAGCATGCTCCCTTCTCACCCCACTCTTGTCGGCGTGTTGTTAAGGTTGAGGTATCCATTGCGGGTACGGAGGCTGGAGCCCACATGCTGCTTTCCTTCCCCATCCCTCAATTAGGGCTCTGGGTGAAGTGGGATCCCATCGGTCTCCAGGCACAGGAGACCGTGCTCCATCCACAGCTCCTGAGGACCCTGCTGGATAGGAGCCGAGTATCGTTCAGGGACATGGCCCTGCTACTTGGAGGTACTCTGTGTCCCCGTGGGGACCGCGCACAGCAACACTCCAGCATTGCTGGGTGTGCTAGTGCACCGGGGACAGCAGCGCTGGCTGCATTTGTGCCACTATACACTTCAGCGTCGCTGAGTGTATTTGTGTAGGGGGACTGCCGCGCTGACCGCCGCTGCCATGGTTATCACTGTGGCGCGGCTAGGACTGTTAGTGCGCCGGGGACGTCCGCGCCGACTGCGCTTATACGGCGGCCGCGCTTATAACTATAGTCCCCGGCTTCTGCGGCCTAGTCTCATTCCTTTCCCGCCCCCAGCCCTGCCAGTCAGGGGAAGGGCGGGACGCTGTACAGGACGACAGCACTGAGGGCTGGAGCATGCTTTGCATACTCCACCCCCCTCACTCTGCACAGTGGGGCACCAGTTCCCGCACTTTTCTGGGTCACGCCCACGGCTCCCTCCTCTCCCCAGGACGCTGACAGCCATTCCTCTCAGCTCTGCTAACGCTGGAGAGGAGAGACAAGCTCAAAGAGACCCAGGCAGGAATTCTGGTGCCCACACAAACGCTTTGCGCAGGCGGTAAGCAGCACCTGTGGTGCTGGCCCCACTAGTGCAGAAGTGTATTTATAGTTTATATGATTATAGTCTATACACTGTAGGGTGCACTGTTGATTTGTGGCTATTTACCCTCCTGTATTGCTCAGAGGAGACAACATACTATGCTGCCTGTGCAGCATGTACGGCTATACTGCCGGCAGGTTCCACTGACCCTCATTGTGTGCAATGCTCGGCCCCTGTGGCACTTTCTCAGCCGGAGCCTCTGCTAGGGGTGGCCCAGGGAGAACCACCTGTTAACACTGTCCAGGTGACAGGGACGGAGTTTGCAGTTTTTACTGAAAGACTTTCTGAGACTATGGCTAAGATATTAGAAGCCTTGCAGTCCAGGCCGGCATCTCAAGCCAGGGGCACTGTGGTATCATTGTCCCCTGGTTCCCCTCAGTTGGAACAGCAATGTCTTCCCGGGGTGTCTCATGGATCCCAGGGTGAGGTCTCTGACACGGACCGCAGCCCCAGACCGACTAAGCGAGCTCGCTATGAAATTCCCTCGACATCATCACAATGTTCAGGGTCTCAGCGAGAGGACTCTCTGTATGATGAAGCGGAGGTAGCTGATCAGGATTCTGATCCTGAAGCCGCTCTCAACCTTGATACTCCTGATGGGGACGCCATAGTGAATGATCTTATTGCGTCCATCAATGAAATGTTGGATATTTCTCCCTCAGCTCCTCCAGTGGAGGAGTCAGCTTCTCAGCAGGAGAAATTCCGTTTCAGGTTTCCCAAGCGTACAAAGAGTATGTTTCTGGACCACTCTGACTTCAGAGAGGCAGTCCAGAAACACTGAGCTTATCCAGATAAGCGTTTTTCCAAGCGCCTTAAGGATACACGTTACCCTTTTTCCCCCTGACGTGGTCAAGGGCTGGACTCAGTGTCCCAAGGTGGATCCTCCAATCTCCAGACTGGCGGCTAGATCCATAGTTGCAGTGGAAGATGGAGCTTCACTCAAGGATGCCACTGACAGACAGATGGAGCTCTGGTTGAAATCCATCTATGAAGCTATCGGCGCGTCTTTTGCTCCAGCATTCGCAGCCGTATGGGCACTCCAAGCTATCTCAGCTGGTCAGGCGCAAATTGACGCACTCACGTACGTCTGCGCCGCAGGTGGCGTCCATAACCTCTCAAACGTCGGCATTTGCGTCCTACGCTATTAATGCTGTCCTGGACTCTGCGACCCGTACGGCGGTTGCAGCCGCCAATTCGGTGGTAATACGCAGGGCCTTGTGGCTGCGGGAATGGAAGGCAGATTCGGCTTCCAAAAAGTGCTTAACTGGATTGCCATTTTCTGGCGACCGTTTGTTTGGTGAGAGATTGGATGAAATCATCAAACAATCCAAGGGAAAGGAAACATCCTTACCCCAAGCCAAACCAAAAACACCCCAACAGAGGAGGGGACAGTCGAGGTTTCGGTCCTTTCGGGGTGCGGGCAGGTCACAATTCTCCTCGTCCAAAAGGCCTCAGAAGGATCAGAGGAACGCCGACGCATGGCGGTCTAAATCACGCCCTAAAAAGGCCGCCGGAGGTGCCGCTACCAAGGCGGCTTCCTCATGACTTACGGCCTCCTCACACCGCATCCTCGGTCGGTGGCAGGCTCTCCCGCTTTTGCGACACCTGGCTGCCACAAGTAAAAGACCGTTGGGTGAGAGACATTTTGTCTCATGGTTACAGGATAGAGTTCAGCTCTCGTCCTCCGACTCGATTCTTCAGAACATCTCCGCCTCCCGAGCGAGCCGAGGCTCTTCGGCAGGCGGTGGGCATTCTGAAGGCAGAAGGAGTGGTGGTCCCGGTTCCTCTTCAGCAACAGGGTCACGGTTTCTACTCCAACTTGTTTGTGGTTCCAAAGAAGGATGGGTCCTTCCGTCCTGTTTTGGACCTAAAACTGCTCAACAAACACGTAAGGACCAGGCGGTTCCGGATGGAATCCCTCCGCTCCGTCATCGCCTCAATGTCCCAAGGAGATTTCCTAGCATCGATCGATATCAAGGATGCTTATCTCCACGTACCAATTGCTCCAGAGCATCAGCGCTTCTTGCGCTTCGCCATAGGAGACGAACTCCTTCAGTTCGCGGCACTGCCGTTCGGCCTGGCGACAGCCCCAAGGGTTTTCACCAAGGTCATGGCTACAGTAGTTGCGGTCCTCCACTCTCAGGGTCACTCAGTGATACCTTACTTAGACGATCTGCTGGTCAAGGCACCCTCTCAAGAGGCATGCCAACACAGCCTCAACGTTACTCTGGAGATTCTCCAGAGTTTCGGGTGGATCATCAATTTTCCAAAGTCAAATCTGACACCGGTCCAATCACTGACATATCTTGGCATGGAGTTTCATACTCTTCCAGCGATAGTGAAGCTTCCGCTGGACAAACAGCGTTCACTACACACAGGGGTACAATCTCTCCTTCAAGGTCGGTCACACCCCTTGAGGCACCTCATGCACTTCCTGGGGAAGATGGTGGCAGCAATGGAAGCAGTCCCTTTCGCGCAGTTTCACCTGCGTCCTCTTCAATGGGACATCCTACGCAAGTGGGACAGGAGGCCGACGTCCCTAGACAGGAACGTCTCCCTCTCTCAAGCAACCAAAGCTTCCCTTCGGTGGTGGCTTCCTCCCACCTCATTATCGAAAGGGAAATCCTTCCTACCCCCATCCTGGGCGGTGGTCACGACGGACGCGAGCCTGTCAGGGTGGGGAGCAGTTTTTCTCCACCACAGGGCTCAGGGTACGTGGACTCAGCAAGAGTCCTCACTTCAGATCAATGTTCTGGAGATCAGGGCAGTGTTTCTTGCCCTAAAAGCGTTCCAGCAGTGGCTGGAAGGCAAGCAGATCCGAATTCAGTCGGACAACTCCACAGCGGTGGCTTACATCAACCACCAAGGTGGGACACGCAGTCGGCAAGCCTTCCAGGAAGTCCGGAGGATTCTGCTGTGGGTGGAAGCCACAGCATCCACCATATCCGCAGTTCACATCCCGGGCGTAGAAAACTGGGAAGCAGACTTTCTCAGTCGCCAGGGCATGGACGCAGGGGAATGGTCCCTTCACCCGGACGTGTTTCAGGAGATCTGTTGCCGCTGGGGGATGCCGGACGTCGACCTAATGGCGTCACGGCACAACAACAAGGTCCCAACATCCATGGCTCGATCTCAAGATCACAGAGCTCTGGCGGCAGACGCCTTAGTTCAGGATTGGTCGCAGTTTCAGCTTCCTTATGTGTTTCTTCCTCTGGCTCTGTTGCCCAGATTGTTACGCAAGATAAGAGCCGACTGCCGCCGCGCCATCCTCGTCGCTCCAGACTGGCCGAGGAGGTCGTGGTACCCGGATCTGTGGCATCTCACGGTCGGCCAACCGTGGGCACTGCCAGACCGACCAGATTTGCTGTCTCAAGGGCCGTTTTTCTATCTGAATTCTGCGGCCCTCAACCTGACTGTGTGGCCATTGAGTCCTGGATCCTAGCGTCTTCAGGATTATCTCAAGAGGTCATTGCCACTATGAGACAGGCTAGGAAACCAACGTCCGCCAAGATCTACCACAGGACGTGGAAAATATTCCTGTCGTGGTGCTCTGCTCAGGCGGTTTCTCCCTGGCCATTTGCCTTGCCCACTTTTCATCTCAATCAGGACATCTCCTTACCCTCGTTTTGTCCTCATCCAGTTCACCAATGTGAAAAGGATTTGCACTTGTTAGATCTGGTGAGAGCACTCAGACTCTACATTTCTCGTACGGCGCCCCTGCGCCGCTCCGATGCTCTCTTTGTCCTTGTCGCTGGCCAGCGTAAAGGGACACAAGCTTCCAAATCAACCCTGGCTCGGTGGATCAAGGAACCAATTCTCGAAGCCTACCGTTCCTCGGGGCTTCCGGTTCCCTCAGGACTGAAGGCCCATTCTACCAGGGCCGTGGGAGCGTCCTGGGCCTTGCGACACCAGGCTACGGCTCAGCAGATGTGTCAGGCAGCTACCTGGTCGAGCCTGCACACTTTCACGAAACACTATCAGATGCATACCTATGCTTCGGCAGATGCCAGCCTAGGTAGGCGAGTCCTTCAGGCGGCAGTTGCCCACCTGTAGGACGGAGCCGTTACGGCTCTATTATGAGGTATTATTTACCCACCCAGGGACTGCTTTTGGACGTCCCAATTGTCTGGGTCTCCCAATTAGGATCGACAAAGAAGGGAATTTTGTTTACTTACCGTAAATTCCTTTTCTTCTAGCTCCAATTGGGAGACCCAGCACCCGCCCCTGTTTTTTGTATACACATGTTGTTCATGTTAAATGGTTTCAGTTCTCCGATATTCCTTCGGATTGAATTTACTTTAAACCAGTTGATAATTTTTTCCTCCTTCTGGCTTTTGCACCAAAACTGATGAGCCCGTAGCAGTACGGGGGGTGTATAGGCTGAAGGGGAGGGGCTTTACACTTTTAGTGTAATACTTTGTGTGGCCTCCGGAGGCATAGCTATACACCCAATTGTCAATTGTCTGGGTCTCCCAATTGGAGCTAGAAGAAAAGGAATTTACGGTAAGTAAACAAAATTCCCTTCTTTGTATATTTTTTTTTTTTTGTCCAAATAAAGAAATTATTTTATACAAATGCCCAACTTCTTTGTATTTGGCGGCGTTCAATCCCACACCAGATCTTCATTGTGGGTTTTCCCCTCCCTACACTTCCTTTTTTACCTTCTGGATCAAGATGAGTGGTGCTGATGATGTTGCGTTTGAGCACACGACCCAGGAGCTAACTGCAATCTGTGGATTCATTAGAATAGTAAGGGTAGAACCTGCTGACCATGGACATGTTCTGCAAGGTATCTGCCACCACAACGCTAACATGATGTAGGAAGGCTGGTCTCTCAAAAGTGTAAGGCAATGGAAAGCCACTTTACTAAAGCTCCGATGCTGACTGGACCAGCGCTGGACAACCATTTTGAAGAGGCTGTTCCATTTCAATTGAAGATCACAGGGTAAATAGGGAGAAACGGGTTTGATGCTGCGCTAGAAAAACCACAGATCCGGGAGGTGCGATGAAATCCTTTCCTTTATTTGCACGAGTCAACGCGTTTCGAAGGCATAGCCGCCTTTTTCATCAGGACAAAAAACAGAACAAGAAAGAACAGCATGACCTCATGCTGTTCTTTCTTTTTCTTCTTTTTTGTTCTGTTTTTTGTCCTGATGAAGAAGGCGGCTATGCCTTCGAAACGCGTTGACTCGTGCAAATAAAGGAAAGGATTTCATCGCACCTCCCGGATCTGTGGTTTTTCTAGCGCAGCATCAAACCCGTTTCTCCCTATTTACCCTGTGATCTACATTTTTTCCATCGGGGCTGCGGCTGACCACTATCTCATATTCTGCCTAAATGCTCTCATAGGAGGTGTGCCTGTCACAACTGAAACAGGTGAGTACCTGTCTCTTCACGTATATCCCCTTGTCTACCAGATAAGACCCTATCTTGCGCTTCTCTCCTTCACAGCTTTTTCCCCATTTCAATTGAAAGAATTTCAAATCATTTTCCAGGTCCCTTTTGATAGTGTCTCCTCTCCATTGGCAGCATCTTGATCAAAAAAACGTGCTGTACTTTTCCTCCACTGGTCCAATGGCGAATCTCCACTTGTGTCAGGTATTGGGTGCAGCACTGATGTCACGTTGACAGCACAGCAGACGATCAGGGAGCTCAGTGGCACCGAGCGGGGAGTTCTGACTATACAGGAGTACTGCGCTATAGCCGATGAGCTCCCTGGTTGTGACCAGCACCACAGGTCAATGACTGACGCCCGGAAAAGCGTTGAACGCTTTCCGGGGTGGACCCACACGTGACAGGTAAGTATGGATTTTTATTTTTTGTTTTTATATAGCTAACTGCAGCCAAGGAAGAAGTGTAATTGAAAGGCGATAACTAGGGATGATCGAATGCTTCGATTTTTCAGCTTCGTAAATATTTTCCGAATACCTCGCCGCTATTCGACTATTTGCGAATATTCGATGTGCAATGTAAGTCTATGGGAATCCCGAATAATAACTATTCGGGTTTTCCATAGACTTGCATTGCACATCAAATAGTCGAATAGCGGCGAGGTATTCGGAAAATATCCGCGAAGCCGAATAATCGAAGTATTCGATCATCCCTAGAGAGATAACCTTTTAACTAAAGTTTACTCACATATAAATATCAATATTTCATTATGAAAGTATTTGTCTTAAGACATGCAAAACGCATACTAGTGCCTACCATGAAAGATATTATTTCTAGCTGACCTACTCAGGTCTTTAGTATGTGATACGGGCTCAAGAAATGGCATCGTTCTCCTTTCTATGTTCTTCTGTAGTAATAATGAAGATCTCTCCTGCAGCGCATCCAGTACGCAAAGACGGACTCTGACTTGGTGTCTAAGATGCGAGGAACATTTGGAGATAAGGAAAAGAAGAAAGACAAGAAAAAGAACAAAGCTCAAGAACAAGCAGCTAATGCCTTGAATAAGAAGCCAACACAAGTAAGTGCAGACCCTCCCGACCTCTGTGTATACCGGGAGCCCGCACCACCATATCCTCCGAAAGAGACCAACGAGGGATGAATGTGTGTGATAAACGTATCCACTAAATAAATTGTACGGTCTGTAGCCTCCACCTTCATGGGGAAAAAACTGAAGAATGCAGTGTCCTCCACTGCTTTTATGTTGTGGTCTTCTCTTATTGAATTGCGGACTCTTCCGGTTTCTTCTGAATTAATCTGATCCCTAATTTGTCATAAAACCTACAACTCTTTGTCTTGTGTTCTCATTTTGGACCGTTTTCTTTTTAGATGTCAGAAATAGAAAATGCTATTCCTGGAGGAGTACTGAGCTCACAGGTAAGTTAATTTGTCTAGTAATTATATTTTTGTTTTATTTTTCAATGTTTTTTTCCTTTAAATAACTGGTGATTTTTACTTTTTTTTTTTTTTTCTTTTTTTTAATCAAATTCCTCCAATTAGAAATATAGTATAGTTCTCCTTATATAGCCATGTCTCTTACCTCATGTGCAGGGCATTGGAGGTTAGCTTACCGTATTTTTCGGACTATAAGATGCACCTGACCATAAGACGCACCCTGGTTTTAGAGGAGGAAAATAAAATTTAACCAAAAAATATGGTCATGACGCACGGTTATAGGGCGAGGATCTGCTGCTGACACTTATGGGGGTAATGTCCCCAAATTCTCTACTAAGGTACCCCATTCTGGTAAGGATCCTCCTGCCTTGTATATGATCCTGCTCATATACCCCCATCCTGCTCATAATATACCCCCCATCCATCCTGCTCATAATATACCCCCCATCCATCCTGCTCATAATATACCCCCCATCCATCCTGCTCATAATATACCCCCCATCCATCCTGCTCATAATATACCCCCCCATCCATCCTGCTCATAATATACCCCCCATCCATCTTGCTCATGAAATACCCTCATCCATCCTGCTCGTGATATACTCCCATCCATCCTGCTCGTGATATACCCCCCATCCATCCTGCTCGTGATATACCCCCCATCCATCCTGCTCGTGATATACCCCCATCCATCCTGCTCATGATATACCCCCATCCATCCTGCTCATGATATACCCCCATCCATCCTGCTCATGATATACCCCCATCCATCCTGCTCATGATATACCCCCATCCATCCTGCTCATGATATACCCCCATCCATCCTGCTCATGATATACCCCCATCCATCCTGCTCATGATATACCCCCATCCATCCTGCTCATGATATACCCCCATCCATCCTGCTCATGATATACCCCCCTCCATCCTGCTCATGATATACCCCCCTCCATCCTGCTCATGATATACCCCCATCCATCCTGCTCATGATATACGCCCATCCATCCTGCTCATGATATACACCCATCCATCCTGCTCATGATATACCCCCATCCATCCTGCTCATGATATACACCCATCCATCCTGCTCATAATATACCCCCATCCTGGTATATGGCCTGTATCCTGTGGCACAGAAAAAAAATAAACGTTTATACTCACCTTTCCTCACTCCCTGAAGCACTGATCTCTGTCTCAGCTGCTGCGCCGCTGTGTGGAGCTGTCACCGTTGTCTGCAGCATCGCGTGATGTCTTCCTGTCTGAGCCTGGTCAGCTGATCTGGTGGACACTAGCGGCACGCACAGCGATGACGTCATCGCTGTGCGTGCTGCTAGTGTCCAGATCAGCTGACCGGCACAGACAGGAAGACATCACGCGATGCTGCAGGGGGACGGCTCCACACACTGTGACGGGTGAGTGTACTGATTCACTGCTCCCCGCGCTGATAATGATGCACGGGGGGGCAGTGAATACAGCCGCACATGATCACTCCAGGCCGTAGTTGCCAGGGGTGATCACGGCCGGCTATTAATTATGCGCTCACCCCCCCGCTCATCCTCCCCGCCCACCTGTCAGCGCCGGTTTCGCTGAGAGATGATGGGCGGGAGGATGGGCGTGCATATGTAATGAGCGGGCCCACGTGGTCATGGCAGGTGCTGCTGCTGCCTGCTCGTGCCCCCGATTGCCCGCTCCACCGCAGCACCCTCATTCCCCGCAGCCCTATAGTCAGACCATAAGACGCACCCCCCACTTTCCCCCAACATTTGGGGGGAAAAAAAGTGCGTCTTATGGTCCGAAAAATACGGTAGGTATCCATGGTTGCAACCACTTAGTCACAGTTGCTTGTGATCGTAACCTTGGATACCTAAGCTACTGTAATGCCCTGTTCATGATGTAAGAGATACAGCTATATCAGGAAAACTATACTACATTTCTAATTGAAGGTATTTGCTAATATTTTTTATTATTTTTATTATTATTACTACACCTACTACTTATTGGGATAGGGTCTTGGAGATGGGAATAACCCTTTTAATGAATTCAAAACTGGGCTACTCCCTCCCATAATTGGCATGTCTCTACAGAACAGAAATTGGACCCGCCCCGCCGAACTAGTAGCATCCGCTTATTTGAAAATGTTAGGATTATTTACTGGAACAGCCTTTTTTCTTTATCTGCTAAGAAAAGGAGTTTGTGTTGTCTTCTAACTTTTTGCCAACATCTGCTGTACGTGTATGGCGGATCTTCACACTATTTAGCTGAGGCTCCCAACCTTTCTGACCTTGAGAGCCACATTCAGCTCTGAAAGAGGGTTGCGAGCCACATCCAGCTCCTGTCTCACTCACAGTAGTGACCCAGAACCCCCATTACTGATAGCCAAAGGTTTTCCACAGAAATCACACCGGATCCAAAGGTTCCTACCTTATCCCTATTCAGATCTGATCTTCTATGTGGTTTTCCACACACAAGTCACCATCTGGAGACCTGCTCCACCAAGCTTAAAGAAAGCCACACATCATGGGCCTGCAAGTCAGAGGAGCTGATCTTGCTTCAGAGTTCAGAGCTTGTGGCTGTCACTTTGTTTTTGCTTCACCTCTTAAGTGGGCTACGCTATTTCTAGCAATTGCTAGCGATATCGTACGCAAAAGCACCCGTGCGATATCGTGTGATCACTGACGCAGCGAACATTATCGCTACGGCAGCGTCACACGCACTTACCTGGCCGGCGTCGTCGCTGTGACTGCCGAACAATCCCTCCTTCAAGGGGGAGGTGCGTTCGCCGTCACGGCGATGTCACGGCGATGTCACCGCGACGTCACTAAGCGGCCGGCCAATCAAAGCGGAGGGGCGGAGATGAGCGGGGCGAACATCCCGCCCACCTTCTTCCTTCCTCATTGCGGACGGGCCGCAGGTAGGGTGAGGCTCCTCGCTCCTGCGGTGTCACATATAGCGATGTGTGATGCTGCAGGAACGACTAACAACATCTTTAAACAACCTTTAACAATTTTTGGTTTTAGGACAACCTCTCCATGGTGAACGATTTTCACCACTTTGGAGGACGTTTAAGGACGCTGGTAAGTGTTAAACGCTGCGATATTGTTAATGACGCCGGATGTGCGTCACTAACGATGTGACCCCGACTATAAAACATTAACGAAATTGTTGCTTGTGAAGCCCCCTTTAGAAGCTCCTTTTCAGAGGATAACTTGCTGTTTGTGGGGACTGTCCATTCGGATCCCCACAATCCCGAGAATGGGGCTCTGCAGAACTATCCGATGTGAACGGACGCCGAGCGTGCACACTCAGCAATCTCCAGCTGTCTCAGAGAGAATGGAGTGATTGTGCGCATACTTGACCTCCTGATCCATTCAGATGCAGAGCCCCATTCTTGGATTGTGGGTGTCCTAGCTGTCAGACCCCCAGCGATCAGGACGGCATCCCCATTACTCCAAAACTTGGTACAACCGATTTAAGTACTTTAAATATTCACTAATAAGTTGCCAAAATTGTTTAAATTTGAAGAGTTTCTGGGTCTGCCTTCATGGGGATACATTCTTACAGCGTGTGTAATAGAAGTGTCATTCCATGAACCCTGCGCTGTAAAGCTCATTCATATATTATACATTATACATTGTGTAATCCCTGGGATTAAACCTTTAGTTTTTTTGTTTTTTTTTTGTTCCCTTCATGAAAACTAGGTTCCTGATAACCCACCGAATTACATCCTATTCTTGAATAACCTGCCAGAAGAAACCAACGAGATGATGCTTTCTATGTTGTTTAATCAGTAAGTATTCCACATGTCACACAGTTGTCAGATTCCAATGATCTGTTATGTACAGTTTGAGATTTGTGTACACAATGAGATTGGTACATTTTTACATATCATATTATACATTTACCTATCTCCCGGGATCCTGCCACTCTCCGAGCACTAATAATAATAATAAATCTTTATTTTTCTATAGCGCTAACATATTCCACAGCGCTTTACATACATCAGGAGCACTGTCCCCATTGGAGCTCACAATCTAAAGTCCCTATCAGTATGTCTTTGGAGTGTGGGTGGAAACCGGAGGAAACCCACGCAAACACGGGGAGAACATACAAACTCCTTGCATATGTTGTCCTTGGTGGGATTTGAACCCAGGACCCCAGCGCTGCAAGACTGCAGTGCTAACCACTGAGCCACCGTGCTGCCCATTGTTATGGCGCTGGATACGAATTGCCTTTATCCATAATAATTCTGGTCTATATTCACTTAATAACACCTCACTACAGATGTGTTTCCTGCACAGTTATGTGATTTCCCGGCCCCGGGCACCTCCTATAAGCTCATCACACTGTAGGACATTAGATTACTGACCTCGTTGTCATATTGGTAAAATCTGCTTGTGATGACGAGGACTTTGTGATATGTTTGTTTGTTTTTTTTTTTAACTTTGGAAGCTATAAGAAGGGTAGTTGTGTACAAATGGAGCACTCTCTGATTTTCAGTATTGTCTGAGGCACTGAACAAAGACTAGTTACTACCGTATGTCCTCTCCCATACACAGTGCACATGGATATACTTATTAATATATTTCTTTTACCAACATATTCTGCAGCACTTTACAATTCAGAGGGAACATGTAAGGACAATATTATTTATTATTATAGCGACATCTATTCCATGGCGCTTTACATGTGAAGAGGGGTATACATAATAGGGACAAGTAAAGTAATCATTAAGAATACAAGGCATAGACTGGTTCAGGAGGAGAGAGGTCCCTGCCTGCGAGGGCTCAGTCTACAGGGGATGGGTGAGGATACAGTAGGTGAGGGTAGGGCTGGTCGTGCGGCGCTATATCAGACTGAGGGTTACGGCAGGCTGTAGGCTTGTCGGAAGAGGTGGGTCTTCAGGTTCCTTTTGAAGCTTGTCAAGGTAGGCGAGAGTCTGATATGTTGTGGCAGAGCATTCCAGAGTATGGGGGAGGCACGGGAGAAATCTTGGATGCGATGGTGGGAAGAGGAGATGAGAGGTGAGTAGAGAAGGAGATCTTGTGAGTATCGGAGGTTACATGCAGGTAAGTACCGAGAGACTAGGTCACAGATGTATGGAGGAGACAGGTTGTGGATGGCTTTGTATGTCTTGGTTAGTGTTTTGAACTGGAGTCATTGGGCAATGGGAAGCCAGTGAAGGGATTGGCAGAGAGGAGAGGTCGGGGAGTAGCGGGGGGAGAAGTGGATTAGTCGGGCAGCATAGTATAGAATAGATTGTAGGGGTGCGAGAGTGTTAGTAGGGAGGCCACAGAGCAGGAGGTTGCAATAATCCAGGCGGGAGATAAGGGCATGTACTAGGGTTATTGCAGCTTTTTGGGAAAGGAATGTTCTTTACAGTGTAACACATTTACAGCAATGGAGTGAGGGCCGTGCTCATAAGCTATGAGAGAGCCTGGGGGGGACACAAAAAATGAGTGAAATCTCTGCTGTGTCAGTCATACAGACAGGACATAATACAACAGCATTCTCCTCTGCAGCTGTGAATTCAGCACTGGGATGAGATAAAACACTCACTAGAAAGCTGCAGCTGCCGGTTCTCACTGTTGTCGTCCTCTCTGTACACTTCCATAATGTGACTCCTCACTGTGCGGACAGTCTGTTTATTTTCTTTGGCTAAAACGGAATTGAGCAGTTTTTCAATGTTGATGGTCAGATCAGTATGTGGCGGGGAAGGGAAGAAGTTGGCTCATAAGTGGAGAAAGACATTGATATTTCATATATTCGCTTGTTCTATGGGAAGAATCCTTTACTGTAATTTTTTTTGTGCGTTTTGATAACTCCGCAGGCTGCAGTTAATAAATGCCGCTAATCTATAGTGTCCTCGATTCCTTCTATAGATATATATATATGTGGCAGCACTGTGTATATTTCTGCACAATGCAGATCTCTTAAGGGTGCTTTACACGCTGCGACATCACTAGCGATCTCGTTAGCGATGTGATACGCCAGATTGCAGATGCGGTCTGCCGAGATCGCACATGTGACCGCCGCTACAAAAAACAACCTATGTGCGATCTGTGTAAAGCACCCTTTAGTCTTGACCACTTTGACGCTAATCTTGACTAACCTTTTGCATTATTTTTCTGCGTTTTCGTCTGAGTGATTTTCAGAGCTCTGTAGAAAGATTGTGACTGTTCTGTATTCTTGAGTTTGTGATTTTTCCTTTTTATGTTTTCCCCAGGTTTCCCGGCTTCAAAGAAGTCCGTCTGGTTCCTGGAAGACATGATATTTCTTTTGTAGAGTTTGAAAACGAGAGCCAGGCGGGGTCCGCACGAGATGCACTTCAAGGATTTAAGATTACACCGTCTCATGCTATGAAGATCACATACGCCAAGAAATGAAGCCGATTAACTTTGCTGGACTTATTTAAGACTTTTTATTTGTTCCCGTCTCAGAGAATTTAAAATTTATGTGCAAATCTCAAAATACAGAAGGAGGGATATATCCGGTGTCCATTGGATTCACACTCTAATTTTGTACAAATAAATGTTTCTTTTTACAGTTGTGTAAAACATTTGACTTTTAGGTTCTCATAGATGAATCTGTTACACGTCTGTGGTCATCGGGCAGCGTTCATAGACTTTGTATTGTGCATCTCTGCATCGGCAGACATAGTAGGTAAAGGACAGACGCAGCGTTCAAATCAAATTTCTAGCCCCCCTCAAAAAAATAAGCATTGCATTATGGGGCCAATTCATAAAACAGTTTTCACCAAAGGTCTTGTGTCCAAAAGTTTGAATTGTTGCAAACTTTACGTACAATTTGCATTTTTCTGGTGGTCCTAGCTAGCTCTGCCATTTTTTTATGGACTGAGCTTCCTAGTCAGAGCGGCACAGATTAATACAGTCCTTGCAGTGGTGCTCGGCAGCTGAAATATGTGCACTCTGCATTGAGACCCGTGTCTTTTAATGAATTTGGCGCATCTTACGCCAGTACTCTATTCATAAAGCCAAAACAATGTTTTTCCAAAAAAGGAACCCATTGGTAAATAAATAAATCTATTTTTATATAGCATATTCCGCAGCGCTTTACATACATCGGGAATACTGTCCCCATTGGGGCTCACAATCTAAATTCCCTATCTGTATGTCTTTGGAGTATGGGAGGAAACCCACGCAAACACGGGGAGAACATACAAACTCCTTGCAGATGGTGTCCTTTGTGGGATTTGAACCCAGGACCCCAGCGCTGCAAGACTGCAGTGCTAACCACTGAGCCACCATGTGTGTCGCACACATTTAGCATGCAGGATATGTGCACAGGTATATATTGCCCTATCCTGACCATTTGCACTTGAGCCTTTAGAAAAAAGAAAAAAAAAAATTGTGTTCTAGGTTAATTGTTTGCATTCATCATGTAGTGATGTGCCTATGACACTTATGCCAATTCCTAATAATGCTATGACTTTTCTAGTGCTATTAATGCAAAGCAGCCAGATCTCCCAATGTAAGAACTCCTTAATGATGGGAATGCAAATCATTCCAACCAAGACTGAATACACACATCAGTTTTTTTTCCCCTGTAGTTAAAAAAAAAACAAAAACCCCAAAAAACAGCTTTTAAGTACTGTGCAACATCCATTTGTCTTTTTCCCATCAGTGTGGAATTTATTTTTTTCATATGTACATGGATGGCAACAACATGTCAGGTTTTTATTCAGCGATCCATTCACTTGAATGGCTTAGTTCAGTCCGCAGAGCAGACCAAAATAGAGCATCTAATTTTTTTTTTTGTGTGGACTGGTGATGAGCGAGCACTATCATGCTCGGTACTCATAACGAGTAGCGATGGGCGAGCACTACAATGCACTGCAATGCTCGGGTGCTTGTTACTCCAGCTGAGCAGGTCACACATTCGTGGGGCACTCCTGTCACAGAAGAAGAGGTGCAGCAGATTTATCTGCCTCCCTGCTGTACATGCCTCCCGGAACTGTGCTGTGGCTCCTCCTCCCCCCCTTTACTGTGAGTCTACAGCCCCCACATCCAGTGCTGTGTACCCCCAAGTGCCGTGTACCTCCTCAGTGCTGTATAACCCCCACTGTTGTCTGTGCTGCCTCCTTGTGCTCTCCGTGCTGCCCCCTAGTGCTGTCCGTGTTACCACCTAGAACTGTCTTCCGTCGCCAGTGATGTCCGTGCTCCAGCATCTTCTGTGATGTATACGCCCCACCTGTTATGTATACGCCCCAGCCTCCCCTGGGATGTGTATGCCCCAGCCCATCCTGTGATATATATGCCCCAACCTCTCCTGGGATGTATATGCCCCAGCCCCTCCTGTGATGTATATTCCCCAGCCTCTCCTGGGATGTAAATGCCCCAGCCTCTCCTCCTGTGATGTGTACCACCAGTGTTTCCTGTAATTTATTAACTTATTTGAAGTTGATAGTTTGTTGCGGCCCCTGAAGGTTGGTGGAAAATTCCTAATGACCCCCAGCTGTAAAAAGGTTCCCCACCCCTGATCTAAGTGGTGAAAATAAATTCAGAAGTTTTTCCCAAAAAAAAATTGCGCTTTTGTCACCATTTCCCAAGACCTGTTGCATTCTCATCTTGAGCTGGTGTTATTAATTATACCATTTTTGTGTAGATGTGATGTTTTGATCGCCTGTTATTGCATTTTAATGCAATGTTGCGGCAACCAAAAAGTAATAAAAATAATTTTGGCGTTTGGAATTTTTTTTTTTTACCACGCCGTATACCGATCAGATTAATTGATTTTATATTTAGATAGATCGGGCATTTCTGAACGTGGTGATACCAAATATGTGTATTTTTTGTTTTATTTTCAATGGGGCGAAAGGGGGTTAATTTGAACTTTTAGTTGTTGTTTTTTTTTATATTTTTTAACACCTTTTTTTACTTTTTTTTTTTTTTTTTTTTTTAATTTATTTTACTAGCTCCACTAGGGGACTTTGACTGTGCAGTCCGATGGCTTGTGCTGATCAGAGCGATGTTGCGCATCACTCTGATCAGCAGAAATGCACTGCTCTTTTGAGTGCTGGCGCTCTGTCAGCTCATGGGAAATACGAAATGGTAGTGTCGGGTTGTCAGCTGACCCCACGCTACCACGACAATCCATTGGTGCCCCGTGATCACGTGACTGGGACACCGAAGGCGGCGGGGAATAGCGCGATCCCCACCACGGCCATTTAATTTGTGCTGCCATTTAAATAGTGCCTGCTAGAACCACACGTCTGCTGATCGTATCAGCAGATGTGTGCAGTTTATGTCGGGCTTGCCCGCAGAGCCCGTAGTTACCGGGGGGGACACAACCTACGACATATACCATATTTTTCATTTTATTAGATGCACCTGATTCTAAGATGCCCCCCAAATTTAAAATAGGAAAATAGAAAAAAATGGTTTTTAATGTTAAAATGATGGGCTGTCTTATAATCCTAGTGCATCTTAATCTTAATGCTTACCAGGGGGGAGCAGTGGTGATGGAATGGCTCAGGAAGGTCACAGGAGCCAGGGGGATGCTGCGGGATCAGATGAGGGAGTGTTGCAGCTCAGGAGGGTCGGCAATACTGTGGACTCGGGGGTGTCACGGTGGGGTCCATTGATCTGAGTGCAGGCTTTGTTGAATCCCCCAGATATGGCTTACTGAGGCGGGGTTATAGGCGACAAAGGACATGTTCGATGGTGTCATGGCGGGTGACAATCTACGGGTGGGCTGCTGGGATATCACAGGGGTGTCTTGGTGGCAGGTGCATTGAGCTGACTGCGGGCTCCATTGAATTGCCCGAGGTGAACGAGATGGACTTCAAGGAAATGGGCGCGGAGGTGGTGCGTGCGCAGTTAGGTCTCTGCAGCCATTTTCTTCAAGAACCATCGCGTCAATCTGCGCACGTGCCACCTTCGCGACCGTTTTATTGAAGTTTATTGCGTCAGCCACAGGTGATTCAATGGTGACAGCATTCAGCTCAATGCACCCTCCGCGACATCAATGGTGCCAGCCTTGTCACCCCTTAAGAGCGTTCTGTGACCCTGTCTAGTATGACACCCGCTCCACCACTGCCGCCCCAGTAAGCCATATCCGTTTTGGAAGACGCACAACCATTTTACCCCCAAAAAAAGTGTGTTATAATATGGAAAATACGGTATATACGTTCAAGGTAGTGAAGGTGTTAGGTTATAGATTAACATGTTGAACTAGAGGAAAGAAAAAAAACAAACAAACATAAGGCAGATACTAATTGCCCCATATTAGGGGAAAAATTCCTTTCTGACTTCACAGATGGCAACCATACTAGTTCCCTGGATCAACGTCCCATCACAGAATCTAGTGCCCAGTAATATGTTTGTCAAGAAAGGCATCCAGGCCTCCTTGTACTTGTTCATTTAGTCGTCCATTACAACATCATGTGGCCGAAAGTTCAATCATTTCACTGCTCTTGAATTATATTGACATTTTTTGCGTTATTCACGAACTCACTGCAAAGCAGTTTCGTCTTGCTGTGTGAGTAAGCGAATGCTTCATCCTACTCAAGTCTCTGAGAATCTCAATGTTTTATTTCCCCATCTAAAAAAACATGAATACAAGGGGCTGCTAAGTCTTTGGCTTTGTGATCTTTTTATGTTTTATGGTAGCAAATGTCAAAGGACATGAAAGCCTTTTGTGTCTAATATATGTTCACAAAATTTTGTTTGTTGCTTATGGCAACAGTGTTCTACACACGCGGGAAAACAAAATGGCGGAGTCAAATGCGATATTCACAGCAACTGAGAGCAGAGGAGTGATAAAATTCTCGTTTCTGCAAGTAAAGTCCGCAAAGCATATTCATAGTGTTATGTCGCAGACATTAGGGGATCAATGCCCTTCATCTTCCACAGTTAAGAACTGGGTTGCCAAATTTAAAATGGGCCACTTCACCACCAATGATAAGGAACGTCCTGGACGAGCGAGAGTGCTTGTTGTTCCGGAGATTGTCGATGCTGTGAACAAACTCATTGGAGAATCGAAGAATTGCCGCTAAAGCAATGGCAGACATCACAGGGATTTCCCGTGAACGTGTTTGTGTCATTATCTATGAACATTTGGACATGAGGAAGCGATCTGCAAAGTGGGTCCCCAAATGTTTGACAACAGATCAGTGAAGCATGCAAGTGAAAACTTCCCGGTCCATATGTCAGTGTTTCTGGACTGATCAGAACTTCCTGGACCGACTGGTCACTATGGATGAGACCTGGATTTATCTGTATGACCTTGAAAATAAGGAGCAGTCAAAGTTGAGGTCCAGTGATTTCCCTCGTCCAAAGAAGTTCAGGGTGGAAAAATCGGCCACTAAGGTGATGGCGTCTGTGTTCTGTGATAAGGAGGGCGTGCTGCTAGTGGACTTCCTTCAAAAGGGTTCCACCATCAATACAAGGTATTACATTGAACTTTTAGACCAATTGAAGGCAGCTCTGAAGGCCAAAAGGCGTGGCAAGCTGTCCAAAGGAATCTTGTTCCTGCAAGACAACGCCTCCGCTCATACTGCATAAGAGACCACGGCAAAACTGCCAGAGCTGGGCTGTCAGCTGGTTGACCACCCACCTAATTCACCAGATCTAGCTCCCTCCGACTATCATCTGTTTCTAAATCTGAAGAAAGCCATCAAGGGTACCAAATTTTACACCATTTCTGATGCCATGGCTGCTATGAATGCCTGGTTTAAGGCACAACCAAAATCCTTCTTTTTGCTAGGCTTACAGAACTTGGAATATTGATGTAAGAAGTGTGTTGACATCAGTGGAGAGGATGTGGAATAAATGTAAAGTTTCATCATCCTATCTTGTTTCTTTCTGGGTAAAGCCAAAGACTTATCAGCAGCCCCTCGTATAATACCAGCGTTCTGCACCTTTAAGTTCTATTTTTGCTTTGTCTTATTAAAATGTTCTACAGCGCTGCTTTTCATATGTGCCATCCGACTGATGCCATTGTTCAATCACATTCTTGACACCTGTCAAGATTTACACAAGTTGCTCATGCGTGGAAGAAGTACAGTATACGCTGCTATACTTTCTAAATTTATTCTTACAAGTCGTCGAGCTAATTTCTCCAGTGAAATCATTGACGTGGTGTCGAAACTTCAGAAAAAAATTTCCCATAATTAAGTTTAAATCTAAACATATGTTGTTTTCTCTTAATCATTCTTGCGTGCTAAGCTCAGCTTTCCCCTTCTCATCAATCCTGAATTTCTTGGTTTCTTCCCCAGTCGCTGTAAATAAATTACAGATAAAAAAAAAAATTATGCCGTTTTTCACTGTCTGTGCCCTTCAAGAAGCAGCAGCTCTTCCATGTCTCAGTCACAGGCACATGATCACGGCCTTGGAAGTTTATCTGCTACTGAAATACCTCCGAGTTTTCCCTTAAAAGAAGATCTCCTGTGATGATGACATACAAGGCCTCTCTGCTTCGATGTTCTCTCATCAAAAACTTTGAAAAATGGAGTTTAATATTAATATAGAAGATTGTGTTTACTTCACTTCTGAGCTGACTTCCATTCTATTAATTTATTACTGTATTTTTCTTCTCGGCTTTATGAACCATTTTCTGGGTCTGGCTCCTGGGGACTCGTTCTTCGTCTTGAATTTGGATATTTCATTCAAGGTGAACTTGATATCTTATAAGTTCTTCCCTTCATGAAGTTCCAACAAAGTTTGAGATTCGTGGCTCAAGGCACATTTTCAGGACGGCTCTTGGAAAACTAATGACAAAATTACATCAGTTTTCTATCAAAAAAAGAAAAAAATTACTAAAAATGTAAAGGCAAAATAAATTATTTCTTTAGAAGAGTCAACCTTCCTAGAGCCCCACACTTTTTTTTTCTAATATTCAGCAAAATATTTATCTGTAATGCCAAGGAAGAATACCTATATGCAGCCCTAAAGTCTTTTCTTCTATTGTATGGTGGCCTTCTGCTGCTAGTATGGTCCTTCTACAGTTCCATAAATGATAATGGAGAAACCAATTTCTGCGGTGCTGAAGTCACACGAGGAGGATAATTCAAAGTAGTTTATTGTCTATGTGTTTCAAAATCTACCGATTCCTTCTTCCGGACAATGTGAGGCACTGACGGATGTCATATGCTAGGGTTGCTATGTATCCCCAAAAATGTGTATGGAAACCTACTGACCCTGATGGAGTGTGCTGTATTCACAGCTACTGTTGCGAGTGCAACATAAAATAGAAGTATGAACTTAGTCAATATTTGACCAAATCTTTAAGAAAACCTGATTTTGGTTTTTATTTTTAGAGAGATCTGTAGGATGGCAGTGGGATAGATCTCTCCCTCAAGCCCAGGTCTTGCGAGTGGCTCATGTTCAAGATTCTTATTTCAACCTTTAGCAAAGGGCAGGGTCTGTCTCAGTTGTAATTTAGGTTGAAGAGCATCAGGTTCTGTGTGAGCAGGTTTGTGTGAGACAAAACACAGACCAGGACTAGAGACCTGGACAAGTGTCAAACGAACACTGTAAGAAGACCCTGCACCCAAGATTCCTAGAGTTGGGTAGGAGTCTAACGGACACTGGAAGTGTACCCTGCACTCGAGAGTCCTACAATGGTGCAAGTGTCAAATGGACATCTACAGGATGGTACATGAGTAAAGTAACTGCGCTCCAGGTGCCTAGTCTAGTTTAAAGGTATGTTTTGAAAATAAAGACTTGTGTTGATTTTTTTACTGGGTTACTGCCTCACTTTCTCACTATCACAAAGCCGCTGCCTCACATGTGGGCATAGCTAGGTATACCCTAAACCTGCATGTCCGTGATCAAGCCGGCAAAGCTGCAACTCAGGCTAGCGGACAAAAATGGAGAAACACTTGAAGCAGTCGGTCCTCTCCAATGCCCAACAGCAGCAGACCAACAGCCTATTGGTCCAACAGATTGCGGCCCTGAGCAAGTCCCCACCAGTGGCGGCCCCGGGCTATCTTGTGGTTGAGGCCAGAGTCAGGTCGGCTCTGAAGAAGATGAGTCCAGAAGGCGGCCTGGAGGCATTCCTCACCATGTTTGAAAGAACAGTGGAGCGGATGAATCTGTCACCTGATCAGTGGGCTGAAGTGGTAGCCCTGCTTATCATGGGAGATGCTCAGAAAGCATATTTTGACCTCAGCCATGAAGACCTCTGGGACTATGGAAAACATAAAGGTGAAATCCTTGAGTGGATGCCGGTCAATATGTACGTAAGGGTGAAAGTGTATACCAGTGGTCCTTTGTGGAGACCTTGAGCCCAGCCTAAAGGATAGAGGGGGTAGTAATTGAAAGGTTTGTGTGAATTCTGACTAAGGTCCATCGCAAACCTACCGCTTCGAATAACCTACTTCACTGGTCAAGTCACCATCCAACCCCTCTAAAAAGAGGAATACCGAGAGGACAGTACCTCAGACTGAGGAGAAATTGTTCATCAAATGTTGCTTTTTATAATCAGGCAAAAGACTTACGTACTAGGTTCTCCGAACGAGGATACCCCTCGGATGTATTAAAAAATGCTTTTAAAGGGGCAATTGAAAAAAATAGGCAAGATCTTCTTGTCCCAAGGCCAAAAGAAACCTCAGAACAGATAGTACGGTTGATTGGCACTTTTGACAACTGTAGTGAAGAAGTGATGACAGTTTTGCGGAGACATTGGGGCATCCTTAGGGCGGACCCAAGCCTACAGGACTATATTCCATCTAGACCATTGGTGACGTTTAGGAAGGGGAGATCCCTTAAGGATCGGTTAGTCCATAGTCTCTATGAGGCCCCAAAAGCCCCTGGAACATGGCTCGACAGAAAACCTGTAGGGACTTTTAGGTGTGGGCACTGCAAGTTTTGCAAGTGGGTTGCACAGAAGAAGGAAGTAGTGAGTGTCACCACTGGTAAAGTATACCGGACACGGGAATTCGTCAACTGCGGGTCAATGGGAGTTATTTACCTGATCACCTGCAATTGTCCCCTTAATTACATAGGCAAAACCAAGAGAGAGTTTCGCAAGCGGATAGGGGAACACCTGGGGGATATCCGGAATGCAAGAGACACCCCAGTATCTAGACATGTCAGGTCAGCCCACGGAGGAGATTTGGGAAGCATTAAGTTTTCGGTAATCGAACAAGTACCCCCCTCACCTAGAAAAGGAGATTGGAATAGAGTTCTACTTCAGAAGGAATGTAAATGGATATATCGGTTCAGATCCACTAATCCTGAGGGTCTGAACGAGCAGCTGGTTTTTAATTGTTTTTTGTAGTTGTGGTGGTGCATGGAGGAGAGGTTATCTGTTTACGGCACAGAGGCTAGGGACGGCTTTTTCAACTAAAAATCTGCCTGGGTTGTTATTGACCGGAAAGGTCACCCCATAGTATTTTTAATCTTTTGAAAAATTAATAAATATCATTTTTTGAAGTTTTTCCCCAGCTGGGCTGCATTACACCCCCTAAAAAAGTGAATAAAATAAGAAAAAATTCTATGCAAGCATCTGTATGTATATAAAAAAAGAGATTAGTTAAAAAATACTTGATATTATTGACAGTTCATGGTATTTTCTAGTAAGGAATTGATTATGTACACTGCCGACCTCTGGTGGACGTTTTATGGTAGTGCAGCGGCCAAAAAAAAAAAAAAAAAAAAAAAAAAAGGCATTATATCTGTAAAATAGATTATGGGCAGATATAAATACTACCGTTCATCTGGGATTTAATATTAGATAGCCCTACTATTGGAGCCTGGCTGCTTCTACAAATCTATTATAAATAAAAACGCTGGGCTGTTAGCACTATTAGATTCCTGGACGCATGCGCAGTGGCCTTTAATTTTAACGCATGGGCAGCAGGTGGAGCGCATTGTGCGTTCCACTAAGTATTTCCTGGTCCGGATGTGACTAAGTGCACTGGGTTTACGGCGCATTAGACGTCTGGACGCATGCGCATTGGCCTTTTATCTTGGCGCATGCGCAGTAGGTGGAACGCATTGTGCGTTTCACCTGGTACTTCCTGGTTTGGCTGGAGCTAATGCGCAGGCGCCGTGTACATGGCGATTCTCTTTGATTTTGTTTAAATAAAAGTACTAGATA
Organism: Anomaloglossus baeobatrachus; assembly: GCF_048569485.1. NCBI lineage: Eukaryota > Metazoa > Chordata > Amphibia > Anura > Aromobatidae > Anomaloglossus > Anomaloglossus baeobatrachus. Next base: position 80,503,583 of record NC_134355.1, on the reverse strand, counting down.
AAATTGGCTAATGTTAAGAAGCTTGCGATTGTGGCGATTTGGCTGAGACATGTGTATACCAGCTATTAACAGACTGACTTGTTAACTTTGGTGTTTATAACCTGTGTAACCCCTGTCCAATAGAGTGACCAGGATTAGGTCATGTGGATGGAAAAGGGAGGGTTCTACACTATTTAAACCCCTGTGTCAGAGTAATGGTGTGTCACACCGCTCTGACCCTGGAGGCTTGAACACCTAAGGTAAATGATTCACATCTATTACTGGTTTATCTAAACATGAGTTAATATGCTGTTCTTATGTATATATATATATATGTATATATATATTTATACCCCAGTGTCAGAGCAATAGTGTGTTACACCGCTCTGACCCTGGAATCCTGAACATCTAAGGTAAATGATTTATATCTATTATTGGTTTATCTAAATATGAGCTAATTTGTTGGTCTTATATATATATATACTTATACCCCAGTGTCAGAGCAATAGTGTGTGACACTGCTCTGACCCTGGAGGCTTGAACGCCTAAGATAAATGCTTTACATCTATGACTGGTCTATCTAAAACATGAGTTAATATGTTGGTTATATATATATATATATATAAAAAATGGGGGTTGTCTTTGCTGGGGATTAGCTTCTTCTCCTACTATATGTACTATTAGGTTTTTTGGATTTAAAAGATTATGAATTTGTGTTTTTGACTCTGATATTGATTTCGTTGTAACAGGCTATTATGCTTCTTTGAAAAATGAAAAAAATCTCCTGATGAGCTCCGTCGGCTATTGTGTATGGAGCGAAACGCGTTGAGATGAGATGAGAGTTATTAAATGAGTTCTTGAAAAATTGAAAAAATTACATGGACTCTGGATCAAAGATCATGATGGGCAAGACGTGACGAGATTATGTGAAGATGAATTGTAATCACATGGACTCGGTTTAAAGAAATTTTTTTTTTTTGGTGGTCTCTAGGCACCTAGAAGACAGATTTGGAAGATAAGTGGATTATTTCCATATCTCTGAATTATTGATATTTATGAGCTGTTATATATCTCAGGAGTACAGGGTCATTTTCTAAGCAAGCTATTGAGGATGATCATTGAAGAACAGTTTCTTCCTCATAATTACTGTTTGCCTCTACCAGTAAAAACCTTGTTAATGTGGATGTGCCAGAGATAATGGTGGTACTCACCACTTTTTGAGACGTTATTATTTGTTTTCAAGAGGGATAGAGGAGGGTCTGCTAAGGGCAAGCCGCCGAGGAATGGGGGCATCGTAAAACTTAGGATGTGCTCCATTGTTAGGTAAGGACTTTTTTGAGGGGAAGATTAGGGAGAGAATACAGATTCACCCGCCTCTCTGAGTTTTGACCTTCTCTCAGGTGAAATTATTGGTGGATATCCACTCTATAGAAACGTCTCTATCTGTCCCCACTGAAGTGGGTGAGACTACCTATTGTCTTTTGTCTTATGTATTATTGTTGTTCATGTTTTGGTGTTTTGTATGTTTGGGTCAAAGGACCCCCTTTTTTTAATATCCAAATAAAGTAATTAATTTTTTTAAAAAAAATTCCTCTTTGTCACTCAAAGTGAATGGGTATTTTTCTGATAGAATATTGATTTGAGGTACCCCCAAAATAATTTTTATTCTGAGAAATTGTGTGAATTCTGCCAGTTACCATACAGCGCTTGGTGGCACAAGGGGATCCAGGCAACCTGGATCAATTGGCTAGCCTGATTGAGCAATATGTGGTTACACAGGACTGAGTCTGGGACTCTGCGTCACTGCGGGTATCTCATTGGACCTAAGAAACATCGGAGCCTGGAAAATGCACAAGAAACTATACTGGAGATAATCCGTACCGAGCCCGTGCTGAGGGTATACCATGGTCTTAGAGTAGCTAGAGCCCCATTTCCCCTAAACCTGCCTCAAAGAACAGACATGCCTCCACTACCAGGTGTTGGCAGTGCTATGGCCCAGGGCTGTGGCTGCTAACTGCCCACTAACGACTGAACCCGTAGACTGTGGGTTTGCTTGATAGGTGTCTATTATATGCCCAGGCCGTCTGCACCGCGGACGCTGTCTCCACAACTGGTGAACCCCATCTATGCCAGGCACAGGTTAATGGTTATCAGGCAGAAGATCTCTTGGACTTGGGGAGCCTAGTGACCCTCGACCATGCGTGCTTGATCTCCAAGGAAAACTCCACTAGATGGAAAATAGGAGTCTTCTGTGTACATGTGGAACTCCGAGAGTATCCTTCGTAGATTGTCACCCTTGCTACCCCGTGCGGGGAGATTTAACATGAAGTGGGAGTAATAAAGACCCTCCCCTATGTTGCTATTTTGGGAACAGATTTGCCCCTGTTCTAATCCTTATGGGGGAGTCTTCCTAGCCCTCCCAAGGTTCAATGTTTGTCCGTTCGCTGAACTCGAAGATCCCGAATCAGGGATACCTGCCTTAGGGAAAGAATGCAATCCTGATGTTTCCCCTAGAGGTCTTCGCAGGTGAGGTTGAACTGACCACATCAACCCCAGAGCTCGAAGTTTCTCGGGATACTTTTGGGACCGCTCACCTCCAAGATACTACCCTGGCCCGGGCTAGAGAAAGGGTGGTGGTTATTGATGGGGTGGCAAATTTTGCTCACATAGCTGTCATTCGGGAGTTGCTCTACCAGGTAGACAAAATCCAGAAAAAAGTAGTGGAGCAGCTAGTAGCACCCAAGCTGTACCATCATGTGGTGCAGGAGTTTGCCCACAAACACATGATGAGTGGCCACCTAGGGGTTAAAAAAATGCAAGAGTGCAATCTGTAGAGTTTGACCTCTATGCAGAGGTCCAGAGGTTTTGAGAATTTTGTCTTTAGTGTCAGCTGAGACAACCCACGGCAAATCTCCATAGTCCACTGGTACCTCTGCACATTATAGAGGTACCTTTTCAGGTGGATTACCATTGATATGGAAGGACCCATAGCAAAATCAGCCCATGGCCAACAGCATATTCTGGCAGTAGTGGATTACGTCAAAGGCAACTCCGCTTTGACATACCTCAATGAAGCTGATTGCTCAGGAGCTGTTTGCCATGTTCTGCCACATTGGATTACCAAAGGAAATCCTTACTGATCAAGGGACTCCTTTTATGTCCAAGGTGACAAAGGAACTGTGCAAACGTCTCCAGATTAAGCAGCTGCGCATGTCGGTATACCACCCACAAACAGATAGTCTAGTGGAGTGTTTCAATAAAACACTAAAGTGTATGCTTAAAATGGTGGTTTCCAAGGATGGGAAGGATTGGGATATGTTACTCTCATATTTAATGTTTGCCATCTGAGAGGTGCAGCAGGCTTCAAAGGGGTTTTCACTGTTTGAACTATTATATGGCAGATATCCCAGGGGTCTGTAGGAAACAGATAAAAAAATTCCAGCACTGGAGCTTGGTTCATGAAAAATTAAAAATCCATTTTATTAAAACAATATTTTTTAAAAAATACACATGATAAAAATATGGAAACAATCTTTACAAGTTTCAAACCAAAAAAAGAAGGTCATTAATCATAAGTAATGTGTAGTGTGAAAAGACGCATGGCTGAACATATTTCATCGGCGGCTTCTAATCCTGATAGTCTGAACCGGTCTACGCCCGACCTATCCAGGCACTTTATGGAAGTTCACCAGGGCAACATGTCATCACTCATGGAGCACATCACTAGTCTGCAGGACCAGATTGCAGTAGTAATGCCTACTGTAAAAGAATATCTTCTGGATACTTAGGCAGCTCAAAGCTGTAGGTATAAAGCTGTAGAAAGGTCACAGTCAGGTTCTTTAAAACATGGGGATCGCATGTTACTTTTGGCGGTGGGCACCAAAACCAAGTTCTTGGCCAAATGGCTTGGGCTCTATGAAGTCTGGAAAAAGTTTGGGGACGTAAATTACAGGGTGCATCAACCTGGAAGGAGCAAAGCTGAGTAAATTTACCATGTAAATTTTTTGAAGGTTTAGAAATCAGGAATGAATGTGACCAACGTAACACCAGTTGTATATTCTTTGGACCCTGTGACACTGAGTCCAATGGAAATCGGTGAGAGGAGACATTCTAACAAAACAGCAGAGGTGGGAGTCTTGAAAATTTGTGCAGCAGAATACAGACATATTCTCAGAACTGCCTGGTTGTACGTCAGTGGTCCGACATGACATTGTCACCAAGCCTCCGGTAAGGGAACAAATTAAACCATACTGTGTGCCAGAGGCTTGGAGCCAAGCCACCATGAAGTAAAGCTTCAACTAGGAGTTATTGAAAAGTTCAGGAGTTAGTGGGCCAGTCCCATTGTGCAGATTCCGAAGCAAGCTGGATCGTTGCAATTTTGTAATGATTTCCGAAGATTGAATGTAGTCTCAAAATGTGACCTCTATCCAATGCCCAGGGTGGATGAGCTGATTGAGAGACTGGGAAAGGCCCAGTATTTCACAATGCTAGATCTGATAAAGAGTTACTGGCAAGTGCCTTTGACAGTCGGCGAAAGAAAAGACCGTCTTCATCACGCCAGAGGGGCTGTATCACTATTTTGTTTTGCTTTTTGAGTTACATGGGGCCCCGAAAATGTTTCATAAGCTGATGGACATAGTTTTACCGCTCCATCAGAAGTGTGCATCAATATATTTGGATGATATTATCGTCTATTAGATAGCAAGAAAAGGGTCCAGGAGAAATGCAAGATCCAACATATAGAACAAAAACTCTCCTAAAACTTAACTTTTAATAGTGAACCACTAAACGTGACTAAGTCACATAAAATTGTGAACATAAAAGAACACATACACTGCTCTACCACCACAGGGGAAATCTAGTATATGCGTACTACATAAAAGACAGACACATAGACCCCGTGAAATAACTGAATTCACAGTGGTATTTTAGCTCCCGTACTCACCCGTGATAGAGTTCAAACCCCCAAACAAACGGGGAAAACCGGGATTGCTTGCAAACTAAATGAGATCCAAATCACTTTTGACCACAAAAATTCATTTCCAAACTGACACGGGTCATTATATAAATAAGTATAGAAAGATCTCACCCAGTTCGCTCATCGGATAGTTCCCATCCTAGGAAACTCATACATGACTGACTCTCTCTCTCCTTCTTAGTCGTCATCATAATCTTTTTGGATAAATGGAACGGGTTCTGCGGATCAGGGTATACTTCTTCCTGTTATCGCATCATGTGTGGGTTTATGAGGTCACTCCCGACGCGTTTCGTCATCCCTTTACTCATCAGGGGAGTCTTTACCAGTCACCAAAACAGTATCTCCCATCACAACAACGTCATGGGTTTTACCACACAAACGGGCGCATTTGTTCCACGTGTGCACCGCGCGGCAGTGATTGTACGTGCACACGTAGAACAAATGCGCCCGTTTGTGTGGTAAAACCCATGACGTTGTTGTGATGGGAGATACGGTTATGGTGACTGGTAAAGACTTCCCTGATGAGTAAAGGGATGACGAAACTCGTCGGGAGTGACTTCATAAACCCACACATGATACGATAACAGGAAGAAGTATACCCTGATCCGCAGAACCCGTTCCATGTATCCAAAAGGATTATGATGACGACTAAGAAGGAGAGAGTCAGTCATGTATGAGTTTCCTAGGATGGGAACTATCCGATGAGCGAACTGGGTGAGATCTTTCCATACTTATTTATATAATGACCCGTGTCAGTTTGGAAATGAATTTTTGTGGTCAAGTGATTTGGATCTCATTTAGTTTGCAAGCAATCCCGGTTTTCCTCGTTTGTTTGGGGGTTTGAACTCTATCACGGGTGAGTACAGGAGCTAAAATACCACTGTGAATTCAGTTATTTCACGGGGTCTATGTGTCTGTCTTTTATGTAGTACGCATATACTAGGTTTCTCCTGTGGTGGGAGAGCAGTGTATGTGTTCTTTTATGTTCACAATTTTATGTGACTTAGTCACTTTTAGTGGTTCACTATTAAAAGTTAAGTTTTAGGAGGGTTTTTTGTTCCATATGTTGGATCTTGCATTTCTCCTGGACCTTTTTCTTGCTATCTAATAATCCTTCTGATGGGTCTGTAGTATATTAGTATCTAGCTTACAATTTTGATATTATCGTCTATAGCAGTGATTGGTGTACCCACTTGTCTCAGGTGCAAACGGTGGTAGATTTACTCAGAAGCCGCAGGTTTGACGACAAACCCCCAAAAATGTGCGATAGGCCTCAAAGAAGCCTGTTACTACGGATATATGATTGGCTGTGGGGTTATCAAACCACAAATAAATAAAATTGAAGCTATTCAAAAGTATCCCCAACCCCTCACCACAAAACAGTTAAGAGCCTTCCTCAGCATCATTGGGTATTAAAACAGATTTATACCTAATTTTGCTGGGAGATCAGCACCTTAGACCAATCTCTTAAAAGGCTAAAAATCGATCATGGTTTGGTGGAACTTTCAAGCTGAGGAAGCATTCCAGTCTTTAAAACTGGTATTGTGCAGACAGCCTGTTCTCACCAACCCCGACTTTAGGAATGATTTTATTGTACAGACAAATGCTTCTGAGGTAAGCCTCGGAGCGGTTCTGTTGCAGGAATTAAACGGAGAGGAGCATCTAGTCAGTTACTTAAATAGTAAGCTCACCCCGGTAGAGAATAATTATAGCGTAGTGGAGGAGTGCCTTTTCATAAAACGGGTCTTAGAGTCCTTACGCTATTACTTCCTGGATGGCATTTCCCCCTTGTGATTGACCATTCTCCGCTGGTCTAGATGAGAAATACTAAGGAGAAGACCGCTCGGGTCATCAGATGGTTTTTGTCCTTGCAAAACTTTAGTTTCTCAATAGAACATCGAGCTGGGAAAGATGGCAAATAAATGCGGGTGTCCTGTCTCAGGTCCCCTGTATGTAAACAGGTGTTCAACCCGACAAGTTTGAACAGAGGGGGATATGTGAGGGTCACTATGTATTCCCCAGAATGTGTATGGAAACCTACTGAACCCGCTGGATCATGCTATATTCACAGCTACTGCTGTGAGCAAAACACAAAATAAGTGTGAGGTTGGTCAAGCTATTTGACCACGAATTTATGCAAATCTAGGGGGCCAATACTGCTCTAGGGGTGACTGTATGAGCCCCTCCCGAGGGCAGTATGGGCCCACTTAAGATGTATAAGCAGCCCCCCAGAGCTGAATGCCCCCCAGACCAGTAATATTTATGTACCCCATTAATTTGCATGTCCCTCCAGTAACATCTTTGCTCCCCCCCAGTAACATCTATACCCCCAATAACATCTATGCCCCCCAGTAACATCTACTGTATGCCCCCAGTAACGTCTATGCCTTCAAGTAATGTTTATGCCCCCCAAATCCTATAGAATGTAAGCCTGCAAGGGCAGGGTGCTCTTCCCTCAGTACTAGTCTGTCTACTGTAACTTGTATATGTATTCTGTATGCAACCCCTTCTCATGTACAGCACCATGGAATTAATGGTGCTCTATAAATAAATAAATAATAATAATAATAATGCCCCTAGTAATGTCCATGCCTCCCAGTAACATTTATGCCGCCCAGTAATGTGTATGCTGCCCGACTTATCTATATGCCCCCCTAGTAATGAGTATGCCCCCCAGTAATGTCTATGCCCCCCTCATGTGTTTGCCCCCAATAATGTGTATGACCCACAGTAATGTGTATGTCCCTCAGCAACATATATGTCCTTCAGTAACATTCTGTTTATGCCCCCCAGTAATGTCTAAGCCCGCAGCCCCTCCTGTGATGAATATGCTGTAGCCCCCAGCCTCCCCTGTGATGTATATACTGTAGCCCCCAGGCCTCCTCTGTGATGTATATACTTTGTCGTATGAGTAAATACTCACCGCACACTCTTCCGGTTCCGTACTTCCACCGCGCTCTAACCCGCTGTTGCAGTCCTCACAAACACAAAGGCACACACACATATTATGCTCACCTTACCTTCCGTTCCATTGCTGGCCTCCTGGTTCTTGCAGTTCGCCGCTGAAGGATGTGTATAGGGTAACTATTGAGACGATGGAGGAACTTCCGCTGTCAGCCGCTACTCAAAGGCAGCACGGGGGCCAATCAAAGGCCTTTGACATCAGTGCTCTGGAAGTTCCGGCATTGGTCACTATGGTTACCCAATACACATCCTTTACCAGCAAACTGCAAGAACCAGGAGGCCGGCGATGAAAGGAAGGTAAGGTGAGCATAATATGTGTGTGTTTGTGCGTTTTTGTGCGTGTTTGTGCATGTGTGGAATGACACAATAGGGGCCTACATTGCAATGATTTCCTATGGGAAATCTTGCTTTGCTAGACGAGTAACTTGGTTAACAAGCACAGTCCCAGAACGGATTGTTCTCGTAAACCAAGGTTCCACTGTATTATCAAATTTTTATAACCAAGTTTGTAGTGTCCATTCCATAACACCGCTAAATATCCAAAATGCTTTATTTTGTTTTGACAGATTCGCTCACATATTTTATGCTTCGTTAGTTTTCAACGTGATTTGTACTACAAACACTATGCAGGTGATAATTGGTAAGAGATATGTCTGCGCGGATTAATTAAGAAACAAATGTAAAAATTTATTTAGTGAAACAACAACAATGAAACATAATTTGCTTGGTCAGTTGAATTGTATTTTTTTCATATTTAGCAAAAAAAAACCCAACAAACTTTTTTTTTTACTTTTTATCAAGATAGAGATATATAAAAAACATTCTTGAAAAAAAGTAACCAGGTCTAATCCAAAAATCAGATATTCTTGGTGTCATGGGTGTGCCCTGTTCTGAGGGGATCTCTAGCATGTCTGGGACCAGAAGGTCACAGCGCTTTATTGTGCGCAGTTCTGCAAGTTAAGTTTAAATTTGCTTTCTTTTGGTGCTTTTGGTTGTTAAGGACTCTTTCCTGTCTGGCTGTCCTTTGGTGCCTTAAGGCCCCGTCACATGCATCGACGGATATAATGATATATCGCCGGGGTCACGGATTCCGTGACGCACATCCGGCATCGTTAGCGACGTCGTTGCGTGTGACACGCATGAACGACCGTTAACAATGGAAAATACTCACCATATCGTCCATCGTTGACACGTCGTTCATTTTCAAACTATCGTTGATTGTAGAGGACGCAGGTTATTCATCGTTCCCGAGGCAGCACACATCGCTACGTGTGACACCTCGGCAACAACGAACTGCAGCTTACCTGCGGCCACCGGCAATGCGAAAGGAAGGAGGTGGGTGGGATGTTACATCCCGCTCATCTCCGCCCCTCTGCTTCTATTGGGTGGCCACTTTGTGACGCCGCTGTGACGCCGCACGAACTGCCCCCTTAGAAAGGAGGCGGTTCGCCGGCAACAGCGACGTCGCTAGGCAGGTAAGTCCCGTGTGACGGTTCCTAACGATATTGTGTGCCACGGGCAGCAATTTGCCCGTAACGCACAAACGACAGGGGCAGGTGCTTTCACCAGCCATATCAATAGCAATATCGCTGCATGTAACACCCCTTTTAATCTCAGGTGCATCTCTTTGTGATCACTCCCCTTCTCTATAAATAGTCAGTTCACGGGTCTGGCATTCAGCTATACTGTACCTGAACCCAAAGTAGCACTCCTGGATAGATTTTTGGGAGTCTTTTGTTTTTTGTAAAGCCAAAAAGCATTATTTTAAGCTCCACCCATACTCTTTCAGGAGTGAGGAACAATGGGAGGGGATTGTGATCTCTCTTCTCCAGGGAGACCCTCAACCTTGGGTCTTCTTTCTTCCGACTGACTCTCTGTCGCTTTGGTTGGTCTATGAGTTCTTTTTCAGCTCTAGGCCTCATCTATGACTACCCTGACCAGGTCTCCCTTGCTGACTCTCAGCTATGCAAGATCCAGCAGGGGGACCGACTGGGGGAGGAATTTTGTTCTGAATTCAGATGGGCCACTGACACCAGGTGGAATGACCCGGCCCTTAGCAGTCATTTTTGCAGGGTCTGTCAGAAAGGCTCAAGGATGCATTGGTGTTATATAAGATTCCTGAGACATTGGAGGCCACCATGGCTCTGGCCACCATGGCTCTGGCTATATCTATCGATAGACATCACAGAGATAGACCGGTGATGACTCCACCCCTTTGTACTTCCAAAGGCTGAAGTCCTTCATGTAAGCTCTGATGAACTCATACAGTTAGGGGGGCTTCCTTTCAGTCTGAATCCCTTGCGGTTTGCCGCAAGACACTCGTGTGTTTCTCCTGTGGTCATAAGGGTTATTTCATTGCTGTCTGTACATCGCATCCTAAGCAAAGGAAGTTTTTGGAAAACTTCTGACCCCAGGTTGTATGGAGGATAGCAACCTGGGTGTATATATTTCCTCTTCATATGCTGTCTAAATACATCCCAATATTCGCATTTGGCTTAGCGACTCTCAACAAGGGAAGTTATATGCAAGTGGTGCAAAATCTGATTCCAAGTCTGTATTACACATTCGCAATGTTGGTGCATACTGGTCGACTCAAATGGGACAAGTTTTCAATTTGATTGAGGTCTGGAGACTATGGGGGCCATTCCAGCACCTCTACGTCATAGTCATTAAACCATTTCTTCTCCAATATGATTTGGGTCATTGTCCTCTGAAACACTATGTCGCCCTTTTCATACCCATAGTACTTGAGTGTATAAAGTAACTTGTCTTGTAGGATACTCGCATATAACTCAGCATTGAGACCACAAATGAACCTAGTCAAGTATCCTACGCATTTGGCTATTAAACATCACCATATCATCAGGTTTCCTCCACTGAACCTTTCAGTTCCTTCAATTTTTCAATTCAGTAACATTTCTTTTGCTTATTTGTTCCAGATCTATTTGCACCCATAAGAGCTAGTCTATTGGCTTTCATCTCTTCACTTCAAATCACCTGTTTCCAATCTTCTACTGTCCACTTTTCTACAAACTCAAGCCGACATCTTCTTATGATGATATTGAACTTGAGCCTTCTTCACCTTTTTTTTGAGCCACCATTCCAGACTTGTGTAATGTGCGCCACACGGAGCTCGCATGGACATCTATGATCTCACTATTACGAGGCATATAAGTCATCTCCTCTGCCATGTTTGTCGTGCCAGAACTGATAGACCTTGTGATGAGCAAACTTGTTGACTCCAATATTTTGTCTGGACGTCCACCTCTTGGCTTTTCAATAGATGAATGTACTTAATTTATTATTCTTTTATTTGTCATGGCACTCATATCTTGCAGTTTGGCAATTTTCTTGGCTGAGAGACCGCTATCGATGAGCTGGATGATGCTGTTCCTCTTTTCTTGGAAATCCTCTTTGTGGCTGCTTCTCGATTCGAACCAGTGGCTTTCACTTGGGAATCAACCTAGTAACACACTGAGCTATTAGGGAATCTGAGAACAGGTTGTAATTTGTAGTATACACGAAGAAAAAGATTTTTCAAACATCAGGATCAAAACAGTAACAATGTAGTGACATAACAAGAATCTGTATTACTATTTACTAATCATATGCTACATAGTTGCAAGTCAAATTTATTTATGAGATAGCCAAAATGATTGTCTATAAAATGAAGGTAGTCTCACACTCAAAGCTATTGTGTGCTCAAGCTGTGCATGGTTAGATATGGAGCCTGAAACTCAAGAGTACAAAAAATTGTTGCCCTTTTGCTTGTCAGTGTATAAACCTATGCATAGGGGCTCTTCACAAAGAGCTCTTTTCCTGTTATGTCGTGGAGGGTCTCCCTACTCATATTGTATTGGGCCTTCCCTGGTTAGTTATGCATAACCCAGTGGTGGACTGGCAGTCTAGAGAGATTCTTAGGTGGAGTGAGTTCTGTACGAATAATTGCCTCAATACCGTCATTGCTTCTGTCTCCTTTAAGGTGGTACCTTCTCTTTTGTCTGATTTTTAAGAATGTATTCTCAGAAATGTGGTGAAAGGATCTTCCTCCCCCCATGCATATGATTGTCCTGTAAACTTGGTCTCCCTTTTCAAGATGGTCTGACCTCGCCCGCCAGACATTCTCTTCCTTGAAGAAATTATTTGCTGCAGCACCTGTATTTGTCCAAGCTGATATCTCTCAACCATTTATTGTTGAGGTTGATGTGTCCGAGGTGAAACGTGAGCCCTGGCACCTCTGGAACCATGCCGGATGCGGAGGGGAATATAGGATTTTTTATTTAACCTAGGGGAAAGATGTGGAATCTGATGGGTTGTCTTTGTAGTGGGGTGGGCAACTTCTTTAATTTAGTTTATTGTATTATTATTAACTAAGAATTAAACATTAAACCCAGAAACAAATGTATATATAAAGTATATATGTATATACTATTATATACTATGTATATAGTATTGATGATGTCGTCCCTCCTTTATGCTCTCATATTGCCTTTGCAGCTTTTTTTTCAGGTAGTAGTGATGTATTTATACTGCAATCACAGATAATGAAGGCACTTCACAACTTACGAGCCCCTACACACACTGCAAATAGGGTTCTTTGACACATGTTTTGTATTGTAGAAATCATTCTGGTTTCCCATGCATGTAATGACTTTTCTTTATCACTGATGACAGTGAAGATTATTTTCTATCTATTCCAGAACAAGATTTGTCTTTTTCTGTTCTTTGTTCTGCCAGAAACCATCAATGTATATAGGCAACTTTAAAAAAAATAAAGGGTCCGATCTGGAGAGCGTCTCTCTCATTGCTGATTTGATTTGCCATTGTTAAACTGTGTAATTCTAGTACAGAAATGCAACAAAACGACGTGGCGTTAGCACTTTTGCAGCACTGGATTTTCGGAATCCAATCTAACCAACAGGGAAATCCACCCACCACCGCGGTTTAACCCTTTGAATGCTGCAATCAGACTACGAGCTATGATCGAATATGAGGAATCTATAAGGAGCCCAGATGTATAAAAAGACAGTCCAGGGCCTATGATAATGACTTTTTTAAGGCTTATGTATATTTTTTCTAGCATATTGCTGATAATAAACTATTTCAATAGACTTTTTAGACTCTTGATGGCAAATACAAGACTGTGTTGATCCCAGACACCAGAGGAGCCAACAGGCGGAGTGTCAGAATCTGCAATCTGAACAGAGTCCAATGCCGCCATGACAGTCAACACAGTTTGGTACAGGAGAAGTAGCCATACAGATTGGATACCTCTGCAGGAAATCATTACGGGTGCCTTCCCACGATCAATGTTTGCTGTGTTTTGGACGCAGCATGCTTCAGCTGTGTTCAAAATGCTGCATTGTATAGGGCAAGCATAGTGGATGGGATTTCTTGAAATCCCGTGCCCACTATGCTTGTTTTTCCCGCAGCGGACACTGACCTGCGGTGCATCTTCCTAGACCGCAACATGTCAATTGTTTGCTATGGAATCGCATGCGTCCTCCGTAGGGAGAACACAAGCAGGAGACCGTAGCGCCCCAAACCCTGATCGTGGGTACAAGCAGCTGCGTTCACCTGGGGAGGAGACGTGTGGCCCCGCAGATCAGGGCCCGCTGTGTCCAGAATGCAGTGAGTCCTGATCATGAGCACATACCCTAACAGAATCTGTCAAATTCAGATATTGTTAATGGCTCCATCCCTGGGTCCTTTTAATGTGCGTTGTTGACTTACTATAGCATTTTATTGCCATTACACTTTTTAATGCAACAAATCTTGCCACGTGGTGTCGTATATCCACTGTATGTCTGTATCTTCATCTTTCTTCCTACCTGTCTGTCTAAGCAGTTGTAGTAATGGACGTTCAGCATATATAGGCTTATTTTTGAGAACCTAATATGTGAATCCTCTCGGTGTTTTTGATAAACCGCCGCACAGGAATCCCCTTGTATCCACGTGCCCGTGTGAGTCCATGGAATGCCGTCCAGATCATTTCCTATTGGCCGTCTGTATTTTTCCAGATGTTTTCACCGTCTGCATAAACTCGCTGCTGATGATTTAGGGCGCAGAGAAACACTGTATTCAGTTCTGAGACATCCACAGAGGACGAGGGAGGAAATATTGGGAGAAAATGTCTCTGGTTGTTTATTTTGTGGTCTTATTCTTATGTCTTGGATTTATGGATAAAGAGGCAAATGGAGCTTTTATGCAGAAGTTGGCAAAGAAGAAACTTTGTGCTGACGACGAATGTGTTTGTAAGTCTGCCAAGAACGTAAATTTTAATGTATTTTTTTCCTAAATTATGTTACTAGGGCTTTATATTCTCCGAGATCGGTAATCTCTTGACAAAACTTTTGTGGTTTTACCAGACCTTCTTTTTTTTTCTTCTAAAATTGGATATTTTTAATTTCTTAGTTTTAACTTTAATATCTATGAGATTATTTTCTTTCTAATTTTTCCTGTTCAAAGTACAAAATAAAAAATAAATCACATTTCTAATGTCTTATAATGTCATTCTGTCCGGATGTTTGGATTAAGATTACCATGTGGTGTATATATGTGTACAGTGTGGCCCTAAGAGCCTATTGAACTTTATTACTTTCCATTATTTCACTACATTAATTATTTACTTTTCTTTACACAGAATGTACTACAGATATTACTTATTGCCAGGGGGATTTTTCACTTTAGCCTTGTTTCCGCTGCTCCAATACAGATTTATGTACATAGCGAAGGGGGAACAAACTTTGAATATTAATTAAGCCTGAGCAAACTTTCTGGCCAGTTTTAGGTCACGGAAAGAAATTCTCTGAAAGCTTCTTATATTTTATGTCTTTTAGATGCTATATCCTTTGGGAAGGCGTTGGACGATTACAATGCTCCAGACTGCAGATTTATAAACATCAAGAGGGACGAGCTGGTCTATGTCTACACTAAGCTAGTGAAGGAAGGCGAAGATGCAGGAGAGTTTTGGTCTGGAAGTGTAAGATTAGATTAGATTCTATTTATATGGATCTTAAAGTCTTTGGGTTGTAGATTTCTATAAGTACTGTATGTGTAAGGGCTTATTCAGATGTTTGATTTCCCATACCAGAAAAACATCTGGATCAGACCTGACTGCGATATTGTAGAGGCTTCAACTAGCACCTTAGTCTACGTCCACTCCGGGTCCACCCACCGCCCAATACCCGGAACGCCTTCCACAAACGACAGACAATCATTTTGGATTAATATGGCCAAATCGTCCTTTATTATAATATATAATAAATAAACATAAAAGTTGAGGAGGTTCTTGGAACTTCAAAACCTGGCGGAAACCATTAATTACTGAAACCATCCAACATTGCCCCAAAGCAACCAACAGTCAACATAGAAACCACTATTGCCGGAAAACATTACACACATCACCGACTTCCAGGGACCCCACCTTGAAAAGCCCCAAATCCTCCAGGCAATTAACCAAGATCTAATCCAAAATGGGAGGTTACCATCCACCAGATGTACCACCCCTCAACCACAATTTTGCCACCAACTCCAAGAACCCCTTCTTCCTCACAACATCAAAATGACCTGTTAAACTTCCCAAATTTTTTTTTATTTTTATATTATCTATTTCCATCCCCATTCATCAGGGAGAGAGGACGGGACCTTCAGCATTGGTGCCTATGTGTTGATTGCAGGCCACCCCTTCTTCCTCACCTTATATATTCTCATATAAATCTCCTGACCACACCCCTCTAAATTACCTCCCATTAAACTCTTGACTCCAAGCACTGACCAGCTTGCTCTGCTTTAACCCATTGTTTGCCCTCCAAAGCTGAGCACGGGTCACTCCGCCCATGGCTCTGCTTAGGGCTCCGTTATTCCTTTAATCAAAGCTGACCAGAGTGTGGTCTGAATGTCATCAGTTTTTCTCATACGTGGAGAAAAAAAAATAGGTTCTTCATTTTCTTTCTGACAATTGGTGAAAACTGGACCACTCTTGGATGTCATCCAGGAGTGGTCTGAATTTTTCACAGACCCTTTGACTTACATTGCCGACCCTCAGATCAAAATCAGACATATCTCCACGATCTTCTGAGAAAAATCATGGACATGTGAATGGCCCCATAGAAAATCACATGTACGAGTGTTATCCGAGAAAACCACATACACACGTGGTCAAAATTGTTGGTACCCCTCGTTTAATGAAAGAAAACTTCACAATGGTCACAGAAATAACCTGAATCTGACAAAAGTAATAATAAATAAAACAATTCTATGAAAATGAACAAATGAAAGTCAGACATTGCTGCTTTTCAGCTTCCACAGAATGTTTAAAAAAATAAAACTCATGAAACAGGCCTGGACAAAAATATCCTTCTCCTTTACTTAATATTTGGTCGTACAACCTTTTGAGGCAATCACTGCAATCAAACGATTCCTGTTACTGTCAATGAGACTTCTGCATGTCTTGACAGGTATTTTGGCCACTCCTCAAGAGCAAACTGCTCCAGTTGTCTGGTGTTTTAAAGGTTGCCTTTTCCAGACGGTATGTTTCAGCTCTTTCCAAAGATGCACAATAGGATTTAGGTCAGGGCTCATAGAAAACCACTTCAGAATAGTCCAATATTTTCCTCTTAGCCATTCTTGGGTGTTTTTAGCTGTGCATTTTGGGTCATTATCCTGTTGCAAGACTCATGACCTGCGACTGAGACCAAGCTTTGTGACGCTGGGCAGCACATTTCTCTCTAGAATCCCCTGATAGTCTTGAGATTTCATTGTACCCTGCACAGATTCAAGACACCCTGTGCCAGATGCAGCAAAGCAGCCCCAGAACATAACAGAGCCTCCTTCATGTTTCACAATAGGGACAGTGTTCTTTTCTTGATATGCTTCATGTTTCTGTCTGTGAACATAGAGCCTTGCCAAAAAGTCCCACTTTTGTCTCAGCTGTCCATAGGACATTCTCGGGAAGCTTTGTAGTTTGTCAACATGTTTTTTTGGCAAATTCCAGTCTGTTTTTTTATGATTTTTTTCAACAATGGTGTCCTCCTTGGTCGTCTCCCATGAAATCCACTTTGGCTCAAACAATGACGGATGGTGCGATCTGACACTGATGTTCCTTGAGCTTGAAGTTCATCTTTAATCTCTTTAGAAGTTTTTCTGGGCTCTTTTGTTACCGTTTGTATTATTCGTCTCTTTGACTTGTCATCAATTTTCCTCCTGCGGCCACGTCCAGGGAGGTTGGCTACAGTCCCATGGATCTTACATTTTTGAATAATATGTGCAACTGCAGTCACAGGAACACCAAGCTGCTTTGAGATGGTCTTATAACTTTTACCTTTACCATGCTTGTCTATAATTTTCTTTCTAATCTCCTGAGACAACTGTTTCCTTCGCTTCCTTTGGTCCATGTTGAGTGTGGTACACACCATGTCACCAAACAGACACACCATGTCACAGTGAGTATCTGTAGCCCTATATACAGGCTCACTGACTGATTACAAGATTGTAGACAATTGTGATGTTAATTCGTGGACACACCTTGATTTAACATATCCCTTTTGTCATATCATTTCTGTCGAGGCCTATTTCATGAGCTTTATTTTTTTTTTTAAATTCTGTAGAAGCATGGTTGAAAAGCAATGTCTGACTTTAATTTGTTCATGTTCATAAATATTTCATTTATTATTACTTTTGTCAGATTCAAGTTATTTCTGTGACCATTGTGGGTTTTTCTTTCATGAAACAAGGGGTTCCAACAATTTTGACCCCCGTGTGTATAGCATCTGTAGGAGACTATTGGATATTCTGAATTCACATTGCATTTGTGCACTCCGTTCCATTTGCACGTCAGTGTACATGTTAACACTTTCACAGGTTCACATTGACCAGATGGAGGCCATATGGTGTTCTTTTTACCTTCATCTGGCTGGTGTTTATCTGCATAGTTTTTTTTTAACAGTTTAGGAGAATGCAGACGATACAGTCAGACACGGCAAAAAGGTATATCATGGTTTTACATTTTTTTAAATGCAGTCCTTTTGTGAAAGGATACTAATGCATCCATCAAGACTGTGTCCTCTGTTGGATGTACATTAATATGTGTTTGTCAATGACAATATTCTTGTAGTATAATATCTGTATGGCTATCTTCACAATAAGACTTAACTGAAAATGTGTCCCACCTTTGTGATAACCAATAGTAGTTGCTTAAAGAGTATCTGTAATTTCAGGTAACTTCAAAATAAGCTGCTGTCAGTGTGTACATGATAAATAATACATCTGGCCATTTTATGCCATTTGTCCTAACTTTTCATCAGCTTCCCCTCTGCAGATACGATTTTTAGTTTCCAGTTGACTCTGAGCTAGTGAGATGAAACTAGCTGCATTGATGTCTCCGATACACAGAAATATTGAGATTTCTGCTCTTCTTTTTCTATGTAGCATATGTTCAGAAGCAGAAACAGTATAGAAGACATTATACAGCAGCATGGAAGACAATATACAGCAATATTGAGCTGTGTGCCTGTGCATCCGGCACTGTACTGAGGTATAAAAGTAGTTTGAAGCACAGCACAAGACCTTGTGTGTCTTACTGTGTTGAGCTCTTCTCACTCCTTCTTGCCCTTTCCATAAGGTATAACAGGAGATGTATCCTGACTCCTCACTGAGTAGACAGTCCTTTTTTTGACTAAGGGTACTTTCACACTTGTGTTGGGTTGAATCCGCTGGGTCCATTGCTGCGTCGTTTTGACGCATCCGTTATTTTTGTGTTGTCAACGGATGCAACGGGTCCGTTATTTCACAGGAATCCGTTAGGTGATGCCTGTAAAATAACGGACCGTTGCATCCGTTTGGCGTCCGTTAGGCGTCCGTCTAACGGAATCCGTCGGCTCTGTTTTATTTCTTTTTTTATTTTTTTTCATTCTGGGCATGCTCAGTATAAATTAGCGGAATCCAGCAGCGCATTCCGTTGTTAAGCACTTAGCAACGGAATCCGCTACCATAGGGAACCATTATAAATTTTAACGGAACCAACGGAATCCGTTGGTTGGCGTCATTTTGACACAAGCAAATAACGTTACATTCAGCGTTGCTTCCGCTCGGCGGAAGCAACGGAGCATCGGCCAACGGAAGCAACGCAGGTACTTTTGGCACAATCCGTCATCAATGCAAGTCTATGGGAAACAACGGAATCCGTTAACGGATTCCGCTGTTTCCCAAGACAGCGGATTGC
The DNA here is from genome assembly GCF_048569485.1 of Anomaloglossus baeobatrachus. Taxonomy (NCBI): domain Eukaryota; kingdom Metazoa; phylum Chordata; class Amphibia; order Anura; family Aromobatidae; genus Anomaloglossus; species Anomaloglossus baeobatrachus. The sequence goes on along the minus strand of NC_134355.1, from coordinate 80,484,441 downwards.
GCCAAAAAAAAACAACGCAAGTGTGAAAGTACCCTAAGATGGTTTTGAGCTTTTTTTAGGGTGGACGATGAGTTCAGGAGGTAAGGGGAAAAAGTGAATGATTCATAATTGGAGGAAAAAATAGATTTTTCTTTGGGCGAGAAGATGCCTCATCATCTATCAGCTTTCCCCTAACTTACGCCTGCACAATGCACATCTTTTTTATCTACTATGCAGCTTATTGAATTGTGGATTCTGGTTATTATTACTATGACATTTTAACAGCAATTTCAGCCCTCGGGTATTCATAAATGGATTTTTCCTAGCTTGTTTGTGGTCTTCACTTGGTGTAGAACAGATTTGTCCCTGCACACTGCCATGTAAGAGAATTTAAAGGGAACCAAACATCAGGATTTTGGTATATAAGGTAAAGCCAGTGCAGTACTGGCACTATCAGGCATAGTCTGTACATACCATTAGTGGGCAGCTCGGATGTTTAGGCTGTGAAATCCAAGTTTATAAAGTTTGAAAATTCATCCACTTTTTGAATGACGTGTGCACCTCTCTAGATAATATTCGGGCGGGTTATGCACATGATTCCCGCCCCCCCCACCCCACCTGTTCCTCCCTCTCTCTGGCTGTATGTAAATTTCTCTATTCAGAAACACGGCGTCTGTGTTGGTGCCTGCGCATAGCGCTTATCTCCGGCGCCATGTTTCTGAAGCCCTCAGTACCTAGTATTGTGCATGAGAGGGCGGCACATGCGCCCTCTTTTCTTCAGATCTCGTTGTGACTGCGGGAGCGCGCGCGATCACACCAGGACTGGAGAACAGCTGATCTTACCGATTAGCTGCAGCAGACGATATCGTAGCATACGTCTGCTGCAGCTAATCGGCATAAGATCAGTTGTTCTCCAGTCCTGTTGTGACCGCGCGCGCTCCCGTGGTCACAACGAGGTCTGAAGAAGTGAGGGCGCATGCGCTGCCCTCTCATGTGACTCGCCCACCCCAGGGCTATGGGACACCCGGTGCCGGGCCGGACTAGTCCGGTGGTAGTCAGTGGTGGCTGGGCCCGGCTCCGTGGCCCTGGTGGGTGTCAGTAGAATTTGTGGCTTGCTTGTTAATGGTTGTGTTCGTGACGCCACCTATGGTATGCGGCTAATAAGCCGCCGCTGCTGTGTGAGGCCTCCGGGATGATGTTATGGCAGCAATGGTAGTACTGCTCCCCACAGGTGGAGCAATGCCCGGGGCACAGTTGGTGCTTGTGAATGTCTATGCAGATGAAATAACTGAGGCAACTTCAAGGGTGCAGTTCCAGTTCTTTACTCACAGTTCTTGTCAGGGCAGCAGGACCCTTGGACCGCTGGAACCTCTGTCAGGGACCTCCGCCTTCTGGGTGATTCAGAGTGTGAAATCCGGTACCCTTCTCTTAGTGTCTCCTTCTCTGCTGTCTTCGCTAGCCTTGCCTTAGTTAGGATGGACCTGGCTTGGCCTCCACTACAGCCTCCAGGCTGGGGGGTCACCTGTCGGCTGATTTCCCCTTTTCTGGACGTCTGCTATGGGTTCTGGCCCTGGGAGCTTACAACGTCCCTGGGCCTCGGTTTTTACTGTTTGGAGATTGTCTTTGCACTCCTCCAGTCTCTAGGGACCATCCCCTGTCGCAGCTTAATCACTCCACCGATGTTCATGTGGAACAGGCCACCGCAGCCTGCAACTACCCGTGGCGCCTCTAGGCCCTCTCTTCGGTACCTAACAAGGACTGCTCGTAGTACCTACAGGACTACCCGCGGCCCTGCGACCCTTTCTTTCTTCCTTTTCTTTCTCCTTGCCTGCCTCCAGCAGGCCTCCTCCTCCCTCCTTTCTCTCGTTCTTCTCCTCCAACTACATGCTCACTCTTCACTCTCTCACTCCCCGAGGTAACTGACTAACCTTGACCTTCCTATCTCTGTCTGCTCTCTGATGGCTCCTCCCACCTCCCCAGTTGCTAAGCTGTAACCTATGGGAGCAGGGATGGGTCTTACGGCCCCTCCCAGCATGCAGCATGGGAGGGGTGCCTGCCACTTTCCCTGGTCCTGTGTGTCCCTAGCAATGAGTGTAGTGTGGATTTACCAGGGGACCGGAGTTCACCCTCTTCCTCTCCCAGAATGGGGCATCACACCGCTGATGGGGTGTAATGACCTGTGGCGACGGAAGCCTCAGGGGCGCCACACTCCCCCACAGCAAATCCCAGCACGTCCTCGGGCTGAAAAACAACAAAAACAAGTGGGAGAACTGCAAAACATTTTTGGTATGCAATAACATAAAACAGTAAAACATTTCTTCCCTTTATGGGAGGCACATATCATAAACGTTGCGAACTTCTTATAAAGAAAACTCTAAGTGTGCACTTCCAGTCCATTGCACGGTTCGGGCAAATCCCCCATAATTCTGGTAGGGGGCACAACGGGTGCAACTAATTACATTTTTGGCTACTACAAGTCCAGTAGCCCGGCAGTTCGTTTCTTTCAATCAAACAAAATGACATAATCAACCAGCCATTAAGTCCAATGGCCTGGTTACATAAGACATATGAACAACATACCAGCCACTAAGTCCAGTGGCCTGGTAGGACATAACACATACACTTCCACCGGGGCCCACATTCCAGTTCAGTGGCCCGGTAGCACATAACATGGGGGGTGACGTCTTAAAAAAGCATCAGGGGCAGTACAGTAGGAAAGGGTGTCATCTTCGAAAAGAATCAGGGGCAAAACACGAGGGACTTCTTCAAAAAGAACGAGGGGCTATGTACAGTTCGGCAGCTCTTCATCTTCCTTACTCTCGAGGGTAGATATCAGGGTCCCACTCCGGCATGGCTCCTGGCAGCAGGTACGCCGACGAGATCATCGTCTGGGTCCCCTGGGCACTGGTCCCTGACCTTCTGCGCTGTCCCGCAGCCTGGATTGGAGTGGGGCTGCCTGTAGGCGTTGCACGGCGCTGCTGCAGAGGGCTGCTTGTCTGCAGGGGGCTGTTGCTGTGGTCTCTAGGGCCCTGCTTTGGCCGGGCACCCTGAATCACACACGCCATGGAGATCCTGGTCTGCGTCTCCTGGGTAACTGTTGTAGGCCCGCTGCAATGTTCTGCGGCCTGGGTCTGTCTGGAGGGAGGGCTGCGGCTGCTGCTAACAGGGGAATCGCTGCGAGATGGCATGGCGCGGCGCCACTCCGGTTCCTCCGGGGCCGCTTCTTCCTGCACAATGTGCACATGCAGCGCATACCACCCGCGGTCCCCCATCAGCCGGGCATACTCAACCACATCACCCGGCTTGGCATCGCGCCCTGGGTGGCCTCTGGGCAGGTGCTCCTCAATGTCTCTCCGGGCCACAAACACATCCTTGCCCAGGCCGGGCTCCCGGATGAAGCCCCAGCCGCCTTTTTGCTGGAAATCAACTACGGTGCCCCATCTTACTGGGCACTCGGTCCCCTTCAGGGCCTTTCTGACCTCTTCCTTGGAGGCCAGATTGGCGACTTCTCGGGCCCTTCGTTTCTCCTCCCGGAGTTCCCGCTCCCGCTGGTACTAGACCACCAGCCTCCGGCACGTCATCTCGTTGGCCAGGGGAGTTTCCTTGGGGAGCAGCGGCCGCTGCAGTCCCCTGGTGTCTATGGGCGCTGTGTCCCAGTTCGCTCCCGGGGATGCCATTCCCGGGAGGCTCACAGGGGGACTCGGCAGGGGGCCCACTAGTTGTTCAAGATGCACCCCACCCCAGGCTCCGTCTGCGGGGGTCTCAGGCAGGCCTCCGGTGCCCCACCGGGCATCCGCGGGGTGGGCCAGGAAGGCCAGGGGGTCGGTGAAGGGGCTAAGCGGGGGCGTGTGGCGGGACCCTGGGTCCGGACTGGACGGGGTGTCTGGTTGCTCACCCTGCACTTGCTCCGCGGCGTCCATCCACCATTCCAGATCCTCCGGCACCCTTGGTGTCTCTCTCGGCCGGTCCGCCTCCACCTCCATGCTGCTCAGCCTCCGGGCCAGAACTCTTATTTCTTCCTGGAGCAGGTCCAGCTTGCGATCCTCTCTGCCGGTCCCTGGTGCACCTCTTTGCAGCTCCTCCGTCATGCTTCCGACCTGGGGAATGCTGCCTGGAACACTGCTCGAGTGCTCGACCACGCCACTCGGCTGCTCCCTTTCCCTTCTCGGAGGCGGGGCCGGGGGCTGCACTAGCATCTGGCGCCAGACTGGCGCCCAGCCCATCACGACCGGCATTACTCCGTTTGCGATCAGGTACATTGTCTTTATCTGCTGATCTGGCATTTAGACTCTCTCTGCCAGCCAGCTTATCTAGTCGCCACTTCTTCCGTTTTCTATGGCGGACACCGCTTTGCGCGCTTTTCTTGGACAAGGGGGCGGGGCTTCTCTTCGCGCCCTTTCTTCTTACACGCCCCCCTTCTTCCCGTTCTCAGCAGCGCTAATGGCGGCGGTTTCTCAGTAAAGTACACAGTCTGTCACACGGTTCTCCAGGCGCACAGTACCCGGTTAGACCGGGCACGAAATCCTGTTCGTGACGCCAAAAGTTGGCTCGCCCACCCCAGGGCTATGGGACACCCGGTGCCGGGCCGGACTAGTCCGGTGGTAGTCAGTGGTGGCTGGGCCCGGCTCCGTGGCCCTGGTGGGTGTCAGTAGAATTTGTGGCTTGCTTGTTAATGGTTGTGTTCGTGACGCCACCTGTGGTATGCGGCTAATAAGCCGCCGCTGCTGTGTGAGGCCTCCGGGATGATGTTATGGCAGCAATGGTAGTACTGCTCCCCACAGGTGGAGCAATGCCCGGGGCACAGTTGGTGCTTGTGAATGTCTATGCAGATGAAATAACTGAGGCAACTTCAAGGGTGCAGTTCCAGTTCTTTACTCACAGTTCTTGTCAGGGCAGCAGGACCCTTGGACCGCTGGAACCTCTGTCAGGGACCTCCGCCTTCTGGGTGATTCAGAGTGTGAAATCCGGTACCCTTCTCTTAGTGTCTCCTTCTCTGCTGTCTTCGCTAGCCTTGCCTTAGTTAGGATGGACCTGGCTTGGCCTCCACTACAGCCTCCAGGCTGGGGGGTCACCTGTCGGCTGATTTCCCCTTTTCTGGACGTCTGCTATGGGTTCTGGCCCTGGGAGCTTACAACGTCCCTGGGCCTCGGTTTTTACTGTTTGGAGATTGTCTTTGCACTCCTCCAGTCTCTAGGGACCGTCCCCTGTTGCAGCTTAATCACTCCACCGATGTTCATGTGGAACAGGCCACCACAGCCTGCAACTACCCGTGGCGCCTCTAGGCCCTCTCTTCGGTACCTAACAAGGACTGCTCGTGGTACCTACAGGACTACCCGCGGCCCTGCGACCCTTTCTTTCTTCCTTTTCTTTCTCCTCCTTGCCTGCCTCCAGCAGGCCTCCTCCTCCCTCCTTTCTCTCGTTCTTCTCCTCCAACTACATGCTCACTCTTCACTCTCTCACTCCCCGAGGTAACTGACTAACCTTGACCTTCCTATCTCTGTCTGCTCTCTGATGGCTCCTCCCACCTCCCCAGTTGCTAAGCTGTAACCTATGGGAGCAGGGATGGGTCTTACGGCCCCTCCCAGCATGCAGCATGGGAGGGGTGCCTGCCACTTTCCCTGGTCCTGTGTGTCCCTAGCAATGAGTGTAGTGTGGATTTACCAGGGGACCGGAGTTCACGTTCTTCCTCTCCCAGAATGGGGCATCACACCGCTGATGGGGTGTAATGACCTGTGGCAACGGAAGCCTCAGGGGCGCCACACATGCACAATACTAGGTACTGCGGGCTTCAGAAACACGGCGCCGGAGATAAGCGCTATGTACAGGCGCCAACTCCGACGCCGTGTTTCTGAATAGAGAAATTTACATACAGCCAGAGAGAGGGAGCAACATGCGGCAGGGGGCGGGAATCATGTGCATAACCCGCCCGGATATTATCTGGAGAGGTGCACACGTCAATCAAAAAGTGGATGAATTTTCAAACTTTATAAACTTGGATTTCACAGCCTAAACATCCGAGCTGCCCACTAATGGTATGTACAGACTGTGCCTGATAGTGCCAGTACTGCACTGGCTCTACCTTATATACCAAAATCCTGATGTTTGGTTCCCTTTAAGTGAGAACCAAATTAATTTGAGAAACGTTTTTAGTTTACACCATTGTCTCCTCATTTGCTTATATTTATTAATGTTTTTTCAACCTGTACCTTGACAGCATTGATCCAGTATTGGAGAACAAAAAAAATGCTTTTAAAATAACAACCTAATTTAAGCAATAATTAATTTTCTGTTGACACATTCCCTTTAAATAGACTTTGATTTTATAATTGTATCTTATCTCTAATAGGTGTATACTGAGCACTACAGGGATCAGATAGGACAAATTGGTTATTTTCCAAGCAGTCTTATCACGGAGTTGAATGTCTACCAGGATGAGCTTCAAGAATTTCCCACAATGGTAAGATATCTTGGGGCTTCTGTGCGCGATCAAACCAGAGAGTTGTCTAGGATCTCAGAACAGCAAGGGGGCTGCTGAATCCAAAAAATGGCAGCTGAAGCCAATTATGTGTATATTGTTTCTGCGACTTCATTTCAAGTATTAATAAAAGAATAAAACCAGTATTTTTAACTATAAAGGTACTTACTAAGAGTGTCATGCCTATGCAACAGCATCGGTTGCAGACCTATCAAATATAAATAAAAGCAGCATACATTATTAAATAGATCACTTGCACCTGGGGAGACTGGTGTACTTACCTCAAAAATCCATATCGAAATGGCTGTATACTCCTGATGTTGAAATTAGCAATTTATTAATACAGTTCAGATGAGTAGTTTTTATAGTAGGTTTATATGGCCATTTTGACAGAATTCTTCAAGGGAAGTACAATGGCCTCATCAGAGAGAAACCCATACAGTTTGTATTGGGAAATCTGTTTACAGGTTCGCTATAAGGTGAGACTTTACTGGTTTCGTTTCAGTGTGGCAATTACTAATATTTTTACTTTCTAAATCACCATGTCACTACTTTTTACTTGGTTTTATGACCCATGTTTGCATGTGCTTGCATCATGTGTGTGATGGCCTGATATGCTCTCGGGGGGATCTGGGATCAGAAGGTCACAGCATATAGTTGATCGCAGATCCTCTTTAATGCTCGCTCATTGTTTATCCTGAGATGGAGCTTATTTAATTACATCCGGTGCCGAAGGGGTTAAGTTTCCTTTGAAATCTGCTGAAATCTAACAGGTAGTTATAATCTTAGCTGCAGTCTTTCCCTTCTGCTCTAAATATCCACTCCTTACTCCTCACTATGCCAGGTATAGTTTAATTTATGTTGTCCACTTTAAAGGAGCCTGTCTCTAGGGAAGCTGAGGTGTCGCTTCTGTTGCAGCTGAGAAGTTCCTGCTGGAGAAGTAGTGGAGTGTTATTTGTTGTATCTTTCCCCACCTTTTTGTCTTTTTGTCTTACCTTCTTTGTTTTGTTTTATTGCAGTAGCGAGACTAGCATCTCGCTGACCTGACCTTCACTAGTCAGGGTGAGTTCAAGGCCAGCGAGGGCCTAGGCACGTGACGACGCACGGGGGAAGGACCTTTCTAGGAACGTTAGAGAGTGCAGGGATCAGCCACAGGTGATTGTTAGGAGGTGGCCTTTTTCCTAGCGCCAGGGTTTTTCACTGTATTGTTCCCCCGATTTTCCCTTTGTGTTATATCGCTCGCTCGTCCTCTCGCTCCCAGCGTGACAGTTTCCTCTGCGTACTCTGGTTTCTTCCTACATAAATATATATTAATAATGAATTTAGATTGTGAGCCCCTAATGGAGACAGTGATGATCTCTGTAAAGTGCTACAAAATATGATGGCGCTATATAAGCACGAATAGTAAATAAAAAAAAATAAATATGTGATGCCCTAGACTATTCAGGTCGTCACAGGGTACAGCACGCTCTTTCTCTTCAGTGCAGGATTCAAACCCCCATGGTTCTGGGTCTCCATCCTGCAGTACTGCCTCCACCAGCATTCAAAAATCCTAGATACATCTTGCACCACACCTGTCAGGCACACCAGTGGGCTGCTTAAGCTGGACTGGGGGTCAGGCACAGAGGTGGGACGTGTCAAGTGAGTTGAGTAGGAACCCTCAAGCTGTGAGGAGCTCTGAGGAAGCTGGCAGTTGTAGCTCCCAGGGGAGAAGCAGACTAGGTCGCAGATGGTGGTCTGGACCTAGAGGAGTCAGACCCCCAGTCGCAGGGGATTGAGGCTAGATGCCTGGCACGTGTCTTGGAGGACAGTCAGCAGCCTGGGCCTAATCACCAGTCCGGGACTGAAGACACGACGAGGTACACCTACCCTAGGTAGGGGAGAAGCTTCAGGCGACCCGGCAATTAACCTGTGGAGGACAGGGCCTTTATGGACTGTTCACACAAAGCTGAGAGATCGGGGGCACTAGCGCAACAAGTGGGATAGGGCTTTCCAAACAAGCGGCCCACTGAAATCCCGAGCGTGAGCTCCTGAGAGCAGGCTCTTTCACTTAGCCATAGTGGGGAGCGGGGCCCGGAAAGCTCCAAGCTGACGGGCCACAAAGGACACTTTAAATTCTGTGCCAGGAGGCAGGTCACGGACCACCAGGCAGTGCTGCAGGGGACGGGACCCAAACAAGCTCCCACAAGAGGGCAGCGGCACCCAGAGACTTGGTTTACCCTGTTATCAGCGTCTGCTTTATTGCTGAGTGAGTACCTGATTAACCCCTGCAATCAGCGAGCCTGCGCTCCCCCTGCACGGCACCCTGCATCACCATCCAGAGTCCCGGGGTCTTTCCCTACCCGTGGAGGATAACATCATCTTGCTGCCCCACTCCATCACCCCGGGTACTCCCAACGGCAGTGGCGGTACTCCCAATTACCGTACACCATGGGTGGCATCACGAACTATATCTCCCCTGTAAATACACCCTTCTTCATTTGCGTTTGGCCCTTAGCCATGAGCAATCACCCCCGAATCTGAGCGGTTCGACCGCTGCAGGGGTGGCACAAATATATAATTGAATAGGGATACCAAATATAATAATTGAAGTAGAAAGTTTAATCTGTATTTAAACTATGCTTAATAGTAAAGATGGGCAGATCGATTTGTGGGATTTGGGTAGGTACATCTACCAAATCTGTTGTCTTTGGCCACTGGACAAGAGGTGCAAATCTTTTACTTTCAGGATTAATCAGGGGGGCTTTTGATTTGCCGGGCTGGTGCAACATCATCTGAGCAACATGCTGCAATGATGATTTTGTGCCAGCACTGGCGAAGGCTATATGCACATGCTGTGTTTTTTGTCGTGGTTTTTTTCGTGCAGTTTTGTTGTCAGAAAGTTCTCACTTTGAGCTCATGTTTGACTTCCCAGTAAATTCTATGAGAATTCATATTTGCTGTGCGCACGATGCAGTTTTTTTTTTAAATTTTTGGGTGTTTGTGTTTATTTACTTTCACTTACAGATTAGTGATGGGGGTGTCTCATAGACCCCTGCCATCACTAATCTATGGCTTAGTAGCAGCTGTGGGCTGTTATTAACTCTTTATTACCTCAATTGCCACCACACCAGGGCAATGGGAAGAGACAGGTCCAGTGCCAGAATTGGCCCATCTTATTGTTGCGCTACTTCTGAGGCGATTGTGGGCTGCTATTGTTAGCCTGGAAAGGGCCAAATAATGATGGCCCTTCCCACCCTAATAGTATCAGCCTTCAGTTGTCTGCAGTATCTTGGCTGGTTTTAAAAAAATCACGGGACCCCATGTTATTTCTTTTTTTTTTTTTTAAATAAATCAAATAATTAAAAAAAAAAAAAAGCGTGAGATCCCCTCTATTTTTCATAACCAGCTAAAATACAGTACACAGCTGAGGGTTGCAGCCTGCAGCTGCTGCTGTTTCTGTACTGGATATGAAAAATGGGGGGGACCCCACGTCATTTGTTTACCCCCCAAAAATAAAAAGAAACAGCTGGACAAGATAGTGATTGCTCTATCTATCGAGCTACTCTATTATTTCTTTCTATTCTGCTCTTTCTTATTATCTATTCTATATGTTCTTTCTATCTATTCTATATGTTCTATCTATTCTTACTATCTATTTTTGCTATCTATATATCTGTCTATTATCCTATCCTATCATATTTTGTTTCTCCTTTAAAAAACGCATTAAGGCTTCTTTCACACATCATTGATTCTGGTACGTATGTGCTGGTTTTTATACGTACCAGATTAACGGACATGCGTGTCCGTGTGCTCCCCATGGAGTCATGTCTGTTTTTTTCTGGCATCACTGATGTCCCAAGGACCACACTCTGGTGTGATCCGTGAAACACATACCAGAAAAACACGTACATTTAAAATAAAAAGCTTTTCATACTCACCTTCTCCATTGCTGCTGTGTTCAGCCTCTGCTGCCTCCTCCTTCCAGCCTGGCTGCTTATTCTCATGCATATTAATTTTTGCATAGAGCAGCCGACCCGGAAGTAGCTGCAGTGGAGGTCAGCAGCGACAGGAAACACAGCAGAGTTCAGCACCACGGACAGCAGCAGCGGGGACAGGTCAGTATGCATTCATGCGCTATCATGGATGACTGACACAGATACCACATGGATAACCCACGTGTGCCGTGACTCACGGCACACAGAGGGACATATGCATTTTTTACACGTCAGTGAAAAACAGCCGTGATTTTCACTGATGTGTGAAACAGGCCTAACAAAAACACACCATCATTACAAGTGTTTTTTTTCTACATTTCCAGGCTCTCTGTGACAAGGTGCAGTTTTGGTTGCAGTTTGGATGCAGTTAAAACTGCAGCGTGTGCATATAGCCTAAAGAAAACCCTGACCGGGGATTCCAGAATGTTAAAGATTTCCCAGCCTCCTTTCAATAGCAGAGACTACGGACATGGCTGATGGACCGAAATCCTGAGAATCGATCTGTCCATCTCTAGAATACCAAACATTGTAAACCTTGATTATTTTGTCTTTTGCATATTTATACATTTACATAAAATTATCAAAAACAAAAGTTTAGAAACGATGTTTATTTCTCATAAAAAGTCTCATCAGATTACTTTCATCTCAACAATCCTAATAGTAAAGGCAAATCACTCTGTAAATTGAACAAATACAAAATTTGAGCAGAATGAACAGTTGCTTATTTGGGTCTTTTTTATTGCACAAGTGAAAAGTGGAAAAACAGCAGGATTTGGCAGCTTTACTTACATCTCCTAGTTCTAGACAGATGGATAACGGAATGTATGTACAATAATGTTTTATGTATTCCTCCACACATCTCCAAGGAATTTTTATCTTTACTGAAAAACTGGTTACATAAACACAAGGACTGTATGAGATTTATGAGTAGGACTTCTTACTTACCTGCTTGCTTAGACCTGCACAAAGTCCATAAATAAATTCTCTTTAATATTCATCTTGAGGCTGATAGTTTATGACTTTGTAATGTTTTGGAGTATACTTGGACTTTACATCTAAGAAGAGAATGTAGAAACTGTGTTATCTTTCACCACTTTCTTCACGCAGGATTTCTGTCTTTCCATGATGTAATTGAGATGAATGTTTTCTCTTCTTCGCTTCGTCTTTTCTTTGCTCTGCTCAAAACTGGAAAATATATACAATACTGAGCAAAAGTTTTACACAAGTGTGGAAAAGCGCTGCAAAGTGAGAATACTTTCAAAAATAGTTTTTCTGAAGGAACATAATAGTGACGTTATTCCCAACATCTTTGAGAACTAACCACAGATCTTCTGTGGATGTAGATTTTCCCAATTCCTTTTTGTGTTCCATGTAATCTCATACAGACTCAATGATGTTGAGATCAGGGCTTTGTAGTATGTTTGTTACTGTTGTCGTGCTGCAGAATAAATTTGCCAATCAGATGCATCCCTGATGGTCCTTTATGATGAATAAGTATTTGCCTGTAATTTATAGCATTGAGGACAGTTATGCTCGCCGGGCGAGCAGAGATGTTAGTGAGCCCATTGGGTCGCAACACACAGAAAATCCAGAGGAGCTGGACTACGGACCTGAGCCTGGTCTTCTCCGGAGCCCTTAAAGGTGGAGGTTTTATGCTGCAGGTATTGGACCGGGTGCCACTCAGGAAGACTGATGTTGCGTCAATTGGCCCCAGGGGTAGGGGAGCGACAGTCTCTGACAATAGGTTGTGGCAGCAGATGTCGAGAATCCGCCCAGGATGGATGGATGGACGGATTCAGCAGCAGTGGCATAAATACATGTAAGGATGGGTATCGTGTAAGTTGGCTGGAGTGGACACTTACGGCAGCATGGGACGATACTTCGTTGCAGCAGGTATCGTGGTAGTGGCCAGGGTAGCGGCTCACAGCAGCAGGTAGGGATATGGCAGCAGCACTCTGTAATGCAAACAGGTATCAGCAAACAGAACTAGCACAATGTATTAGCGGCAACAACACAGTGCTAGGGGACCTGTAAACTAGCAATATATTAGACTTGTTGCGCAGGCACCACTGAAAGGGCAGAGGTGCTTTAAATACCTACAGCCTCCCAGCTGACCTGGGAGGTACATCTGGGTTAGAAGGACACTGGTCTTTAAGAAAGGGGGTGCCTGTCAGGAGTTGAGACGATCCGTGAGGCTGTAGCATGGGACAGGGATGGGACCACTGTTGCAGGATGCCTAGACAGGGGAGGGGAGCAAGAAAGTGCGAGGATGCCAGCATGGGCATTACAAGGACAAGGAAAATCTGAATACAGTGAAGAATCCCTGGATAGCTAAGATATAACTTTTATTAGTTCGATAAAAAAGGGATATAGAAAAATTATACCCCAATGACAAACAAAATTAATGATACAATATCAAAATCAAAAAACAACAAACATATCTTACATGTGGTGAGGCTTCCAGGACCTCTCATCACCCACACAAGATGCCCTATACTGTCCTCTACCTGTCAATGGAGGTTTGATACCCTAAGGCTGGAAATACATCTATGCGAGTAAAATCGGTCCGACTGGGCTGAAAAAAACTCGACTGATTTTAGTTCACGTTAGGTCCGAGTGTAACGCAAGTGCGATGCTTTTTTTTTTTTTATTTAATGACTTGCCTAGCGTGTGTAATGCGTGTGTAATGCGTAGGGGATCCGTTTTTACTATGTCATCTGCCATTCAGCTCTGCTACATGGCCGCTGACAGCAGACACAGCCATGTAGCAGAGCTGAATGACAGATGACAGCAGACACAGACAGAGCCGTACGATCAGAATGAACTCGGGTGAACTTCACCCGACTTCATTGTCATGCCGCGGCTCTGTGTCGCATCCTGATTAGCGGTCACCCGTGATGGACTCACCGGTGACCGCTAATCCCTTGAGTGACTGAATTAAGCAGCGCGATTTGCGCTGCTGTCACTCAGGTTACACGCAGCTAGCTATATTCTCCCCCCGTGACCGCAACTCACCTGTGATTTCATCGCTGTCACTCGGGCGACTTGCTGTCACTGTTGGAGGATCCAGCGGTGGCCGTAAGTTACCTGAGTGACATCATCAGCTGATCGCGATACTCACCTCAGTTGCTGTGTGGAGCTGACAGGAGCGGCGGTGTCTTCTGCAGCTCCTGTCACCTTCATGTAGCAGAGCTGGAAGCGACGCGGGACCTCCGTGGATTACGTTGGACAAGGATGGGTTATTTGGGGACTTAATAAAGTGGTGAACGAGGGTCTTTGTTTTATTTTATTATTTCAAATAAAGGATTTTTTAACTCTGTGTGTTATTAACTTTAATTTACAGGTTAATCATTGGGGGTGTCTGCAATGATTAATCTAGGACTTATTGGCAGCTATGGGCTGTCATTAACTCCTTATTACCCCGTTTGCCAACACACCAGGGCAAATCGGGATGAGCCGGGTACTGTCCCTGAACAGTCGCATCTAATGGATGCGGGAATTCTGGACGGCTGCTGGCTGATATTGTTAGGCTGGGGGGCTCCCCATAACATGAAGCTCCCCATCCTGAGAATACCAGCCTTCAGCTGTATGGCTTTATCTGGCTGGTATTAAAATTGGGGGGGACCGCATGCCGGTTTTTTTATTTATTTATTTTTTTTAAATGCACAACATAGACACGCCCACTGGCTGCTGTGATTGGTTGCAGTGAGACAGCTGTCACTCATTGTGGGGGCGTGTCTTACTGCAACCAATCATAGGCGCCGGTGGGCGTGGAAAGCAGGGAATACGAGATTGAATAATGACCGGCCGGGTTTTTCAAAAGAGGAGAAGCCGCCAGAGCAGTGTGAACGCCGTGCAGCGCCGCGCCGGTGATTGGGGATCGGTGAGTATGAGAGAGGGGGCAGAGGGATAGACCGACATGGACAGAGAGAGAGGGACAGAGATAGTGACCGACCGACAGACCGACCGACAGACCGATCGACAGGGAGAGAATAGAGACCGAGAGGGAGAGACCGACTGACAGAGAATAGAGATTGACAGACATTGTGACACATCAATCGTTTCCAGTGTTTTAGGAAACATGCGAGAAATGTATTTAGAAAATCGGATGTCACTAGGATGGTGTGACATCCGATTTTTTACACACTCCCATAGACTTGCATTGGAGAGACTTGACAAGAAACTCGCAAAAAAGCAGCATGCTGCGATTTTTTTCTCAGCCCGATTTGGACTGAGAAAAAAATCGCAAATGCGAGCTAAATCATTCACTAACATGTGTCCGATTCCAATGCGAGTTTTTCTCGCATTGCTCTACTGCGAGAAACTCGCAAGTGAGAATCCACCCTAAAGGGTAGTGGTGCACCCGTTCTTTGATGGCTGGCCCTGATTGACCCTACACCTCCCTAACCAAAATAAATTGATAAAATGGGTAGACTAGGATCCTTAATATGTAACCAAAAAGGATAACGTTCTATCAGGGAACAGCATAGACAGGTACATGGATGTACAAAGGATTACCATATGCAAAATTGAAAAAATCCGCCATACCCCTAATTATCCTCACATTAGTAACCTTATGATAGGAAAATTAGAGTTAATAACATTGCAGAAACCATTGTTGATTTTTTAAAATTACGTCATAAAACGTTTTCCTCCCGTGCAAGAAGATAGCAAACGTGAGTCTGTTTTGTTTTTTTGCTGGGCATTTGACCTGGCCTAGAATAAAAGAAGTCCATTTTGGCCTAAGGATGAGCCACTTGTTTTCAAAGCTGATTTTCAACCGTCATATTGTCTTTGCTGAGGCCTTGGGGAGTGGAATCATAAAAATATCCCTAAGATTACTGACTTAAAAGTATGTCCTCTGTAAGGTCTCCAGATAAGGTTTCTTTACTGCAAGGGTTAAAAATCTTGCTTTGTGCTGTAGATTTGATTGCATTATAATGAAATGTAACATTTATAAAATAATAGCATAACAATTTATATTTAGTTTATTATCATTTTTTTAGATTTAAGACAAAAAGGTTATCAGACCCTAGCCCTAAGGCTGCGGCTACACGGTCATTAATGTGAGCCAGTCGCATGACACTCAGCTCCCGCTCTGCTGGAGTGTAAGCAGAGTGTCCTGCGACTGTCACGCAACTGTGCTGCGATCCTAGTGTGACGCCCTGGCCTATCAGGTCGTCACAGGGTATTGTGCAATCTGCCCTTCTGCACGGTATCCACCCTCCTTGGTTACGGGTCTTGGTCCTTTGGTGTTGCTAACAGCTTAGCTAATCAAAATCCTAGAAACACTTTACACTGTACCCACCAGACACACCATTGGGGGGCCTGAAGGGAATAGGGCCGCCCATATGGGGGGGGTTGGTAGGGGAAAGTGAGAAAGTGACAGAGAAGTGAAACAGTAGTGGAAGGAGAGGGAAGTGAAGTGACTCTCGAGAGGAGAGGTCACAAGGGGAGCTGGGCTCCTGAGTACTAGGTGGCAGACGTTGGTCTGGGCCTGGTAGGAGCTGGAACCACGGTCGCAGGGGATCGTGTCAAGGGGCACGGACTACCGAGGAGGGCAGCCGGCGGTCTTGAGCCATTTCCAGGTAGGGGCCAGGGCACGACGGGGTACATGGACCCTAGGCCGGGAAGTAGCTTCACGCGTCCCGGTAATTTACCCGACAGGGGTTAAGACTTCAAGTGTCATTCCCAACCCGCTCCAAAATCGGGGTACTAGCTCACCGATGGGATAGGTCTCTCCCAATACAGTCCAAAGAAATCCTATGCGTGAACCCTGAGAGCAAGCTCACTCCATTAGGGATACGGGTGAGCGAGACCCGAAGAGTTTTATGCTTAAGGGTCTAACTAGACAAAAGAGGTGCCAAGGAAAGGGCCACAGACTAACAGCAACACCAAGGGCACGGACCCAAGCATGCTCCCTACAAGCTGCAGTGGTGCTCAGAATTCTGGTTTTACAAGCTGTCGGTGTTGTTATTCCTGGACACTGTTATTCAGTACACTGAAAAGCCCCTCTTCCTATTCCCAACGGCAACCCCAAACACCAACTACACCAACGGGCCTCGGGGCACAAACCCCCTACTCACGGAGGGGTTAACACATCCTGCTGCTACAACATCGCCACCCGGGCTCCCGCTCTCACCAACAGCAGCGGTGGTACTACACATTACCACGCACTGGGGGTGGCGTCACGAACTCCTAACTCCCCTGTATATACCCCCTTCTTTAAATTCGAGTGTCCGCACAGACCCCTCGAGCCACTGCGGCTCCGGATCCAAGCGGCTCGGCCGCTGGCACGGGGGCGGTACACTAGCACAGCCACAGAGGACAGAGAGGGATTAATCTCACCATCTTCTCCATGTCATGCGAGTGCAGTGATATGTTCCTCTCGCACCCATAGACTTGTATGGGTGCGAGTGAAAACTAATCAGATTCCACCCGCAGCATGATGCAATTGTTTTCTTGGTCTGATTAGGGCTGAGAAAAAAAAATCGCTCATGGGAGCGGCTCATAGAGTAACATGGGTCCAGGTGGAATGCGATTTTTAGTTTTATGGCATTCCACTTGCTCCATTTTTCTCGCCATGTGTGTTCAGCCTAAATCTAATTCTAAGGCCACATGCACACGTTGAGTTTTTATTCCCTAGGCCCCTGACGAATCACACTTGTGTCTTGGTATTGTATTAAGACTTTCTAGTAACTTTTTTAGTTGGTCTGTGCACAGTTCCTGTTGACAGTCTCCAGGCTGTCTCTTGGTCATCTGTGGTTTCCAGTCCTTGAGTTACTTATCTGCAGTCTCCAGTAACCCTTCTGTCTGTCCGTGGTCTCCAGGACCCTTTAAGACTTTTAGTTTGCCTCTATGTATCTGCCTGTGGCTGACAGGATGCCTTTGAGACATTCACTGTGCTTCTATATGTTCACTTGCGGCTTCCTGGATACTTGGCCTTTAGTTTGCCTCCAGTAACTCTGTTTCCTGCATGCAACACCCACCTGCTGCACTGATGTCTGTGGCCTATGTGCCTATGTTTCCTCCTCTTCTTCCAAGAGCCATAACTTTTTTTATTTTTCCATCAGTATAGCAACATAAGGGCTTGTTTTTTACGGGACGAGTTGTACTTTTGAATGACACCATTCAGTCTGCCCCATATTGTACTGAAAAACAAGAAAAAAAATCAGAATTTTGTAAATAAAAAAATAAAATAAAAATAATAATAATTGTGCTTTTGTCACTATTTTCCGAGACCCGTAATATTCTCTTTTTTTGGGATCTGCAGCTCAGTGACGGCTAATTTTTTTGCTTTTTGAGTTGACATTCTTAACCCCTTCACGACCGGCCGATTTTTCGCTTTCCGTTGTTTTTTTTTTGCTATTCTTCTTCTGAGAGACGTAACTTTTTTTTTTTGGTCAATATGGTCATGTGAGGGCTCATTATTTGCGGAACAAGCTGTACTTTTAAATGAAACCATTAGTTTTACCATATATTGTACTGGAAAACGTCAAAAAAATTCCAAATGCAGAAAAATTGAGATATTTTATTCACTGTGTTCACTATATGGTAAAACTGATGTGTGGGTGTGATGTCTCAGGTCAGTGCGAGTTCATAGACACCAAACATGTATAGGTTTACTTTTATATAAGTGGTTAAAAAAAAAAATCGGAAATTTGTCTAAAAAAAGTGGCGCACATTTTACTCCATATTCCGTGACCCGTAGTGTTCTCATTTTTCGGGATCTATGGCTCAGTGACGGCTTATTTTTTGGGTCTGGAGTTGACGTTTTTAACTGTACCATTTTTGCACAGATGCTACGTTTTGATTGCCTGTTATTGCATTTTGCGCAAAAGTTGTGGCGACAAAAAAAGTCATTTTGGCGTTTGAAATTGTTTTGTCGCTACGCCGCTTACTGATCAGATTAATTGATTTTATATTTTGATAGACCGAGCATTTCTGAACGTGGCGATACCAAATGTGTGTACATTTTTTAATCTTTTAACCCTTTAATTTTCAATGGGGCGAAAGGGGGTGATTTGAACTTTAGTTTTTTGGTTTTTTTTAAATTTTTTTTTTTTTTTTTACTTTTTCTTTTATTTTACTAGTCCCCCTAGGGGGCTATAGCGATCAACAATCCGATCGCTCTGCCCTATCTGCTGATCACAGCTATACAGCTGTAAACAGCAGATATACTCACTTTCTCATTCACTCAGCTCCGGGACGAGTGAAACTGAAAGTAATTCATGGCTGGTACAGGAGTCATCACATAACCCTGTGCTACACGTGATTACGTCACGTGACTTTTGGTATCGGGCGGTAAGTAAAAGTTTACCGCAATCGCGATTATAATGGCGCTGTCACATATTAACAGCTTCCATTTAAGGGGTTAAACGGCATGAGCAGACAACGATTCTGCTCGTGCCTAGCAGGCACACATCTCAGGCTGAGATGTGCACCGATCGCGGCAAGCTGCTGCCGGCAGACCGCGGGCAGTAACACTATGACCGCTAGGACGTAATATTACTGCCCGCGATCGTTAAGGGGTTAATTCTACCACCTTTGTATAGATGAGATGTTTTTATTGCCTGTTATTGCATTTTAATGCAATGTTGCGGAGACCATAAAACTGTAATTCTGTCGTTTTGATTTTGTTTTCTTGATATGCCATGTACCAATCAGATAAATTGATTTCATATTTTCATAGATCAGGCATTTATGAACACGTTGTACCAAATATGTAATACCAAATATGTGTATTTTTTATTTTCATTTGAATTTTTATTTTTTTAATTGTCTCATATTTTTTTTTTTTTTTTTACTTTTTTTATTGATTTTACTAGTTTTACTGGGGAGCGTTATGCCTGTACTCTGAGGCATTTACAGAAAGTGAGTCATGGCAGCGACAGGGGTCATCATCTGACCCCATGCTGCCATTCTAAGCCATTTGGGGCCCGTGATCGTGTCATGGGGCCGCCAATGGCGACAGGGAACAGTATAATCCTTGCCGGAGTGCATTGGATCTTGCTGTCATAATTTGACAGCGCAAACTTAAGCGGGTTTTACACGCTGCAATATCGTTAATTAATTATCGTCGAGGTCACGTCGTTAGTGACGTACATCCGGCGTCATTAACGATATCGCAGTGTGTGACATGTTCGAGTGATCTTAAACAATCGCAAAAGCGGGCAAAATTGTTTGCCGTGTAGAGGTCGTCCTGAAACAAAAAATCGTTTTCTGCATGTTAGCGATGTTGTTTGTCGTTCCTGTGGCAGCACACATCGCGATGTGTGACACCGCAGGAGCGACGAACATCTCCTTACCTGCCTCCACCGCCAATGAGGAAGGAAGGAGGTGGGCGGGATGTTTACGTCCCGCTCATCTCCGCCCCTCCGCTTCTATTGGCCGCCTGCCGTGTGACGTCGCTGTGATGCCGCACGACCCGCCCCCTTAGAAAGGAGGCGGATCGCCAGCCAGAGCGACGTCGCAGGACAGGTAAGTGCATGTGACGGGGGTAAGCGAGGTTATGTCGCACAACCGACGGGGGCGGGTACGATCGCTTGCGATGTTGCTAGCGAGATCGCAGCGTGTAAAGCCCACTTAAGGGGTTAACAGGCGCGGGGGGATCTCTGAAAAAGAAAATCTATAACATCAAAACCTCACAAAATACTTTCCTTAGGAATGTAGATGTTCCGCAGCATTTCTGCATCTAAAAAGCAGCTCTTGACATTTATTGTGTCTCTTCTACAGGCCATCGACTTCTACTGTGACTAAAATGGAGAGCAATGAGAGAAGACATATGAAGCTACTGCAGTACTACATCCAGATGATATTGCATACCTGTAACTACTTTTCTCTCTGTGTCGCTTCTTGTCTTATCTATCACTTCATGTAAATCTATAAAAATAAACTATCGTAGATTCGTATACTCAATGCTGAATTTTTACAATTATTTTTTTTTTAAATGAATCCTCTAACTTTACTCGCTGGGAGGAGAGCTCCAGTTTCCTCCATATTATACCAGCTCTGCCATTATTTCATCATTTCTAATCATACATTGCATTTTCCTTCGAGCACCAGCATCTTCTGCATTCTTTACTTCTGTTCCAGACCCAAAGGTCAGAGAATATCTGATTGTATATCTTATACATTGCTGGTTCATTTTGTTGTGTTTTTATACCTATATACACACACAATAGAAATAACAGTTATGAATAGAGTGAACAGAAAAGATCGTGAAACCCTAATGAAGGAGAATAAAGTAACAAATCAGTGATGCTCAAACACAGAAATCATGGGGCCCCATAGCAGAAATTCTAATTGCTCCCTCATGGCCCTCCAAATATTATAATGGCTCTCAGATAGCCTTCCAAATATTATAATGGCTCCAACATAGCCTTTCCTATAGTATAATGCACCCCACATAGTCCTCCATATAGTATAATGGGCCCAACATTGCCTTCCACATACTATAATGCAAATTTGGCACTCCAGCGCTGTTCCTCGGGGATGAACCGATCTGGCTCCACCTCCCCGGTCACTCCTCTTTTGCCTCACTTCTGGATCCCTCAGTCTGTCACACAGCTACTCGTGCGGGCTAAGCACAGCCCTCTCCATTTTGATGTCTTCCCTCTCCTCGCTCGAGCTCAACTCCAACTCTCAATTGTCTGTCTGACGCTGCCTCCAAACCTGGATTTAAAGGGGACTTCACCTGAACTCGGCTTGTAGAGCTCCCCCTCCAGGCTTGGAGTGGAAGTGTTGTTTGTGGGATCAACTGATGTGGAGATCCTTCCCTGCCCCATGTACAGGTATATTTGTGGCAACTGAACCCTGGGGTGCCACACACACATCTCATTGCCACCATATAATGTAATGTACCCCATAGGCCTCCATATAGAATAATGCACCCCCATAGTCCTCCATATATTATAATTCACCCCATAGTTCTCAAAATCGTATAATGCAACCCCATAGTTCTCAAAATCGTATAATGCAACCCCATAGTTCTCAATATAGTATAATACACTCCCCATAGTCCTCCACATTGTATAATTCCCCCATAGTTCTAGACATAGTATAATGCACACACCATAGTCCTCCATATAGCATAATGCAAACTCCATAGTCCTCCATATACTATAATGGACTCCATAGTTCTCCATATAGTATAGTGGACTCCATAGTCCTCCATATAGTATTATGGCTACCAGTGTACTCACTGATTTAAAAAACAAACAAACCTCACTTCTCTGACCCTGCTGCTCCTGTCTCCGTAACGAGCGTTCTGCAGTACTGCACATCTCGGCGCAGCGGGTGCACTGTAGTGTATATCAGCACACCTGCTGCACTGAGATGTGATCTCAGATGCAGTGGGAATATGATGGAGGAGGGATCAGGACACTCCCTCTTTCATCATTGCTTTCAACTCATCTAGGATGCCAATACAGTTTAACAGTCATTGCACTGGCTGCCCATATATCACAGGATCCAATTCAAACTGCTTCTTCTCACCCACAAAGCTCTCCACAGTGCGGCACCCCCCTACATCTCCACCCTCCTCTCTGTCTATCACCCCACCCGTTCTCTACGCTCTGCAAATGACTTTCGACTAACATGCACACTAATTCGAACCTCCCACTCCTGAATCCAAGACTTCTTCTGAGCTGCACCAATCCTCTGGGGCGCTCTACCCCAAGAACCTAGAACGAATCACAACTTACTCAGCTTCAGACGCTCCCTAAAAACGCATCTTTTTAGGGCGACCTATCACACTCCCTAATCAAATCCAAATCACATAGTCCCTCTACAACTTCTCACAACATAACCCCACGTCAAACTCCATGGCACCCAAATGCATCTCAAGGTTCTGGCCAATTGGTCCAGGAAGCCATTATCTATCCCCCATTTCCTTGAGATGGTTGGATTGTCATTGTAAATAAACACTTGTACCTTTCCCCCCTCCCCCCATCTCATTGTAGATTGTAAGCTCTCACGACCAGGGTTGTCTTTTCCCCTCTAAATATTGTATTTTCTATAACTGTTACTTGTTTGTATATGATCCTCCTGAATTGTAAAGCGCTGCGGAATATGTTGGCGCTATAGAAATAAAGATTATTGTTATTATTATTTTTAATAACGATGAATGATGGGGAAAGAGGATTGAGGCGGTGCCGGCGCTGCCACTGGCACTGGGCCCTCCTGAATCACCAGCCAAAAAAGTGGAGGATCATTAGGTGTGTACATATACTTTCAAGGACAAGAAATTATATACAGTATTTTGCAAATGTTTTTGTTGAAAAAAAATAATGGAAAGAATGAATGTGCTTTTACAAATAGAATAGTTAATATTTAATATTATATTCAAAGTGAATGAACAAAAGGGAAATATTAATCAAATTAATATTTGGTGTGATCGCTATTTGTCAGTTGCTTAGAGTGCTATCCCACATTTACATCTACTAGGAACACAGCTCGCCTGATTCAAGGTACCGTGTACACAAAACTCTGCTGCATACCTATCTGTGTACTCATCTGTGCTCCCCTCTTCATCTGTACATTTAACTCTGCTGCTTTAAGGCACCTGTCTGCACACTCGTCTCTGCTGATTATATTGCTATCCACACACTTAAAGGGAATCTGTCACTAGTTTTTGCTCCCCATCTGAGAGCAGCATAACGTAGAGACAGAGACCCTGATTCCAGCGATGTGTCACTTACTGAGCTGTTTGCTGTCATTTAATAAAATCAATGTTTTCTCTACTGAGGATCTAGCAGTTATACAGGCTCATGAATATGCTGGACTACCTGCAGCACACCAAGTAGTCCGCTAATGATAATTTACTGCTGATTAATTAGTGCCTTTATCAAAACTACACTAGGCAGACCAGTAAGTGACACATCGCTGGAATGAGGATCTCTGTCACTACATTATGCTGCTCTCCGACTAGGTGGTAAAAACCTGGTGACCGATTCCCGTTAAGTCTGCTACATCAAGTTATCTGTCTGTATACTTGTCTCTGTTGAGGCAAGGTGCTATCTGCACACTCTAGTTTGCTTCTTATTTCTCTCACCTCAAATTCCTCTGATTCATGTGCCATTTCGCATATTCTGCTTTAGGCTGGAGTCACACTTATGTGAGACTCGCGTGAGGATTTCATTGCATTGCCTGGACTGGCCGGCTGCTCTCCTGACAGGAGTGGATCAGCTGCATATATTTCTGTGCAGCTTACCCGCTTCTGTCGAGAGAGAAGCCGGCCGGTCTGGCCAGTATGTTGCGATATACTCGCGAGTTTGACTCCAGCTTTATTGGTCATCTCTGTTCCATCTGGCTCACTGGTGGACACAGACAGAAAAGGGCCCCTGTGCAAAAACTGTAAATGAGCCCTTTGAAGATCCAATAACTTATCAAAAGGCACAAGAAATGGGCCTCTCAACTTCATGGGCCCTTGTGCGGTGGCACAGGTGGCACCAACCATGTGTCCAACCCTGATCTGGTTAATTTAGCACAGCTGCATCTATGCCTCTAGTCCGTGCTGTTCACCCTCACTTATGTCTTAGGCTGCTTTTACACTACGTTTTTTTAACATGCGTCCTGAACGTTTTTTTAACGCAAAAACGGATCCAGTGCAAATGCGTTTTCATTTCAATGCATTTGCAATGGACTCGCGTCAACATGCATTCACATGCGTTTGCGTGCGTTATAGTGAGGATCCAGCGGGTTGCAGTTTTTTAACATTTTTCAAAAACGCTACTTGTAGCGTTTTTGAGCTGCGTCCAAATACTGCAAATTGCTGGATCCTGGCTATACTGCATGCAAACGCAGGTGAACGCTGGCATGCTGATAGACAGGATCCTGCTTGCTCTACTGAGCATGCACAGAAACCAGCCTCGGGTGATCAGTCCCTCTCTTCCCCTCCCTCTCTGTCTCTCTCTCCCTCCCTCTCTCCCCCTCCCTCTCTCCCCCACCCTCTCTGTCTCTCTCCCCCACCCTCTCTGTCTCTCTCCCCCTCCCTCTCTGTCTCTCTCCCCCTCCCTCTCTCCCCCTCCCTCTCTGTCTCTCTCCCCCTCCCTCTCTGTCTCTCTCCCCCTCCCTCTCTCCCCCTCCCTCTCTGTCTCTCTCCCCCACCCTCTCTGTCTCTCTTCCCCTCCCTCTCTGTCTCTCTCCCCCTCCCTCTCTCCCCCTCCCTCTCTGTCTCTCTCCCCCACCCTCTCTGTCTCTCTCCCCCTCCCTCTCTGTCTCTCTCCCCCTCCCTCTCTGTCTCTCTCCCCCTCCCTCTCTCCCCCTCCCTCTCTCCCCCTCCCTCTCCCTCTCCTCTCTTTCTCCCCCGCCTGAGAGCTGCGGACACTCGTAACCAACCAAGGTAAATATCGGGTAACCAAGCAAAGCGCTTCTCTTAGTTACCCGATGTTTACGTTGGTTACGTGTGCAGGGAGCAGGCAGCCCAGCTCCTAGCAGCTGCGGATGCTCGTAACCAAGGTAAATATCGGGTATCCAAGCAAGTTATCGGATGTTTACCTTGGTTACGAGCCTCCGCAGCTGTCAGAAGCCGGCTCCCAGTCTATCACGTTCAGTTCCACTGACTCCCGATCACATGACTCCAATGCCCGCCCATAAACTTAAAGTGACAGGATTCTGCAAAATAACACGTTTGCATGCGTTTTTTTGCTGTAAAAGCAGGATCCGCTTTTACAGCAAAAAAACGTTCATGAAAAAATGTAGTGTGAAAGCAGCCTTAGAGAAGCCACCTCACCAGGTGAGCCCCAAGGAGTATTATTTGGGAATAATTACATAGCTGGAATTAGAAGAATTTCAAGGAAATATGCTTTATAACTAGGGATGATCGAATACTTCGATTATTCTGCATTGTGAATATTTTCCGAATACCTCGCCGCTATGCGAATATTCGATGCACAATGTAAGTCTATGGGAAGCCCGAATAGTTCTGAATAGTTGTTATTCAGGTTTCCCATAGACCTACATTGCGCATTGAATATTCGCGAATAATCGAATAGCGGCGAGGTATTCGGAAAATATTCGCGAAGCCGAATAATCGAAGTATTCAATCATCCCTATTTATAACCAAATAGTTATACAATTTAATGTAATAAGGATAAAGGAGTGAATGTTCCAGCAATATATAATGCCGGCGTCACACGGTACGATATATCGGGCGATATGTCGTCGGGGGTCACGTCGTTAGTGATGCACATCCGACATCATCAGACATATTGTACCATGTGACACCCCCGAACGACTGTGAACGAGCAAAAATACTCACCTTATTGTTGCTCGTTGACACGTCGTTCATTTTCAAAATGTCGGTCCTCCTTCTGCGCACCGGTTGTTCGTCGTTCCTGAGGCAGCACACATCGCTCCATGTGACACCCCGGGAACGACGAACACAGCTTACGTGCTTCCCGCCATCTCCGCCCCTCCGCTTCTATTGGGCGGCCGCTGTGTGACGTCTCTGTGACGCCGAACGTCCCTCCCCCTTCAGGAAGAGGATGTTCGCCGCCCACAGCGAGGTTGTCAGGGAGGTAAGTGTGTGTGACTGGGGTTTAACGACTTTGTGCGCCATGGGCAACTAATTGCCTGTGACGCACAAATGACGGGGCGGGTACGATCGCTCGTGCGATCGCACGATAGATCGTACCGTGTGACACCAGCGTAAGACTCCTCGGACTTTCGGATATCTTCATACGGAATTCCTCACACAGCTTAAAGCAAGTGTGACGCCCTGGGCAAGCCAGGGGTCACAGGTCATGACACCACCACACACCCCACATTCCCTGCAGGCACACCAAGGTCAAAACACAAATCCTTGTTGCTTCCCCCAGGGGCTGATGTCCACCCCAGGGGGTGGAGCCAGGCGGTTGGTCTCCACCCACCAAGGAGTTCACAGTCCTGGAGGAAGGAGAACACAGGCAGTTAGGGGAAGTTGAAGTGAGAGTGAAGCTAGAGAAGTGAGAGGAGCAAGTGGCAGGAGTAGAAGTGAAGGAGAAAGTGACAGCAACAGAGCCTGAAGTTGGTCCGGGTGTGTGCCCCGGACTGAGACAGCAAGGTTGGCAGACGGCGGTGACCGTCTGCAGGAGTGGCCTATTGGAGTCTACCGTAAGGACCGTGGACGGGTGGTGGCCCGGCAGTACCGGACCGGTACACAAAGAGAAGCCAGCACCATTGGCAGGGGCCTTTCGGATCCCGGCAAGGCTTGGAGTCGCCGTACAATTTGCCAAATCCGTCAGTGAAGGGGACCTCCGGGTCTCCCAACAGCCAAAGTACCGATTGAAGACAACCGTCCAACCATAGTGGAGAGACACCGCCACCGCCAAGGCACCAGTTTCTCAGGGCCAGCGCCTGCGGGCAAAAGAGAGGGGCTCCTCCGGCTCATATCCAGGCTGGAGAGCGGGTTACCGGTCGGAATCCATCGCTACCAACAACCGTATTTAGGTGCAGGGAAGAGACAGTCACCGCTAACTTGCAGGGAACATCAACACCGCAGCCGTCCGAGGGACCCGTCCAACCAGCCGCTTGTGTACCGTGAACTGTGTCATCATCCTTGGGCTGAGTGAGTACCTCCGTGCCGTGCGGCACAGCGCTGCCCCTGCGTTCCTGCACCCCAACAGGCCCCATAACCCGCCTGTCAACCATCCTAACTCTCCATCATCGAGCCCCGGGACCACCAAACCCCCTACCCATGGAGGGGAGGGCCAACATCTAGCTGCTCCATACCACCACTCCCGGGATCCCCATACCGAGCAGCGGTGGTGTCTACACAATCACCACAACCGTGGGTGGCGTCACGGACAATAAACAATCCCCAAAACCAAACCCCTTTTCACTCACGGGCGAGGAGCGCCGCTCGAGTTCCCCGGGATCCGGCCCATCGCTCGAGCCACCGAGCAGCAGAGGCCGCAGCAGCAGCGGCAGCCGGACCCGAGCAGTGGGAGAGCGCGGCGTCCCCTTCTCCGCCCGCGACAACTTGGCGTCACGAACAGGATCTTACCGCTCTGCCGTCTGGTAGAGGTGCGCCTTGTTACCGCCGGAGGTGTCCGGCCAGAAAATTCCAGAAGCCGCCATCTTTGGCGCGAAAAGTTCCCGCTCGAGCGTCTTCTCGAGTAGTGGAGGCGCAAAGGCCAAAACCCCGCCCCGATAGAGGAGGAGCCGGAAAAAGGCGAAGGGGGACGAAATGGCGACTGGATGCATGTAACTCGCGGCTATACAAGCAAGGACGCTGGGACCCCGCGATTTGCTGAGTCTTTCAAAAAGATGTCTGTTCCACCCAGCTACGCGGAGGCTACCGAGCCGGTGCCCGGGACAGCGGCATGGCTGAGGGCCCGAACGGCAGGGATCTGCCGATACTACCGGAGCCAGATCTGTAGGCTGATGGAGCAGTGGACCGCAGAGGTGGAGGATGCAGCTGCGGTTGCACGATTGTATGGAATGGAGGCCATGATGGAGGAGCTGGTGGGTGACCCACGCCCCTGTGTCCCCGAGGGACCGGCCGCTGCGGCTGAGGGACCCGGTCTACCCCTGGCCCCCATGCCGCCTCCGTTCTTCTTGCCTGTGCACCGCACTACGCCTGGCCCATCGGGCGTACGCCCCTCCATGACAGTGGCCGAGAGAGTGGCAAGCCTGGAAGCTGCGGCAGCTGATGACCACCCGCCTGGTGCAGGGGCAGACGATAGTGATTCCGGGCCTGACACCGAGCCCGTTTCGGAAGGAGATGAAGGCGTCGTCGCTCTGCCTGCCATGGAGGCCACTTATATCCCCCGGGGTGGGAACAACGGGTATCGGGCGGCCCTTCCTCGCCGCACTTGCTATGTGCTGGAGGGGCTGGTGCCCGTGTCCTTCCACCTAGAGCTGGGTGGGGAGGACGAAAGTGCACAGTAAGGGCAGCGGAGTACCGTTGCACCGTCCCCGTTGGGACCATGTGTGTGAAGAGTTTAAAAAGCTTTGAAAGATAAAAATGAAAATGATTACCGAACAGTAACCTGATTGTCTGCAACCGTGATTGAACCGGCTGTTGCCGGCACCGTTGTCCCCGTGGGGACCAATTGAAAAGTTGCATAGGGAACTCTCTATGAACAGGCCCGAGAACTTGCAGGGCAACCACAAATGTTAAGTGGAATGTAAATATGTTTGTTGCAGCTAACTGTTTACCGCCTCCGGAGAGGCAGGTTGGAGGGAGGGCCCGCAGTGGAGCAGGCTGGGGCCCAGCCACCACCAGAACCGGTGGCTACCCTCTGGAGGGGAAGGACAGATCACGCTCGGGTAACTTGGTTCAGGACTGGGGTCAAGGGGTGCTGCCTGTTTCTTAGGGGCAGCATCAGGGCCAGGTTACTTGGGTGGGAGAGAGCGGCAGCCGCAACCGTTAAAAATGTTACCGTAATGTTTAAGTAAAGTGCCTCCCGCTGTGGGATGATGTTAATATAATTGTATGTGTTACCGTTTTTATCTTTTCAGAAAAAAAAAGAAAAAAAAGGAAAATAAACCGGTGTTGGACGGGCAGCCCGAGGACGGTCTGCGTTTTGCTAAGGGGGAATGTGACGCCCTGGGCAAGCCAGGGGTCACAGGTCATGACACCACCACACACCCCACATTCCCTGCAGGCACACCAAGGTCAAAACACAAATCCTTGTTGCCTCCCCCAGGGGCTGATGTCCACACCAGGGGGTGGAGCCAGGCGGTTGGTCTCCACCCACCAAGGAGTTCACAGTCCTGGAGGAGGGAGAACACAGGAAGTTAGGGGAAGTTGAAGTGAGAGTGAAGCTAGAGAAGTGAGAGGAGCAAGTGGCAGGAGTAGAAGTGAAGGAGAAAGTGACAGCAACAGAGCCTGAAGTTGGTCCGGGTGTGTGCCCCGGACTGAGACAGCAAGGTTGGCAGACGGTGGTGACCGTCTGCAGAAGTGGCCTATTGGAGTCTACCGTAAGGACCGTGGACGGGTGGTGGCCCGGCGGTACCGGACCGGTACACAAAGAGAAGCCAGCACCATTGGCAGGGGCCTTTCGGATCCCGGCAAGGCTTGGAGTCGCCGTACAATTTGCCAAATCCGTCAGGGAAGGGGACCTCCGGGTCTCCCAACAGCCAAAGTCCCGATTGAAGGCAACCGTCCAACCATAGTGGAGAGACACCGCCACTGCCAAGGCACCAATTTCTCAGGGCCAGCGCCTGCGGGCAAAAGAGAGGGGCTCCTCCGGCTCATATCCAGGCTGGGGAGCAGGTTACTGGTGGGAATCCATCGCTACCAACAACCGTATTTAGGTGCAGGGAAGAGACAGTCACCGCTAACTTGCAGGGAACATCAACACCGCAGCCATCCGAGGGACCCGTCCAACCAGCCGCTTGTGTACCGTGAACTGTGTCATCATCCTTGGGCTGAGTGAGTACCTCCGTTCCGTGCGGCACAGTGCTGCCCCTGCGTCCCTGCACCCCAACAGGCCCCATAACCCGCCTGTCAACCATCCTAACTCTCCATCATCAGGCCCCGGGACCACCAAACCCCCTACCCACGGAGGGGAGGGCCAACATCTAGCTGCTCCATACCACCACTCCTGGAATCCCCATACCGAGCAGCGGTGGTGTCCACACAATCACCACAACCGTGGGTGGCGTCACGGACAATAAACAATCCCCAAAACCAAACCCCTTTTCACTCACGGGCGAGGAGCGCCGCTCGAGTTCCCCGGGATCCGGCCCATCGCTCGAGCCACCGAGCAGCAGAGGCCGCAGCAGCAGCGGCAGCCGGACCCGAGCAGTGGGAGAGCGCTGCGTCCCCTCCTCCGCCCGCGACACAAGATGAACGCCATAGATACTGTAAAATTGTTGGTCTGTACCCTGCTGTGGATGCAGTTTTCAAGAGTTCTGCCCATCTCCATCTCTAAATGTAATCCGCTATGAACGATGACGTGAAAGATAATATGTATGTCACACAGAACGCTGCCAACCAATCTTATATTTTCACTCTACTGGCTTGAGAAGTATTATACTAAAATAAGTTATCTCCAGTAACAAGTCTCTGGTTAGAACAGCCAAGCAGAGAATATCTCAAGACGGCAGCAAATCTCAATGTAGAGAACCTATCAGTGTTTTAATCTTACATATACACAGTCAGTTACACAGTGAATGGGAAGCAAAATGAAGTGTAGACTGTTCGGTGCCGATATGTGACAAAAACATTTATTCATTTCTGGGGTTTTTGTCGCACAGTCTATTTCATTTTCCATTCTGCCTACAGCAAAAGGATCCAAAATAAAAAAAAGAATCAAATCAACTGCAATATTAAACAATTTAATAGGAGAAAATATTGGCGTATAGTCTGCAATGAATGTTTACTGTGGGCCTGAAATCATGCAGATGAAATGTATTAATTTCTTAAGGTTTTTATTTAGAACAAGACTAGTATTCGCTGGGGAAAGCAATCAGCCGTTTATTGAATATTTAACAGGTAGGTTATGTAAAGCAATTAAAATATTGCACATAAAGTGTTAATCATAAGTTAACTCCAAGACTTAAAGTTTTTTTTTAGAACTCCTTCATATTTACAAATAATATTGTTTATGTATACAATACAATTTTAAAATATTAAATTAAATGCTATTTTTTTTCATTATGTAGTATAATTTACCTAAATTATTGTCAATTGTAAAGTGTATTTATAAGAATTATAGCTTTTTTAATTCTCTGCAGCAATTCATAAAAGACTATAAAATAAATGCAGCAGGTAGGGAATGATTATGTTAATGGATTCTATAATTATCACAGAAAAACTCCAAAACCATCTAAAGCAGGCAGGAAATTATGCAGTGAGGAAAATGCGGTAAGTATTTGATACACTGCCGATTTGTCACGTTTTCCCACCTACAAAGAATGGAGAGGTCTGTACTTGTTATCATAGGTACACTTCAATGTGACAGACAGAATCCCCCCAAAAAATCCTGAAAATCGCATTGTATGATTTTTAAATAATTAATTTAGATTTTATTGCATGAAATAAGTATTCAACACAACAGAAAAACAGAACTTCATATTTGGTACAGAAACCCTTGTTTGAAATTACAGATGTTAGATGTTTCCTGTAGTTCTTTACCATGTTTGCACACACTACAACAGGGATTTTGGCCCACTCCTCCATACAGATCTTCTCCAGATTTTTCAGGGTTCGGGGCTGTCACTGGGCAACAATGAGTTTTAGCTTCCTCCAAAGGTTTTCTATTGGGTTCAGGTCTGGAGACTTGCTAGGTCACTCCAGGACCTTAAAATGCTTCTGAAAGCCACTCCTTAGTTGCCCTGGCTGTGTGTTTCTGGTCATTGTCATGCTGGAAGACCCAGCCATGAGATATCTTCAATGCTCTTACTGAGGGAAGAAGGTTGTTGGCCAAAATCTAGCGATTCATGACCCCATCCATCCTGCCTTCAATACTGTGTAGTCGTCACCGATCCAGAAAAGCACCCTTAAAGCATGATGTTTCCACCCCTATGCTTCATGGTTGTAACAGTGTGCTTGAGGTTGTACTCATCCTGCTTCTTCCTCCAAACACAGAGAGTGGAGTTGATACCAAAAAGTTTTATTTTGGTCTCTTCTGACCACATGCCTCCTCTGAATCATCCAGATGGTCATTGGCGAACTTCAAACAGGCCTGGACACATGCTGGCATGAGCAGGGGGACCTTGAGTGCCTGGCAGGATTATAATCTGTAACAGCGTATTGTGTTACTATTACTAACTGTAATCTTTGAGACTATGTTCCCAGCTCGAGTCAGGTCATTGACCAGGTCCTCCCAGGTAGTTCTGGGCCGATTCTTGACCTTTCTCAGAATCATCCTTACCCCATGAGGCAAGATTTGGCATGGAGCACCAGACCGAGCAAGATTGACAGTCATCTTGTGTTTCTTACATTTTCTAATTGTGCCAACAGTTGTTGCCTTCTCATCAAGCTGCTTGCGTATTGTCCTGAAACTCAACCTAGCTTGTGCAGATCTGAAATTTTGTCCCTGGCGTCCTTAAACAGCTCTTTGGTCTTGGCAATGGTGAAGAAGTTGGAGTGTGATTGAGTGTGTGGACAGGTGTCTTTTATACGAGTAATGGGTTTAAACAGATGCAACTAATACAGTTAATGAGTGCAGAGTAGGAGCTTCTTATATAAAAAATAACAGGTCTGTGACAGCCAGAATTCTTGCTAGTTTTTAAGGTAATCAAATACTTAATTCATGCAATAAAATGCAAATTAATTATTTAAAAATCATCAGTGTGATTTTCCGGATTTTTTGGGCGGGATTCTGTCTGTCATAGTTGAAGTGTGCCTACAATTAAAATTATAGACCTCTCCATTCTTAGTTGGTGGGAAAACTTGCTAAATCAGCAGTGTATCAAATACTTATTTTCATCACTGCATCTATTACAGATAATTCTATTATCTTCAATTTTTATTCCTAAAGATCACTCATTGTAGGATAATAATTGTCTACAATTTTAAATTTATTTGGCTTCAGAGAAGAAATTTAAAAAAAATCAAACCAAAAAAATCAGCAGAAAAACGACACTTTAATCCCTTAAATTCCACCACAGTTTTTTCTGTGAGGTTTATCATATGGTGAAAATGACTGAGCAACATGATTATCGAGGTAAATATAAATATGGCAATACCAAACTTTTCATCACAAATGGCTTAAAATAATTGAAAACTTTGTAAAAAATTAATTTTTTTTGTCACCACTCTCTGAAATGCATAATTTTTTTTTTTTAATGAAATGGAGCCATACGAGGGTTTGTTTTCTGCATGATGGGCTGGCATTTTTATTGATACCAGATTGGGGTACATACAGCTTATTGTTTGCTTTAAAGCATTATTTAAAGGGGTTGTCCGTTCTAAATCCAGAAGTCTCCAGTCCCTCTATGTGTAATGCGGGCGTCACACGGTACGATCTATCGTGCGATCGCACGAGCGATCGTACCTGCCCCCGTCGTTTGTGTGTCACGGTAAATCGCTGCCCGTGTCGCACAAAGTCGTTAAACCGCTGTCACACGTACTTACCTGCTGAGCGACCTCGCTGTGGGCGGCGAACATCCTCTTCCTGAAGGGGGGGACGTTCTATGTCACAGCGACGTCACACAGCGGCCGGCTAATAGAAGCGGAGGGGCGGAGATGAGCGGGACGTAAACATCCCGCCCACCTCCTTCCTTCCGCATAGCCGGTGGGTGCCACGGGATGCAGGTAAGCTGTGTTAATTGTTCCCGGGGTATCACACGAAGCGATGTGTGCTGCCCCAGGTACGATGAACAACCGTCACCATGAAAAATAAACAATTTTTTAAAAATAAGCGACGTGCAAACGACTCACGATTTGTGACTGATTCAGCGTCACTCGGAGGTGTCACACGAAACAACGTCGCAAACGATTCCGGATGTGCGTCACGAAAACCGTGACCCCGACGACCTATCGCACGATAGATCGTCTCGTGTGACGCCCGCATTACTCTATGTAACTGCAGACCTGTGAATCCTCACATTATGCTCGCACTGTGTGCTGTGAGGTTTCTACGGTCTCAGAGCCGGGAACAGAGGTCATGTGGCCATGAGTATGTGATATGCAGAATCCTGGCCACAATAAGATTAGATGGGTGCAGCCTCGCTCAATACTATTGTTTTGCAGCATATACAGTAGAACAAGCAATCAGATAATTGCAGGTCCAAGTCACCCTAAAGAACTAAAAAACAAAGCAAAAGAAAAAAGTTTATATAATAATTTTTTTTAAAAAAATTACAATTTCCCCTTTTCCTATTAAAAATACAATACAAAATTAAGCATATTTGTATCACTTGATCCATAAAAGTATGATCTATCAAAATACAAAATTAATTAATAATAAGAGAAAGAATTGGCCCCATACTGATATAGATGTCCCCATATTGGCCCCATCCTGGTATAGATGTCCCCATAATAATGGCCCCATCCTGGTATACATATCCCCATAATGGCTCCAGCCTGGTTTTATGTCCCCATCCTGGCCGCATCCTGGTACACATGATACCCCCGGGTGCCGCACATAGTAATAAAAATAAACTATTATACTCGCCTCCCCCTGCTCCCCAGGTGTCCTCCTCTTATAATGGCATGCCACATTTGACCAATGTGAAAGTGGCGCAATGCATGACGTCACTGTCATGTGTGGCGCACACTTACAGCTGGGTCAGCTGCTAGGTGCTGGCATAGTCTCTGCTCCCAATGCCCTGGATTATGGGCATGGGGAGCAGTGAATATTCATAGCCTTAATCGGCGGCCGGCGCATCGCAGTGCAGGGACCCGATGGGTCTCTGTGCAGCGATGTATTTCAGCTGGATGCGCGGATGCACATCCAGCTGAAGCAGGCGCTGGGGCCAGTGGACCCCCTGTACCTCTGAGCCCGGTCTCTGTTGCTATCGCTGCGACCACAATATTTACGCCCCTGGTTATGGGTCTGAAAAATGGCATCAGAAACAAAATATTTTTTTTTACAAATGTTTTAATCTGTTTTCACTATTATAAATTAATAAATTAATAATAAGCTTTACAAGTTTGTTATCGCCATAATCATAGAGACCTAAAGAATCATGTTACCCATTATCTTTTTCCAACAATGAAGGTCATAAATGGCATGAATAGCATAAAAAGGAAAGCCAAAAACAATAGCAGAATTGTTTTTTTTTTCTTTCACAATTTCACTGCAATTATTTTTTTTACCCATTTTCCAGCACATTGTGTGTTAACATGAATGGTTTCATTCCAAATTTCAACTTGTCTTTCCAAAAAATGAGTCCTAATATGTCTTTGCAGACAGAAAAATAAAAGATATGTTTCCTTGAAGCCCGGGAGGAAAAAACAATAAAAGTGCTAAAACAGATGATTGCCCAATTATGAAGGGGTTAAATGCTGCTGTTTCAGAAAAGCATCACTTAAAACAAGAAATGATTTGAGCTGGCTCCAGTCGCTGCTGTGAACGGCAGATGACACGTGTGGAACAGACTTAGGTATAAAAGAGAATTTATTACCATATTTCATAATACAAATTGCATACATTTTCAACTACTCAGATATAGGCAAGGGGTTGATCCATGACAACAAGTATATAACAAAAATGAGTACACCCCTCATATTTTTGTAAATATTTTATTATATCTTTTCATGGGATAACACTGAAGATATGACACTTTGATACAATGTACAGTAGTCAGTGTACAGCTTGTATAACAGTGTAAATTTGGTGCCCTCTAAATAATCAATACACAGCCATTAATGTCTAAACCATGGCCAATAAAAGTGAGTACACCCCTAAGTGAAAATGGCCAAA
The DNA here is from genome assembly GCF_048569485.1 of Anomaloglossus baeobatrachus. Lineage (NCBI taxonomy): Eukaryota > Metazoa > Chordata > Amphibia > Anura > Aromobatidae > Anomaloglossus > Anomaloglossus baeobatrachus. The sequence continues at coordinate 80,448,703 of NC_134355.1, read as the reverse complement.
TTGTGCCCAAAGTATCATTATTTTATGTGGCCATCATTATTTTCAAGCACTGCCTTAACTCTCTTGGGCATGGAATTCATTAGAGCTTCACTGGAGCCTCTGGATCTTCTTCCATCCTCCATGTTGACATTACTGAGCTGGTGGATGTTAGAGATCTTGCACTCCTCCACCTTTCATTTAAGGAGGCATCACAGATACATTCATGGATCCCTCAATGAACAGAAGCTCTCCACAGCCGGCAGCACTCATGCAGCCCTAAACCATGACACTCCCACCACCATGCTAGACTGTAGGCAGGACACATTTGTCTTTGTACTCCTCACCTGGTTGCCACCACACATACATGACACCACCTGAACCAAATAAGTTTATTTTGGCCTCATCAGACCACAGGACATGGTTCCAGTAATCCATGTCCTAAGTCTGCTTATCTTTAGCAAACAGTTTGCAGACTTTCTTGTGCATTATCTTTAGAAAAGACATTGCAGCTGGTTAGATATTGACGGTCATGATTATGACCACTCATATAGAGACAGTTGGTTAGTTGCTCTTTTTCGCAACCACGGATACCTAAGCTACAATGCCCTGCACATGAGGTAAGCCTCATAGCTAATCAGGGAACTATACTACATTTCTAATTGGAGATATTTTCTAATATTATTATTCCACCTACTACACATTGGGATAGTATCTTGGAGATGTGAATAACCCTTTAAGAATGAAAGGAGCAGATGATGACTGACCACTGATTCATTCATACGGGAGCTGTTAGGATTACTGGTTCTCAGGATCGATAGGAGTCTCAACAGACAGAATCCCAGAAATCTGAAAGTTATTCCCTGTTCTGTGGATAATAGATAACTTTCAAACTTGAGAATATCCCTTTAACTAAAGTTTGGCTGGCGCAGAGAGAGAACTAGACAGAAACATAGCAGAAAATCATTAAAGTGTCCTGCACAGTTATAGATAACTCTTCAAATATAAATGCAACACATACAACACCTGGACTATTATCCCAAAGAAGAGATATTCATATAATTTTAGCAATAAAACATTAGAGATGAGTGGACCCATCAAAGCTCGGTTTGGCGGGTTCAGTTAGACTTTTGAAAAAGTTTGGTTTGGGACCTGGACTTGAACTGAACCCCAATGGAAGTCACTTATTGGGCAGTTCGGGTCTCCACACGCTTGCAGCCAGCCATAAACAGATCACTTCCGGGGGCGAGGATTTTTCCATTTTTTTTTGTGGGGTATACACTACATCCGATCATGCTGTTGTTATCCCCAGTGTGAGCCGTTCAAGCACTGCAAGTGGCTCACACCAAGCTGAGCACCAAGTGTACCCGAGCACAGTGATGATCACATGAGTGAAGTACATATGTAAAGCATCCGAACTCCGAACCCGAACTCTGTTATTTCTGTGAAGTCTGTGTTTGGTCCGATCATGAACCTCGGGTTCGCTCATCTCTAGATGAAATACATAGCATGGTGTTAGCACACTGCTCACTGGTTTTGATAACAGTATATTGGTTTAGGTTTTTCCTAAAAGAATATGGAAGAAATCCATTAAGCAAATTGGCTGAACACTGGACTTATCCATAGTCTTAATAAAAAACATTTCAATACGTTTGGAAACACCTTGTAGCGGCCGCTATCAGAAGACGCACCAGATCCGGAACTGAGTATTTACCAGCTGCTGCTGCCAGCACCGAGAGCAGCTGACCTTGCAGGGGTGCGGGGTGTCGTACCCCGGCTGATCAGACATTGATGACTTATCCTAAGGATAGACCATCAATGTACAAGTAGTGGACAGCTTCTTAAAAGAGTTGCATAAAGAACACCATTTCTATCCATTGGAAAGCTGACAACTTTTCGTTGCTCAGGTCTGACAGCTACAGTTCATCATGGGAGTCCTGAGCTCCCTGTTGAAATAGAGTGGTGGCAACACATTCAGGCTAATGCTCAGGTTCTTGTCTTTAGTACTGATGGACAAAGACTAGCTCAGCCCTTCTATTTCAATAGACTTTGCTCGTGCAACTGCTGCTACATTCAAATGAGTGATTTGGGACCCCTGTTCTTTGTGATCAATGGGGTTCTGGTGATTGTCCCATGGTTGGATATCCACAAGTCCAGCACTCATCACCTATGAAAAAGGTAAACATTTTTAAGGGAATCTGTCTACTGAGAGCTGTATAAAGTACAGACAGAGACCCTGATTCCAGTGATGTGTCATTTATTAGGCTGCTTAGCAGGGTTTTGATAAAATCATTATTTTAATAACAGAAGATTATCACTAGAGGACTAATAAACTTGCTGCCATGTAGTCCTCCATATTCACAATCCTGGCTCCACCACTGATTGGCAACTTTCTGTGTAGGCTGTTGTCTCATGGCATGTAGTTCTCCTGCTGGTTATAATCCCGTCCTCACCACTGATTATCAGATATCTGCCTTTGCACAGTGCACACAGAAATCTGCTAATCAATGGTATACAGCTCAGCATTCAGATAACTGCTAGATTTGCAGCAGATAAAACTGTGATTGTGTCAAAATGACAGAAAGCAGCTGTAATGACTGCCTGGATCCACAGACTCAGACGGGCTGTAATGGACAGGCTAGAGGGAAGCCACTTACCAAGCAGGATCCCTAGAACCCTGAAACCCTTTCACCCCTATACAGGGATTTGGAATTACACAGGTCGCCGGAGATCACTATCTGTGATAGGCTGCAGTCCAATGAGAGTAGTAGCCAGGCAGGGTCAACCCGGGAAATGCAAAACAGGGTCAGAATCGGCAGGCAAGGACGTAATCAGAAAACAAAGCAAAGGTCAAATCTGGATTGAGCAGTGAAGTACATAAACGGCAGGCAGGAGGGTAGTCAGGAAACAAGCAGAAGTCAGAACACCAGAAACACTAAACAGAACAGGGCGGGACAGGAACCAGGAATACAGAACTATCTCTGGCAGTTGTCAGCAGACAGGAGGGGAAATAAGAAGGGTGTGGTGTCTTCCCATTGGTTGTAGCTGAATGATGGTAACTTCAGCTGGAAGACACATGCCACCCACAGTCAGCCAGTGGTACTGCAGATCCCAAGGAAACCCAGCCCAGTGGATGATCGGAGCCTGCACCCACCAGTGCCGCTGGCATCGACTCCTCTCCCATCACCAGAACTATCCACGGCAGGAACACAGCGTCGCTGCAGACGACTACAGTGGGGAAGTAACAGCAGCCCAGTAAGTGACACATTAGTCTGCTCTCAGATAAGGTGGCAAAAACTGGACAAAGATTCCATAAGATGCCAAGTGCAATGCTCATTTTCTCTATCAGTCCCCTAGACTTTGAATGGAGTGGCAGTGTCACCTATCACTGCTCTGTTCAGACAGGTAATTAAGACTCCTGTTATCATGATATGTTGGGGTCCTAGAGGTTGGGCACCCAGCAATCAGACATTTGTCAGCTTTCGACTGGATTAATGCTCTCCTGTTTCACGTGCCTCATAATATATATAAATCTGTATAAATACTATAGAGTTGGATGCAATCATAAATGTGTTTTATAGATACAGAAGAAACAAATAAACAAACAAAAAAAAAAGTTTCTGTGTCTGTATAGTCTTCTCATTGTTGTCCTTCAGTTGTAGCATTCTAAAAATGAACGGCTGAGAACAGTTTTGATTGGTGAGTGTTCCGGATTACTGGGGTCTTTGAAAGATTACATTTATTGGTACAAGAATGTTGACCTTCTCCTTATGGGATGAACATAAAAAAACTATTGAAACAATACAGTGAAGATCTCTTCTACAATGTTTCAGAATTTGATGGCAATTTCTTGTTCCTAGCCAAAGAATGACTAATTGATTTTTGAAAATACCTTGTTACTATATCTAACCTTTAGAAGTTTTTAATGGTAAAAGAACAAGGGAATATCATTTTTTTTGTTGCCAAGACTAATATAATGCTATGATTAAGGCAACACCTCAGCCGTGGATCTTTAGTGACATCTAGTGGCAGAATTGGAGACTATTTTTTTTTTTTGTATTTACTCAAACGAGTACATTTTTTTATATTTGCTTTTAGAACATGTTTTTATGATTATATCATTACTAGCTGTACTACCCAGCTTCTCCCGGGTTAATAACTGTTGTTAACAAAATAGAATGTATTGTATAAATAGAATATATTAACGCCCAGGATAGTAACTGTCTCTCTGTTTCTCTCCCATTCTCTGTCTGTCTCCCCCTCTGTATATATCTCTCTGTCTCTCTCTCTATGTCTTTGTCTGTCTGTCTCCTTCCCTGTCTGTCTCTGACTGTCTCTGTCTCTTTCTCCGTCTGTCTCACTCTCTTTCCCTGTCTGTCTATCTCTTTCCCTGTATGTCTATCTATCTCTGTCTCTTTCCCTGTCTGTCTCTTTCCCTCTCTTTCCCTGTCTGTCTCTTTCCCTCTTTCTCTTTCCCTGTGTCTGTCTCTTTACCTGTCTTTGTCTGTCTCTTACCCTGTCTGTCTCTTTCCCTTTCTTTCCGTCTGTCTGTTTCCCTGTGTCTGTCTCTGTCTCTTTGTCTGTCTGTCTCTTTCCCTGTCAGTCTGTCTCTTTGTCTGTCTCTTTGTGTCTGTCTCTTACCCTGTCTATGTCTGTTTCTTACCCTGTCTGTGTCTGCCTCTTTCCCTGTCTGTGTCTGTCTCTTTCCCTGGCTGCATTGTGACACGCCAACATTCCATATAAGGGCGTGGCTGTGCATTCTTCTGAAGTTCTGGCTGCACTGTGGCTCCCAGCTCCATTCGCTTTAATGGAGGCAGGTTTTTTGGCGAATAACTGTAAAGCACGGGGTTAAAATTTCCCCTCAAAACATAGCCTATGACGCTCTCGGGGTCCATACAAGTGAGTGTGCAAAATTTTGTGGCTGTAGCTGTGATGGTGCAGATGCCAATCCCGGACATGCATACACACACACACACACACACACACACACACATTCAGCTTCATATATTAGATAACAGAATTGCAGCACAAGGTGGAGGTCAGCGAACACCTCTGCTGTAAAACATCTGATATAGTTGCCTTTTAATCTGCCAACGTTTTGGCGAATAAATAATTTTTGTTCTATTTTTTTTTTATACTTCATCTCATTTATTGCATTCTCAAAAAAGAGTTACATACATGTTCATGCAATGTATCAAATAATAACATGAGATTTCAATGCGTGTACAGTATATAGATAAATGTTAGACATAAGAGTAGAAATACAGATAGCCAAAAGTGTTGTGATGCCAGCAAATTACACTTACAAGAGCTTTTATGAAATGCTATTCTAAATCCATAGATATTAAAGGGAATCTGTCACTACATTTTTACTACTTAATCTGAGAGCAACATGATGAAAAGGCAGATCCTGATGCCAGTGATGTCTCACTTTATGGGCTGCTTGCTGTAGTTTTGATATAAATCACTGTTGTATCAGCAGCAGATTATTACTAGAGGTTTCACGATGACTATGGGATAGTAGGGAACCGAGGCTCCTAAGCTGACCCTCAAGCTAGGGGGCCTTATGCTATCCCTAGCCTAAGGGATACTCCTGATGGTGGAGAGGCCTGAGTCTCCTTCCAAGCCCTGCTCCTGACCAGTCCTGATCTGATTCTCCCTCCTCCTTTACCCCAGGGAGAGATGGGACAGGAGTGTGATGAAACCCACAGATAATGACAGACATGGGAAAACAAAAACTCTGTCAAATAGCACACACAAAGGTAGAGCGAGAGAGACACTGATAATTGACATTCTGCATCAGAAACCGGACTGAAAAAAAAATACAGGGTTTGTACATCAAAACAAAAAAAAACCCATTGACTCTGCTGGCTACAGCATAGACATGAGGATTTAGATGCAGATTTTCAAAAAACCACATACAAAAACATCAAAAACCGCATCAATAACCACAGCACGTGCACAGGGCCTAAGAGTTCACTTACATCTGAGTGTAACATATAGGTCCATTGTTGCTCCTGAAGTGTCTTGGCGTAAGATGCAAATGCATTTTTCTCCTTGCCTAGTCTCCGTGCGTTGTCCGTGTGTCATCCATGTGGCATGTGTTTTACATACTGTCAATAGCTAGATAAATGAATGTATAGATAGACAGATAGATAATAGATAGATATATAGCTAGAGATAGAGGTGAAAGGCAAATATAATGTCTCCCCCGCATATTGTAAGCTTTGAATTTGGGGCTAAAAACAATGCTGAACACCCTTTAGTGCCACATGAAAGGCACTGAAGGGTGCAAGCATGCAATATGCAGGGGGGTGGGACTTTATATTTGTGTTTCACATCCATCCATCTATCTATCTACCTATCTTTCTACCTATCCAGCTATCTATATTTCTAGCTTTTGACTGTATGTTAAACTCCATGTCAGTGTGTGGTCCATGTGAAATGCGTTTTTCTTGCACCTATTGACTTGTATTGGCGAGGTACGGTGCCACTCGCAGCATAGGAAATCTATCAGATGTGCTCTGCTCTATTGTTTGACATTGGTGCGAGTCTAATGTGATTTTTTTCTCGCGTTATACTCGCACATTTTATACGCTGATTTGACTGAGGCCTGACATTGAGTCATAGACAGCACTGAGAGCTAAAGAACTTTCTCTGCCTAAAAACCTAACTGTTTATATACCAGTGCATAGTAGGTTTAAATAAAGCTACCATTATTTTACTAAAAATAATGTTGCTAAATTACAATAAATGTACTGTAGAATTGATATATACTTTTTTTTTTTAAATAAATTTTACAAACCAATAAAGAACATAAGACATATTTGTGATCTCTGTGATTGCCAGAACCAGGACAATGCAATGCACCTACTGTGTCCTCACCCATCCCCTGTAGACTGTGAGCCCTCGCGGGCAGGATCCTCTCTCCTCCTGTACCTGTCTGTGCCTTGTATTGTTAATGATTGTTGTACTAGTTTTATGTATATCTTTTTCACTTGTAAAGTGCCATGGAATAAATGGCGCTATAATAATAAATAATAATAATAATTTATGATGATCAGTAATGCTATGAAAGAAAATGGAACAAATGTTTTTCTGCGTTTAATGCACAGTAAAAGCTAATAGAAGTGGAATGTTTACATATGAGATGTCAAAACGACACCTGAAATACACAGCTCCTCTTGTAACAAAACAAGATAAGATAACGTAGTGAAATTTGTGTAAAAATAAAAACTTTTGGCTGGCAAGATAAAAAAAAAAAATAAAGTCTGAAATCTGAATGAATTTGAAAAACTGCATGGGTCCAATTTCTGGATGGAGGGGTCCAGTCAAAAATGTTCTATATAATAGTATACTGGCTAGTTTGTTAAAAGATGAGATACTTCATTGTCTGCATACACATAACCTATAAAGAACTATTAAACAGAAGGCTGGGCAGCCGACTCCTACACAAGGGCACACCGGAGGATTCATCTGTTTCCCTGTGGGCCAATAAGCGCATGTTACCATGAGGGCCCAAAATATGCTATGTCAAAAAATTGTATTGCCATCTCAAATCAAATACTGATATGTTAGTAATAGCTGTTAGGCTATGTCCGCACTTTGCTTTTTACCTGCTTTTTTGCTGCTTTTTCAACTGCAGCGTTTAATGCCAAAATGGATGTGTTCTGCTTTTCAAACATAGTCTATGGGAATTTGGTTTTCTTGTCCGCACTATGCAGTTCAAAATGCTGCCTTTTTGTGGTAGAAATTTGGGCAAAAACTCTGCTTTGCAGTTCAAAACGCAAATGGCAAAAACCATTGAGATGATGCTTCTTTGAAAAGCAGAGTTTTTGCCCAAAGTTCTGCCACAAAAAGGCTGCAGTTTGAACAGCATAGTGTGAACAAGAAACCCAAATTCCCATAGACTTTGCTTGAAAAGCAGAACACATCAATTTTGGCATTAAACACTGAAGTTGAAAAAGCAGCAAAAAAGCAGGTAAAAAGCAGGTAAAAAGCAACGTGCGAGCATAGCCTTAAGCTGGAAACTCTGTTAAAGACAGAAGCTGTCATCATCAAAGTGTAAAGTGACAGGGAGGGGCAGTCGTGGGCGAGTGTTGTAGTCCTCAACCCGCCCCGGCACAGTACAGACACGGTGGCAGAGTGGTGTATGGAGTGGAGTTCAAGGGACTACTTGTTTAAGGCTGCAAGCCTGGGTCTTCACCCGGCTTCTCAGGATCCCGTTCACTACAATCAGCCTTGAACACAGCAATGCCAGAAACAAGTCTACTACTGGTTAAAACCGCAACAACTTTAATGAACAATTGGTTTGCAGACAGTTTCCATTTCTTAAAGGCATACTTTTCATCACCATCATTTGCAAACATTGTTTACCGTACCAAACCTGGCCAAGCAGGTTTCCAGAACAAGGGTTGCCTGCCTTCTCCGCCATCTCATAACTGGGATTACACTTCCCTGCTGAGGGGCTCACACTCCACTGCATCTTCCTTTCCTCCTTCTTCCTCCCTTCTTTCTCTGCCTGGCACCTCCACACCTCCTGACTTCACTCCGCTTCATCCAACCCTGCACGTTCTTTCACTTGACTCTGTCTTTTCCTAACTCCCAAGTACCGGGAAATTTCTACCCTAGATCTCTTCCACTTCTGGGGATCATCCTCCCTCAATTAACCCCTGCCATCCTATCACTCCTTTTCCATTCCCTCACACTAAGGGCCCAGGGACCCAGTGACACCTAGTGGTGGAAGCAGGGCTGTATTTTGCCTTCGTGCTGCCCTAGGCACTTTGAGTGGTCGCGCCCCTTAGTGACAACGTAAAACTGAGTTTTCGCACACGACATCTGTTCAAGGCAGATCTACTCTGTAGCACACTTTAAAAAGTATCAAGAAACGAAGGGTACTAACCCCCCCCCCCAATGGGGATCACCACGGGCACATCAAAACATAGCATGAGTATAAAAAAAATATTCCCACCACACCGTCCCCACTTATATACTGTGACTGTCACACTGCCCCTAATAAACACCACACTGCCCTCCCTTATAAATTATACCCACCACACCTTCCTCAATTATGAAATATGATCTGCACATTGTGAGGAGGGAGCAGCATGATGTGAGGACAATGTCCCATGCATGCTGCCCCCTCATCACAATGACCCATGCATGCTGCCCCCTCCTCACAATGTCCCATGCATGCTGCCCCCTCCTCACAATGTCCCATGCATGCTGCCCCCTCCTCACAATGTCCCATGCATGCTGCCCCCTCCTCACAGTGTCCCATGCATGCTGCCCCCTCCTCACAATGTCCCATGCATGCTGCCCCCTCCTCACAATGTCCCATGCATGCTGCCCCCTCCTCACAATGTCCCATGCATGCTGCCCCCTCCTCACAGTGTCCCATGCATGCTGCCCCCTCCTCACAGTGTCCCATGCATGCTGCCCCCTCCTCACAGTGTCCCATGCATCCTGCTCCCTCCTCACAGTGTCCCATGCATGCTGCTCCCTCCTCACAGTGTCCCATGCATGCTGCCCCCTCCTCACAATGTCCCATGCATGCTGCCCCCTCCTCACAGTGTCCCATGCATGCTGCCCCCTCCTCACAATGTCCCATGCATGCGGCTCCCTCCTCAGTGTCCCATGCATGCTGCTCCCTCCTCACAATGTCCCATGCATGCTGCCCCCTCCTCACAATGTCCCATGCATGCTGCTCCCTCCTCAGTGTCCCATGCATGCTGTCCCCTCCTCACAGTGTCCCATGCATGCTGCTCCCTCCTCACAGTGTCCCATGCATGCTGCCCCCTCCTCACAGTGTCCCATGCATGCTGCCCCCTCCTCAGTGTCCCATGCATGCTGCTCCATCCTCAGTGTCCCATGCATGCTGCCCCCTCCTCACAGTGTCCCATGCATGCTGCCCCCTCCTATGCATGCTGCCCCCTTCTCACAATGTCCCATGCATGCTGCCCCTCTCCATGAGCTCCTAATGCTGCCTTCCTCTTTTCCATGAGACCTTCATGTTGCCCCACTCATGCTAAGACCACCACACTAACGCTTATGCTGAGACCCCCCCCACACACTACCCCACTCTTGATATTGACTCCCCTACATTGCTCCACTCCAAACTGATCCCACACATGCCGCCCCTTCTCCATAATGAGCTCCCAATGCTGCCCCCCTCTTATTCTGAGTCCTTACACTCCCCCCACCCAATCGATTTTGTCATTGCACTATCCCTCATCCCTTGTCCTCTGTCTCTAGCATTAGCCCCTCTCTCCCACTCCCCCCCAGCATCAGCCTCTCTCCCCCAGCATCAGCCTCTATCTTCCCTCAGCATCAGCCTCTATCTTCCGTCAGCATCAGCCTTTGCCTGCCCCCAGCCTCAGCCTGCCCCAGTCTCCGCCTCAGCCTCCCCCCAGCCTCAGCCTGCCCCAGTCTCCGCCTCAGCCTCCCCCCAGTCTCCGCCTCAGCCTCCCTCCAGTCTCCCCCCAGTCTCCACCTCAGCCTCCCTCCAGCCTCCCCCAGTCTCCGCCTCAGCCTCCCTCCAGTCTCAGCCTCCCTCCAGCCTCCCCCCAGTCTCAGCCTCAGTTTCCCTCCAGCCTCCCCCCAGTCTCAGCCTCTGCCTCCCTCCAGCCTCCCCCAGTCTCAGCCTCTGCCTCCCCCCAGTCTCAGCCTCTGCCTCCCTCCAGCCTCACCCCAGTCTCAGCCTCTGCCTCCCCCCAGTCTCAGTCTCTGCCTCCCTCCAGCCTCCCTCCAGCCTCACCCCAGTCTCAGCCTCCCTCCAGCCTCACCCCAGTCTCACCCTCCCTCCAGCCTCCCCCCAGTCCCAGCCTCTGCCTCCCTCCAGCCTCCCTCCAGCCTCAGCCTCTGCCTCCCTCCAGCCTCCCCCCAGTCTCAGCCTCCCTCCAGCCTCAACCTCCCCCCAGTCCCAGCCTCCCTCCAGCCTCCCTCCAGTCTCAGCCTCCCTCCAGTCCCAGCCTCTGCCTCCTCCCAGCCTCCCTCAGTCTCAGCCTCTGCCTCCCTCCAGCCTCCCCCAAGTCTCAGCCTCCCTCCAGCCTCCCCCCAGTCTCAGCCTCCCTCCAGCCTCCCCCGTCTCAGCCTCCCTCTAGTCTCAGCCTCCCTCCAGCCTCCCCCCAGTCCCAGCCTCTGCCTCCTCCCAGCCTCCCTCAGTCTCAGCCTCTGCCTCCCTCCAGCCTCCCCCAAGTCTAAGCCTCCCTCCAGCCTCCCCCAGTCTCAGCCTCCCTCCAGCCTCCCCCCAGTCTCAGCCTCCCTCCAGCCTCCCCCCAGTCTCAGCCTCCCTCCAGCCTCCCCCCAGTCTCAGCCTCCCTCAAGCCTCCCCCAGTCTCAGCCTCCCTCCAGCCTCCCCCCAGTCTCAGCCTCCCTCCAGCCTCCCCCAGTCTCAGCCTCCCTCCAGCCTCCCCCAGTCTCAGCCTCCCTCCAGCCTCCCCCATTTCAGCCTCCCTCCAGCCTCACCCCAGTCTCAGCCTCCCTCCAGCCTCACCCCAGTCTCAGCCTCCCTCCAGCCTCCCTCCAGTCCCAGCCTCCCTCCAGCCTCCCTCCAGTCCCAGCCTCTGCCTCCCTCCAGCCTCAGCCTCTGCCTCCCTCCAGCCTCCCCCCAGTCTCAGCCTCCTTCCAGCCTCCCCCCAGTCTCAGCCTCCCTCCAGCCTCCCCCCAGTCTCAGCCTCAGCCTCCCTCCAGTCCCAGCCTCTGCCTCCTCCCAGCCTCCCTCAGTCTCAGCCTCTGCCTCCCTCCAGCCTCCCCCAAGTCTCAGCCTCCCTCCAGCCTCCCCCCAGTCTCAGCCTCCCTCCAGTCTCCCCCATCTCAGCCTCCCTCCAGTCTCAGCCTCCCTCCAGCCTCCCCCCAGTCCCAGCCTCTGCCTCCTCCCAGCCTCCCTCAGTCTCAGCCTCTGCCTCCCTCCAGCCTCCCCCAAGTCTCAGCCTCCCTCCAGCCTCCCCCCAGTCTCAGCCTCCCTCCAGCCTTCCCCCAGTCTCAGCCTCCCTCCAGCCTCACCCCAGTCTCAGCCTCCCTCCAGCCTCACCCCAGTCTCAGCCTCCCTCCAGCCTCACCCCAGTCTCAGCCTCCCTCCAGTCCCAGCCTCTGCCTCCCTCCAGCCTCAGCCTCTGCCTCCCTCCAGCCTCCCCCCAGTCTCAGCCTCTGCCTCCCTCCAGCCTCAGCCTCCCTCCAGCCTCCCTACAGCCTCCCCCCAGTCTCAGCCTCCCTACAGCCTCACCCCAGTCTCAGCCTCCCTCCAGTCTCCCCCCAGTCTCCACCTCAGCCTCCCTCCAGCCTCCCCCAGTCTCCGCCTCAGCCTCCCTCCAGTCTCAGCCTCCCTCCAGCCTCCCCCCAGTCTCAGCCTCAGTTTCCCTCCAGCCTCCCCCCAGTCTCAGCCTCTGCCTCCCTCCAGCCTCCCCCAGTCTCAGCCTCTGCCTCCCCCCAGTCTCAGCCTCTGCCTCCCTCCAGCCTCACCCCAGTCTCAGCCTCTGCCTCCCCCCAGTCTCAGTCTCTGCCTCCCTCCAGCCTCCCTCCAGCCTCACCCCAGTCTCAGCCTCCCTCCAGCCTCACCCCAGTCTCACCCTCCCTCCAGCCTCCCCCCAGTCCCAGCCTCTGCCTCCCTCCAGCCTCCCTCCAGCCTCAGCCTCTGCCTCCCTCCAGCCTCCCCCCAGTCTCAGCCTCCCTCCAGCCTCAACCTCCCCCCAGTCCCAGCCTCCCTCCAGCCTCCCTCCAGTCTCAGCCTCCCTCCAGTCCCAGCCTCTGCCTCCTCCCAGCCTCCCTCAGTCTCAGCCTCTGCCTCCCTCCAGCCTCCCCCAAGTCTCAGCCTCCCTCCAGCCTCCCCCCAGTCTCAGCCTCCCTCCAGCCTCCCCCGTCTCAGCCTCCCTCTAGTCTCAGCCTCCCTCCAGCCTCCCCCCAGTCCCAGCCTCTGCCTCCTCCCAGCCTCCCTCAGTCTCAGCCTCTGCCTCCCTCCAGCCTCCCCCAAGTCTAAGCCTCCCTCCAGCCTCCCCCAGTCTCAGCCTCCCTCCAGCCTCCCCCCAGTCTCAGCCTCCCTCCAGCCTCCCCCCAGTCTCAGCCTCCCTCCAGCCTCCCCCCAGTCTCAGCCTCCCTCAAGCCTCCCCCAGTCTCAGCCTCCCTCCAGCCTCCCCCCAGTCTCAGCCTCCCTCCAGCCTCCCCCAGTCTCAGCCTCCCTCCAGCCTCCCCCAGTCTCAGCCTCCCTCCAGCCTCCCCCATTTCAGCCTCCCTCCAGCCTCACCCCAGTCTCAGCCTCCCTCCAGCCTCACCCCAGTCTCAGCCTCCCTCCAGCCTCCCTCCAGTCCCAGCCTCCCTCCAGCCTCCCTCCAGTCCCAGCCTCTGCCTCCCTCCAGCCTCAGCCTCTGCCTCCCTCCAGCCTCCCCCCAGTCTCAGCCTCCTTCCAGCCTCCCCCCAGTCTCAGCCTCCCTCCAGCCTCCCCCCAGTCTCAGCCTCAGCCTCCCTCCAGTCCCAGCCTCTGCCTCCTCCCAGCCTCCCTCAGTCTCAGCCTCTGCCTCCCTCCAGCCTCCCCCAAGTCTCAGCCTCCCTCCAGCCTCCCCCCAGTCTCAGCCTCCCTCCAGTCTCCCCCATCTCAGCCTCCCTCCAGTCTCAGCCTCCCTCCAGCCTCCCCCCAGTCCCAGCCTCTGCCTCCTCCCAGCCTCCCTCAGTCTCAGCCTCTGCCTCCCTCCAGCCTCCCCCAAGTCTCAGCCTCCCTCCAGCCTCCCCCCAGTCTCAGCCTCCCTCCAGCCTTCCCCCAGTCTCAGCCTCCCTCCAGCCTCACCCCAGTCTCAGCCTCCCTCCAGCCTCACCCCAGTCTCAGCCTCCCTCCAGCCTCACCCCAGTCTCAGCCTCCCTCCAGTCCCAGCCTCTGCCTCCCTCCAGCCTCAGCCTCTGCCTCCCTCCAGCCTCCCCCCAGTCTCAGCCTCTGCCTCCCTCCAGCCTCAGCCTCCCTCCAGCCTCCCTACAGCCTCCCCCCAGTCTCAGCCTCCCTACAGCCTCCCCCCAGTCTCAGCCTCCCTACAGCCTCCCCCCAGTCCCAGCCTCTGCCTCCCTCCAGCCTCCCTCCAGCCTCAGCCTCTGCCTCCCTCCAGCCTCCCCCCAGTCTCAGCCTCCCCCCAGTCTCAGCCTCCCTCCAGCCTCCCCCCAGTCTCAACCTCCCTCCAGCCTCCCCCCAGTCCCAGCCTCCCTCCAGCCTCCCCCCAGTCTCAGCCTCCCTCCAGTCCCAGCCTCTGCCTCCTCCCAGCCTCCCTCAGTCTCAGCCTCTGCCTCCCTCCAGCCTCCCCCAAGTCTCAGCCTCCCTCCAGCCTCCCCCCAGTCTCAGCCTCCCTCCAGCCTCCCCCCAGTCTCAGCCTCCCTCCAGTCTCAGCCTCCCTCCAGTCTCAGCCTCCCCCCAGTCCCAGCCTCTGCCTCCTCCCAGCCTCCCTCAGTCTCAGCCTCTGCCTCCCTCCAGCCTCCCCCAAGTCTCAGCCTCCCTTCAGCCTCCCCCCAGTCTCAGCCTCCCTCCAGCCTCCCCCCAGTCTCAGCCTTCCTCCAGCCTCACCCCAGTCTCAGCCTCCCTCCAGCCTCACCCCAGTCTCAGCCTCCCTCCAGCCTCACCCCAGTCTCAGCCTCCCTCCAGCCTCACCCCAGTCTCAGCCTCCCTCCAGCCTCACCCCAGTCCCAGCCTCTGCCTCCCTCCAGCCTCTGCCTCCCTCCAGTCTCAGCCTCTGCCTCCCTCCAGCCTCCCCCCAGTCTCAGCCTCCCTCCAGCCTCCCCCCAGTCTCAGCCTCCCTCCAGCCTCCCCCCAGTTTCAGCCTCAGCCTCCCTCCAGTCCCAGCCTCTGCCTCCTCCCAGCCTCCCTCAGTCTCAGCCTCCCTCCAGCCTCCCCCAAGTCTCAGCCTCCCTCCAGCCTCCCCCCAGTCTCAGCCTCCCTCCAGTCTCAGCCTCTGCCTCCCCCCAGTCTCAGCCTCTGCCTCCCTCCTGTCTCAGCCTCCCTCCAGCCTCCCACCAGTCTCAGCCTCTGCCTCCTCCCAGTCTCAGCCTCTGCCTCCCTCCAGCCTCCCCCCAGTCTCAGCCTCTGCCTCCCCCCAGTCTCAGCCTCTGCCTCCCTCTTCCCAGCCTCCCCCCAGCCTCTCTCTTCCCAGCCTCTCTCTTCCCAGCCTCCCCCCAGCCTCTCTCTTCCCAGCCTCCCCCAGCCTCTCTCTTCCCAGCCTCCCCCCAGCCTCTCTCTTCCCAGCCTCCCCCAGCCTCTCTCTTCCCAGCCTCCCCCCAGCCTCTCTCTTCCCAGCCTCCCCCCAGCCTCCCCCCAGCCTCTCTCTCTTCCCAGCATCCCCCCAGCCTCAGCCTCTCTCTCTTCCCAGCCTCCCCCCAGCCTCAGCCTCTCTCTCTTCCCAGCCTCCCCCCAGCCTCTCTCTCTCTTCCCAGCCTCCCTCTCTTCCCAGCCTCCCCCAGCCTCTCTCCCCCCAGCCTCCCCTTTCATGATTATAGTGCACAAAAAGAGGCATCGCAACCATCATCAACTAACCTGTAAGGTGCCCATACATTCTAGGCTCTGCCTTATCTGCTCAGCTGCTGGCTGCCCTGCTCTGGTGATTATCCTCTTCTGCCAGCTGGCTCCAGCTTCAGACGCGTCCTCCTCCGCGGCGTGTGTTGTCTGCAGCATTGGACGCTGCAGCACGGGGCAGTGAGCTGATTGTCACGCCCGCACGCCTCTGACCCCGGAAGTGCAGGCCATGGAACTTCCGGGGTTAATCAGCTCACTATGCCTGGCGCCCGCCGTGTATTTAAATAGACGGAAGTGCGCCTCTCCTCCCTCTCAACCTCCCCCCCCCCCCCCCCGAACACAGCCTAGTGTAACGGAGGGAGGGACGGGGGGCGGGTATGTAAAAAAAAAAAAAAATTGATATATATATTTTTTTTTTTTTGCTGCCAGAAAGTGCCGCCCCCCGCAACGTGCCGCCCTAGGGACCACGGGTGCCTAGTGGCAAATACGGCCCTGGGTGGAAGGCCAAATTACCCAGGGGAAACACGTAAGAAAAACACAGACAATTAAAACACATGTATGAATAACATCTTTCACTATAATGAGCCAATTCGCCATACATATTCGGGGCGGCAGAGTACTGGACACCATCTTACAAAAGCACCACTCTATTTTTTTTTTTTTTTCAGTGGCACCATTAGTGGTGGAAGTAACCCTGACCCTAGTAATATACTTAGCAGCTGCTGTCTTCAGCTCTTCTCTGCCCTGGTCCCAATGCATTGCCTTGCAACTTCTGACTGACTGTACGTCAGAGGTAACAGTCACAAGCTCACAATGTAAGTCTATTAGAGCCTTATTTTTGCTCTCATAGACTTACATTGAATAGTGACTTCTAGCTTGTCCAGCAAACATTGGAGTGAATATGACAGGTCACAATCTGCAGGAGACAATCTGAGCAGTGCAGATAATAGAAGAAGATGGCGGCTCGTAAGTATATGACTATAAGGGATGGGAACATACATCAGTGACACACCACTCCGAAAGTGAGATTAAGATAAATCCAGAGTGGTGCTTTATGATCTGTGCATGCTGTCCTTTGTACACATTGTTATCCAAGTTCTACAGTAAAAATAAGTTTATTTTTGCAATGTGGAGTCTTCCCTATTCTGATATTTTAGGGGCTCCCAAGATTAATGTTACCTAAAAGTATGTGACTCCATAGAGTTAAAATGTCCGCTATGTGACCACATAAATTATTGTGTTCCAATTCTGGTCTCGTACATTATTATGGCCTCTATTGTGCCCCTGTGGACCTCTTCCTTCTTATAGCTGGCTAATTGCACCCCAATTATTCTGCAGCCACTAGCCTATCAGAGGCCCACAGCAGAACATACTGTACTAGTGTCACATCGCAATTGGTGTAATGACATCATGTTGGTGGTAGATCACCAGCCTTATTTGTGGCATTGACATTATGCCAGATTGCTCTGCAGCTGTGGGCCTCTGATAGACCTGTGGCTGTAGAGTAAGGCTATGTGTCCACGGTAGAATGTACCTGCGGATTTTTCTGCCTCAAAATCCGCAGCTTTCCCCCAGAATCCGCACCTTAGCATAGCTGCGGATTTGACGCGGATTTGACGCGGATTTCGTTGCGGATTTTGTCCAATGTGTTTTTGAATAA
Organism: Anomaloglossus baeobatrachus; assembly: GCF_048569485.1. NCBI lineage: Eukaryota > Metazoa > Chordata > Amphibia > Anura > Aromobatidae > Anomaloglossus > Anomaloglossus baeobatrachus. The sequence continues at coordinate 80,431,592 of NC_134355.1, read as the reverse complement.
AGCTTTGACTGTTTTGAAGGCAAAAAAAAGTCTCTTTGTGTCATTTCCTGTCCCAACCCTCCTTTTTTCTCCATTATCCATTTTGTTAGCAGTCTCACAGTGTGCTTATACAGAAAAGCTGCGGCCAACACCACTGGGCTCTTACATTCTAACAGGCTGTATATAATAACCCAGTGGTGGTGGCCGCAGCTTATAGCCAAAAAATGTGGTCCCCTTCTCAGCGGGATAAGGCTGAAGCATTCTCTGCCCCTCCCGCTGAGAAAAACAGTCCTCAGCTGCCCCTGAAAATGGCGGCTCCGTTGTGAAGCGCCATTCTCAGGTGCTGTACCGAGGCTCATCCAGCTGCCCTGATGCATTTGGCTGGCTGGGTAATATAACGGGGTTAATGCCAGTTTTCTGCAAACTGGCACTAAGCCCGAGGTTCATAATATCATGCCTGTGTAGACACGGCCATTATGAACCTCCGTTTGGTAATAAAGAAAAGAAAACACTTTTTGAAAAATTTTATTTGAAATAAAAACACACAAACATCCCTGATTCCCATCTTTATTACTCCCAAGCCTCAGAGGTTAATCCAGGACAATATCACAGGAAAGCTCTCTGCCGGCTGCTGGGAGCGGCAGAACTCACTAGCCGGGTCAGCTCAGTTCATAGCTGAGCTCGGGTCAGCTGACTTCACAGCATCAGCTGACCCGGGCACAGAAGTCAGCCGGTCAGCTGACTTAATTCGCGAGCGCGGGCGGGTCAGCTGACTGCACACCGACAGCTGAATAGTCGGCCGATGTGCACTCATCTGACCCGGGCACGGACGTCAGCCGGTACCAGCAGCCGGAAGAGAGCTTTGCAGCATCTCGTACACTGACGGCTGCTGGGACCGGCTGACGTCCGTGCCCGGGTCACATGACTGCACATCGTCAGCTGACTTAATTCGCGAGCGCAGGCAAGTCAGCTGACTGCACACCGACCAGCTGATGTTCCGGGCTCCGATGTGCACTCATCTGACCCGGGCACGGACGTCAGCCGGTCCCAGCAGACGGAAGAGAGCTTTGCAGCATCTCGTACACTGACAGCTGCTGTCACCGGCTGATGTCAGTGCCCGGGTCAGCCGGGTGCACATCGGAGCTGTCATGGATTATCGTCGGGGGATTCAGGGAGTAATAAAGATGGCAATCAGGGATGTGTGTGTGTGTTTTTATTTCAAATAAAATTTTTCAAAAAGTGTTTTCTTTTCTTTATTACTAAACGGAGGTTCATAATGGCCGTGTCTACACAGGCATGACATTATGAACCTCGGGCTTAGTGCCAGTTTGCAGAAAACTGGCAGTAACCCCGTTATATTACCCAGCCAGCCAAATGCATCAGGGCAGCTGGATGAGCCTCGGTACAGCACCTGAGAATGGCGCTTCACAACGGAGCCGCCATTTTCAGGGGCAGCTGAGGACTGTTTTTCTCAGCGGGAGGGGCAGAGAATGCTTCAGCCTTATCCCGCTGAGAAGCACAGCCCTCAGTTGTTTGCTTGCATCGGGCTGGACAGTGAAAATACAGCGGAGCACATTTTTTTTTTTTTGAAAAAGAATTGTGAAAAAAGAGCTGGGATCCTGTTTTGCCAGCTAAAAGCAAGCAGCCTGTAACTAGCTGCTTTTAGCTGGCAATCCAGAGTCCGGACACAACACGACTACACTGCCACTACTCTACACTACAAAATGGTGAAACTTCCTCTTCCTGAACTATCCTACATCACTTCCTGCGGATTTGTTTGCGAGATCCGCACCAAATCCGCAGGAAAAAGAGCCTGTGGGAACAGACCTGCGGATTTCTTGCGGATTTTACACCTTGCATTGACTTGCATGGGAAAAATCCGCACCAAAATCCGCAACAATAATTGACATGCTGCAGATTTTTCCGGATCAAAATCCGCGGCAAATCCGCCGCGGAAAAATCCGCAGCATGGGCACAGCATTTCCAAAATGCCATTGAAATGGCTTGGAAGTGCTGCTGCTGCAGATTTTCGGCAAATCCGCGGTAAATCCGCGGCAAATCCGCGGCAAAATCCGCGGTAAATCCGCAGCGTGGGCACATAGCCTTATTGTTCCCCTTGTTCACCCCCATAAAAATAAAAAGCCTATACTTTCCTCCGGTGCCAGCCTGGTTCCAGCGATGTCGGAACTCGCATCCCCAGTGCCCATGTGACACTGTTATGTCACGCGAGCTCCGCAACTCTCCAAATAATTTCAAGTGAGAATTAGTTTATTGATATGAACACTGACAAAAAAAATAATTAATTAGCATCAATAGCTTGGAAAAAAGTGACAAAAGGTGATGTTTCAACTCGTCCCGGGTTTTAGTCATTCAGTTGTTGTAGACAAAGGAAAGATAAATAAATATTGTGCAAGTGATACATAGAAATGCAATATAATGCATACAAATGTAATCCTGATTATACAGAATACATTCCATTGATGTCAAATTCATCAAAAGTTTGGAATACATGATAACCTGAATTTGATTATTATGCAAATAAAAAACAGCGTAACTGAAAAACAAAGAAGCTGAATTCTCTATATATGAAACTACCTGTAGTACCCGGCGTTGCCAGTGATAGTAACTAAGTATCTCTCTGTCTTTCCTACTCTGCCTCTCTCCCACTCTCTCTGTCTCCCACTCTCCCTCTCTGTCTGTCTGTCTTCCTCTCAGTCTCTGTCTGCCTCTCTCTCTGTCTGTATCTGTGTCTTTGTGTGTCTCTGTCTCTCTCTGTGTGTCCCTGTCTCACTGTGTGTATGTCTCTGTCTCTGTGTGTCTCTGTATCAGTCTGTGTGTCTCTGTATCAGTCTGTGTGTCTCTGTATCAGTCTGTGTGTCTCTGTTTCAGTCTGTTTCTCTGTCTCTTTATCAATCTGTGTGGCTGTCTGTGTGTGTCTCTGTGTGTGTCTGTGTGTGTGTCTATGTCTCTGTGTGTGTTTCTGTGTGTCTCTGTCTCTGTGTGTCTGTGTTTGTCTCTACCGATATCATATTAACTCACACATAAGCTTCTTATACTAAGAATATGCTTCGTTGTCTGTAGCAACCAATCACAGCTCCTATTAAGGACCTGTAGTTCTCAGCTCCATTGACTTTAATGTAAGCAGATTTTTTGGCGAATAACTAACGCACAGGCTTAAATTTTCCCCTCAAAACATAGGGGTACTTTGCACACTACGACATCGCAGGTGCGATGTCGGTGGGGTCAAATTGAAAGTGACGCACATCCGGCGTCGCAGGCGACATCGTAGTGTGTAAATCCTAGATGATACGATTAACGAGCGCAAAAGCGTCGTAATCGTATCATCGGTGCAGCGTCGGCGTAATCCATAATTACGCTGACGCTATGGTCCGATGTTGTTCCTCGCTCCAGCAGCAGCACACATTGCTGTGTGTGAAGCCGCAGGAACGAGAAACATCTCCTACCAGCGTCACCGCGGCTCCCGTAGGATATGCGGAAGGGAGAAGGTGGGCGGGATGTTTACATCCCGCTCATCTCCGCCCCTCCGCTCCTATTGGCCGCCTGCCGTGTGATGTCGCAGTGACGCCGTATGACCCGCCCCCTTAATAAGGAGGCTGGTCGCCGGCCAGATCGATGTCCCAGGACAGGTGAGTGCATGTAAAGCTGCTGTAGCGATAATGTTTGCTACGGCAGCTATCACAAGGATATCGCAGCTGTGACGGGGGCGGGGACTATCGCGCTCAGCATCGCAGCATCGGCTTGCGATGTCAGGGCGTGCAAAGAATTCCTAAGTCTATGATATTCCCTGAGTCAAATGAGGCAGCTGTGCAAAATTTTGTGATTGTAAATGCAATGGTGCGGATTCCCTTAGTGGACATATACACACATAAACACATACTCAGCTTTATATATTAGATTGATATGCAATAATATTTATGACACTCTCTCATGGTGGGCTGGCCAACATGAAGTAAGAATATACCGTATATTGTGAATATAGATGAACTGTGGTGAAAGAAGTAAGTGTATTAGGGATGTACTGAAGCACGTATGTATTTGAGTGCACTTATCATAATAGAAAAAAGACGTGTGGCTGTTATGCTGCGATCATGTGACATAAGGGGGTGTTTGATAGATGTGGCGGTCATGTGATAATGACACAGAACAAGTCATCATGGCTAGTCATGTGATGTTGCTGCCGGGCAGAAAGCATGAAGGGGCGTGTGTGCAATGGCGGACAGAAGGCATAAAAGGTGTGTGTACAATAAGGTCATCATATGATGATGGCGCAGAACGCGTCATCTTGACCAAAAGAGAATAGGGCTGTAAAAGCATAGAGGGGGTATGTCTCAGTTACAATGGTCATAACATGAGCATTGGTATGAATGGAAAAGGAAATAGTTTCAACAGTCGGGCACATAATGAAAAGGGGCATATATGTATTGCATGGTGCCACAGAGGTGCCGCTGATTGCATTGTCAAAGTGAGAGTGTAATAAGGAAAAAAGGAATGGCAGCAAATACACAGGGCTCATATGCTATATTGAAGAGGACGTATGGCATTGTATATGGAAAAAAAGCAATGTGGAGATACTTCCAAAAAAGTATTTAAGATATAATTCAATAATCGTATAATTGAAATATACTTTTTTAAATAAATATCACAAACCAATAAAGAACAGTGATGAGTTTACTCACACATAAGCGGGAACGGTTGATCCCAGTGATCCGGTTTCTAAAATCTATGAGGAACAGAATCCGGTGCTTAAAAATGGTGGTAGAAGGGATAGGGGGATGGGAGCACATGCACTATACTTACCGAGACACCAGCATGGCTGTCCACTGCTTCCAAGCACCACATTCACTTCCGGGGCCGTGCATTATGCTCACTTCATATGCAGTGCTTTCCACGCCCACCAGTGCCTGTGATTAGTTGCAGTCAGACATGCCCCCACACTGAGTGTCAGTGTCAGATGACTGCTTCCTATAGCAGGCGCTGTGTGTGTCTAGCTTGGTATAAAAATAAATAAATAAAATATTTGGCATAGGGTCCCCCGTATTTTGATATCCAGCACAGATAAAGCCTACACCTACAGGCTGCAGCCCCCAGGCATGCACTTATCTTGGTTGTGTATCAAAATAAGAGGAACCACATGCGGCTTTTTAAAAATTATTTAAAAAAATCATTTTTAAAAAACGACATTCGGTTCCCCCAATTGTGATACTCAGCCAAGATAAAGCCAGACAGATGGGGGCTGGTATTCTCAGGCTGGGGAGGTACAGCCTAAAAATAGCAGCCTGCAGCTGCCCAAGATTGTCACATCCATTACCTGGCTCTTCCTGATTGCCCTGGTGCGGTGGCAATTGGGTTAATATAAGAGGTTAAGGGCAATCCACAGCTGCCACTAAGCTCTAGATTAGCAATGGCAGGCGTCTATGAGTCACCCCCATTACTAATCTGTAAGTGAAAGTAAATAAACACAAACACCAAAAAAATCCTTTATTTAGAATGAAAGACAAAAAATACCCTTTTTCACCACTTTATTAACCCCCAAAACACCCTTGCAGGTCCGATGTAATCCATACGAGGTTCCACGATGATTCAGCTCTGCTACATCTGAAGCTCACAACCTGCAATCAGTGGTGACGTCACTCAGGTTAGTTGTGGCCACTGCTGGAGCTCCCACCTGTGACCGCAGGTAACCTGACTTCAGAGGACCTCTGATGACCTCATTAAACTCAGTGAACTTACATGCATCTCCTGGCAGAAAACCGCATTTTTGCCAAGAGATGAAGATTTGGTGCTAATATTTTTACACCATATACTTGCACCCATTCTATACCTCCTGGCAAAAAATCGCATCACTACCACATCATATCTCATGCAGTTTTGATGCGTTTTTGCTAGGAGGTGTAGATTGGGTGCATGAATATGGTGTAAAAATGTAATCCCCAAATTTGCATCTGTTGGCCCAAAAATGCAAAAAAACTTTTTTTTTTCTGCCAGGAAGTGCAAAAATAGACATTTCAGCACCAAATTTGCACCTCTGGGAAGAAAACTGCACTGAAATGGAATCAAAACTCCTCCTCCACATTGTTACCTAATCTAGGCAGCACAGAGAGGAAAAGCGCCAACACGAAGGCAGGTGATGCATCTCCGCTGGCCCAGCAGCATGGATGGCTGTAGTATTGTGACTCCCCTGATGAATTGAGAAAGGAAACGCGTTGTGTGATTAGGTAACAACGTGGAGGAGCCCCAGCATCGCAGTACATGGTGTTACGGTGGGAGAACGCAGTCCAGTAAATGTCATATCCATTGATGAGTACAGAGACCAAGCCTGGAATCTTCCTCGTGGTGCAGTAGGAAACTCACATGTTTTGTGAGTGCATCTAGCTGCGGAACGTCCAGTAAATGTCATATCCAGAAAAAACAACAGAGACCGCGCCCGGAATCTGTCTTGTGGTGCAGTAGAAAACTCACTTATTCCATGAGTGTGTCTAGCTGCGGAAAGTCCAGTAAATGTCATATCCATTGATGAGTACAGAGACCAAGCCTGGAATCTGCCTCGTGGTGCAGTAGGAAACTCACTTATTCCATGAGTGCGTCTAGCTGCGGAAAGTCCTGTAAATGTCGTATCCTTTGGTGGGAACAGAGACCGAGCCCGGAATCTGCCTTGTGGTGCAGTGGGAAACTCACTGCACTCACTTAAGCAGTAGATCGTGTCTCACCTACAATATATATGACACAAAATTAGTAAGACAGTAAAAATGAGTATATGTATATAGTGAGAGATTATAATGAGTGGGGCAGCTGGAGGCATGTCATTCATTATCTTTTCAGATTATATTTCAGCAAAATGCACAATACAGTCATGTAAAAATACCATGGACATCATCCCACAAAAATTCCACCCCGCTGTTCTATCCCCTATCAGTGCTGCTGTAGTATGAATAGTATCCTGCCTCTTACATTTTAATTATGTATTATTGTAACACTGCTGACAAAAATTCCCTCCAGCACCTGTTTCCTATAACCCCCTAAGAAAGCTGTGACAGCGAAACGACTGTCGGAGTTGAAGTGGTGACCGAGCATTTCTGGTATTACAGTATTTCTAAATATACCTTGCATTAACCTGACTTTTTGTTGTTAGTTTTGTGCCTTAATATGGCATAGATTTGGTACAAGCACTTCCTTGTGGTATCTAGTGGTAAATTTGATTGTGAATATTGAGCACTTTTTTAACTTGCTATCATCTGTTTTGATTTATTATTGATATATTTGCACTTTAAGCCAGTATTGCTGTACAAGCACAATATAATTATGCATTGTATTGTATTTGCCATGACCATCAACTCTCGTTTGTTAGTGTTTTTAATTTATCTTAGTTACGGTACTTTATTTTTCAGTTTGTAAGACGGATTATAAGACGCACCCCAAATTTAGAGGGGAAAGAAATATTTTTAATGTTAAAATGAGGGTCCGTCTTATAATCCTAGTGTTTCTTAATCCTAATGCTTACAAGTGGGGAGCGGCGGTGGTGGAACGGCTCAGTAAAGTCACAGGAGGCAGACTCGATGATGCTACAGGCTCAGAGGTGGGGGTGTTGTGGCTCAGGAGGGTCAGTGGACGAAGAGTTGGCAATACTGCGAGCTCGGGGATGTCGCGGCAGAGGGTGCCATTGATATGCCGGCAGGCTGCGGGGGTGTCATTGCAGTGGAGCGACTCAGGAGGGTCACAGGATGGGGGTGTGCAACGGGTGCTTGATCTGCGTACGGTCTGCATTGAATAGTTCGCGGTTGACACCATGGATTTCAAGAAAATGGCTGCAGAGATGGCGCGTACGCAGAAAGGAATCCTAGGCAATTTTTTGTAAAATTCTATTGCTTCAATCTGCGCACACGCTGCATCCCTGGCCATTTTCTTGAAGTCCATTGCATCAACCGCGGGCAATTCAATGGAGCCCGCAGTCAAATCAGGCGCCCACCGCTGCCATGACACCCCATCCTATGACCGTCCTGAGCCGCTCCACTGCAGTGACATGCTCAGTATCGTTGACCCTGCCTCCTATGACTTTACTCCACCACCGCCGACCCTGTAAGCCATATCCGGTTTGTAAGATGCACCCCCATTTTACCCCCAGTTTTTTGGTGGAAGGAAAGTGCGTTTTACAATATGGAAAATACGATATGCGATTAACAATTTTTATTATGCATCGTGATTTAATAAAAATGATTGATATTGTTAGTTATACTCGCGATATCTGTTGTCTTTGGATATAATTGTAAGCATATTATTGTGATTATATTCATGGATGGATTTACATGGCAGATGTTTAATTTATGGAAATTATGTAATTTAGAAGAACGGCTGTTTCATATGGCACTGAGTACTCTTTTTATGAAGGTGAAGAAAAAAAACTAACTTACCATCAGATTTGGGAGGACCAAGCTCTCATTTGGGTTCCTATTAATGGCTACATTTCTGGGGCCACGCGTACAGATGTTGGAGTTTTGGAGGACATTTCTCTTTTCGGCCTCAGGTCCATGATGAGCAGCGTCATTTACAATACTTGTTTCATCCTCTTGTTTTCCTGTAAGGTGGAAGTTTAAAATATGTATTATTAAAATTAAAGCTTTTATGTTTATTAAACAGTATAAACACTATACAGGTTTTTATAATTTTTAAAAGGTTTAGTAAAAATAGAGGGACCAAACCACTAACATTACCTCTATGGATTGGGCTTATTCACCACCCTCTTCCTTTTTAGAGGGTTGTTTTTTATTAGGCAGTTTTCCTATTAAATATATGTAATAAACGCTTGAAAACTTACTGTCAGAGGAGATGATCACATCCTCATCTGGGGTCATATTGATGCAAAAATAATGCAACTTTACATGAGTTTAAAAACTATCAGAAATAAAAGCAAAAAAGAGTTGTAGAAACAATGTCCAGATCCATTGGGTTCAGGCGTAGAGATGTTGGTGTTTTTGAGGACAATTCTCTTTTCGGCCATGGGTCCATGATGAGCAGCGTCATTTACAATTCTTATTTCATCCTCATGTTTTCCTGTAAGGTGGAAGTTTGAAATGAGTGGTAATAAAATTAAAGCTTTAATGTTAATTAAAGAGTATACATAATATGCAAATTTTTATAACTTCTAAAAGGTACAGTATGGTATAAAAGTAGAGGAACCAAACCACTAGCACTACCTCTATGAAAAGGGTTTATTCACCTTCATGCTCCTTTTAGACATTTTTTTATTAGGCAGTTTTTCTATTAAATATATCTGATAAACGCCTGAGAACTTACTGTCAGAGGAGATGTTCACATTATCATCTGCGTTCATTTTGATTATCACATAACCGGGACCAGGCAAAGAGATGTTGATGTTTTTGAGAACATCTCTCTTTTCATCTACGGGTCCATGAGGAGCATCATCATTTACATTAGTGATTTCTTCCTCTTGTTCTTCTGTAACACAGAACATTGAAATCAGCAATTCAAAAGTAAAAACTTCCACATTTTCCTTTTTGATTATTTACTTTATCTATAGTTTATTTACTAAAAAGAGAATTATATTAATTGTATATTATACCCATTGGTGCCCCATGATTCAGTTGACAGCAGGATCTAACTAGTAAACAGGCGCAGATGGATTACAGATCCTCTCACGCCTGTTTGTTGCATGTCTGCTGATCAGATCAGCACACATGTGAGGAAAATAATGCAAGCCTGCATTAAAGGGATAGTTTTGACCTAGGACGTATAGGTATGTCCTAAGTCATAAAGGGGTTAAAAGAGACATTTCAGAATGTCACTATAATATTTCAGATTTACAATGTGGATTGCATCCATGTAATATAAAAGCCACCAAGAACTATGTGTATGTACATAAATATTAATGTCAGATGGTTAGGTTGATCTTACCGTTAGGGTTGGCCTCACTCTCACTATCTGTGTCGGTGGAATTTTGGCTTTCAACATCTCTCCTGGATTTATTCTTTTTCAGACATCTTTAAAGTGATAAAACAAAAGTCATATTGTGAATTATAAAGAAAAACATTTCTGGATTCTGCACAATGTTATAAAGGCTGATATATTTCTATGTGTATTTGCTGTGATTTTTTGGTACGTATGACAATTATTTTATGAGACACTAGATGTCTACACTAGATTGTTCCCTTTTCTAGATTGTGTGATAACTTACGTCTTCTTCAGACATGAATATAGACCATAAATTATTATTTACAATACTTACCCACATATAATGGTACAGATGACACCGATGAATAATCCAACAAGAAAGAGAATGGCAGCAGGTATAAGAAACCAAATGTTCTTATGCCAAAAGTTTTTTGAAAGCAAAATATTATACCTGAGAAAGAGAAAGAAAGAACATTAGCATCAGATAACCTGTCATTAATTCATTCAGTTCTTATTATGAAAACAGCCCTTTTATGCAATTTTCATAGTTTCATAGTTTTTAAGGTTGATGGTAGACCTAAGGGGCACTTTGCACACTGCGACATCGCAGGTGCGATGTCAGTGGGGTCAAATTGAAAATGACGCACTTCCGGCATCGCATGCGACATCGCAGTGTGTAAAGGCTGGATGATACGATTAACGAGCGCAAAAGCGTCGTAATCGTATCATCGGTATAGCGTCGGCGTAATTCATAATTACGCTGACGCAATGGTCCGATGTTGTTCCTCGCTCCTGCGGCAGCACACATCGCTGTGTGTGAAGTCGCAGGAGCGAGGAACGTCTCCTACCGGCCTCACTGCGGCTTCCGTAGGATATGCGGAAGGAAGGAGGTGGGCAGGATGTTTACATCCTGCTCATCTCCGCCCCTCCGCTCTGATTGGCCGCCTGCCGTGTGACGTCGCAGTGACGCCGCACGACCCGCCCCCTTAACAAGGAGGCGGGTCGCCGGCCACAGGGACGTCGCACGGCAGGTGAGTGTGTGTGTGAAGCTGGCGTAGCGATAACTTTCGCTACGCCAGCTATCACCACATATCGCTGCTGCGACGGGGGCGGGCACTATCGCACTCGGCATCGCAGCATCGGCCTGCGATGTCGTAGTGTGCAAAGCCCGCCTAAGTCCATCGAGTTCAATCATTAGCCTACCATGTTGATCCAGAGTAAGGCAAAAACCTCATAGGGCAGACAGTAAGCTCCAGATTAGGGCAAAAATTCCTTCCATACTCCACATACAGCAATCAGACTAGTTTATTGGATCAAAACCCATTCACAGAATTTAGTGCACATAACCAGTACTATTATATTTTTCAAGAACGGCATCCAGCCTGCTTTTATATTTTAGTAATAAATCAACCATTACAACATCATGTGGCAGAAAGTTCCATAGTCTCAGTGCTCTTACAGTAAAGAATCTGCATCTGTGATTATGATTAAACTTTCTTTCCTTTAGGCCTAGTGGGTTCCCTCTTGTCCCCGTTGCAGGCCTAGGTAAAAAGAGTAATAGAGAGAGCTCTGTACTATCCCTTCATTTATTTATACATTGTTGCCCCTAAGCCTTTGTTTTTCCAAACTGAATAACCCCAAGTTTAATAACTTTGGTATCATAGTCCACCCATTCCTTTAATAACCTTGGTTGCCCTTCTCAGACAGACAGAGATAGAAAGACAAAGAGATAGAGAGACAGACAGGGAGGGAGACAGACAGGGAGGGAGACAGACAGGGAGGGAGACAGACAGAGAGAGACAGACAGATTGAGAGACAGACAAGCTGGGAGAAAGGGAGAGTGGGAGAGAGACAGAAAGACAGTTACTTTTTTGGGCAAAACACCGGGTACTACAGCTAGTATCGATATATAATATACATAATGGACATTGTAGAGATCTATATTCTTATATCCAGGCCTGTAAATATATTAAAAGGGGCTTCTTGTCCGTCAAGAGGAAAAATGTTTCAGAAGTTTGAGGAATCTTCCCCCTAATTAATTAATATTACAAGATATTTGCACCAGATTACTGGAGAAGACTGTTTGGGACGAATGTACTCTGACTGCCATAATTATTAGGAAGGGACATCGGCTGCTGCCTCATAGGGTTAATTGGTAATTGATAATAGTTTGAATTAGATGGAGTCTTATTATTTTTTGACCTTACTATTATAAATATTACTTACCTTTACAATCATCAAGTTCTTTGCACTGCTCCATGCGGAGGAAACACTTGTCCTCTCCATTTGGGCAGCCTCTGGTGCGAAAAACCACCCTGGTCCCAATGCCTGACAAAAATAAAACATCAGTTAATTCAGGAAAAACACAGAAACGTTTCACAATCTATCGGTGTTTCTCTGTAGTCTTCTAGTGGAAGAGACATTTTTGGTGTCAGATGTGAAACGTTACTTGTGAAAGTTATATGTTAATTCGGAGTTACTTACCGCATGTTTGTGAGCACGAACTAAAGATCAGATCCTCAGTGTCCACTAGAAAGGAAAAATAGATGTTAAGGAAGAACTGTACTGACAAAATGAGACACAACATGTATTTCCTATACCCTTCTGCTATATGTAGGAGTGAATGTATCCAGCATGGAGTATTACACTTTCATGTCTCATCTATATGTTATTGGACCAAACGCTTGGATCAGTCCTGGCAGTGTATTTGGCATTAACCCCATATTGGGTGAATATCTGGTAAAGCACATACCTGCATTGATCATATTCTTGGGCATGGGATTATGGCGGTGGCGGCTTCTAATAGGAGCCCCGGCCACGCATGTGTCACGGCCAGGTGTACGGGCAGGCCCAGGAGGTGGATCCACTGGACCGAACTCCTAGATGGTAGGAAAGAGTCCGGCAGCTGGAACACTAGAAACAGCAGAACAGTCCTTGCACACGGGAATAGCGGAGAAGTCCCTGGGACCACGGAGTTATGGGTGGTAGTCCGGGTGACGCAGCTCAGGTTCGGAAGCCGAGATGATGTCAGGCGGGGTCCGGAACCTTGGGAGCAAGATGACGGGTCACCGCAGGGATCCGAGATGGTGCGGACTGTCAGGATGGCAGAAGGACAGCGTTCGGGGTTCAGGATACGGCAGACTGGATGGCGAGGCAAGCACGGCTCTACAAAGAGAGATAGGTGAGTACATGCACTGAAACACCAGGAGACCTGACTCCTAGCTTAGGGAACACGAAGATCAGGCCCCGCCCCCTTGGACAATACACCCCTTTATACCCTGTACCTGATTAGCCTCATTACCTGTTAATGGACGCTGGCCCTTTAAGAAAGGGTCAGTGACCGCGCGCGCGCCCTAATGCGCATGCGCGCAGCCCGGGTGCCAGAAGCCAGGGAAGGAGGCTGAGAAGAGGACGCAGGGGAGCCGGCCAGGGCCTGGGAAGCCGTCGGGCGCCGCGATCGGGGACCAGGGGGCCTGGGAAGGACGGGGACCGGAGGCTGGAGAGCGGGGAGCGTGGCAGGTGAGCCGGGGAGCGGGGCTGAGGACCCGGGGAGCGGAGCAGAGGACCCGGGGAGGGAAGCCAAGGACCCGGGGAGCGTGACAGTACCCCCCCCCCCCACGCCCCCCTCCCCGCAACCGGGACATGAAGGCACGGATCAGAGGAGTGCCCACGTTCTCCCTGGGCTCCCAGGACCTATCCTCAGGACCATACCCCTCCCAGTCCACCAGGAAGAACTGACGACCTCGAACGGTCTTCATGGCCACGATATCCCTTACCGCATAGATGTCGTCATCGGCAATAGGTGGAGGAGCCGGACAGGCAGCAGCGGAGAAGGGACCAAGGACGACCGGCTTGAGCAGGGAGACGTGGAAAGAGTTGGGAATCCTCATCGTGGCCGGGAGCTGTAGCTTGTAGGAGACCTCATTGATCTTGCTGAGGACCTTAAACGGCCCGATGTAGCGAGGACCCAGCTTGTAGGAAGGTATCTTCAATCGGATGTACTGGGAAGCAAGCCAGACCAGGTCACCAGGAGAGAAACACGGAGGGTCCAGACGCCTCTTGTCAGCGTGTTTCTTCATCCGCTGGGAAGCGCGTCCAAGGGACGCCTTGACAGAGTCCCAAATGGTAGCGAAGTCACGGGCTACAGTATCAGCCGCAGGGACATCCGAAGAAGGGGATATAGGCAATGGAACGGAGGGCTGAAGTCCGTAAACGACATGGAAGGGAGATTTGGAGGACGACTCACTGATATGGTGGTTATGTGAGAATTCAGCCCAAGGCAGAAGCGTGGACCAGTCGTCGTGATGGGCGTTGACATAGTGACGTAAGAAGGATGTCAAGATTTGATTGACCCTCTCCACTTGGCCATTAGACTGAGGATGGTAAGCAGAAGAAAAGTCCAGAGTCACTCCCAGATGCTTGCAGAGCGCCCTCCAGAAGCGGGAGGTGAACTGAGTTCCTCTGTCGGACACGATGTGGGATGGAAAGCCATGCAAGCGGAAGATGTGTTGTATATAGGCTTCCGCGAGTTCCTGAGCAGAGGGCAGTCCGGCCATAGGGACGAAGTGAGCCATTTTGGAGAACCGGTCCACCACGACCCATATGACTGTGTGTCCGGAGGATAATGGCAAGTCCGTAATAAAATCCATCGCTATGTGTTGCCACGGAACTGAGGGTATAGGCAGAGGCAGAAGACGGCCATAGGGCAGGTGTTTGGGCGTCTTGTTCCTGGCACAAGAGGAGCAGGCAGAGACATAAGCAGCGACGTCCGTGCGAAGGGATGGCCACCAGTAATGGCGTACAATCGCACCCCATGTTCTCTTCTGGCCTGCATGACCGGCTGTTTTGGAGGCATGACCCCAGTGTAACACTTTTTGCCTGTCAGTCTCAGAGACATAGGTCTTCCCGGGCGGTATCTGGGCCAGAGTGACAGGGGCCACCGGAATAATCTTGCTAGGAGGGATGATAGGTTGGGTAGTCTCTTCCTCCTGCTCCATGGGCACGAAAGACCTAGACAAGGCATCAGCGCGTACATTCTTGTCCGCGGGTCTGAAATGGAGCTGGAAGTCAAACCTGGCAAAGAATAAGGACCACCTGGCTTGCCGTGGGTTCAGTCGCTGAGCGGACCGCAGGTATTCCAGGTTCTTGTGGTCCGTGTAGATAATCACGGGGTACACTGCTCCTTCCAGGAGGTAGCGCCACTCCTCCAGAGCCAGTTTGACCGCCAATAGTTCTCGGTCACCGATGGTGTAATTACGTTCCGGCGCTGAGAAGCTCTTGGAGAAGAAACCGCAAGTCACCATCTTGCCGGAGGAGGATTTCTGCATGAGCACTGCTCCAGCCCCCGAGGAGGAGGCATCCACTTCCAAGGTGAACTGGCGGTTTAACTCCGGACGGTGGAGTACAGGAGCGGAGGCAAATGCTCGCTTCAGGGAGCAAAACGCGGCGTCGGCCGCAGGTGACCAGTCCTTTGGATTAGCCTCCTTTTTGGTCAAAGCGGAGAGAGGAGCAGTCAGGGCAGAGAAGTGAGGGATAAACTGGCGGTAGTAGTTGGTGAATCCCAGGAACCGTTGGATTGCCTTCAGTCCAGAAGGAGGAGGCCAGTTGAGTATGGAGGAGACCTTCTTTGGATCCATCTGCAGTCCAGTGCCCGAGATGATGTATCCCAGGAAAGGGAGAGAAGACTGCTCAAAGACGCACTTCTCATATTTGGCGTAAAGACGATTCTCCCTCAGTCTTTGCAGAACCAGCTGTACGTTCTCTCTATGGGTCTGGAGGTCCGGAGAGAAGATAAGGATGTCATCCAGATAAACTACGACACAGACGTAGAGGAGGTCCCGGAATATGTCGTTCACCAATTCTTGGAAGACTGCTGGTGCGTTACACAGGCCGAAGGGCATCACGCAGTATTCATAGTGCCCATCGCGAGTATTAAACGCGGTCTTCCATTCGTCCCCAGAGCGGATACGAACTAGGTTGTAGGCACCCCGAAGATCCAGCTTGGTGAACACACGGGCTCCTCTGAGCCGGTCGAACAATTCGGGGATGAGCGGCAGAGGGTACTTGTTTTTGACGGTGATCTGATTTAGACCCCGGTAGTCGATGCATGGGCGTAGGTCACCCTCTTTCTTCTTCACGAAGAAGAAGCCTGCTCCCGCAGGAGAGGAGGATCTCCGGATGAATCCTTTTGCCAGGCTCTCTGTGATGTAGGTAGACATGGCCCTGGTTTCGGCCGGAGACAACGGATATATCCGTCCTCGAGGTGGTGTTGTTCCTGGGAGCAGGTCGATGGCACAATCGTAGGGACGGTGTGGCGGAAGTACCTCAGACTCCTTCTTGTCAAAAACGTCTGCGAAGGACCAATAGGCCGAGGGCAGTTCCGGTAGGTTCTCTGGAACCGGAGGTCGTCGGATAGGTTGTATGGACTTCAGACACTTCTCATGACAAGCAGAACCCCATCGGGTGATTTCGCCAGTACCCCAGCTGACTGATGGTTCGTGTGTCCGCAACCAGGGAAGTCCCAGCAGGATCTGGTGGGACATGTGTGGAAGGACGTAGAGAGTGATGTTCTCGGTGTGCAGGGCACCGATACGCAGTTCGACCGGACTGGTGACCCAGGAGATGGTATCAGAGAGGGGTCTCCCATCCACAGAGGCAATCACTAGGGGCTTCTCGAGTGGAGTAACAGGCAGCTGGTACTTGTCCACCGTGGCCTGCTGGATGAAATTGCCTGCTGCTCCAGAGTCGAGGTATGCCTCAGCCGTGAAGCGCGTCTCTCCCGTTGACACTTGCACAGTCCACATAACCGGGTCTGAGAGAGTCCCAGCACCTAGGGTGGCCTCTCCTACCAACCCTAGTCTTTGGAGTTTCCCGGCCTTTCCGGACAGGAGCGTAGGAGGTGAGTGTCCTCTCCGCAGTAAAAGCAGAGGCCCTTGGCGAGCCGCTCTGCTCGACGTTGTTCAGATTGCCGTACTCGGTCGATCTGCATGGGCTCGTGGACGGGAATCCCAGCTGTTGATGACTGCGATACGGAGGGCTTCTGTGGAGGAGGGGAATGTCGTACCGGACGTCTCTCCCGAGACAGCTCTTTGGAGCGCTCCTGAAAACGAATGTCCACTCGAGTTGCTAGGGCAATCAGGGCATCTAGGGTGGAGGGCACGTCACGACCCGCCAACTCATCTTTGATGCGACTCGAGAGTCCTTCCCAGAAGGCGGCTGTTAGGGCCTCATTATTCCACCCGAGTTCAGAAGCCAACGTGCGGAAACGGATGGCGTATTGGCCCACCGTCAGTGTTCCTTGACGTAAGCGGAGGAGGGATGAAGCAGACGCAGAGGCGCGTCCCGGCTCGTCAAAGGTGCTGCGGAAGGCCTGCAGGAACTCTTGAAGATCCTTGGTCATAGGGTCCTCCTTCTCCCACAACGGGTTCATCCACGCCAGTGCCTCGTCCTCCAGGTGAGACATGATGAAGGCGACCTTGGCTTGGTCGGAGGCAAACAGATGTGGCAGCTGCGTGAAGTGGAGGGAGCATTGGTTTATAAACCCCCTGCAAGTCTTGGGATCTCCGGCGTACCGGGGTGGTGAGGCCAAACGCAGTCTGGAAGCATCCGAAGAAGCGGCCACGGGAGCGGGGGACGTGGCTTGACTAGTGGCGGCTTGGGATGTTGTAGACGTGACTGCCGCTTGTAGCATGGTCAGGCGGGTGTCCACGGAAGTCATGAAGTTCAGCATACGGGTCTGGACTTCACGCTGGCGTTGGAGTTCCTCTTGTAAGGCCGCTAGTGCTGCAGCGGGATCCATGGCCTGATCTTACTGTCACGGCCAGGTGTACGGGCAGGCCCAGGAGGTGGATCCACTGGACCGAACTCCTAGATGGTAGGAAAGAGTCCGGCAGCTGGAACACTAGAAACAGCAGAACAGTCCTTGCACACGGGAATAGCGGAGAAGTCCCTGGGACCACGGAGTTATGGGTGGTAGTCCGGGTGACGCAGCTCAGGTTCGGAAGCCGAGATGATGTCAGGCGGGGTCCGGAACCTTGGGAGCAAGATGACGGGTCACCGCAGGGATCCGAGATGGTGCGGACTGTCAGGATGGCAGAAGGACAGCGTTCGGGGTTCAGGATACGGCAGACTGGATGGCGAGGCAAGCACGGCTCTACAAAGAGAGATAGGTGAGTACATGCACTGAAACACCAGGAGACCTGACTCCTAGCTTAGGGAACACGAAGATCAGGCCCCGCCCCCTTGGACAATACACCCCTTTATACCCTGTACCTGATTAGCCTCATTACCTGTTAATGGACGCTGGCCCTTTAAGAAAGGGTCAGTGACCGCGCGCGCGCCCTAATGCGCATGCGCGCAGCCCGGGTGCCAGAAGCCAGGGAAGGAGGCTGAGAAGAGGACGCAGGGGAGCCGGCCAGGGCCTGGGAAGCCGTCGGGCGCCGCGATCGGGGACCAGGGGGCCTGGGAAGGACGGGGACCGGAGGCTGGAGAGCGGGGAGCGTGGCAGGTGAGCCGGGGAGCGGGGCTGAGGACCCGGGGAGCGGAGCAGAGGACCCGGGGAGGGAAGCCAAGGACCCGGGGAGCGTGACAGCATGCTAATAGCACATTCACAATCAGAAGAAATCGAAACAGCATTTTAGCCTAGAGGAAAATAGCTTGTTGTGTAGTACACAGTGAGCCTCTCCAGACAAAGCCTTTCTCTGTAGAATCACTCATTATAACCCCACACTCCGTAACATCACAATAGTGACCTCATTGTGACATAACGGAACAGCGTACACCTACACATGAGTGATATCACAATGGGACCAAATACATGTAACTAGTATATATGAAGCTGCTCCATCCATCTTTATGTGTTTTCTAATATTACTTATTTCTGGATCACAGGAGATAATAAAATATTATACAAGATTCATGCAGGAATATGGCCATTATCAGGAAACAAGAAGTAATAATAATTCATTTTATTTATGTACTGTAAATTGTGCAGCACTTTACAACTCAAAGGGGACATGTACAGACAATATCAGACATCACAGAATAAAACAATTCAACAAATGCCAAGTGGGGTAAGGGTTCTGCTTACAGTCTAGAAGGAATTAGGGAAAGCACCAAAGGTGAATGGGAAAAAGTGATTGAATCGTATGGTCCAGCCACCAATATACTAAATAGGGGACTCATATATTGCTGCATGACGCGGTCACCAGCCAGTATGTACAAGTGCAGGTACAGAGGGCTATTACCTGCATACAGAGTGTTAAGAGATAATATAAAGGATTGGTCCAATATAATACAGCACTATGTATGTATATATATATATATATATATATGTATACACACACACACACATATATGTATATATGTATGCATGTACGTGTATATCTTTATATTCATATATATGTATATATAAATACGTATATATACATACAGTATATGTATATATACAGGATATATGTCCATATCTATATATATTATATATATGTATCTATATATATATATATATTTATGTACATGTATATATATATATATATATATATATATATATATGTATGTATATACAGTATATGTGTATATATATGAATGTATATATATATGTATGTATGTGTATATATATGTAAATATATATATATATATATATATAAAAATATGTGGCGCCCTGGACAAGCCAGGGGCCTCAGAGCACAACACCAACACACCCCACACTCCCAGCAGGCACACCGAAGTCAGACACAAAACCCTTGTTGCCTTCCTCCAGGGGCTGATGATCACACCAGGGGGTGGGCCAGGCGGTTGGTCCCGCCCACCGAGGAGTTCACAGTCCTGGAGTCGGTAGAGACTGTAAGTAGACAGATTAGTTTTGGAGAGGAGTGAGGACAGTTGGAGAAGTGAAAGTGGAAGGAGGAAAGTAGTAAGAGAGCAGCCTGAAGTTGGTCCGGGTTTGTGACCCGGACAGATCAGCAAGGTTGGCAGACGGTGGTGACCGTCTGCAGGAGTGGCCTATCCGAGTTACCGTAAGGACCGTGGACGGGCGGTGGCCCGGCGGTACCGGACCGGTACACAAAGAGAAGCCAGCACCATCTGGCAGGGGCTTTTCGGACCCCGGCAAGGCTAGGAGTCGCCGTGAATTTGCCGAATCCGTTAGTGAAGGGGACCTCCTGGGTTTCCAAACAGTCAAGTCCCGACAGAAGGCAACAGTCCAACCAACAGAGGGAAACATCGCCACCGCCAAGGCAACCGTTTCTCAGGGCCAGCGCCTGCGGGCAAAGAGGGGCTCCTCCAGCCCATATCCAAGCTGGGGAGCGGGTTACCGGTGGGAACCCATCGGAACCATCAACCGTACTTAGGTGCAGGGAAAGGCAGTCACCATCAACCTGCCGGGAGAAACAACACCGCAGCCGTCTGTGGGACCCGTCCATCCAGCCGAGTGTTTTACCGAGAACTGTGTCTTCATCCTTGGGCTGAGTGAGTACCACCGTGCCGTGTGGCACAGCGCTGACCCTGCGACCCTGCACCTCGCCAGGCCCCGTAACCCGCCTGCCATCCATCCCTACCCCATCACCGGGCCCCGGGACAACCAACCCCCTACCCACGGAGGGGAGAACTAACAACAAAGCTGCTCCCTGTCACCGCTCCCGGGATCCCCATCCAGAGCAGCGGTGGTGTCACCATTATCACCACAGCCGTGGGTGGCATCACGGACAATAAATCCCCACAATCAATTCAAATCCCCTTTTCACTCACGGGCGAGGAGCGCCGCTCGAGTCCCCGGGATCCGGCCCACCGCTCGAGCCACCACCGAGCAGCAGCACCAGCGGCCGGACCCGAGGAGTGGGAGAGCGCAGCGTCCCCTCCTCCGCCCGCGACAACTTGGCATCACGAACAGGATCCTACCGTTCTACCGACTGGTGGAAGTGCGCCTTGTGTGACCGCCGGAGGTGTCCGGCCGGAAAATTTGAAAATCCGCCATTTTGGGCGCGAAGAGTTCCCGCTCAAGCGTCTCCTCGAGTAGTAGAGGCGCAAAGGCCAAAACCCCGCCCCAATAGAGGAGGAGCCGGAAAGAAATGAAGGGGGACAAAATGGCGGCTGGCCGCATGTGAGCGCGGCTATGGAAGCAGGGACGCCAGGACCCTGCGGCCATTTACTGGTTCCTGGAAGAGGCCGCTGCTAAGGATGCTGAGTCCGACCGACAACACCGTGGTCCCCGCGCCTGGCACCGCAGCATGGGTGGAAGTCCGGACCGTCCAGCTAAGCAGCCGTCTGCAGGTCCGCATGCAGCTCCTCCTGGAGGAGTGGGAGGCCGACATGGCGGAAGTGGTGGTGGCCATACGGAGGCGCGAGGTGGAGGGAGTCTTGGAAGGGAGGGTAAGTGACCCACGCCCCTGTACCCCTAGTGGGTTCGTCATCGCGGCTGAGGGACCCGGTCCATACCCGCTCGCCCTGCTACCTCCCCCGCTACCCGTGTTGGCTGCTGCTGCCCCGCCACTAGGCCCGCTACCACCACCACCGGTAGCGGTACCCTGCCAATCCGCCACGGCGGACCGACCTGCAGCAGAAGCTCATGACCGCCCTGATCCGCCTCCATGGAAGAAGCCGAAGGCTGAGCCTGTCAGCAAAGATGCACCGGAGGCACGGCGGGGATGCAGCTGCCAGGAGGCAGAGCAGGCCATGTCACAGTGGGGTCCCTCATTACTGAAGGTGCCAGTCGTAGCCGACACGGAGGGACTTTGGCTGGGCCCGTCCCCCGCACACGCTGAACCGGAGCAAGCAAAAAGTGCTCCATACTGGGAGCGGCGGCAACGGCAGCTGCGCAGGGAAATCGATGCTCGAGAGGGGTGTAGAGCGGATGTGCATGCCCGCATGAATATGGAGGAAGATCACCCGCAGCGAGCTACCATCGGGGTCCACAGCGGTGCACCATGTGAAGGTGGCACTAGAGCCCCGCAATTGAGAATGGACTGTTGAGCAGTAAAAGTCGGCGGTCCTCCGCCTAAAAGTTGTCCCCATTGGGACTACCAGAGTGCTGTTCACCGTTTGAAAGTTTGAAAATGAATGATAAGTGAATGATACCGTGGAAAAGTTACCTGATTGTCAACGTGATTTGCACCGGTCGTTGCTGGCAACTGGTCCCCATTGGGATCCCCTTCACCATTTTGCATAAGGGACTCCTTATGAACAAGCCCGAGAACTAGCAGGGCAACCACAAACTAGTGGCATGTAAATAATGTTGTTGTGGCTTTCACCGTGACCGCCTCCGGAGAGGCAGATTGGAGGAAGGGTCCGCAGTAGAGTAGGCTGGGGCCCAGCCACCACCAGAACCGGTGGCAATCCTCTGGGGGTTTCAGGGGTTCCCCATGGACGTGGGTCCCCTGAAAAGGACAGAACCCGCTCGGGCAGCTTGTGCAGGACTGGGGTCAAGGGGTGCTGCCTGTTTGCTTAGGGGCAGCATCAGGGCCAGGTTGCTTGGGTGGGAGAGAGCGGAAGCCGTAACCGTAACGTTTAAGTAAGAGTACCTCCCGATGTGGGAAGAAGTTATTATAATTGTATTGTGTGTTACCGTTTTTCTATTTTTCAGTTGGTGAAAATAAAACTGGTGTTGGACGGGCAGCCCGCGGACGGTCTGCATTTAACTAAGGGGGAATGTGGCACAAGGGGCCACAAAGCACAACACCAACACACCCCACACTCCCAGCAGGCACACCGAAGTCAGACACAAAACCCTTGTTGCCTTCCTCCAGGGGCTGATGATCACACCAGGGGGTGGGCCAGGCGGTTGGTCCCACCCACCGAGGAGTTCACAGTCCTGGAGGCGGGAAAAGTAGACAGATTAGTTTTGGAGAGGAGTGAGGACAGTTGGAGAAGTGAAAGTGGAAGGAGGAAAGTAGTAAGAGAGCAGCCTGAAGTTGGTCCGGGTGTGTGACCCGGACAGATCAGCAAGGTTGGCAGACGGTGGTGACCGTCTGCAGGAGTAGCCTATCCGAGTTACCGTAAGGACCGTGGACGGGCGGTGGCCCGGCGGTACCGGACCGGTACACAAAGAGAAGCCAGCACCATCTGGCAGGGGCTTTTCGGACCCCGGCAAGGCTAGGAGTCGCCGTGAATTTGCCGAATCCGTTAGGGAAGGGGACCTCCTGGGTTTACAAACAGTCAAGTCCCGACAGAAGGCAACAGTCCAACCAACAGAGGGAGACACCGCCACCGCCAAGGCAACCGTTTCTCAGGGCCAGCGCCTGCGGGCAAAGAGGGGCTCCTCCAGCCCATATCCAAACTGGGGAGCGGGTTACCGGTGGGAACCCATCGGAACCATCAACCGTACTTAGGTGCAGGGAAAGGCAGTCACCATCAACCTGCCGGGAGAAACAACACCGCAGCCGTCTGTGGCACCCGTCCATCCAGCCGAGTGTTTTACCGAGAACTGTGTCTTCATCCTTGGGCTGAGTGAGTACCACCGTGCCATGTGGCACAGCGCTGCCCCTGCGACCCTGCAGCTCGCCAGGCCCCGTAACCCGCCTGCCATCCATCCCTACCCCATCACCAGGCCCCGGGACAACCAACCTCCTACCCACGGAGGGGAGAACTAACAACAAAGCTGCTCCCTTTCACCGCTCCCGGGATCCCCGTCCAGAGCAGCGGTGGTGTCACCATTATCACCACAGCCGTGGGTGGCATCACGGACAATAAATCCCCACAATCAATTCAAATCCCCTTTTCACTCACGGGCGAGGAGCGCCGCTCGAGTCCCCGGGATCCGGCCCACCGCTCGAGCCACCACCGAGCAGCAGCAGCACCAGCGGCCGGTCCCGAGCAGTGGGAGAGCGCAGCGTCCCCTCCTCCGCCCGCGACAACTATACACCACAATTGCTTCTATATTAGGTATACTGACTATCCCTGCAAGTATCAAAAAGAGAAAAAAAATTCTCAAATCCAGCTCACCAGTATGTATGAAGTCCAAAGATGGTGCAAGGAAGATGAATCACGGCCATGACACTAGGGTATACAAAAAAGGAAATCCAGCACGAAATCCAATGGATAAAAATCTTCTATTTGCTTTATTAATCCATGTTAAAAGGTGAAGTTAAAATACAGACAAGGGACGCGTTTCGGAATATACTTCCTTATTCACAATCCTATACAGACTAACATAAAACAGTTCCTTATAAAGGCACGGTAGAATGGATCAGGAAATGACATCATATGTTAATGAACCACAAACAAAAAAAAAAAGGGCTGACAATTCAATCCAAATATAATAGATCATTTTTCAAATTCATACCTATTGGATATCTTGTGTGCATATAATTAATCCATTTGGCCTCTCTATAACGTAATAATTTCTTTATATCACAACCCCTTTTGAGAAGATTAACTCTTTCAATAGCATTCACTTTCAAACTACTACAACTCCCATTATGTTCCTTCAAAAAATGTTGAGAGGCCCCTGACAGGCTCCTGGTTGTACTATTTGCGGCATCATATATATGCTCTGATACACGGCGTCTCATAGTTCTTAAAGTGCTTCCAACATATTGTTTTTTACATGTGTCGCATGACAAAAGATATATAACATTAGACGTTCCACAATTTATTAATGAATTTATATTGTATTTTTTTCCAGTTGTAAAAGATACAAAACTTTTTGTATTATGTATATATTTGCACAAACCACAATTTTTATGGCCACATTTGACCGATCCTGTGGTGGGCAACCACATACATTTGTCTGAAATTTTAACACTATGAGATCTGGTGTTGTGATCACTGGGGGCCAAAACATTTCCTAGGGACATGTTGTTTCTAGAAACATACTTCACTCCTTGTCCCAAAATTCTATTCAAAATTGGATCGACTGACAGTATTGGGAGGAACTTTTTTACGATGCGGCACGGTGGCTCAGTGGTTAGCACTGCAGCCTTGCAGCGCTGGGGTCCTGGGTTCAAATCCCACCAAGGACACCATCTGCAAGGAGTTTGTATGTTCTCCCCGTGTTTGCGTGGGTTTCCTCCGGGTACTCCGGTTTCCTCCCACACTCCAAAGACATACAGATAGGGACTCTAGATTGTGAGCCCCAATGGGGACAGTGTTGCAAATGTATGTAAAGCGCTGTGGAATTAATAGCGCTATATAAATGAATAAAATTATTATTATTATTATTATTATTATCATAAAAATCTATGCTAAATCTGGTGGAAAATATTACCTGTGAAGCACTAAGATCATTATTTTTAGCAATATGAATTTTATCCTCTAAATATTGACTTCTAGATTTTAAATCAGTTTTATCTTTTGCTTTATCAATAATTTTTTTGGAGTAACCTCTATTTTGTAATCTCCTACTAATAGTTTCACATTCATTTTGGTACATCTCAGAATTTGTGCAGCATCTCTTCGCACGTATAAATTCTCCCACTGGTAAATTAGTGGTGATATGTTTGGGGTGGCAGCTCCTGGCGTGTAATAGGGAGTTGCCTGCTGATTTTTTTCGATATAAGCTACACTCCACCTTTTTGTTAAGAGAGTTACCTTCCAAAAAAATATCTAAAAACGCAATGCGGTTTTTGTGTTGTTCAAAAGTGAAAAAAAATTACACGGGTTATTATTGATATAGTTGATGAAGTCAAAAATGTGTTCTTCAGACCCACGCCAAATAATAAGCACATCATCTATAAATCTTAAAAAAATACCAATGTTTTTACTAATTGGATTACAAATGTCAAAAATATATTGCTCCTCCCACCAACTCATGTAAATATTCGCCAGAGATGGGGAAAATTTCGCTCCCATAGAACAACCTTTATTTTGAATGTAAAAATCATTAGAAAACATAAAAAATTATTTTTTAACAAAAAGTGTGTAGCAGTCAAAATAAATTCTTGTAGGTCTGGCGAATAGTTACTATATTTGTTCAGTTGGTGTTTGAGGGCAATCAAAGCAAGATTATGAGGAATGGATGAATACAATGATTGCACATCGCAGGTTATCCAACTAAAATCATCCTGCCAGGAGATGTTATTCATTACATTTAGTACATGTTTTGAATCCTGTAAAAAACTGGGGGAGTTTTGTGACAAAGTTTGCAATCTTGTATCCACCCATTCTGATAAATGTTCCAGGAGAGAATCAATACCTGAAACTATAGGACGAAAAATCGGAGGAAAAATTTCTTTATGAAGTTTTGGTAATGCATGAAATAAGGGGATACGTGAGTCTGAAGGACACAAATAATCAACTTGTTTTTTATTTAAAATTCCCAAATGTAATCCCTCCTGCAATAAACTCAGTAATGATTCCTTAATTTTGCTAGAGGGATCATTGGGAATTTTTTTATATGTATTTTCATCATTCAGCATGTGATTTAATTCTAGTGTATATATTGATTTGTCTATGATAGCAATGGAACCTCCTTTATCTGAATTTCTGACAATGATGTATGGATTTTCATTTATTGATTTTAGGGCTGTTTTTTGTCTGCTAGATATATTAGAACAGAACTTTTTTTCTTTTCTATATAACTTTGTAAGTTCAGATTCCACCATGTGTTGGAAATCCTCCATCGACTGAGTCCGTGTCTGGACAGGGAAGAAGGAAGGATTTGGAACATGGGTGGAGAAAGTAGAATCTTGCAGAGACATTAATTTACCACCATTGTCGGACAAATCTCGCAAAATCTGAATGGACATTTGCTCATTAAAGGAAGAAAAAGTTAGTTTATCAACATTATTTGCACAAATAAAAGACTCTTCTATTGGTTTATCACAGAGTGTCCGATCTAGAACAGGTGTTGTAATGTTCAAAGGTCCACTTGGTTGAGCCCCGTTCACACTAACAGAATCAGTTTCTAGGTCTCTACATTGTTCAGGATAAGATGTCAAGTTCTCAATTGCTTGGATATCAGACACTGATGAGAGCTCTGACTATCCCTGCACACGCCCTAATTACAATCTCCTACCTACCCGCGGAAGAACACCCTAGGTTTTTACCCTGTGTGTTTCCCTAAGTTTTGGCCAATAGGCCGATAGCTTACAAGGATAAAGGGATAGAGAAAAAAGCCCCCACCCCATCCCCGGGGAAGAGAATAAAAAGAAAAAAGCTCCAATGATATAAATACAAAACAGACATGATCAAATGTGTGGTCATATAGTCCATTAGTAATTTTTTCATTTTAAATATTTCCCTTAACTGTGTCTACATTTCTTGATATCACACAGTTCAACGAGACTCCATAGTCCAATTCACAGAGATTCACATTTGCAAATATTTGACCTGGAGATTTCTGGTGCACATACAGCTTATATGAGGCATAGCTACTCCCACTTATTCAGAGCACCCCACTATCAGATCATACAGTGCATAGATATTTCTTCTGCCTCTGCCTGGATGCGTTTCCCCCCCTTTTTTTTAAAATGATTATTGGAAAAAAAGAGAAGGGGGAGCTCCTGTCAAATATCATGTATATTCATAGACATCAAGTTTAGCATAAAAAAAAATACAGCTTCATCCTTCATTATACAGGCTTATATATCAGACACCAGCATATTCTCTGTCTCTATACCCTCTATCTGTATAGCTAACAAATATAAATGCACCCAGCCAGGTAACTTACCCAGCAATGATGTGGGGTCCCTGAGTTCCCCGAGTAGATGACACAATTGTCAAAACGTCATGTCCCTCACAACCGCTCAGCAGGTCACCAAACCTGAGCATCTCAGCTTGTGCAGTTTGGATCCTGTCAGGCTAATCCACCTGCTCACTTCCGACCTCGCCGCCTGCCACAAGCAAAACAGTCAGCACATGTGTGCAGTCAGTGCCACGTTAGCTCCGTATTACGAGCTGTTCACAGTCCTGCGTAGCCCTAGCATACTAGCACTAACATTCACACAGGAGCAGGCTGACTCCCACTACTACCACAATCATTGCACCTAATAATGGATCTAGATAGGTTCCATCATATCAAAATCATCAACAGAAAATTGCAGAGTAGGTAATGCCAAATTGATGGTAAATATGATATTGTGAACAATCTCTACATTCAATGATAGGTCTAAATCCAATAGTGGCAGATCCTTAGAGGGGAAATGTTAAAAATATGAGTTGTCAGCATACAAGGCCTAAACTAAATGACAGCCCTATCCATACAGAGCTCACTAGGTACATATATGATTAATCCTAACTATCAATCTCAGTCCCTCTAGCTATTGAAAACCACCTTTCTGGTGGAGTTGATAAAAAGTGTCCATAATAACAACACACCCTCTTCTAGCGCATAACTCATCTCATAGAATTCATGCTAAAGATAGCTTAATTTTTCACTATATCAGGACCCTTTATTCGTACAGATAGGGAGGTTTCACACTCCGGAATGAAGCATCTAGACCCTTAGTAGCCTACTATTCAATCCAAGAAGCATCCATAGGTAAGGTGTTAATTAAGGCCTTTTGGATTAACTGATTCAATACGATAAATACACTCCGTTTCCTTCCAGAGTATCTTGTTGTCCCAGTTACCCCCTCTATCACTTTGTTTAATGACTTTCAAGACACAGAAAGACAACAATCTATCATCTCCCCCGTGATGCTCTCTCACATGACGAGAAATAGGGGTGTCACGCTTGTGTCGTAAGTCCCCCAAAATGATCCCCAATACGCCTAAATTCATGTCTATCTTCCCAACGTAATTTAGGGGACATATGCACATTGCCATCTACACAACTCCCTTTGTTAAACAGTTTGCATAGTCTCTCATGTAAAACGTTTTTCCTGAGGAGGCCCTTACAGAGGATTTTGAAGGATTCACCCATCTACAAAAAGAACACCTTCCACACCTGAAGGTACCGCAGACCTTTCTGTCCAACCAAGTTTCCTCAAGGGTGGGTATTTTATAGTGACTATGTACTAATCGGTCAGAAATTGACTGCCTTTTTTTAAAAGTCACTCTTGGGTGCTCAGGAATCACTTCTGTAATTGATTCATCTGCTTTAAGGATATCCCAGTAAAGTACTGAAAACCAAAACCACTGATGATTTGTCCCATAGGGGTAGTGTATAGAGAGTAGGAGGGGGCCTAAACTTAACGCTGAGGAACTCCCAACAGAGAGAGGAAGAGGATTAAATGCTATGGGCAGAGAATTACTGGAGAATTGAAGAAGACTCTAATTAACAGATAATGTGACTGATATCTGTAGGTCAAATGGTGCTGAGGCCCCTTTTAATACTTTAAAGGGAACCTGTCATCAGAAATGTACCTGTAAACCTAAAAGTTTCCCCCTCTGCAGCTCCTGGGCTGCATTCTAGCAAGGTTCCTGTACTTTTTGTGGCCCCTTTTATACCAAAATAAATACTTTATAAACTAGTACCTTTTCGTATGCAAATTTTGTAAATCGTCCATGGGGGCGGGCTCTCTGGGATCCGTTGCTGTTCCTCCACCAGATTTACGCCGCCCCTGAATGCTGAATTTCAAACCTCAGGATGCCGCCCCTGGGCCCCCGTGGTCCTGCGCATGCGCTGTGCGACTGAAGCGGTGCCTAGCACTGTGTGCACGTGTGACCGCTGGTGACTCTTTGCGCGGGCACGAGGTTATGGGCGGCGCTGTGAGTGTCATCAGCAAGTGCCACCCATAACCTCGTGACCGCACTTTCCCCTTTGCCTCCTGTGTTCTGCGCAAGCGTCTCCTCGTAACCTGTGGTGGCCTGATCCGCTCCTCCCATCTATTTCCTGCTGCAGGGCAAGATGGGAAAGGTGACGTCGGATCATTTGGCCAGCGCTTGCGCAGAACGCAGGAAGAAAAGGGGAGAGCGCGGCCACGGTATTATGGGCGGGCACTTGCAATGCAATCACAGCGCCGCCCATAATATCGTGCCTGCGACCACGTCGCCAGCAGTCCTCGCGTGCACGGGACCTCGGGCGCTGTGGGCGGCGTCCTGATCTATGAAATGAAGCAATGGGGGACGGCGTAAACCAGAAGGAGGGACAGTAACCGACACCACACGGCCCGCCCACATGGAAAATTTACAAGAATTGCAGGCAAAAAGGTACAACTTTATAAAGTGTTTTATTTGGTTTAAAAGGGGGCACAAAAAGTACAGGAACCTTGCTAGAATGCAGCCCAGGAGCTGCAGAGGGGTAATCTTTTAGATTTAAAGCTCAATTTCTGATGACAGGTTCCCTTTAACAACTGGGCCATTTTTTTGTGTGT
Source organism: Anomaloglossus baeobatrachus (assembly GCF_048569485.1). Classification (NCBI taxonomy): domain Eukaryota; kingdom Metazoa; phylum Chordata; class Amphibia; order Anura; family Aromobatidae; genus Anomaloglossus; species Anomaloglossus baeobatrachus. The sequence goes on along the minus strand of NC_134355.1, from coordinate 80,401,503 downwards.
GCTCTTTTGTTTTTTCCTCCTCACCATCACAACTTTTTCATTTATTCTCCAGAATCGTAGGAGGACTTGTTTTTTTTGCGATGTGATTTGTATTGATGCTAATGATTTTTATTATAAAATGTATTTGGAAAAAAATCCAAGTGTGGCATATTTGAAGAAAAGCTAAATTTTCATCTTTTTCTAAAACTAACTTAATTTTCTAGTTAAAAAATTAATTAGTCCCTTTATGGGATTTCAACTTGTATTTGTCTGATCACTGGTCTAATGCACTGAAATAAACATAAATTGCAATATAATACACTTGTCAGTTTCAGACAGACAGAATGCTTGCTAGACCATGCTTATGGCATGGTCTAACAGGCCACCATATTTGGGAAACTCAGAGTTCATTATTTGAACTCTGGCTATTATGACTACCATCACTGACTTTCTGTTATGTTTTTCTCCGTTATGACTTTCTGTGATCATGTGATCGGGGTGCCAAAGGAGTGAGACAGAGATCCCCCTCAGTCTTACAACATTCTAAATGCCACAATAGCTATTGATTGTAGCATTTAAAGGGTTAAACAGTCAAGGACTGTGGTGGCACCAGCCCTGACTGCAAGGGTATGTGCCTACGATCTGGAAATATTGTGTCCTGAATGCAGCATGTCTTCTCCTGTTTGGCCACGAATGCTTTCCTCAGGAGACCGCAGCTGTCCGTACCCATGATCAGGGTTCGGGCAGATGCATGTCAGTTATCGCTGCGGGAAAAACAATCACAGTGTGCATGGGATTTGTATAAACTACTTATTGCTATGAAATAGGGGACACAGGTATTGCTATAAATAGGCCTCTTTTTTGTACATACAATAAATATGTATATGTCAACAGTCACATGATCTCCTTGCAGTACTTGCTCATAGGAGAAAAACAAACAAATAAAAAAAAAATCTATATGTACTCCTACAATGTATTTCAAAGCAGAGGTCTATATGTACCAATAGATTGTTTTCAAAAGGTAAGTATACCTGATATAACTAGATAGGAGCAATGTAGTGACATTTTATCCAACAGTAAGGAAGAAAAACAGGTGTGTCAGGACCTGAAGATGCGCCGCTGTGCGCAAAACAGTCACCGTTGTACCGGACGTTTTGTTTTGCCAAAATCTGACCATTCTATTATCATTAAATGATCAATAGTTCAGCTTTGCAGCAACTTTATTTTCATAACCTAAACCAAATTTGGGAGGTTTTCAGCTTTCAAAAGAGCAATTTATAGAACCAGTGGATGAATTTAAAGTCCGTTTATAAGCTTTTATTTACATAACATGGATAAGCGACAGAACTTCTGTCAGGGAGTGTAGTAGTTTTAGATTGGAAAATCTCTCTAAAGTCTATGGGGATCCGTGTAAAATGGATGAAAATAGTGTTGCGGCAAAAGGTACTAATTTAGGTTAAGGCTCAAGAAGCCTCTTACCAGTGTTAATATAGCTTCAGATTGAAAGACGCAAGTGCACTGAAGGTAAATGGTGAATAGAAATGAGCAAATCTTTAAAAATTCGGTTCGCTGCGCCTTATTGAATAAATGCTACGCTCGCCGCCAAACCAAATGTCGGACCTTTTCGAACCACATTGGATTCAATTGGAGGCCAAACCTAAGGCACAGAAAACACCTTTAAAGGGGTCAGAAAGCTTCCAAAACAGTAAAAAGATTTTAAAAGATTTCATCAGGCAGGCAGCAGGACAGTGGCATCAATTGCCCCCCCCTCCCCATTTCCCCATAGTGTTTTTGCACAGCAGTGAGATATGCTTCATGCAACACACAGAATGTGGCTTCTGTTTTTCAGGCTATAGGTCAAAAAACACAGGCATGGTTACTTCCGTAACAGCTGACGGGCTGACGGGTAACAGCGTAATAGCTGACGGGTTCCTGGGTGATAGGGGTGATAGTAGTTGCCTATGGTGGTGGGCCGCGATGTTGAAAGCTCCAGCAGTAATGGGACGACACAGAGGCTGCAGTTCGAGGTCTTTACTCATTGGAAGTACACCGCCATTGGAGCACTGAGCTACGCTGTGTAGGGCTTCAGCCGATCCCGGATACTTCGGAGGTCGCGGCCGGTGTTTCCTTCTGTGCGTCTTCTTTCATCGGTTTCTCTCCACCCCCAGCTCCTGGGCCCTGGAATGAGTCACGGGTGCCTTTTGCACTCCTCACAAACCCTGGGATCCCCCTTCTTTCCTAAGAACCTAGGTCAAGCATTCAGTCCAGACCATGGGTCCTGAACTGTCGGTGTCTCTGCTTATCTCCTCCTGAGTGCGACCTGGCACTTGCTGCGCCCAGAACAGACTGACTATTGTGTGAGATTGCTCCTAACTACCCCTGTTGGTGCCCCGCCTCCCGGGTTCCTGAAATAGTGGACAAGAGGTCTCATACCTAATGATGGTCACCCCAGCACCTACCCTTGCCAAGTCCCAGGGGAAGAGCTCCCGTCTTATGTGTTGGATAAGTGTGTTGTTGATGGTTTACCGGTGATGACTTCCTCTGTATCCGAGATAAATACTGCACCTCTCTCTAGTGAGGTGCAGTACCCTGTGGCGCCTGAAGCAGCAGCGGCACTACACATGAAGTAGTCAAACCATTTTAATTTTTGCGTGTATTGAGTCATCATTTTGAACATTGGCAGATAAGGAAAGTTGGGTCAGTCTCTGCGGTCTCAAAAAAGGCCCAGGGTCGGCAACCCCTGAAAACTGCAAACCCGCGACCGCTGCTGGCCACAGCCAGAGTTGTGGCTGAGAATGTAGTGTTTCTCATGATTGCATCACTATGTGTTTGTGCGGAAATCACAAACGTAACCTCCTCATCTTCCTCCTCCTACTCATATACTGAGCTATTCAGCTGTGTGCCTCTGGATTCACACCAACAGGGATCTACAACTTCAATATCAGGCTTTATGTTGTTCCACTCCTCCTCTTCCTGACCTGATATCACAGGTGCACACATGCACCTTAGGTATCTGAGTCTCATCATCATCACCTCCACCCTGAGGTTTAACATCAGTTGATGAGGGTCTAAATCCTTCTCGGACCCTACTTTTCTGGACTAGGATTCAAGAGACAAAGATTTTGGTGCATTTACTTGCCTCCTCTTGAGTTCCGAAATCTTTGGAACAGACTTCTAATGCCAATGAGATAGAATGTGTGAACAGCTCTGCAGACTCGCCTATGTGTGGTCCCCACAGTCAGTTTCCTGGTTGGAGATTTGTGATGCATGGGGAACCAAGTGTAATTGGGCTGGCACCTCTGAGAAATGATGTGTGTGATGCTGATGTGCAGGAAGCGGAAAAGAGGCCACTTTATGCAGCACTTGCTATCTACTCCAGCACATGATGTTTATCACCCTCATTTCAAATTTTAAGTAATGTGCAGCTGCCGAAGAAATCTAGTGGAGTAGGTTGTCCAGTAATGGAAGTCATTTCTCTTGAGATAGGATAAGCCGATGTTTGCTCAGTAGAGCTTTGAGTAACAATAGAACGTCCCACACGTACACCTCCCACACCCGGCCTATTCACCCTTCTACCACAACCTCATCATGATTTACCAGTCATGGGTGATGTACCCTTCCTTTTTCAAACAGATGTTTCGCAACCCTACGCCCACACCTGTCAGACACCTGACACAAAAGATAAATTCTTTATTTCTTGCCTGAGATGGCAATATTGGGAAGGCACTAAAAAGTACCATTACCTAGAAATGTGGTTCACTGCATAATTAGGAGCAGGCTCTGAAAAGTGCCAAGACCTAGTTAGCTAATTCACTAGCAAATTTACAACAGGCACTGTTAAGTAACTATACTTAGGAATGTGGTTCACTGGCTAATTTGGAACAGGCAGTAATAAGTAGCAATACCTCAAGATTTGGTTCACTGCGTAATTTGGAGCATGTCCTAAAAAGTGCCAAGACCTATTTAGCTAGTTCACTAGCAAATTTACAGTGTGCACTACTAGCTAACAAATACAATACATAGAAATGTGGTTATCTGGCTAATTTAGAGCAGGCAGTAATAAGTAGTAATACTTATTTAAATCGTTCACTGGCAACTCTTTAGCAGGCTCTCACAAGTAGCAATTTCTATTTCTATCATGAAATGCTGATTTGTGGCACACACCTTTCCCTACACTGCACATTCCTAATCTACACCAACACTCTCCTATCTATCTCAATTACCTATTATTAAACCCCTAGCTAAGCTAACTGTTGAGCAGCACTGGCGGCAGGGCCGTATTTACCATTAGGCACCCGTGGTCCGGTGCCTAGGGCGGCAGATTGTGAGGGGCGGCACCTTCTGGCAGCAAAAAAAAAAAAAAAAAATTTTTTTTTTTTATTTTTTTTACATTTTTTTTTTTTTTGTGGCCGCCGAGCACAGGGAGCTGATTGACCCCGGAACTGCCGGCGCCTGCACTTCCGGGGTCACAAGCGCGCGCCAATCAGCTCCTTCCTCTGTGCTGCGTCCACTGCTGTGTGGACGTCACATGCAGAGCTCACAGCAGGACGCCGCGGAGGACGCCGTGATGGAAGCCGGTGTCAGAAGAGGATACTCACGTGAGCCAGGAAGATGGCGGCGGGCACTGGAGCAGGTAAGTGGATTCATAAGGAGCGTGGGAGTGTCTCTAATGCAGACTGGAGATCTGCGCATGCGGGGGGGGGAGGCGGCAAAGGCAGATACTGGAGGGAGGCAGAGGCTGAGACTGGGGGGAGGCTGGAGGGAGGCAGAGGCTGAGACTGGGGGGAGGCTGGAGGGAGGCAGAGGCTGAGACTGCGGGGAGGCTGGAGGGAGGCAGAGGCTGAGACTGGAGGGAGCCAGTGGCTGAGACTGGAGGGAGGCAGAGGCTGAGACTGTGGGGAGGCTGGAGGGAGGCAGAGGCTGAGACTGGGGGAGGCTGGAGGGAGGCAGAGGCAGAGACTGGGGGGAGACTGGAGGGAGGCAGAGGCTGAGACTGGAGGGAGGCAGAGGCTGAGACTGGGGGGAGGCTGGAGGGAGGCAGAGGCTGAGACTGGAGAGAGGCAGAGGCTGAAACTGGGGGGAGGTTGGAGGGAGGCAGAGGCTGAGACTGGAGGGAGGCAGAGGCTGAGACTGTGGGGAGGCTGGAGGGAGGCAGAGGCTGAGACTGGAGAGAGGCAGAGGCTGAGACTGTGGGGAGGCTGGAGGGAGGCAGAGGCTGAGACTGGAGAGAGGCAGAGGCTGAGACTGGGGGGAGGTTGGAGGGATGCAGAGGCTGAGACTGGAGAGAGGCAGAGGCTGAGACTGTGGGGAGGCTGGAGGGAGGCAGAGGCTGAGACTGGGGGAGGCTGGAGGGAGGCAGAGGCAGAGACTGGGGGGAGGCTGGAGGGAGGCAGAGGCAGAGACTGGGAAGAGGCTGGAGGGAGGCAGAGGCTGAGACTGGGGGGAGGCTGGAGAGAGGCAGAGGCTGAGACTGGGGGGAGGCTGGAGGGAGGCAGAGGCAGAGACTGGGGGGAGGCTGGAGGGAGGCAGAGGCAGAGACTGGGGGGAGGCTGGAGGGAGGCAGAGGCAGAGACTGGGGGGAGGCTGGAGGGAGGCAGAGGCAGAGACTGGGGGGAGGCTGGAGGGAGGCAGAGGCTGAGACTGGGGGGAGGTTGGAGAGAGGCAGAGGCTGAGACTGGAGGGAGGCAGAGGCTGAGACTGTGGGGAGGCTGGAGGGAGGCAGAGGCTGAGACTGGGGGAGGATGGAGGGAGGCAGAGGCAGAGACTGGGGGGAGGCTGGAGGGAGGCAGAGGCAGAGACTGGGGGGAGGCTGGAGGGAGGCAGAGGCTGAGACTGGGGGGAGGCTGGAGAGAGGCAGAGGCTGAGACTGTGGGGAGGCTGGAGGGAGGCAGAGGCAGAGACTGGGGGGAGGCTGGAGGGAGGCAGAGGCAGAGGCAGAGACTGGGGGGGAGGCTGGAGGGAGGCAGAGGCAGAGACTGGGGGGAGGCTGGAGGGAGGCAGAGGCAGAGACTGGGGGGAGGCTGGAGGGAGGCAGAGGCAGAGACTGGGGGGAGGCTGAGACTGAGACTTGAGGGAGGCTGAGGCTGAGACTGGGGGGAGGCTGGAGGGAGGCAGAGGCAGAGACTGGGGGGAGGCTGGAGGGAGGCAGAGGCTGAGACTGGAGGGAGGCTAAGACTGGGGGGAGGCTGCAGGGAGACTGAGGCTGAGACTGGGGGGAGGCTGGAGGGAGGCTGAGACTGGAGGGAGGCTGAGGCTGAGACTGGGGGGAGGCTGGAGGGAGGCAGAGGCAGAGACTGGGGGGAGGCTGGAGGGAGGCAGAGGCAGAGACTGGGGGGAGGCTGGAGGGAGGCTGAGGCTGAGACTGGAGGGAGGCTGAGGCTGAGACTTGAGGGAGGCTGAGGCTGAGACTGGAGGGAGGCTGGAGGGAGGCTGAGGCGGAGACTGGGGCAGGCTGAGGCTGGGGGGAGGCAAAGGCTGAGACTGGGGAAGAGAGGCTGATGATGAGGGAAGATAGAGGCTGATGCTGGGGGAGAGAGGCTGATGCTGGGGGAGTGGGAGAGAGGGGCTAATGCTAGAGACAGAGGACAAGGGATGAGGGATAGTGCAATGACAAAATCGATTGGGTGGGGGGAGTGTAAGGACTCAGAATAAGAGGGGGCAGCATTGGGAGCTCATTGTGAAGAAGGGGCAGCATGTGTGGGATCAGTATGGAGTGGAGCAATGTAGGGGAATCAATATCAAGAGTGGGGTAGTGTGTGTGGGGGGGTCTCAGCATAAGCGTTAGTGTGGTGGTCTTAGCATGAGTGGGGCAACATGAAGGTCTCATTATGGAAAAGAGGAAGGCAGCATTAGGAGCTCATGGAGAGGGACAGCATGCATGGGACATTGTGAGAAGGGGGCAGCATGCATGAGACATTGTGAGGAGGGGGCAGCATGCATGAGACATTGTGAGGAGGGGGCAGCATGCATGGGACATTGTGAGAAGGGGGCAGCATGCATGGGACACTGAGGAGGGGGCAGCATGCATGAGACATTGTGAGGAGGGGGCAGCATGCATGGGACATTGTGAGAAGGGGGCAGCATGCATGGGACACTGAGGAGGGGGCAGCATGCATGAGACATTGTGAGGAGGGAGCAGCATGCATGGGACATTGTGAGGAAGGAGCAGCATGCATGGAACATTGTGAGGAGGGAGCATCAAGCATGAGACATTGTGCGGAGGGAGCAGCATGCATGGGACATTGTGAGGAGGGAGCAGCATGCATGGGACATTGTGAGGCGGGAGCAGCATACATGAGACATTGTGAGGAGGGGGCAGCATGCATGAGACATTGTGAGGAGGGAGCAGCATTCATGGGACATTGTGAGGAGGGAGCAGCATGCATGGGACATTGTGAGGAGGGGCAGCATGCATGGGACATTGTGAGGAGGGAGCAGCATGCATGGGACATTGTGAAGAGGGGGCAGCATGCATGGGACATTGTGAGGAGAGAGCAGCATGCATGGGACATTGTGAGGAGGGGGCAGCATGCATGGGACATTGTGAGGAGGGGGCAGCATGCATGGGACATTGTGAGGAGGGGGCAGCATGCATGGGACATTGTGAGGAGGGGGCAGCATGCAAGGGACATTGTGAGGAGGGGGCAGCATGCAAGGGACATTGTGAGGAGGGAGCAGCATGCATGGGACATTGTGAGGAGGGGGCAGCATGCATGGGACATTGTGAGGAGGGGGCAGCATGCAAGGGACATTGTGAGGAGGGGGCAGCATGCAAGGGACATTGTGAGGAGGGGGCAGCATGCATGGGACATTGTGAGGAGGGGGCAGCAAGCATGGGACATTGTGAGGAGGGAGCAGCATGCATGGGACATTGTGAGGAGGGAGCAGCATGCATGGGACATTGTGAGGAGGGAGCAGCATGCATGGGACATTGTGAGGAGGGGGCAGCATGCATGGGACATTGTGAGGAGGGGGCAGCATGCATAGGACATTGTCCTCACATCATGCTGCTCCCTCCTCACAATGTACAGATCATATTTCATAATCGAGGAAGCTGTGGTGCATATACAGTAGTTTATAAGGGAGGGTAGTGTGGTGTTTATTAGGGGCAGTGTCACAGTCACAGTATATAAGTGGGGATGGTGTGGTGGGAATATTTTATACTCATGCTATGTTTTGATGTGCCTGTGGTGATTCCCATTGGGGGGGGGGGGGGGTTCGTTTCTTATTGATACTTTTTAAAGTGTGCTACAGAGTAGATCTGCCTTAAACAGATGTCGTGTGCGAAAACTCAGTTTTACGTTGTCACTAAGGGGCGCGACCACTTAAAGTGCCTAGGGCAGCATGAAGGCAAAATACAGCCCTGACTGGCGGCAGCAACTTCTCTAATGTTTAACATTCACAAAACGCCACATGTCCTCATTTTATATGCAGAGGGACACGTGACTTAGGCTACATGCGCATGCTGCTTTTTTTCCTGCTTTTTTGCTGCTTTTTTGGCTGCAGTTTTGTCTGCAGAACTTTCTGACATCTGACTTCCCAGCAAAGTCTATGAGAAGTCAGATTTGTCATGCGCACATTGCAGTTTATTTGTCAGCGTTTTTTTTGTCAAAAGTTTGTGATAAAAAAAATGCAGCATGTTCATTCTTCCTGCGTTTTTGTCAACATTTGTCACCCATTGAAATCAATGAGGGCATCAAAAACGCAGGAAAAATGCATGCTAATCAAAAGTGGTGCATTTTACCTGCCTTTTACCTGCGTTTTTGGTACCAAAAACGCAGGTGATTTGTCAGGAAGTGAGGTCAGACAAGTGGTCCCGTCCCGTCCTCCATGTGTTCCCCGAAGTACCGCTGTCCCCAGGGGAGATGATGTGGAGGACGTGACTATCAGCAGCGGCGGCAGCGAGAGGGAAAAATCAATGTTTTCAGCTGCCAATGTCCATCCCCCTCTCGCTGCCACCGCTGATAGTCCCGTCCTCCACGTGTTCCCCGACGTACCACTGTCCCCAGCGTGCACGCACAGGGGAGATGATGTGGAGGACGGGACTATCAGCGGCGGCGAGAGGGGGATGGAAATTGGCAGCTGAAAACATTGATTTTTCCCTCTCGCTGCCGCCGCCGCTGCTGATAGTCCCGTCCTTCACGTGTTCCCCGAAGTACCACTGTCCCCAGCCTGCACGCACAGGGGAGATGATGTGGAGGACGGGACTATCAGTGGCGGCGGCAGCGAGAGGGAAAAATCAATGTTTTCAGCTGCCAATGTCCATCCCCCTCTTGCTGCCGCCGCTGATAGTCCCGTCCTCCACGAGTTCCCCGAAGTACCGCTGTCCCCGCACAGGGGAGATGATGGACCCCTCTCACCGCCACCGCCAACGCTGAAAGTCCCGTTCTCCACGCTCCTGTCAGCTCCACGCAGTAGCGCGATCAGCTGAGCTGTCACTGAGGTTACTCGCGGCCACCACTGGATGCAGCGGTGGCCGCGGGTAACCTCGGTGACGGCTCAGCTGATCGCGCGGCTGTCTTCATCTGCTGCATGGAGGTGACCGGAGCGGCGGTGTCTGCTGCTTCTCCGGTCACCTCCATGCAGCACAGCTGGATGCGGCGCTGGACCATCCTGGATTACGCCGGACATGGAGGGCTTTGTCGGGGTTAATAAATTGGTAATGAGGGAATGTGTTTGTGTTTTTTTATTTCTAATAAAGGATTTTTCGGGTGTGTGTGTGTTTATTTACTGTAATTTACAGATTAATCATGGAGGGTGTCTCATAGACGCCTGACATGATTAATCTAGGATTTAGTGGCAGCTATGGGCTGCCAATAACTCCTTATTACCCCGATTTGCCAACGCACCAGGGCAAATCGGGAAGAGCCGGGTACAGTCCCAGAACAGCCGCATCTAATGGATGCGGCCATTCTGGGCGGCTGCTGACTGATATTGTTAGACTGGGGGGCTCCCCATAACGTGGAGCTCCCCATCCTGAGAATACCAGCCTTCAGCCGTATGGCTTTATCTGGCTGGCATTAAAATTGGGGGGGACCGCACGCCAGTTGTTTTTAATTATTTATTTATTTCTAATTTTTTTTTTCAATTCAACAAGCTTTATGGGCTTGTTTGAACTGAAAAATACATGAAACAATTGTTGACAAAACTACAGCCAAAAACGCACCAAAAAAGCAGCAAAAACGCACCAAAAAAGCACCTACATTTTTTGTGACATTTCCAGGCTCTCTCTGACAAGGTGCAGTTTTGGCTGCAGTTTTGGCTGCAGTTTTGGCTGCAGTTTGTGAACACGAAAAAGAAGCAGCGTGCGCATGTAGCCGGCAGTCAGTGACACAAACGCTTGTGTTAGGACCTTGTGGATGTTTGCTGTGACATGATTGGCTGCAGGAACATCCACAAATAAAGTTTAATGCAAAAAGGCGCTGCACACCTTTGACTTCTCCCGAGTCCTCACCCCTCCACTCATTAAATACATCCCCTTGTTTATCATACAGCACCACAATCTTATCGAAAACCATAACATGTTATTAGAAAAACAGATCAGTTAGCGAACAAAACCAAACATTGACAAGTTTTGGGGAAAGTGCTCGTGTTACGTGTTACTGAGCCCGAGCTGAGCAGGCTAAAGCCCGCTACACACGCTTCAATATATCTCACAATCCGTCGTTGGGGTCAAGTTGTAAGTGACGCACATCCGGCATCGTTTGTGAGGTATCTGCGTGTGACAGCTACATGCGATCAGGATTGAACGCAAAACCGTTGATCACAAACACATCGTATCATTCTCTAGAATTGAGCGTTTTGTTGCACGAACCTAGTCAATTGTAACGTGTGACATCCCTCATACGATTTTGTTGTCTGATGCTATGTGCGCAGGTGTGCGCTCTGCACCGCAGCTTAAAAAAGGTCTGCTTCAGAGCGCAGCTGAAAAGCTGCGTTCTGAAGCGCCTCACAATGTCTGTCATGCACTAATCTCTGTCAGTCCGTCACTATCTCTGTCCCTCACTCTCAGTCCATGTCAGTCTATCCCCCTCTCTCATATACTCACCGATCCCCGATCCCTGGCGCTGCACGGCATTCACACTGCTCCGGCGGCTTTTACTGTTTTGAAAAAGCCGGCCGCCCATTAAACAATTTCGTATTCCCTGCTTTCCCCGCCCACCAGCGCCCACCCCGCTCCGGTCACCTCCATGCAGCAAATGAAGACAGCCGCGCGATCAGCTGCTGTCACTGAGGTTACCCGCGGCCACCGCTGGATCCAGTGACAGCGGGTAACCTCACTGACAGATCAGCTGATCGCGCGGCTGTGTTCATTTGCTGTGTGGAGGTGACCGGAGCGGCTGTGTGTGCTGCAGCTCCGGTCACCTCCATGCAGCTGCGGTGGAAGCGACGCTGGATCATCCTGGATTACGCCGGACAAGGAGGGCTTTTTGGGGCTGATTAAAGTGGTGAACCAGGGTATATGTGTGTGTTTTTATTTCTAATAAAGGATTTTTTCGGGTGTGTGTTTATTTACTGTAACTTACAGATTAATCATGGAGGGTGTCTCATAGACGCCTGACATGATTAATCTAGGACTTATTGGCAGCTATGGGCTGCCAATAACTCCTTATTACCCCGATTTGCCAACGCACCAGGGTAAATCGGGAAGAGCCGGGTACAGTCCCAGAACTGTCGCATCTAATGTATGCGGCAATTCTGGGCGGCTGTTGGCTGATATTGTTAGGGTGGGGGGCTCCCCATAACGTGGAGCTCCCCATCCTGAGAATACCAGCCTTCAGCCGTATGGCTTTATCTGGCTGGTTTTAAAAATGGGGGGAACCGCACGCCGTTTTTTTTAATTATTTAATTATTTATTTCACTACACAGTATAGACACGCCCACCGGCTGCTGTGATTGGGTGCAGTGTGACACCTGTCACTCAGAGTGGGGGCGTGTCTCACTGTAACCAATCATAGGCGCTGGTGGGCGGGGAAAGCAGGGAATACGAAATTGTTTAATGGGCGGCCGGCTTTTTCAAAACAGTAAAAGCCGCCGGAGCAGTGAGAAAGCCGTGCAGCGCCGGGGATCGGGGATTGGTGAGTATGAGAGAGGGCTGCTAACTTCAGTTACTCAGGAGATTAGCGGTCACCGGTGAGTCTTCACTGGTGACCGCTAATCAGGACGCGACACAGACAGAGCCGCAGCATCACAATGAAGTCGGGTGAAGTTCACCCGAGTTCATTCTGACAGTGCGGCTCTGTCTGTGTCTGCTGTCATCTGCCATTCAGCTCTGCTACATGGCTGTCTGTGTCTGCTGTTAGCGGCCATGTAGCAGAGCTGAATGGCAGATGACATAGTAAAAACGCATCCCTACACATTACACACGCTTGGCAAGTCAATAAATAAAAAAAAAAAAAAAGGTGCTCAATGCATACGTCACAGAACACATGATCTAAAGGATCGCACACAAAATTGACCAATTTAACATAGACTACTAACGCTCATGTGACAGCAAATGAACGACCAACGTGAAATCTCATAGATCCCGTATGCAACCTGGGCGTGTCACATCGCAAATGCGATTGTACAACTAATTGCAACGTGTAAAGTGGGCTTAAGGCTCGCCCCAAATTTGAAATTGACAAACCTTTATCAAACAGGTTCTCTCATGCCTAATGTTGAACAGAAACATTTCAGCAGGTAGGCTTCTGTGCCGTAGCTGTTGGAGAGGGGTGGGTTATAGCAAATCAGAAAGGTCAAGCAGAAACATTTGCTGGACCTCTGACTTCTCATCTACAACTTTGACATGATGCATGAATATATTAATTAAACAAAGCTCAAACGTTAGTAGTGCTATTTGGCCTTTGGAGCTCAGATTTTGCTAGAATAGTTTGCTTGTGATGTTTGAAGAGCCCCTAATGTGCCAGAACAGCAGAAAACTTCCAAAAGTGATACCATTTTTAGAAATTGCACCCCTCAATGAATTTGTGTACAACTGCAATGACTATTTTAGCCTCACAGGTGGTTGCTCTCTGAAACATCCACTCCATGCTTATTTCTGGAGAAGGGCAAATCTGCCAACTTTGTGCCCATACATTTTACCCAGCTTGTATGTTTTGAGACACAGAATTTACTGGATTTTATTTGATGAGGTGGGTGTTGGAAACATATCACTTTTTGTCAGTATTTGTCCAAACAGTAATGTGGAAACCTCCTATATTTCCTTTGACAGATGATGGATCTAAATGGCGTTTGTTACTTGTGGGTTAATTTGAAGTTTTTATTGCTGGCATTTTGATGCACATAACATTTCCAGTATAATTATCTATGCTGAGCATTTACATCGGGGTTTTCATCTAAATCCTTAAAGTAGTTCAGATCAAATCCCCGATATATGCATTCACTATAATGACACCACAGGAACAAAGGCCAGATGGAGTCCAAATTGTCTCCATCTGCCCTGCGTCATAATAGTGAGTAGTTCAGTTGGGGGTGTCATCTGAATTATGTTTTTTGAGGTATATACATGGAAACCCTAACATAAGTGGTTGTTATAGAGCCCGGGATAAATGTGAATCGAGTAATTTCAATTTCGAACTGTTGTTAAAGAATTGTTTTGATTTGTATGTTCACCATGTGGTATAAGTGATGTGACAGCTTTAATCTTCATGTCAGTACGATTACAGCAATACCAGATTTTTAGATTTTATTTTTCTATATCATTACTTTTACACACTCAAAACACTTTTTATATAAAAAAAAGTTATTTTTTTTTGTCGTATCTCCCCTTCTACACTGCCTGGTGTTGTGAGGAGGACAGAGTGATAATGGCGCATTTGCTGTATTTTGATACCGGGGATGAGAGAATGGTATTTTTGTTCCCCATCAGACTGTGAATTTATGCGCATGAATGATCACGGTTTGGTGACCTGAGATTGTGCGCTCTACCGCCGCAATGGAACGCAAGCTTGAGTTCCATAATACGGGATATGAAATCAGGGGCGGTTCTGGAGGCATGACTGGAAATACGTCACACTGACAGAAAGGAAGGACGGTGTGAAGCGCACGTGATGCATTCCATGCTAGCATGGGGAAGTGTGTTGGGTGGTGCCAAGTAAGAGACGGACCTGGGAATTAATGGACTTCCCCAGAATCTCGTGTCTCCTGCAGTCTATTTAGGGGGATGATTAATAGTAGGAAGTAGACACGGCACACCACATATGAGCTGAGAAGTGAAGGAAGTAGTAAGAGATTTATTTCATTGTTATAGTCTGTCAGCATGTGCTGGTATAAGGGTTATGATGAGCCCTAATTTTTGACACATCTTTTTACAGCCCAGAAAGTGGAAACCATGATAAATGGTGGTGAATGGCGCAATAGATGCGCGCAAGGGTATCTGCACCCCTGATGAATCTGCCCAGAGGAAATGCATCAGGAGCATTTTTTCATAATAAAAATCCATCCCTGAATGTGATTCAGTAAAAAAAAGGAATAGCCCTGATGGGACTGGAGTCATGCATCTGGGTGAGAGCGTTCCTTTATTATAATTCCTGTTTGGAATTAAAACATTGTTTAGGAAGGCTGCTCTCCTCAATGGGACTGTATATTTTTCTTGCTGACCTTAATTGTTCCACACTTACCTGATGGGCGTTTCCTGTGGGTTTGTGAAACTATACGGTTATATTGCTGGGAAATTAGCAACTGAGTAAAACTACATTCAATAAATGTTCACCATTTGTTAAAGAATTTTTCAGTGTTTTTTTTTTCTTTTTGTTTCTCCGTCTCTATTTTATCCAAAATCATCAGTTTCTTTAGTGTCTCTACCACTTCTGGTACCCCTGCCGTCTGTTTTTCTAACCAATGTCTAAGTATGCATTTCTTTACTACCAGGAATACCGTGTGGATTATTAGAGGGACACCTCGTCTTCTGTCCTCCCCTCCCTCCTGTGCGTCAATAGAATGTAAGATGTAGGCTGAGGGGTTTTAGAGATCTTCGCACTCCAAATATTTTTTATGTAATCAATGTCTCCCCCTATGCTTTGAATGTTCGAACATTCCCATAAACAGTGAAATAGATTTGCGCTCTGCAAACTACACTTCGGGCAGGCAGTTAGATAATGTGCTGGTGAGTTTTGGAAGGATAGATTAAATGTGTACGTCGCATTATGCATTATTTTGAAGTGTATTTCTCTCCATTGCTCATTGATCATGACCTGCCTTACTTTATTCCACCCTTCTAGAATTTTGTGTAAATCTGTTCCTGTATGGCTTTGCCCCATCCCAAGAAAGTCTCTTCACTCCAGCCTGATTGTGTTTTCATCCTCATTATACTATAAGTTCCTGACGAATCACAACCTCCCGTTCCACCTACCAACCAGTCAAATTCTCCCAATTTCTCTACTTTACCTAAATCCTTTACCAGGGAGCAGTAATGCTGCACTAGCTGATTATATTGGAGAAATTGATAACGATCCAAATTACATTTTTGAGAAAACTTATGCCATGTTAGAAATCTCCCTCTCTCTTCATCCAGCACATATCTCACTTTAAGGCTGAAGCCACACGGTGTTATGTGCGAGTCCTCGCATGACACTCGGCTCATGCTCACAGCACAGCGGGAGGCGAGTGTCATGCGACTGTGGTCTGATCGTACAATCAGACCAGAGCTACAGAGGGGGGGGCGGCACTGCAGAGGGGAGGGAGAGGTTTATCTCCCTATCTCCTACGTTGCCCGCTATTGTGATTCTCGCACTGCACTCGCATTACATAGGTGTAACGCGAGTGCAGTGCGATGTTTCTCTCGCCCAATAGACTTGAATGGGTGCGAGTGAAACAGGATTGCATTGCACCGCAGCATGCTGCTACTGTTTTCTCGGTCCAATTAGGGCTGAGAAAATAATCGCTCATGGGATCTGCCCCATAGTGTAATATTGGTCTGAGTGGAATGCGTTTTTTTTTTATCGCATTCCACTTGATACGTTTTTCTCGCCTTGTGTCCTAGGCCTAACAACTCCCCTCTATGTCTACTCTAAATATAGTTTATTTTGGCTCTCTTGCAAAAATCTAGGATCACTCCATAATGGAATATATTTTGAAGCTCCAAATGGGATTTCATATATTTTTCTGACAATTTTCCATGTAGTGATAGCATCACTCAACAGCACACTAGATTTCACTTGATTCGGCAGTTCCCCTCTTTTCATATGTAATAGTGACACTAAATCATACTGTGCTGCCAACTCAGCCTCTAAAAATGTGTTGGAAAAGGACTTTGAGGCGTTTATCCAATCTCCAACATGTATGAAATTTGCTGCAGCCTTGGTTAAAGTCTCTAGGCAGAGTCTAGTTGCTGGTTTGCACACATAAAATAATTATGGACGGTAGCATTATGTTTTTAAATCCTTACATGTAACTGGACATGCGTGCGCCGAGCCCGGAAGCCTAGGGTGTAATCTTTTTTAAATATTTAAATATCTGTGGGTCATCGCTCCCTACAGGGAGTGTGTTGCATGTGTCTCCTACCCGCTCCGGGGGTAGACCCGGAGGATTGCAGGTCTCAGCCCATGTGGTATGCCGCAGAGAGACTCCGGGTGCTCTGAACTCGGAGATTTTTGGCCCCCAAGCTAGGTAGGGGTCTTTCTTGTGCAGGGGAACCTATATGTGCATCCAGTATGGCGGATGCTCTTGATATTCAATGACGCTGCGGGTAAATCGAGAGCTCCGTCAGGTACGTCTGCTTGCACCGGCAGCCATATTGGACTCCGACAACATTTTTTTATTGCTTTTATTCTGTTATTGTTTTTGTTTATATTTTTTATATTGTTCAAGGAATGGTAAAAGTGATATGACATTTTTATTCTTTGGGTCAGTATGAATATTGTGATACCAGATTTATATTGTTGTTTTATGCTTTGCTATTTTTGTACACTAAAAATAATATTTTACAAAAATTAATTTATTTTTGCATGGCCATATTCTGAGAGCCAGAGGCGGACACAGACAGCAGAGTGCTCTGTGGGAGTATTATGTCTGCCCCATGCTCTACACAAGGACAAATTTAGAGTATAGAACACAAGAACAGAAGTAATAAATCTAAACAATAAACCGAAGTTCAATATTTAATAACAGAATATAAAGCACAGCACTCTTGTAACTGAGATGTAATATTTACATGTACCTAGCAGTATTAACAATCACTTAATGGGGGGCAGAGTTTGGCAGAGAATGGAGCTGGGCGCAGAGGCAGTGGAAGTGCTCTGCTCCACCCAGTGAACATGTAAACTCATATCTATACCACTTCTATAGGGGACTCCTCTGCAGTGTATCAGCTATTTTTTTTAATAAGCGTAAGGATTCACTTGTGTTTTTATAACCATAACACATATCATCAGTTTAGGGCAGGAGGTAGAATGAGCTGACTGATTCCCTTTAAAGGGGTTCTGCCTTTAAAAATGTATTGTATGAAAAGATTGCAGAGGTCTAAAGTAACAACAAGAGCTTCCATAAAAGCCCACGACAGTCTACAGTCATGTCACGAGGACACCGCTGTGGGTGACAAAGCTAGCTGCCATCCTCTTTGTAACCACTTAGCTGCAATAGCAACTGACACTATTACATAAAAGGTTAAAAAACTGAGAGTGATACGTTACAGCTGACTCCCACTGTTGGTGGCATTGGTTCAGCTCTTCATCCTGCCAAATTATTGTACCTTGCATGTGTGGCGCCCTGGACAAGCCAGGTCGTCACAGAACAACACCAACACACCCCACACTCCCGGTCAGGCACACCAAAGTCAGACAAAAACCCTTGTTGCCTTCCTCTAGGGCAGGGGTGGGGAACCTCCGGCCCGCGGGCCGCATGCGGCCCGCCATGACCTTTTATGTGGCCCCCGGGCAGATTCCCGGGGGAGGCAGTGCTGGTGCTGTCACCGCGGTTTGCTGCCGCCGGCCCTTTAAATCCACACATTGCTGTTTGTGCTGCAATGTGTTCTCCCGTCGGCCAGTGCCAATTGTGGGCGGGTCCACAGCAGCATCACAGCTTCTAGTCTTGTGTGTCCGCCCCCTGCCCTCCGGAGATCAGTGCCTGCCTTCTCCTTCTGATGCAGTGTGTCCGGCTCCTGCACTCCGGTGATGTGAGTGCAATGCTGCTGTGAGTCCAGCGCGGACCCTCTGCTGCTATGTGCCCTGCCCAATGCTTTGTGCCTCCCCACACCAGTTCTGTAAACCCTCTCCCCCAGAGTTGCATGAAACTCTCAGCACAGTGTGGCCCCCAATGTCCTGTGTGCACCCCTCCCCCAGTCCTGTGTGCAGCCCCCCAATGTCCTGTGTGCAGCCCATCACCCAGTAGTCCTGTTTGCACCCCCCTCAATCCTGTGTGCCCCCCTCCCCCAGTCCTGTGTGCAGCCCCCCAATGTCCTGTGTGCACCCCCACACAATCCTATGTGCAGCCCATCACCCAGTCCTGTGTGCACCCCCCAGTCCTGTGTGCACCCCCCAGTCCTGTGTGCACCCCCCAGTCCTGTGTGCACCCACCCCAGTCCTGTGTGCACCCACCCCAGTCCTGTGTGCACCCACCCCAGTCCTGTGTGCACCCCCCCCAGTCCTGTGTGCACCCCCCCAGTCCTGTGTGCACCCCCCCAGTCCTGTGTGCACCCCCCCCAGTCCTGTGTGCACCCCCCCAGTCCTGTGTCCACCCCCCCCAGTCCTGTGTGCACCCCCCCCAGTCCTGTGTCCACCCCCCCAGTCCTGTGTGCACCCCCCAGTCCTGTGTGCGCCCCCCAGTCCTGTGTGCACCCCCCAGTCCTGTGTGCACCCCCCCCAGTCCTGTGTGCACCCCCCCCAGTCCTGTGTGCACCCCCCCAGTCCTGTGTGCACCCCCCCCAGTCCTGTGTGCACCCCCCCAGTCCTGTGTGCACCCCCCCAGTCCTGTGTTCACCCCTCCCAGTCCTGTGTGCACCCCCCCCAGTCCTGTGTGCACCCCCCCAGTCCTGTGTTCACCCCTCCCAGTCCTGTGTGCACCCCCCCCAGTCCTGTGTGCACCCCCCCAGTCCTGTGTGCACCCCCCCAGTCCTGTGTGCACCCCCCCAGTCCTGTGTGCACCCCCCCAGTCCTGTGTGCACCCCCCCAGTCCTGTGTGCACCCCCCCAGTCCTGTGTGCACCCCCGCAGTCCTGTGTGCACCCCCGCAGTCCTGTGTGCACCCCCCCAGTCCTGTGTGCACCCCCCCAGTCCTGTGTGCACCCCCCCAGTCCTGTGTGCACCCCCCCAGTCCTGTGTGCACCCCCCCAGTCCTGTGTGCACCCCCCCAGTGATGTCTGTGCCACCCCCCCAGTGATGTCTGTGCCACCCCCCCAGTGATGTCTGTGCCACCCCCCCAGTGATGTCTGTGCCACCCCCCCAGTGATGTCTGTGCCACCCCCCAGTGATGTCTGTGCCTCCCCCCCCCAGTGATGTCTGTGCCTCCCCCCCCAGTGATGTCTGTGCCTCCCCCCCAGTGATGTCTGTGCCTCCCCCCCAGTGATGTCTGTGCCTCCCCCCCAGTGATGTCTGTGCCTCCCCCCCCAGTGATGTCTGTGCCTTCCCCACAGTGATGTCTGTGCCTCCCCACAGTGATGTCTGTGCCTTCCCCACAGTGGTGTCTGTGCCTTCCCCACAGTGGTGTCTGTGCCTTCCCCACAGTGGTGTCTGTGCCTTCCCCACAGTGGTGTCTGTGCCTTCCCCACAGTGGTGTCTGTGCCTTCCCCACAGTGGTGTCTGTGCCTTCCCAACAGTGGTGTCTGTGCCTTCCCCACAGTGGTGTCTGTGCCTTCCCCACAGTGGTGTCTGTGCCTTCCCCACAGTGGTGTCTGTGCCTTCCCCACAGTGGTGTCTGTGCCTTCCCCACAGTGGTGTCTGTGCCTTCCCCACAGTGGTGTCTGTGCCTTCCCCACAGTGGTGTCTGTGCCTTCCCCACAGTGTTGTCTGTGCCTTCCCCACAGTGGTGTCTGTGCCTTCCCCACAGTGGTGTCTGTGCCTTCCCCACAGTGGTGTCTGTGCCTTCCCCACAGTGGTGTCTGTGCCTTCCCCACAGTGGTGTCTGTGCCTTCCCCACAGTGGTGTCTGATGCCTTCCCCACAGTGGTGTCTGTGCCTTCCCCACAGTGGTGTCTGTGCCTTCCCCACAGTGGTGTCTGTGCCTTCCCCACAGTGGTGTCTGTGCCTTCCCCACAGTGGTGTCTGTGCCTTCCCCACAGTGGTGTCTGTGCCTTCCCCACAGTGGTGTCTGTGCCTTCCCCACAGTGGTGTCTGTGCCTTCCCCACAGTGGTGTCTGTGCCTTCCCCACAGTGTTGTCTGTGCCTTCCCCACAGTGTTGTCTGTGCCTTCCCCACAGTGTTGTCTGTGCCTTCCCCACAGTGTTGTCTGTGCCTTCCCCACAGTGGTGTCTGTGCCTTCCCCACAGTGGTGTCTGTGCCTTCCCCACAGTGGTGTCTGTGCCCCCAGCCCCATGCCCCCAGTTAATTAATTGCTTCACCCAATATAGCAGGGTCATTTAAACATTGATAATTTTGTGCGGCCCCCGAAGGTTGGTAGAAATTTCCAAATGGCCCCCGACAGAAAAAAGGTTCCCCACCCCTGCTCTAGGGGCTGATGTCCACACCAGGGGGTGGAGCCAGGCGGTTGGTCTCCACCCACCAAGGAGTACACAGTCCTGGAGGCGGGAAAACAGTCAGTTAGAGTTAGAGTTAGAGTTAGAGTGGGAGTTGAGTTGAGGAGTGAAAGTGAGAGGAGTGAGGTGGTAGTAGAGCAGACTGAAGTTGGTCCGGGTGTGTGGCCCGGACGGAGCAGCAAGGTTGGCAGATGGTGGTGACCGTCTGCAGAAGAGGCCGATTGGAGCAGACCGTAAGGACCGTGGATGGGCGGTGGCCCGGCGGTACCGGACCGGTACACAAAGAGAAGCCAGCAACATCCGGCGGGGGCTTACGAACCCTGACAAGGCTAGGAGTCGCCGTGAATTTGTCAAATCCGTTAGCGAAGGGGACCTCCTGGGTTTCCCAGCAGCCAAGTCCCGACAGAAGGCAGAGGGAAACACAGCCACCGCCAAGGCTACCGTTCCCAGGGCCAGAGCCTGCGGGCAAAAGGGGCTCCTTCAGCACCCATCCAAGCTGGGGGAGCGGGTTACCGGTGGGAACCCATTGGAACCAAACATTACACAGGTGCAGGGAAAGGCAGTCACCATCAATCTGCCGGGAGCAGAAACACCGCAGCCGTCTGTGGGACCCGTCCATCCAGCCGTGTGTTTTACCGAGAACTGTGTTTTCATCATTGGCTGAGTGAGTACCACCGTGCCGTGCGGCACAGCGCTGCCCCCACGACCCTGCACCTCACCAGGCCCCGCAACCTGCCTGCAATCCATCCCTACCTACCCCATCACCGGGCCCCGGAACCACCAACCCCTACCCACGGAGGGGAGAACTAACATCCAGGCTGCTCCCTGTCATCGCTCCCGGGATCCCTGTCCAGAGCAGCGGTGGTGTCACCAATCTCACCACAACCGTGGGTGGCGTCACGGACAATATCCAATCCCCACAATCAATTCCCCCCTTTTCACTCACGGGCGAGGAGCGCCGCTCGAGTCCCCGGGATCCGGCCCACCGCTCGAGCCACCACTGAGCAGCAGCCGCAGCAGCAGCAACCGGACCCAAGCAGTGGGAGAGCACAGCGCGTCCTCCTCCGCCCGCGACACATGTACAGCAGTTCACATATATAGACATATGTTAACATATGTACAGCAATACACCTATAAAATCCTAACTATGATATTATACTAGGACTACACATCTATGCTATGACTTTCATTTAATGATTTCTCTACATTGCAAAAGAGATAGGAATGATACATGTTTTAAGGTCCTTTTGTGTGTGGTCCTTCTGATGCAATGAACATAAGTCCACAATCAAGAGAGTTAATAGCATCTGTGGTTTAATTTCATTGTGTTTCAAAGCCTACACGACTTCTTCTTCTTCTTCTTCAGGAATAACCACAATCAATGATTGGGACTAGAATTATATTTTCCTGAAGAAGAAGGCGGTTTAGGCTTTGAAATGTGCTGAAATTTAACCGTAGATGCTATTAACTCACTTGATTGTGGAATTATCTTGGTTGAGCATTAGCGTGTTGGATGTGGTCGATACTCGATACTAGATCAAGCATTTTGTTGCTCGGATGCCATGCTCGAGTCCCCTCCCCACATGTTTCCTGTCTTTTTAAAACAAAAGGAACATTTGAATTGGCTTCATGTTCTGCTGCGGTCATCTGCTAAGATTGAGAAGTCTGGGCCAACCCAGGCCTTGTTCATTTTGAGAACAGTTAGCCTGTCAACATTTTCAATTGACACGTGGATGTGCTTAATAGTAATTATGCCCCCAGCGGCACTAAAACACATGAAATCAACTTAAGCAGGTGGGGAGCAGTAGATGTAGCCTGCGATCCTCAGATTTGGCAAATGTCCGTGTTAAAAAATAATGATGCCTTCATAGATTGGGAGAAAGGCCTCTTTTGTGAATAAATGAACAAAGGACTTATGGTGTTCTTTCCTCTGGAATAAGTTGGAGAAGTTCCCTCTACATGGTTCATGAATTTTCATTGGCAAAGGTCTCCACTCTCCAAGCAGATGAAAAAGTTTAGAAAATCCTGTTTCAATCTATTTCAAGTCTTGGGACTACCTAATACCCTGAGCCAGCACAGGAGGAACTGCCATCCACCTTAGCTGGAGCAATATCAGAATCAAATGCCTGAAGGTCTTTGTTGTGTCAATTGTACCCTGACTAGTGGCCTCCAGGATTCCTTCTTGTTGGCCAAAGAAGTCCCACTCCTTCTAAATGTAAATGTTGTCTGAGGCCCTACTCTATATGTATTACAGGGTGTATTGTAATCCCTGATTTCAGTTTTTCATAGCCCTTGGACTTATTGTATAGGCTTCACCTGTCTAGAGTCTCACAATTAAGAGATGGGGAAAATAATTGCGAAAAATGTAATAATGAAGGGAAATAAAAACACAATAACAAAAGTAAGATAGTGATGTACAATAATGGGTGGTCACAGGGTGAAACATGATGCTACAGTAAACCGGGTACAGTCGTTAGACAGTCCTGGGCTGCTGGGGTCAACCATGGAAAAGACAATAATCACTGATTGTAGGTAAAGAAACAGTAGTAGCTGGGGATGTATAAAATGCAGAAGAGAATGTTTGAAAAAGGTGGTTAGAAAATCTGTTAAAATCAAATCCCAGGAATCTGGAAAGGATAAACTGTGGTTTATATATATACCATGGTGGGTAAAGAATTATGTGATGGAGGTGATACTTCTATCTTCCGATGTTTAAATGTAGGCTGGCCCTGAGTTGCGGGGGTTCAGTGGCTAGCTGGTCACAGATCTTGTCCGCAGAAGAGCAGGTGGGATTGAGCAATTGCCTAGGACTCGGCCTAACTGCACACCCTTACCAGTTTACCTATTAATATCGGTGTTAGCTTTCTCCATAATTTATTATCCTCCGGCCGTACGGTAAGGGACAGGGAAGTGGACGTGCTGCTGATGTCGCACTCACAGATCAAGATAGTCGGGAAGGTTAAACTGTTCCTGCTGCATGAGCACAACAAAAACGCATACCACAAATGTCAGACTCTAGCCCGTAGGCGGATTTTATTCGGCACACGAGGCTATTTTGTATGGAGCATTATGTGGAGACCATCATTCTGTTTGCAGGGCTATTTGGGGCCCATTATTCTGTATGCAGGACTATGTAGAGACCATTATTCTGTTTGCAGGGCTATGTGGGGACCATTATTCTGTATGGAGGGCTATATGGGGCCCATTATTCTGTTTGTAGGGCTAGTTGGGGCCCATTATTCTGTATGGAGGAGTATGTTGGGCTTGTGACTAGGTTGGCCAGCGACTTTGTCCAGTTTTTTTTTTTTTTTAATTCATGCCCTCTGTGTATTTGAGTTTGACATCTTTGCCCTATAGTATGTCTAGTCTAGTTATAGGTGATAGAAAAATTTGTGGGCAGCAATTAAGGCTATGCTCAGATGTTGCATCTTTGTAGCATTTTTGGCAGAAATTTAATGAGTTTGATGCAATTTAAAAGCTGATTTTACAGTCCCAGCAAAAGCAATGAGATTTCATGAAGCTAATGCACACGATTGTTTATTTTGCCTGAATGAAATGGGAAACTGCTGCATTTTTGCAAGAACGCCAAGGCTGTGTGCACACTGTGTGTTTTTTATTTGCCTTTTTTATATGTTTTTTATGCAGTTTGGTCACAAAACTGCAAGCAAATCCTTATGTTAGCAAAGTCAATGAGAAATCTGAAGTGTGGTGCACATGCTGAGTTTTTCCTTCGAAGATTTTGATGCAGATAATTATCTGCGGAATGTCAATTCTTTAAGAATTTTTGGTCAGGCCTGGGTCCACCAGCGTGGACATCTTAAATGATGTAACATGTACTCAGGACATTGTGTTCAGAGGCAGCTCGGTACCCCTTGACAGTAGGCACCCATGGGCCCTAAACCTCGCAGCTTGTATGGAGTAAGGTGTTGGTATTCTGTGTTTTTTTTTGGTTATTTTTTTTCCAGAGTGCAGGGGACTATTATATGCAGTCTTACCAGTGCATAAGAGCACTATATGCTAACATGCAGCACACACTGCATGTATAGTCAGCATTGAATCCTTTCAGCATATGCCCTAATGATAATTAACTGAATCATCCCCAATAATCTTGAACCCCTTAGAACTTATATGCACCTGGTATCATCGGCATATATATATATATATATATATATATATATATATATATATATATATATACAAATATATATTTATACACTGTATATTCACTATATAATGCTGAACGCTGTTAGAAGCCAGAATTTAATTGAGGAATTAAACCTTTTGATTAGCCAAAGGGCCTATTTTTCTATTTTTATTTTTCAAGGTTAGCCATTGCAGAAGTAACTGGGGGCTCATGTATAAGAATTGCCTCCCAGTCAGATCGCTCTGGTTGTCTATAGCCACTGCAGAAGTAACTGGGAGCTCATTTATAAGAATTGCCTCCCAGTCAGATCGCTCTGGTTGTCTATAGCCATTGGAGAAGTAACTGGGAGCTCATTTATAAGAATTGCCCCCCAGTCAGATCGCTCTGGTTGTCTATAGCCACTGCAGAAGTAACTGGGGGCTCATTTATAAGAATTGCCCCCCAGTCAGATCGCTCTGGTTGTCTATAGCCATTGGAGAAGTAACTGGGAGCTCATTTATAAGAATTGCCCCCCAGTCAGATCGCTCTGGTTGTCTATAGCCACTGCAGAAGTAACTGGGGGCTCATTTATAAGAATTGCCCCCCAGTCAGATCGCTCTGGTTGTCTATAGCCATTGGAGAAGTAACTGGGAGCTCATTTATAAGAATTGCCCCCCAGTCAGATCGCTCTGGTTGTCTATAGCCACTGCAGAAGTAACTGGGGGCTCATTTATAAGAATTGCCCCCCAGTCAGATCGCTCTGGTTGTCTATAGCCACTGCAGAAGTAACTGGGAGCTCATTTATAAGAATTGCCTCCCAGTCAGATCATTGTCTTTAGTAACCACAGTGTAGCTTTGAATATTGAACTGCTGAGGTAAAGTGAAAGCTGAGCTCTGATTGGTTGCTATGGACAACTATACTTTTATCAAGCATAACTAATAATCTTCTATTCACTATATAATGATAAATGGGTTCTTCTGTCCGAACCTGAGCCAGCTTGTGAGCAGTACTATGTTCACATTACATGGCACTGCGCACGTGACCGGCCGCCACCTCCACCAACCCATAATAGTGTCCTAGTGAGGGAGGGGAGAAGCAAGGAACAAACCGCCAACCCCACACCTGTCATGGTGAGGGAGGTCAGCAGCGTGCGGACAGCACATAACCTGAAGATGGCTATGCCTGTATGGGGGCAGCTGACTGGTGCGCTGTGGTGCAGGGCATGGGCTGTGCGGGCTGGGTTTGCGGGATGCAGGGATTTGGCTTCTGCACCAGGGAGAGTGGGGTCTCCATGGAGGCTGCACCGTGCTGTGTGTGTAAAGAGGCCGTCAGGGGTGTCTCAGAGCAGGATGCCCATGCAGCAGGAGATGGAGGATCTGCTGAAGAAGGGCCAGCAGTGCGGGGGACGGCCAAGGTCACTGACGTCACTGCGCGGACCACAAGGGTGCGCACTGCTGCTCTCTGTTATCTGCCAATACATACGCACATTTGGCCAATTTACTGACATCACCTGCACCGACCACTGCACGCTGCTACTCTCGGTTATCTGCCACTGCACACACATATGTGGCCAATTCACTGATGTCACCTGTGCCAACCACCGCATGCTGCTGCTTTCTGTTGTCTGACAATACACACACATATACATATAGACAACAAGAACAAAAGTGTAAGGCCTAAAAGATCTTTTTTATTAAACAATTAATTTAAAACAGCAAATATATAAATAGAATACAGGGTACCATCAGATACAGGGGGAGGACAGAGAATGATAAATATATAATTAGGTACAGTACTATTGGTAATAAATTAGTTCAAAATTCATAGAATTAATCATAAAATAAAATCATCAAAGAGCAAAATGCTTGTTCAATTTATGATTTAATATGTGGCTCATCCATAGTGCATAGTGCATTGTATTCCCATGAATAAATTGAAGGCTTCTTCAGGAGCCTCTGTGCTCTGAAAGCTTGCTAATATAATTTTTCTGGATAGCCTATAAAGGTATCACTCCTAAAATACTTTTGTCATTCTTGGGACATAGTATTTCAATTGATTTTTCTGGCTAACACAGTACCACAATATTACCCTGTATTGCACAATATTCACATGAATACATATGGTTAGTTCACATGCAGTATCAGCGGTCATCCAGCAGGGGGAGCTCAAATTGAGAAAGCGTGTCCACATAAAAAATTGTAATTAAAGTGCAAAGTGCATATGTGCAATAAAGCAAATTTAAGATGCGAAAACACTAACATGTACCTGCTGCAGTTTTCAATCAAAAACAGTGCACAAAAATTACTATGCAGCTAGATTTGTATAATTAGAAAGAGCTAGAAAAACACATGATAATGCACAAAGATCGCACCATGCATATCACCCGTGATTGTAATTAACCTCACAAAGAGAAATTGAATGCAAATGGAGAAAATTCTCAGTTATTTAGAATAAGAGAGCACAACACATAACATAATTTACCATCAAAATAGATCCATTCATAGTACTTACAAAGAGCAAGATTCAGCCTCTCTCCACCCCCACCACTCCAACGTACGTTTCGTCTGAAAATTCCTCAGGGAGCGCATGTTGGAGGGGTACAGGGATGGTATTTAAACAGACTGATGGCCAGTAAACAGCTGAGTGCGGATCAGCTGATATGTCAGGCCGAGCGGTGAGTCATATTGCAGTGAGTCATATCACGGCGCATGTGTCACACAGCTCGCATCCATGGAAGTCCTGACAGCGGACAGCGGAGAGAAAGCGTCGGCAGCCGTCATTGGAACGGTGCCTGCGCCTTGGCCCCAATAGCCACTAGCAAGACGACCTGCGATCGTGCTTCAGAGCATGCGCACAGGCTCAAAATTGAAACTTAGTTTATAACGCCAAATAGTGCCTCTATAGTAGCTGAACAAGAATCCACTAGGTATAATAATCTTAATAGATAATCAATTTACAGATCCACAACCATATCCCTAATGAAGTATATATTTTGTGTACCACGTAAATAAATCTCATAAAAATAGATTACAATAAATAAGATAAAAATACAGGAATGTGAGATAAAGTGATATACAATTATAGAATCCCATAATCATAAAGAAATTGATATATATATATATATATATATATATAAAAGTGACAATATAAAAATCAACCATAAATAGGGTGATATAAAAAAGCAAAAAAGAAAATATCATTACTTACAGCAAGATGGAATTGCAGCTGTATATTGCTCAGGCCAAAAGACTACTGCTACTCCAGCAGGATACAGCTAAACCCCCACTAGGTGGAGGCAACACAGGTGCAGGTGGAGCCATTCACACTCACTTTCAAATATGGAGGAGGTGATGGCTGGATGGTAAAACTGCACACTGGTGGCTTGCATAGAGCACTGTTCACACTAGCAGACGCACAGTCACAAACCCGCAGCCTATTAGGTGACGCCCATACTATTAGATCAGGCGGGCTGCCAAGCCGTACCCCCACTGCGCGCTACGTAGGGACAGAAGCTCTGATAGCTGACTGGTGCGCTGTGGTGCAGGGCATGGGCTGTGCGGGCTGGGTTTGCGGGATGCAGGGATTTGGCTTCTGCACCAGGGAGAGTGGGGTCTCCATGGAGGCTGCACCGTGCTGTGTGTGTAAAGAGGCCGTCAGGGGTGTCTCAGAGCAGGATGCCCATGCAGCAGGAAATGGAGGATCTGCTGAAGAAGGGCCAGCAGTGCGGGGGACGGCCAAGGTCACTGACGTCACTGCGCGGACCACAAGGGTGCGCACTGCTGCTCTCTGTTATCTGCCAATACATACGCACATTTGGCCAATTTACTGACATCACCTGCACCGACCACTGCACGCTGCTACTCTCGGTTATCTGCCACTGCACACACATATGTGGCCAATTCACTGATGTCACCTGTTTCGACCACCGCATGCTGCTGCTTTCTGTTGTCTGCCAATACACACACATATACATATAGACAACAAGAACAAAAGTGTAAGGCCTAAAAGATCTTTTTTATTAAACAATTAATTTAAAACAGCAAATATATAAATAGGATACAGGGTACCATCAGATACAGGGGGAGGACAGAGAATGATAAATATATAATTAGGTACAGTACTATTGGTAATAAATTAGTTAAAAATTCATAGAATTAATCATAAAATAAAATTATCAAAGAGCAAAATGCTTGTTCAATTTATGATTTAATATGTGGCTCATCCATAGTGCATAGTGCATTGTATTCCCATGAATAAATTGAAGGCTTCTTCAGGAGCCTCTGTGCTCTGAATGCTTGCTAATATAATTTTTCTGGATAGCCTATAAAGGTATCACTCCTAAAATACTTTTGTCATTCTTGGGACATAGTATTTCAATTGATTTTTCTGGCTAACACGGTACCACAATATTACCCTGTATTGCACAATATTCCCATGAATACATATGGTTAGTTCACATGCAGTATCAGCGGTCATCCAGCAGGGGGAGCTCAAATTGAGAAAGTGTGTCCACATAAAAAAATTGTAATTAAAGTGCAAAGTGCATATGTGCAATAAAGCAAATTTAAGATGCGAAAACACTAACATGTACCTGCTGCAGTTTTCAATCAAAAACAGTGCACAAAAATTACTATGCAGCTAGAATTGTATAATTAGAAAGAGCTAGAAAAACACATGATAATGCACAAAGATCGCACCATACATATCACCCGTGATTGTAATTAACCTCACAAAGAGAAATTGAATGCAAATGGAGAAAATTCTCAGTTATTTAGAATAAGAGAGCACAACACATAACATAATTTACCATCAAAATAGATCCATTCATAGTACTTACAAAGAGCAAGATTCAGCCTCTCTCCACCCCCACCACTCCAACGTACGTTTCGTCTGAAAATTCCTCAGGGAGCGCATGTTGGAGGGGTACAGGGATGGTATTTAAACAGACTGATGGCCAGTAAACAGCTGAGTGCGGATCAGCTGATATGTCAGGCCGAGCGGTGAGTCATATTGCAGTGAGTCATATCACGGCGCATGTGTCACACAGCTCGCATCCATGGAAGTCCTGACAGCGGACAGCGGAGAGAAAGCGTCGGCAGCCGTCATTGGAACGGTGCCTGCGCCTTGGCCCCAATAGCCACTAGCAAGACGACCTGCGATCGTGCTTCAGAGCATGCGCACAGGCTCAAAATTGAAACTTAGTTTATAACGCCAAATAGTGCCTCTATAGTAGCTGAACAAGAATCCACTAGGTATAATAATCTTAATAGATAATCAATTTACAGATCCACAACCATATCCCTAATGAAGTATATATTTTGTGTACCACGTAAATAAATCTCATAAAAATAGATTACAATAAATAAGATAAAAATACAGGAATGTGAGATAAAGTGATATACAATTATAGAATCCCATAATCATAAAGAAATTGATACATATATATATATATATATACTGTATATATACATATATATATATATATATATATATATATAAAAAAAAGTGACAATATAAAAATCAACCATAAATAGGGTGAAATGAAAAACCAATTGAACAGTTATATGTCAAAGTCCATGTAACTGTATATGTATATGGGCATATATGTAGCATGTAGTGATGTGTAAAACTTTAATGACAAATGCAAGTGTAAAAGATAAATGAGTGTAAAAATAAATAAAATCAGTGTATATATATACAATAAGTATATCATACATGAATGAAGAAATATATTGTAAACTACGATAAGTAATGTAAAAAAAATAAATAAAAAATTGAATACATTAATTTGAATTAAAATTGAATGAATAAAAAAATAATTATAGGTGGTATGAAGAAAAAGTAACCAATAAGTGTTAAGTGAATTATATATGTATAATTATATAACCATCATTGTACAAATTAGTAAGTGATAAAAATAGTTAAATAAATGATAATTCTAATAATGATGAGAAAAAGGAAAATAAAAAATAATAAAGAATACAAAATAAAAATAATAAATAATAAAATATATGAATAAAATTAATAAAATGTACATTAGTAATAGAAAACTGAAATGAAAAAATACATTTAATGGTAGAATCACAAAAAGTAGTGGAACTGAAAACAAGTTTCAAAATTGACGTTCAAAAGGATCTCATCCATATATGAGAAACAGGGATCCCGACTGATTCAAGGTGTCACTCCCTCAAACCATCAGAAAGTCAAACTAAAACAAAAGAAAAAATAAACAATTAGAACCAAACCTGATACCTATGATTGATTGAAATACAAGATCAACCCTAACCCCTAAAAAGTCCGATTATAATTTACAAAAATGACGCAAAACCAAAATATTCATTAAGACCTTTTGGTGCAAATGTGTTCAATCTATACATCCATCTACTCTCCACTTGTGACAGAATCTTAAAGAGATTTCCACCTCTCTGGCCTAGACAAGTACCTAATACTTGTATTAATTGTACTTGTAATAATAAGTGCCTATACTGTACACTTATCACCAACTCCGGTGCCATTTTATCAAAGACACAGTTCCTATGAATATCACCAGTATCAGTATGTTTCAGATTATATTTGCAGACATAGCGTCTTCTATAAAATGGTGTCGGAGTTGGTGGTATGTGCACGTGCTTACTCTAGCCCCACTTAGTGAAGAATTCAACTACAACGTGAACATAGCACTGCGCACACACCGGTCACAGAAGATGGCGGTGGCCACGGTGCAAAATTCAAATAAATAAAAGGGAGGAGAGCAGCCAAGGGAGGAATAGTTAAAGAAGGCCCGACCCCAAAAGTCCTTCCCCGATGCTAAATTATTAACACCTGGGCATGGAACGGGTACAATAGCATATATAATATATATATATATATATATATATATATATCACTGCTCAAAAAAATAAAGGGAACACTAAAATACCATTTAAGTGTTCCCTTTATATTTCTGAGCAGTGTATGTATATACCATATACAGTGGTAAGGAAAGTATTCAGACCCCTTGAAATTTTTCACTCTTTGTTTCTTTGCAGCCATTTGGTAAATTCAAAAAAGTTCCTTTTTATTTCTCAATGTACACTCTGCACCCTATCTTGAAAAAAAAAAAGCCAGAAATGTAGACATTTTTGCTAATCAAGAAAAACGGAAATATCACATGGTCATAAGTATTCAGACCCTTTGCTCAGACACTCATATTTAAGTCACATGCTGTCCATTTCCTTGTGATCCCCCTTGAGATGGTTCTACGCCTTCATTGGAGTCCAACTGTGTTTAATTAAACTGATAGGACTTGATTTGTAAAAGCACACACCTGTCTATATAAGACCTCACAGCTCACAGTGCATGTCAGACCCAATGAGAATCATGAGGTCAAAGGAACTGCCCAAGGAGCACAGAGAAAGAATTGTGGCAAAGCACAGATCTGGCCAAGGTTACAAAAGAATTTCTGCAGTACTCAAAGTTCCTAAGAGCACAGTGGCCTCCATAATGCTTAAATGGAAGAAGTTTGGGACCACCAAAACTCTTCCTAGATTTGGTCAACTATCACTGCAGCCCTCCACCAGTTGGGACTTTATGGCAGAGTGGCCCGACGGAAGCCTCTACTCAGTGCAAGACATATGAAAACCAGCATAGAGTTTGCAAAAAAAACACATGAAGGACTCCCAGACTATGAGAAATAAGATTCTCTGGTCCGAGGTGACAAAGATAGAACTTTTTGGTGATAATTCTAAGCCATATGTGTGGATAAAACCAGGCACTGCTCATCACCTGCCCAATACAATCCCAACAGTGAAACATGGTAGTGGCAGCATCATGCTATGGGGGGTGTTTTTTGCAGCTGCAGGACAGGACGACTGGTTGCAATTGAAGAAAAGATGATTGAGGCCAAGTACAGAGATATCCTGGAAGAAAACCTCTTCCAGAGTGTTCTTAACCTCACACTTGGCCAAAGCTTCATCTTCCAACAAGACAATGACCCTAAGCACACAGCTAAAATAACAAATGAGTGGCTTCAGAACAACTCTGTGACCATTCTTGACTGGTCCAGCCAGAGCCTTGACCTAAACTTAAACCCAATTGAGCATTCCTAGAAAGACTTGAAAATGGCTGCCCACCAACGTTCACCATCCAACCTGACTGAACTGGAGAGGATCACCATATCCAGATGTGAAAAACATGTTGCATCATTCCCAAGAAGATTCATGATTCATCACTAGCTCAAAAGGGTGCTTCTACTCAATACTGAGCAAAGGGTTTGAATACTTATGACCATGTGATATTTCAGTGTTTCTGGATTAAAAAAATTGCAAAAATTTCTACATGTCTACATTACAAAGAGTGAAAAATCTAAAGGGGTCTAAATACTTTTCGCACCCATTATAAATATATATTTATACACACACCCACACACACACACACACATACACACACACACATATATATATATATATATATATATATATATATATACTAGAAGGTGGCCCGATTCTACGCATCGGGTATTCTAGAATTTACGTATTGTGTAGTTCATGTATGATTTTTGTTATATATATGTGCGGTATGTGCGTATATTTGTGTGTGCAGCGTTGTCTGTGTGTGGGTGTCTGTGTAGGGCAGTTGTTTGTGGTTTCCAGTGTGTGTGTGTGGTGTGTTGTGCAGTGCGCGCGCGCGCGCGCGTGTGTGTGTGTTGGGGGGAGGTGTGCACTCTCCATCGTGCTCCATCCCCTATGCTGCGCACCCCCCATCGTGCTACATCTCCCATCCTGCGCACTCCCAAACGTGCTCCATCCGCCATGCTGCGCACTCCCAAACGTGCTCCATCCGCCATGCTGCGCACTCCCCATCGTGCTCCATTCCCTATGCTGCGCACTCCCCATCGTGCTCCATCCGCCACGCTGCGCACTCCCCATCGTGCTCCATCTCCTATGCTGCGCACTCCTAAACGTGCTCCATCCGCCATGCTGCGCACTCCCAAATGTGCTCCATCCACCATGCTGCGCACTCCCAAACGTGCTCCATCCGCCATACTCCACACTCCCCATCGTGCTCCATGCCCCATGCAGCGTACTCCCCATCGTGCTCTATCCCCTATGCTGCGCACCCCCCATCGTGCTCCATCATCCATGCTGCGCACTCCCAAACGTGCTCCATCCGCCATGCCGCGCACTCCCAAACGTGCTCCATCCGCCATGCTGCGCACTTCCAAACGTGCTCCATCCGCCATGCTGGGCACTCCCCATCGTGCTCCATCCCCCATGCAGTGCACTCCCTATCGTGCTCCATCCCCTATGCTGCGCACCCCCCATCGTGATCCATCTCCCATGCTGCGCACTCCCAAACGTGCTCCATCCGCCATGCTGCGCACTCCCAAACGTACTCCATCCGCCATGCTGCGCACTCCCAAACGTGCTCCATCCGCCATGCTGCGCATTACCAAACGTGCTCCATCCGCCATGCTGCGCCAGCATCAGCCTCTCTACCCGCATCATCAGCCTCTCTGCCCGCAGCATCAGCCTCTCTCCTCCCAGCATCAGCGTCTCTGTCTCTAGCATCAGGCTCTTTCCTTCCAGCCTCCCTCAGCATCAGCCTCCCTTTCCCAGCCTTCCCAAGGATCAGCCTCTCTCTTCCCAGCCTCCTTCCTCCCAGCCTCCCCCTCCCAGCCTCCCTCAGCATCAGCCTTCCTCTCCCAGTCTCCCCCAGCATCAGCCTCCCAAAGCATCAGCCTCCACCAGCATCAGCCTCTGTTCTTCCAGCCTCCTCCAGCATCAGCTTCCCTAAGCATCAGCCTCCCTCGTCCCAGCCTCCCTCAGCATCAGCCTCTCTCCTTCCAGCCTCCCTCAGCATCAGCCTCCTCTCCCCAGCCTTCCCTAGGATCAGCCTCTCTCCTCCCAGCCTCCTTCTTCCCAGCCTTCCCATCCCAGCCTCCTTCAGCATCAGCATTTCCCTCTTCTCCATGATCAGCCTCTCTGCTCCCAGCCTTCTCCAGCACGCCCTGCTCCTCTGCCGACACTCACACACCCGATCGCATGCACTCACACACACACCCGATCGCATCCACTCACACACACACCCGATCGCATCCACTCACACACACACCCGATCGCATTCACTCACACACACACCCGATCGCATCCACTCACACACACACCCGATCGCATCCACTCACACACACACCCGATCGCATCCACTCACACACACCCGATCGCATCCACTCACACACACCCGATCGCATCCACTCACACACACCCGATCGCATCCACTCACACACACCCGATCGCATCCACTCACACACACCCGATCGCATACACTCACACACACAGACACTGACGATATCGCACTTACGCGCTCATACTCACAACATCCGGGGATATCACATGCTTCTGGCCATGTGATCCTCCGTCAGGTCCTGGAAGATCACAACAGCACATTTTCGCCGCCGAGAAGCAAGCGATATCCCAGGATGTCGTGAGTATGTGGATGCGATGTGAGGTGTGTGTGAGGTGTGTATGAGAGTGAGTGTGAGTGTGATCTGATGTGTGTGTATGTTTGTGTGTGTGCGTGTGGACCTTCCGGCGCAGCAGGACCTTGATGGGCTTGTAACCATGCGAGCATGGTTACCAACGTATCCACACCACTCCCACCACTGCCGTGGGAGCGGGGGCCGGGGGAGGGGGAGGGAGTACAGTACTCACCTCCGT
Organism: Anomaloglossus baeobatrachus; assembly: GCF_048569485.1. Taxonomy (NCBI): domain Eukaryota; kingdom Metazoa; phylum Chordata; class Amphibia; order Anura; family Aromobatidae; genus Anomaloglossus; species Anomaloglossus baeobatrachus. Next base: position 80,366,082 of record NC_134355.1, on the reverse strand, counting down.
GACAGCGCTTGTAACCATGCGAGTATCCACACCACCCCTTTGGGAGCGGGGGCCGGGGGGGGGGGGGGTTGGGGGGGGATAGGGAGTACCGTACTCACCTCCGTGACAGCCGTGTCAGTTAGAGAAATGCGCGGGGGGAGGGAGAGGGTGGGGCCAGAGCTAACGTGCATTGCGTGAGGGGGGCGGGGCGTGGCGTGGCTGAATTGCCAATGCCTGCAGGGTGCCGGGGCGAGAGGCCAATCTGTGGGGGGGGCGGAGCCTGGGCGAGCGGCTGGCCAATCCGTGTGGGGGCGCAGCCTGGGCGAGCGGCCAATCCGTGTGGGGGGGCGGGGCCATGGCGAGCCCAGCGGCCAATCAGCTTTGTGTCACCGTAAGGACACAATTTTGGAGCATGACAGACAGACAGACAGATAGACAGACAGACAGACAGACAGACAGACAGAATAAGGCAATTATATATATAGATATACACACTGCTCAAAAAAAATAAAGGGAACACGCAAATAACACATCTAGATCTGAATGAATGAATGATTGAATGAATGAAATATTCTCATTGAATACTTTGTTCTGTACAAAGTTGAATGTGCTGACAACAAAATCACACAGTAATCATCAATGAAAATTAAATGTTTTAACCAATGGAGGCCTGGATTTGAAGGCACACACAAAATGAAAGTGGAAACAAGTCAAAATGAAAATCAAAACAAAACAAGTCAAAATTAAAGTGGAAACAAGTCAAAATGAGGCTCAGTATTACGTGTGGCCTCCACGTGCCTGTATGACTTCCCTACAACACCTGGGCATGCTCCTAGAATCATAGAATCATAGAATGGTAGCGTTCGAAGGGATCTCAAGGGTCATCAGGTCCAACCCCCTGTGAGTACAGGCATTCCTAAATCATCCCAGCTATATGTTTATCCAGTTTCCGCTTGAAGATTTCCATTGATAGAGCGCTCACCACCTCCCGTGGTCGCCTGTTCCAATCCCTTACTGCCCTCACTGTCAGAAAGTTTTTCCTAATGTTTAATCTGAATCTCCTTCCTTTATGTTTCATCCCATTGATTCTTGTACTTCGTTGTGCTAATGAAAAGAGGGTGGTTCCCACTGCACTGTGACTACCTTTTAGATATTTGTAGACTGCTATTAAGTCTCCTCTCAGCCTTCTCTTTTTCAAACTCAACATTCTCAGTTCTTTTAGCCATTCTTCATATGATATGGTTTGCAGACCTTCCACCATTTTGTTGGCTCTTCTCTGGACTTGCTCCAACATATCGATGGTTTTCTTGAATTGGGGCACCCAGAACTGTACACAGTATTTCAGATGGGGTCTGATCAGGGCAGAGTATAGGGGAATAATTACCTCTCTTGATCTAGATTCAATGCTTGTCTTGATACATCTCACTATTGTGTTGACCTTTTTAGCTGCAGCACCATATTGTTGGCTCATATTGAATCTGGGATCCACTATTCTGCCCAAGTCCTTTTCCCCGATGCTATTACCTATTTCTATTCCTCCCATACTATATATGTTTTTTACATTTTTTTTTCCCAGATGTAGGAATTTGCATTTGTCCCTGTTAAAAACCATCCTGTTCTCATCATCCCATTGTTCGAGTGTGTCTAGACCCTTTTGAATACGCTCTCTTTCCTCTCTAGTGTTGGCTACTCCTCCTATCTTAGTATCATCTGCAAATTTTATGAGTTTCCCAATAATTCTGTTATCCAAATCATTTATAAAGATATTAAACAGCAATGGCCCCAGGACAGAGCCCTGTGGCACCCCACTTTTGGCCTTCCTCTAGGTTGATCCATTTAGTATTACTCATTGTGCCCAATCATTAAGCCAGTTTTGAATCCATCTAACTGATTTTTTGTCGATTCCATAATTGATCATTTTTTCAATGGGGATGTTATGAGATACTTTATTGAATGCCTTACTGAAGTCAAGGTATACTATATCCACAGCATTACTATGGTCCAACCATTCAGTGACTTTGTTATAGAAGGAAATCAGGTTGGTCTGACAAGATTTATTGGTCATAAAGCCGTGCTAGGTTTGGTTAAAGAATGCCTTCCCATTCAGGTACCTAAGTAAATGTTCTTTGACAATTTGCTCAAAGATTTTTCCTACAATAGAGGTCAGGCTTACTGGCCTGTAATTCCCTAGATCCTCTTTTTTCCCCTTTTTGTTGATAGGAACCACATTTGCCCTTTTCCAATCTAGAGGGACCTCTCCTGTTTCCCATGACTTATTGAAGATTATGGTAAGCGGTACTATCATTTCCTCAGCTATCTTTCAAGACTTTAGGGTGTAAATCATCTGGACCTGGGGACTTGGTTTCATTTAACTTGGCTAAGTGTTCTAATATCAATTCTTTGCTTATTGTCAGCTTGGACTCCTCCTGACCATAATTTCTATCATGATTATTGTTGATACTTGTATTAGTTTTTGGGAGAAGACAGATAAAAAATACAAATTTAGTAGCTCCACTTGGTGTTCCACCTTGTTGACTGTTTCACCTTTTTGATTCTGCAAGACTCCTATAGTCTCCTTCACTATTCTTTTGCTTTTAACATACCCTCAAAATCATTTTACCTTACTCTCGGCCTCTTTTGCAAGCCTCAATTCGTGTTGCAGAGTCTGCAAACTGCCATGTATTTTTCCCTAGGTATAACCGTTTCCTTTTTCTTTTTAAACAGGTGATGTAATTTTTTGTTCATCCATCCTGGTTTATTTAGGACTTTCCCAATTTTCTTCCTTTTAGGTATTGTTAGTTCTTGTGCATTATGGATTTTCTTTCCCATCCTTCCTGATGAGGTTGCGAATGGTCTCCTGAGGGAACTCCTCCCAGACCTGGACTAAAACATCCACCAACTCCTGTACAGTCTGTGGTGCAACGTGACATTGGTGGATGGAGCGAGGCATGATGTCCCAGATGTGCTCAATCGGATTCAGGTCTGGGGAATAGGCGAGCCAGTCCATAGCTTCAATGCCTTCATCTTGCAGGAACTGTTGACACACTACAGCCAAATGAGGTCTGGCATTGTCCTGCATTAGGAGGAACCCAGGGTAAACTGCACCAGCATATGGTCTCACAAGGGTTCTGAGGAGCTCATCTTGGTACCTAATGGGCGTCAGGCTACCTCTGGCGAGCACATGGAGGGCTGTGCGGCCCTCCAAGGAAATTCCACCCCACACCATTACTGACCCACTGCCAAACTGGTCAAGCTGAAGGATGTTGCAGGCAGCAGATCGCTCTCCACGGTATTTACAGACTCTGTCACGTCTGTCACATGTGCTCAGTGTGAATCTGCTTTCATCTGTGAAGAGCACAGGGCACCAGTGTCGAATTTGCCAATCCTGGTGTTCTGTGGCAAATGCCAAGCGTCTTGCACGGTGTTGGGCAGTGAGCACAACCCCTATTTGTGAACATCGGGCCCTCATGCCATCCTCATGGAGTCGGTTTCTAACCGTTTGTGAGGACACATGCACATTTGTGGCCTGCTGGAGGTCATTTTGCAGGGCTCTGGCAGTGCTCCTTCTGTTCCTCCTTACACAATGACGGAGGTAGCAGACCGGCTGCAGGGTTGTTGCCCTACTATGGCCTCCTCCATGTCTCCTAGTCTACTGGCCTGTCTCCAGGTGTACTGGCCTGTCTCCTGGTAGCGCCTCCATCCTCTGGACAGTACGCTGACAGACACAGCAAACATTCTTGCCACAGCTCACATGGATTGATGTGCCATTTGTGTGGGTTGTAGAGTCTGCCTCATTCTACCACGAGTGTGAAAGCACAACCAACATTCTAAAGTGACCAAAACATCAGCCAAAAAGCATTGGTACTGATATGTGGTCCCCACCTGCAGAGACACTCCTTTATTGAGTGTGTCTTGATAATTGCCAATTTATTTCCATGTGATGTCTATTCCATTTACACAACAGCATGTGAAATTGATTGTCAATCAGTGTTGCTTCCTAAATGGACAGTTTATTGTCACAGAAGTTTGAGTATCTAGGAGTTATATTCGGTTGGTTGTGTTCCCTTTAATTTTTTGACCAGTGTGTGTGTGTATATATATATATATATATATATATATATATATATATATATATATCACACACACACCATTATCCATTAACTTCTCAATTGGTTTTTCATTAACACATTTATATGAATAAACAAATTCTTAAGTGATATTGCATGCATGCCAAAAAGATTTTTTTTACAGTGAGCATCACAAATACATATGTGTAGAATTGAGTTCAGTTATAAAGTGCAGTATTATAATAAAGTGCTTATTGTTATACATAACTCAAAGTATCTTTAGTGGATGGTGGATGCCGGTGCTCCCGCTCTTGTGTCCGGTAGGAGCACCGGCATCCAACATCCACTAAGGATACTTTGGTACTAGATGCTCCTAGCCTTACACAGGCATTAATAAGTTGAATCCCACAAGTTTTACAAGGTATTTATATTAAAGCTACATCTACCAGACACATGCGTGCTCTCTAAGCGGCAGTGTGAACAAGACCCACGAAGATCGAAACATTGCCTTTGTTGCATTCCCCAGCTATTCTTTGTTTGTCCATCATATGTAAAAATAAAAAAAAAACTATTGCAAAGTACAGCCTGAGAGTGCAGTGATTTTCATAATTTTAACACCAGGTACTGCGATGCTGGGGCTCCTCCACATTGTTACCTAATCCATACCTCCCAACCGTCCCGGATTCTGCGGGACTTTCACGATTTATCAGGGCTGTCCCGCACTCCCGCGGCTCACAGCTGATGTCCCGGCTCCTCCCCTCAGTGGAGTGAATAAATTAAATTATCATCTGCTCTGGATTTTCGGGGCGGCCGAGACTCGAACTCGTGGAGCTGTGAGTTCATTGTTTCAAAGGCAGCAGCTTTTCCACTGAGCTACTGCCTGTCTTGAAAGCAATAGGAAGATTTTGTTATCTTGACCTATATACTGCAGGTGAGACACCAGAAGCAGGTTATTCAGCTGTAAAGATGGATGGAGGGATGGATGAATGGAGGGATGAATGGAGGGATGAATGGAGGGATAGAGGGAGGGATAGAGGGAGGGATGGATGGATGATAGAGGGATGAAAGGAGGGATGAATAGAGGGATAGAAGGAGGGATGAATGGAGGGATAGAGGGATGAAAGGAGGGATAGAGGGAGGGATGAATGGAGGGATAGAGGCAGGGATGGATGGATGATAGAGGGATGAATGGAGGGATAGAGGGAGGGATGGATGATAGAGGGATGAATGGAGGGATGAATGGAGGGATGAATGGAGGGATAGAAGGAGGGATGAATGGAGGGATGAATGGAGGGATAGAGGGATGAATGGAGGGATGAATGGAGGGATAGAGGGAGGGATGGATGCATGGATGATAGAGGGATGAATGGAGGGATAGAGGGAGGGATGGATGGATGATAGAGGGATGAATGGAGGGATAGAGGGAGGGATGAATGGAGGGATAGAGGGAGGGATGGATGGATGATAGAGGGATGAATGGAGGGATAGAGGGAGGGATGGATGCATGGATGATAGAGGGATGAATGGAGGGATGGAGGGATGATAGAGGGATGAATGGAGGGATAGAGGGAGGGATGGATGGATGATAGAGGGATGAATGGAGGGATGAATGGAGGGATAGAAGGAGGGATGAATGGAGGGATAGAGGGATGAAAGGAGGGATAGAGGGAGGGATGGATGGATGATAGAGGGATGAATGGAGGGATGAATGGAGGGATAGAGGGAGGGATGGATGGATGATAGAGGGATGAATGGAGGGATAGAAGGAGGGATGAATGGAGGGATAAAGGGATGAAAGGAGAGATAGAGGGAGGGAGGGATGGATGGATGATAGAGGGATGAATGGAGGGATGAATGGAGGGATAGAAGGAGGGATGAATGGAGGGATAGAGGGATGAAAGGAGGGATAGAGGGAGGGATGGATGGATGATAGAGGGATGAATGGAGGGATGAATGGAGGGATAGAAGGAGGGATGGATGCATGGATGATAGAGGGATGAATGGAGGGATAGAGGGATGGATGGATGGATGATAGAGGGATGAATGGAGGGATAGAGGGAGGGATGGATGGATGATAGAGGGATGAATGGAGGGCTAGAGGGAGGGATGAATGGAGGGATAGAGGGAGGGATGGATGGATGATAGAGGGATGAATGGAGGGATGAATGGAGGGATAGAGGGAGGGATGGATGGATGAATGGAGGGATGAATGGAGGGATAGAGGGAGGGATAGAGGGATGAATGGAGGGATGAATGGAGAGATAGAGGGAGGGATAGAGGGAGGGATGGATGATAGTGGGATGGATGATAGAGGGATGGATGATAGAGGGATATATAGATACACGACAGATAATAGATAGATAGAGATAGAATCATAGATAGATAGAGGGATAGAATCATAGATAGCTAGAATCATAGATAGATAGAATCATAGATAGATAGATAGATAGAGAGATAGAATCATAGATAGATAGATAGATAGAGGGATAGAGATAGATAGATAAATACTGTATCTCAATGTTGGTGAAAGAGTCGGATTCATTTGTTCCCATAAAACTACTATAAAGAAATGAGGAAAAAAATACAAATACAATTTTTTTTTTTTTTATCTTCACCACCTTGGATTCAAACCAGCAACGTTCAAAACTTGTGTCCAGCAACCTCCTGGCTTTCCTAGCTGCTCTAGCTGTTGAGCCACTAGGATTGATGATGTCAGAGGGAGGATTTCACATAAATGAACCTACAATGCAGCCTCTTACACAGCAGATTACACAGGACACAGCTCCATTGTACAGAGCAGTGTCTCTATCTCCTGTATTCTAGAGGGAGAGGAAAAGAGGATTTTTTTTTTCTTCTAATAAAGTTACTAAAAATAAAAAAAAAAATTAGAATAATGTAATTTTATTGCACTTTTTTATAAAATAATAAACATCACAAATCAGCAAATAACATGGACATATTTGGTGTCCCTGTAATCGTAATGACCTGAACAACACAGCGATCAGATTATTTATGGGGATCGGTAAATGGCGGGAAAAAAAAGGTGCAATTTATTATTTTTCTTTATTAAAACCCATAAAAAATGTAATAAAAATGGATCACTGAGGCCGTGTTCACACATAGCGTAAATGCGGCATTTTTTCTGCAGGTGTCCGCGCCACGAGTGCAATAACAATGTTCTCTGATTATTGCGTGTTTGCGGTATTTTTTATACATTGTCCCCCTTATTTGATACATGTTTGTTGCTGATGTGAATCCTGAAGCTTATAAAGAAAGAAACACCAAATGCGCACAGTTCAGCGGCGTCTCTCCACACACCAGGGGCGGAGATTTCAGGACGTCGCATCCACTTTGCTTGGACAATTAGTCCATATTCACATGTAGTGTAAATGCTGCATTTTTTCTGCTGTTTCCTTGCACATTTATTCTGCTGTGTTTAATTGTCCAAGTAAAGTGGATGTGATTCCATGAAAAGACGCTGCTGAATTCTGCGTTTTTTTTGGGGGGGGGGGGTTTCTCTGGAGGTTTCTATGTGGAGCTTAAAAAAATGCAGGAAAAAGCTGCTCTGTACAATAAAAACACATAAAAACGCAGATTCACATCTGAACCAAAAACACATTAAATAATGGAGAACAGGCAGAAAAAATGCAGCAAAAATGAAAAAACAGAGAAGATTATTATTGTGTAGTTTGGTGCAGACAGAAACAAAAAGAAATAGAATTTATGCAACGTGTGAACACAGATTGATAGGCACAAATAAGCAACATGTCATATAGTGACACAGAAATATAAAAAAATTCTGACTGCTATAAATATGAATGAACAGTCCGGGGCATCTGCTGAATGACCCTTACTTCCAAATGGGTGTGGCTAGGGGTGTGGCTAGGGGCGTGGTCAAACTTTGTCCCTCTTTCCTTTCTTGAAAAGTTGGGAGGTATGCCTAATCTAGGCAGCACAAAGAGCAAACATGCTGTCACATAGGCAGGTGATGCATCTGCGCTGGCCCAGCAGCATGGATGGCTGTAGTATTGTTACTCCCCTGATGAATTGAGAAAGGAAACGCATTGGAAGATTAGGTAACAACGTGGAGGAGCTCCAGCATCACAGCACCTGGTATTATGCAGTGATCTGAATGATGCCAGAGGGGACGTGATTTACGACTCATCCAGAACTGGTGAGATTGCTCCATGTTATTTTCTAAGCAGGAATTAATGCTATTTTGTGTGTTGTATCATATTATTGAACAGTAATGCACCTTAAGTCTATGTGCGCATGTTGCGTCGTGTCCCTGCAGAAATTTCTGCAGGGATTTGACAGCACATGTGAGCTTCCAAACGCTGCAGAAACACTGCATAATGGATGCAGTGTTTCTGCAGAAAAAAAAGTCGATTTCATGCGCTCTGGATGCAGCCTCTCCCATAGACCCGCAACACACATCCGTGTAATTTGTACGTGTGCGGTACGTATTTGCACGTACCGGAGACACGTAGACACGGAGACCCATGTTAATCAATGGTAGATGGCACACACACGTAAAATCGCACGGAACGTGTGTCCGTGAGGTAAGTACATGTGTGCGCTTTTCTACACGGACAACATGTCCGTTTTTGGCCGGCAGCACGCAGGCACGGACCCGCTTTAGTCTATGGGTCCGTGCCTACACGTACCGCACACGGAGTATGTCCATGTTCAGCACGTTTTGTGCGTGTTCGTTTTTACACTAGCGATCTTATTTTTTTTTTTTTAATTAAATTCAGTATACTTACCTTTTTTTCTGCTATTCTCAGTCATACTTACATTGGCGCTCGGTCTGGTTCTTCCCCCGGCTCATACCGCTCCCCGATCACCAGCGCGGCGAGGAACAGCTGTGCACAGAATGCGCGGCAACAATTACTTTGAAAATGCCAGCCGCTCATTAATCAATCTCGTATTCCCTGCTTTCCCCACCCACCGGCGCCTATGATTGGTTGCAGTCAGACATGCCCCCCACACTGAGTGACAGCTGTCTCACTGCACCCAATCACAGCAGCCGGTGGGCGTGTTTATACTGTGCAGTAAAATAAATAAATAAATAATTAAAAAAAACGGCGTGCGGTCCCCCCCCATTTTAATACCAGCCAGATAAAGCCATACAGCTGAAGGCTGGTATTCTCAGGATGGGGAGCCCCACGTTATGGGGAGCCCCCCAGCCTAACAATATCAGTCAGCAGCCGCCCAGAATTGCCGCATACATTATATGTGACAGTTCTGGGACTGTACCCGGCTCTTCCCGATTTGCCCTGGTGCGTTGGCAAATCGGGGTAATAAGGAGTTATTGGCAGCCCATAGCTGCCAATAAGTCCTAGATCAATCATGTCAGGCGTCTCCCCGAGATTCCTTCCATGATTAATCTGTAAATTACTGTAAATAGACACACACAACCGAACAATCCTTTATTAGAAAAAAAAACACTAACAAATTGCCTTGTTTACCATATTTATAAGCCCGAAAAAGCCCTCCATGTCCGGCGTAATCCTCCAGCGTCGCATCCAGCTGTGCTGCATGAAGGTGACCGGAGCTGCAGAAGACACCGCCGCTCCTGTCAGCTCCACGCAGCTAATAAAGGCAATAGCGCGATCAGCTGAGCTGTCACTGAGGTTACTCGCGGCCAACGCTGAATACAGCTGATCGCGCTATTGCCTTCATTAGCTGCGTGGAGCTGACAGGAGCGGCGGTGTCTTCTGCAGCTCCAGTCACCTCCATGCAGCAGAGCTGGAAGCGACGCTGGACTATCCTGGAGTACGCCGGACATGGAGGGCTTTTTCGGGCTTATTAAAGTGGTGAACCAGGGTATATGTTTGTGTTTTTTATTTCTAATAAAGGATTTTTTCGTGTGTGTGTGTTTATTTACTGTAATTTACAGATTAATCATGGAAGGAATCTCGGGGAGACGCCTGACATGATTAATCTAGGACTTATTGGCAGCTATGGGCTGCCAATAACTCCTTATTACCCTGATTTGCCAACGCACCAGGGCAAATCGGGAAGAGCCGGGTACAGTCCCAGAACTGTCGCATATAATGTATGCGGCAATTCTGGGCGGCTGCTGACTGATATTGTTAGGCTGGGGTCTCCCCATAACGTGGGGCTCCCCATCCTGAGAATACCAGCCTTCAGCCGTATGGCTTTATCTGGCTGGTCTTAAAATGGGGGGGGGACCGCACGCCGGTTTTTTAAATTATTTATTTATTTATTTTACTGCACAGTATAGACACACCCACCGGCTGCTGTGATTGGGTGCAGTGAGAAAGCTGTCACTCAGCGTGGGGGGCGTGTCTGACTGCAACCAATCATAGGCGCCGGTGGGTGGGGAAAGCAGGGAATACGAGATTGATTAATGAGCGTCCGGCATTTTCAAAGTAATTGTTGCCGCGCATTCTCTGCACAGCTGTTCCTTCATCGGGGAGCAGTAAGTATGAGAGAGGCTGCTAACTTCAGTCACTCAGGGGATTAGCGGTCACTGGTGAATCCTTCACAGGTGGCCGCTAATCAGTACGCGGCACACAGACAGAGCCGCGGCATGACAATGAAGTCGGGTGAAGTTCACCCGAGTTCATTCTCATCGCACAACTCTGTCTGCTGTCTGCCGACATGTATCAACGACATTGTGCAACACACAAACGGACATTCCACACGGACATTCCACGTACACATACACGGGCATTTTACACACAAACACGGACATTTTACACGTACACACGGCTCGCATACGCCATCACACGGATGCCATACGTAACGGAGAAACGCCCCAAAAAAACGGAACACGAAAAACAGACCGTGTAATACGGACTTTTTTTTGCGGAAGTGTGTTTTAGGCCATAGACAGAGCAGGAGTTGCATCCAAAGCGCACGGAATAATTGACATGTTGCTTTTTAGAACGCAGCGATTTGAAACAAAATTTTGGCATCTAAATCTCTGCGCTCTCAAATGCAACTGCATTGCAAATGCAATCTTTATAGATTGTGCTGGGGACGCAGGTCGCGTGCATTTAGGCTGCTATGCAATACGCAGCGTAAATACATGAAATTCGGCAACGTGCGCACACAGCCTAAAGATTAAAATTTGGTACCAATAATGGACTATACACTATATGGGAGTAATATTCTGTAGGTCATTGGTGTTTTTATGCTGGCTGTGGGTGAATTGAGATTGAACCTGGCAGCATATAGTGCTTCTTTTTGGATGCAGGTGTATGCAGTGCATTAAAAATCTGTTTGATCCAAAGGACAGCTGGATTTAGGGCACATTGTCCTGTTTTATATCAATTTTGACATACACTTGCAAAAAAGAGGACCAATTAGTTTGTACAATTGATCTCAAGGAATTGGTTAAGTTCTGCACACGTACACGCAGATCTGACACTGGTATTGGAGAAGATTGTTAGTGGCACATGACTAAAGCGGGCTTTACACACTGCGATATCGGTCCCGATATCGCTAGCGTGGGTACCCGCCCCCATCTGTTGCGCGACACGGGCAAATCGCTGCCCGTGCTGCACAACATCGCCCAGACCCGTCACACATACTTACCTGCCCAGCAACGTCGCTGTGACCGGCGAACCGCCTCCTTTCTAAGGGGGCGGTCCGTGCGGCGTCACAGCGACGTCACTGAGCGGCCGCCCAATAGCAGCGGAGGGGCGGAGCTGAGCGGGACGTAACATCCCGCCCACCTCCTTCCTTCCGCATAGCGGCCGGGAGGCAGGTAAGGAGAGCTTCCTCGTTTCTGCGGTGTCACACGGAGCGATGTGTGCTGCCGCAGGAACGAGGAGCAACATCGTTACTGCTGCAGTAACGATTTTTGAGAATGGACCCCCATGTCACCGATGAGCGATTTTGCACGTTTTTGCAACGATGCAAAATCGCTCATCGGTGTCACATGCAATAACATCGCTAATGCGGCCGGATGTGCGTCACGAATTCCGTGACCCCAACTAGTTCGCATTAGCGATGTCGTAGCGTGTAAAGCCCCCTTTACCACTTTGATTTCTTGCTGGATGACACAAAGAGCATATGTTGTCATTATAGACATGTTTCATTGCATGAGACTAGTGTTTGTTTATATTATACATATATTTATTAAAGGTTATGTTTTAAACCTGTGTTACATAGTTACATAGTTTGAAAAAAGACCTAGGTCCATCTCGTTCAACCTTACTCCACCAATTCTACATTTTGTCCCTTATAACCAACAATGTTGTGTACTGAGGAAATCATCCAGCCCTTTTTTAGAAGCTGTTATAGTATCTGCCATTACTACCTCTTGTGGTAGGGCATTCCACAGTCTGATTGCTCTAACTGTAAAGAACCCTTTCCTATTTAGCTGCCGGAATCAGTTTTTCTGCCACTCGCAGTGAGTGCCCCCTGGTCCTTAGTATTGTCTTTGGAAGGAATAAGTCATGTGCCAGTCCTTTATATTGACCACACATGTATTTATACATATAAATGAGATCTCCTCTGAGACATCTTTTTTCTAAGCTAAACATATCTAACTTTTTCAACCTCTCATCATATGTGAGGCCTTCCATTCCTTGTAGTAGTCTAGTTAAGGTTAAGGCTACTATTCTTGGGTTATGATCGCAACTATCAACACTTACGATCACTAAGTTCTGATTATTGTGTTAAAAAGGTAGCCTTTTCCTTATTTCACTCATTTAGATACCACTGCCGCAATTGACAGCGGCATCTGAGGGGTGAATTGGCTCTGATCGGTTAAAAAAACGTTTGGGACCGATGTTCCATGTGTCAGCTGTCATATACAGCAATCATTCACCCTGGGTTATTTTCATGTGTCGGGGTGGGGGGTGGTGCTATTCACGTAATACTCAGCACCATAAAAAAGTCGCTGATTATTAAGGCCCCTTAATGACTGCCGTTAAATGGTGTATTGGGGCGCATTAAAGAGTTAAGAGCTGTGTCATTTTTGTATGATGTAGTACAATCTTTAAATTTATTCTAAGCACAATAACACTGGCATTCCACTTTACATGTTTATGAGAAAACCCAATTATAGGCCACAATGTGTGTAATGACTATATAAAATATTCTCTCCTCACAGTGTTGTGTATATTCTGTAAAGATCCATAGACACTCAGGTACAACTGCTACATATTATTAACTGACTTATTTATTAACTTCATTCTAGGTGGTTAATGTAGAAGTTCTCATTGGAAGTCAGGACAATAATTTTAAAATGTGTAATAATGATGGCAGAGGGTCCTTAACTCACTTAGAGTTGCTTTTCAGCATTCAGGAGAGGAAAAACCCCCAGTGGAGGAAACCTCTAGGGAACCATAGCTGAAGGACTGCCCTTCCCTTAGGCTGTGGATTTCCATTGATGAGAGCAGAGTCCAAAAGCCTGGAATCTGCCCCGTGGTGCACTAGGAAACGTATCTATTCCATGAGTGTATCTAGCTACGAAAAATCCAGTAAATGTCATATCCATTGATGAGTACAGAGACCAAGCCTGGAATCTGCCTCATGGTGCAGTAGGAAACTCACTTATTCCATGAGTGCGTCTAACTGCGGAAAGTCCAGTAAATGTCATATCCATTGATGAGTACAGAGACTAAGCCTGGAATCTGCCTCGTGGTGCAGTAGGAAACTCACTTATTCCATGAGTGTGTCTAGCTGCGGAAAGTCCAGTAAATGTCGTATCCTTTGGTGGGAACAGAGACCGAGCCCGGAATCTGCCTTGTGGTGCAGTGGGAAACTCACTGCACTCACTTAAGCAGTAGATCGTGTCTCACCTACAATATATATGACACAAAATTAGTAAGACAGTAAAAATGAATATATGTATATAGTGAGAGATTATAATGAGTGGGGCAGCTGGAGGCATTTACATGTCATTCATTATCTTTTTAGATTATATTTCAGCAAAATGCACAATACCGTCATGTAAAAATACCATGGACATCATCCCACAAAAATTCCACCCCGCTGTTCTATCCCCTATCAGTGCTGCTGTAGTATGAATAGTATCCTGCCTCTTACATTTTGATTATGTATTATTGTAACACTGCTGACAAAAATTCCCTCCAGCACCTGTTTCCTATAACCCCCTAAGAAAGCTGTGACAGCGAAACGACTGTCGGAGTTGAAGTGGTGACCGAGCATTTCTGGTATTACAGTATTTCTAAATATACCTTGCATTAACCTGACATTTTGTTGTTAGTTTTGTGCCTTAATATGGCATAGATTTGGTACGAGCACTTCCTTGTGGTATCTAGTGGTAAATTTGATTGTGAATATTGAGCACTTTTTTAACTTGCTATCATCTGTTTTGATTTATTATTGATATATTTGCACTTTAACCCCTTCACGACCTTGGACGGATCTATCCGTCCAGGATCGTGTCCCGTTAAGCCCCGCCCCCTGCCGCGGGCAGGCGGCGGTGGTCGGCACACATATCAGCTGTTTTCAACAGCTGACATGTGTGCCTGCTAGCCGCGGGTGGAATCGCTTCCACCCGCGGCCATTAACCCCTTAAATCTTGCTGCCAAAGTCTGGCAGCAAGATTTAAATGCGCGCGGCCATGTTTGTTACTTACCGCCGCCCCCACCGGAAGTCACGTGTGTTATCACGTGACTATCGGTGGTTGCCATCGTAGCACAGGGTCATGTGATGACGCCTGCTGCTATGATCTTTCACTTTCATTTTCCCTCGGCCGAGAGCAGAGGGAAAACCAAAGTGAGTGAATCTGCTGATTACAGCGGTATTGCTGTGATCAGCAGATAGCGATCAGCGATCGGATTGCTGATTGCTATAGCCCCCTAGGGGGACTAGTAAAATAAAAAAAAAAGTAAAAAAAAAAGTTTTAAAAAATAAAAAAAAACAAAAAACCTAAAAGTTCAAATCACCCCCCTTTCCCCCCATTGAAAATTAAAGGGTTAAAAAATAAATAAATGTACACATATTTGGTATCGCCGCGTTCAGAAATGCCCGATCTATCAAAATATAAAATCAATTATTCTGATTGGTAAACGGCGTAGTGGCAAAAAAATTCCAAACGCCAAAATTACGTTTTTTGGTCGCCGCAAGTTTTGCGCAAAATGCAATAACAGGCGATCAAAACATAGCATCTGCGCAAAAATGGTACCATTATAAACGTCAGCTCGAGACGCAAAATATAAGCCATCACTGAGCTATAGATCCCAAAAAATAAGAACTCTACGTGTTTCGGAAAATGGCGCAAAACGTGCGCCACTTTTATTGGACAAACTTGTGAATTTTTTTTAACCCCTTAGATACAAGTAAACCTATACATGTTTGGTGTCTACAAACTCGCACCGACCTGAGGCATCACACCCAGACATCAGTTTTACCATATAGTGAACACCGTGAATAAAATATCCCAAAAACTATTGTACGATCCCACTTTTTTTGCAATTTTTCCGCACTTGGAATTTTTTTGCCGTTTTCCAGTACACTATATGGTAAAACTTATGATTTCATTTAAAAGTACAACTCGTCCCGCAAAAAACAAGCCCTCATATGGCAAGATTGACGGAATAATAAAAAAGTTACGGTTCTTGGAAGAAAAGGAGCAAAAAACAAAAACGCAAAAACGGAAAGTGCCCGGGGGCTGAAGGGGTTAAGCCAGTATTGCTGTACAAGCACAATATAATTATGAATTACCATTGTATTGTATTTGCCATGACCATCAACTCTCGTTTGTTAGTGTTTTTAATTTATGTTAGTTACTTTATTTTTCAGTTTGTAAGACGGATTATAAGACGCACCCCAAATTTAGAGGGGAAAAAAATATTTTTAATGTTAAAATGAGGGTCCGTCTTATAATCCTAGTGTGTCTTAATCCTAATGCTTACAAGTGGGGAGCGGCGGTGGTGGAACGGCTCAGTAAAGTCACAGGAGGCAGACTCGATGATGCTACAGGCTCAGAGGTGGGTGTGTTGTGGCTCAGGAGGGTCAGTGGACGAAGGGTTGGCAATACTGCGAGCTCGGGGATGTCGCGGCAGAGGGTGCCATTGATATGCCGGCAGGCTGCGGGGGTATCATTGCAGTGGAGCGACTCAGGAGGGTCACAGGATGGGGGTGTGTAACGGGTGCTTGATCTGCGTACGGTCTGCATTGAATAGTTCGCGGTTGACACCATGGACTTCAAGAAAATGGCTGCAGAGATGGCGCGTACGCAGAAAGGAATCCTAGGCAATTTTTTGTAAAATTCTATTGCTTCAATCTGCGCACACGCTGCATCCCTGGCCATTTTCTTGAAGTCCATTGTATCAACCACGGGCAATTCAATGGAGCTCGCAGTCAGATCAGGCGCCCACCGCTGCCATGACACCCCATCCTATGACCGTCCTGAGCCGCTCCACTGCAGTGACATGCTCAGTATCGTTGACCCTTCCTCCTATGACTTTACTCCACCACCAACCGCAGACCCTGTAAGCCATATCCAGTTTGTAAGATGCACCCCCATTTTACCCCCAGTTTTTTTGGGGGAAGGAAAGTGTGTTTTACAATCCGGAAAATACGAATGCGATTAACAATTTTTATTATGCATTGTGATTTAATAAAAATGATTGATATTGTTAGTTATACTCGTGATATCTGTTGTCTTTGTATATAATTGTAAGTATATTATTGTGATTATATTCATGGATGGATTTACATGGCAGATGTTTAATTTATGGAAATTATGTAATTTAGAAGAACGGCTGTTTTATATGGCACTGAGTACTCTTTTTATGAAGGTGAAGAAAAAACTAACTTACATCAGATTTGGGAGGACCAAGCTCTCATTTGGGTTCCTATTAATGGCTGCATCACTGGGGCCACGCGTACAGATGTTGGAGTTTTGGAGGACATTTCTCTTTTCGGCCTCAGGTCCATGATGAGCAGCGTCATTTACAATACTTGTTTCATCCTCTTGATTTCCTGTAAGGTGGAAGTTTAAAATTTGTATTATTAAATTTAATCTTCTATGTTTATTAAACATTATAAACACTAGAGATGAGCGAACCGGTCCCGGTTCGGCTCGAGTTCGGTTCGCCGAACGGAGGTCTCGTTCGAGTTCGGTTCGTCGAACGTTCGACGAACCGAACTCGAACTGCATAGGAAACAATGGCAGGCAATCACAAACACATACCAACACCTAGAAAACACCCTCAAAGGTGTCCAAAAGGTGACAAACAACTCACAACACAACACAAACACATGGGAAAGTGACAAGGACATATACTCCTGTGAAAACAAAAGAGCTGGACAAGGAAAAAGAGGAGGAGACACAGATATAGGCATGGCACGCCCTTCTAAAATCATGTAAAACACCGCAAGGTGACTCCAAGCGGAGTATCCCTTTTTTCCAAAAATTGGGGCCCACACACACCCACCCCTTCAGTGGCAGCACTTGTGCCCTAGTTGTACAGTTCACAGCTAGATTTGCATCAAGCACATTAAAAAATACGCCATACGTAACCGTCCCCAGGATGACACCGGGGTAGGTAGCAAAGTCTTTGCTGAACCATGACTTGTTCATCTTGGCTCCTTTTAAAAAACACAGCAAGCAAGGGTTGCTCCAAGCGGAGTCTCCCTTTTCTTCCAAAAATTGTGCCCCACACACACCCACCCATTCAGTGGCAGCACTTGTGCCCTAGTTGTACACTTCACAGCTAGATTTGCATCAAGCACATTAAAAAATACGCCATACTTAACCGTCCCCAGGATGACTCCGGGGTAGGTAGCAAAGTCTTTCCTGATCCCAGCTCTGTTCATCTTGGATCATTTTTAAAAAAC
This sequence comes from Anomaloglossus baeobatrachus, assembly GCF_048569485.1. Lineage (NCBI taxonomy): Eukaryota > Metazoa > Chordata > Amphibia > Anura > Aromobatidae > Anomaloglossus > Anomaloglossus baeobatrachus. The sequence goes on along the minus strand of NC_134355.1, from coordinate 80,348,239 downwards.
ACAGCAAGCAAGTGTTACTCCAAGCGGAGTCTCCCTTTTTTTCCAAAAATTGTGCCCCACACACACCCACCCATTCAGTGGCAGCACATGTGCCCTAGTTGCAAAGAGGATGTTTTGATTTGCATCAAGCACATTCCAAATCCACAAGCATTTACTCTCCCCAGGATGACACAAGGGTAGTAAATTCCTTGTGGATCCATGACTTGTTCATTTTGATGAACGTTAGTCTGTCCACATTGTCACTGGACAGACGCGTGCGCTTATCTGTCAGCACACACCCAGCAGCACTGAATACACGTTCAGAGACAACGCTGGCAGCTGGACACGACAAAATCTCCAAGGCGTAAGTGGAGAGCTCTGGCCATTTTTCAAGATTTGAAGCCCAAAATGAGCAAGGCTCCATTTGCAAAGTCATGGCATTGATGTTCATTTGGAGATACTCCTGTATCATCCTCCCCAGCCGTTGACTATGTGTCAGACTTGTTGTCTCTGGTGGCCTTGCAAAGGAGGGTCTAAAAAAATTATGAAAAGATTCAATAAAATTGCTGTTACCAGCACCAGATACGGTGCTTCTGGTACGGGTAGACTGTTGGAGATGACGAGACCGTCCCATGTTTGTCAAGTTACAACTGGGAGATTCACTCCCTGCACCTGCACGGTTGTTTGGTGGAAAAGCCGAGCTAAGATTGAGTAACAGCTTCTGCTGATACTCCTGCATACGTGCGTCCCTTTCTATGGCTGGAATTATGTCACAAAATTTGGACTTGTACCGGGGATCTAATAGTGTGGCAAGCCAGTAGTCATCATCACTTCTAATTTTGACAATACGAGGGTCATGTTGGAGGTAGTGCAGCAAGAAGGCGCTCATGTGTCTTGCGCAGCCATGCGGACCAAGTCCACGCTGTGTTTGTGGCATAGAGGTGCTAACCATTCTTTCTTCCTCTCACATCTCCCCCCAACCTCTTTCAACTGAAATTTGACCAAGGTCTCCCTCATCCGCTGAGTCTCCCATGTCCATGGACAGTTCGTCCTCCATTTCTTCATGTTCTCCTGCACCTTCCTCAACATTTCGCCTGCTACCATGCGCCCTTGTTGATCCCTGTCCCCCATGGTCCCGTGCCTGTCGCGTTGCTGATGATGAACGTCTGGACCTTGGTGATGTTGTTGTGTCTTGCGCATATGAATCCTCCTGTAGTTCCTCCCCTTCCTGTTGTCCCACACCCTGATTCCGAATAGTGTTTAGCGTGTGCTCCAGCATGTAAATGACTGGAATTGTCATGCTGATAATGGCATTGTCAGCGCTAAACATATTCGTTGCCATGTCAAAACTGTGCAGAAGGGTGCATAGGTCCTTGATCTGAGACCACTCCATCAGGGTGATCTGCCCCACCTCTGCATCTCGTTGGCCCAGGCTATACGTCATGACGTATTGCACCAGGGCTCGGCGGTGCTGCCACAGTCGCTGTAACATGTGGAGAGTTGAATTCCAGCGTGTCGCCACATCGCATTTCAGGCGATGAACCGGCAGGCCGAAAGACTTCTGGAGCGATGCAAGTCGCTCAGCTGCGGCGGTTGAACGGCGGAAGTGAGCAGACAGTTTTCGTGCCCTGGTCAGAAGGCCATCTAGGCCGGGATAGTGTGTTAAGAATTTCTGGACAACAAGGTTCAACACGTGAGCCATACAAGGCACGTGTGTCACCTTGCCCAGGCGAAGGGCCGCACCCAGGTTTGCAGCATTGTCGCACACGGCCTTACCAGGCTGCAGGTTGAGTGGAGACAACCATTTAATAAACTCGGACCGCAGAGCTGACCACAACTCCTCAGCTGTGTGACTCCTATTCCCAAAACATGTCAAGCTAAAGACCGCCTGATGCCGTTGCGCTCTGCTGCCAGCATAGTAATGAGGGGTGCGTGATTCCTTCTGCGCAGTGAGAACGCTGGTGGCCTGACCAGGCAGGCTTGGGGCGGAGGTGGAGGACCCAGATGAGGTGGAGGAGGCAGAAGCAGTGGCGGAACTTGGACAGACAGAGGATTGACACACAAGTCGTGGGGACGGCAAGACTTGTGCAGCAGACCCTTCACCATCTATCACCATAGTTACCCAGTGCCCAGTCAGCGACATGTAACGTCCCTGTCAATGCTTACTGGTCCAAGTATCGGTGGTGAAATGCACCCGTTCACACACAGAGTTTCTCAAGGAAGCGGTGATGTTGTGTGCAATATGCTGGTGTAGCGCGGGCACACCTTTCTTAGAGAAGTAGTGGCGACTGGGCATCTGGTACTGGGGCACAGCGACAGACATAAGGTCTCTAAAATCTTGTGTGTCCACCAGGCGGAAAGGCAGCATTTCGGTAGCCAAGAGCTTACAGAGGGATAAAGTCAACCTCTTAGCTTTCTCATGGGTCGCAGGAAATGGCCTTTTATTTGTCCACATCTGAGGGACAGAGATCTGGCTGCTGTGTGTAGACGGTGTTGAGTAGGGTGTCCCTGGAAAAATGCAGGTTTGTGAGGAAAGTGCAGGCGGAGACATGATGTTGCCTTCATCCAACGTTGGTGCTATCGATGTCTGAGAGAGCTGTACACACGCACTTGTTTCCCCTTCCAAACCAACTGACGACCTACCAAGCAAACTGCCTGTTGCGGTTACAGTGGTGGAAGTTGTGTGTGGAAAACCAGGTGTGACAGCTGTCCCCACAGTCCTAGAAGATGAAGAGCGCGCGGATGCACTGGAAGGGGCAGGCGGTGGATGGTTCGCTCCGCTAGGCCGCATTGCAGCACGGTGAGATTCCCACTGGGACATATGATATTTATTCATGTGACGATTCATGGAAGAAGTTGTCAAACTGCTGAGGTTTTGCCCTCTACTAACAGAATCACGACAAATTTTACAGATCACATAATTTGGGCGATCTTTTGCTATGTCAAAAAAGGACCAGGCTAGGCAAGGCTTAGAGGGCATGCGACCTGCTGAGCCCCCCGACTAGTGCTCAGAGGCAGAGTGGTGGCTGAGGATGCAGTTGTAGACGTGCTACCAGTGCTCCGACTCTGTCCAGGAAGGCGCAAGGTAACTTCGTCGTCGGTTGCATCCTCCTCCACCGCCTCTGTTGACCTTCTCGAGTGCCTGACTGTGGGTTGACAGTAGGTGGGATCTAGAACTTCCTCATCAATTGTTGTGTTTGCACTCCTCTCACTCTCAGACCGAGCCTCTTCTTGCCCTGACCGAATATTTAAGTTGTCATTTCAATTTGGTATCTGCGTCTCATCGTCATCAGTATGTTCCTCATTGTCTATAACAACAGGTGTTACGGTTTGTGAAAAAGGGTCAACATTATGCTCAGAAACTTGGTCCTCACGGCTTGAATCAGAGTCACAAAGGTTCTGGGCATCACTGCAGACCATTTCCTGGTCTGTACTCACTGTAGCTTGGGAGCAGACCTCTGATTCCCAGGCTATAGTGTGACTGAACAGCTCTGCAGACTCACCCATCTCAGTTCCACCATACTGTGCAGGGCGGATGGAGACTTCAGAGCTGGGAGAAAGCAAGTTTGATTGGGATGACAACTCAGAGGACTGGTGTTTTTTGGATGCGGAAGTTGAGGTGGCGGAGAGGGCACTTATTGGACCACTTGAGATCCATTCAAGCATTTTCCTTTTTTGGCCATCATCTACCATTGTTCCAGTTGTTCGTGTCCGTAAAAAAGGGAGCACATCGGATTGTCCACGGTAAGTAGTAGACATCTTACTTTTGCTGGAAGATGGTCTATCTTCAGCAGATGTTAATGGAACTTTGCCACCTTCCCCACGGACAAACCCTTTTTTTCCTTTTCCAACACGCATCTTCCCCTTTCCACCAGCATCTGTCATTTTGCCACTCATGTTGATTGCGACAAGATTGTGCACTTAAAATGTGGCAGTAAAAATTGAGAGGTGGTGTAGATTTCAGCGGTGGTCTAGCTTTATTAACAGCAGAATAAACAACAATAATTATCCCTGACAATGCAACTACGGCCCTTAAACTGGCAGCATAAATTGCTAGTATAATGGCTTAGTAACAATGAGTTTCAGTGTGCAATGCAGGCAGACGTGTTGCAAATATCTTTGCACTAGTGGGACAATACAGAAGTCCAACAGCCACGTTTAGGATGCCACTAAGTTCACTCAATGTTTGCTAGTATAATGGCTTAGTAACAATGAGTTTGAGTGTGCAATGCAGGCAGACGTGCTGCAAATATCTTTGCACTAGTGGGACAATACAGAAGTCCAACAGCCACTTTTAGGATGCCACTAAGTTCACTCAGTGTTTGCTAGTATAATGGCTTAGTAACAATGAGTTTGAGTGTGCAATGCAGGCAGACGTGCTGCAAATATCTTTGCACTAGTGGGACAATACAGAAGTCCAACACCCACTTTTAGGATGCCACTAAGTTCACTCAGTGTTTGCTAGTATAATGGCTTAGTAACAATGAGTTTGAGTGTGCAATGCAGGCAGACATGCTGCAAATATCTTTGCACTAGTGGGACAATACAGAAGTCCAACAGCCACGTTTAGGATGCCACTAAGTTCACTCAGTGTTTGCTAGTATAATGGCTTAGTAACAATGAGTTTGAGTGTGCAATGCAGGCAGACATGCTGCAAATATCTTTGCACTAGTGGGACAATACAGAAGTCCAACAGCCACGTTTAGGATGCCACTAAGTTCACTCAGTGTTTGCTAGTATAATGGCTTAGTAACAATGAGTTTGAGTGTGCAAAGGGCAGGCGGGTACAGTGGCAGGTTTGTGGGTCTCTGGGTAGAGGAAAGGAAGCCTGCCTTTCTATCCCTCCTAATGGGGAAATGCAGCGAGGAAATCCCTGACCTTAGCTGCACAGACGCTGTCATCTTGTGTAGCTGTTAAACCCTGTTTTCACGGACCTGTCACCTATGGCTCTGACCCTGCCGGTATTAGCCCTTAAAAGGACTGATAGAAACTTCTATCCCTATTCTGTACAGCGCTGTGTATAGAGCGTACACAGCAGTATCAGAGATAGGAGCTGCGCCAGTGATGACTGACACCAAGGACGCAGAAGGCAGATAATGGCGTGCTGGAGGAAAATGTCCGTTTTTATAATGCAGGGACATGTGACATGGACATCCTATCACACATGCCGTTGCTTCTCTGGCTAAAAGTCCACTTAGCTGTGTGTGTGTCTGGGATTGGCTGACATGCTGGCCCTCCCCACTACACGCGTGCGCTTAGGGAAGGAAGACAAGGAAAAAAAAAAAAAAATGGCGATCGCCATTATACATACAGCGGTCACAGAGTGACTTACACTATTACAGCGGAAAGCCAGCTAGTAATTAGCTTGTCTTTTTGCTGCTAGAACCGTTCTCGAACGTATCTAGAACTATCGAGCTTTAGCAAAAAGCTCGAGTTCTAGTTCGATCTAGAACAGCCCCCAAAATCACTTGAGCCGCGAACTGGAGAACCTCGAACCGCGAACCGCGCTCAACTCTAATAAACACTATACAGGTTTTTATAGTTTTTAAAAGGTTTAGTAAAAATAGAGGGACCAAACCACTAGCATTACCTCTATGGATTGGGCTTATTCACCTCCCTCTTCCTTTTTAGAGGGTTGTTTTTTATTAGGCAGTTTTCCTATTAAATATATGTAATAAATGCTAGAAAACTTACTGTCAGAGGAGATGATCACATCCTCATCTGGGGTCATATTGATGCAAAAATAATGCAAGTTTACATGAGTTTAAAAACTATCAGAAATAAAAGCAAAAAACAGTTGTAGAAACAATGTCTAGATCCATTGGATTCAGGCGTAGAGATGTTGGTGTTTGAGAGGACATCTCTCTTTTCGGCCATGGGTCCATGATGAGCAGCGTCATTTACAATTCTTATTTCATCCTCATGTTTTCCTGTAAGGTGGAAGTTTGAAATTAGTGGTAATAAAATTAAAGCTTTAATGTTAATTAAAGAGTATACATAATATGCAAATTTTTATAACTTCTAAAAGGTATACAGTAAGGTATAAAAGTAGAGGAAGCAAACCACTAGCACTACCTCTATAAATAGGGTTTATTCACCTTCATGCTCCTTTTAGACATTATTTTATTATGCAGTTTTTCTATTAAATATATCTGATAAATGCCTTAGAACTTACTGTCAGAGGAGATGTTCACATTATCATCTGCGTTCATTTTGATTATCACATAACCGGGGTCAGGCAGAGATGTTGATGTTTTTGAGAACATCTCTCTTTTCATCTACGGGTCCATGAGGAGCATCATCATTTACATTAGTGATTTCATCCTCTTGTTCTTCTGTAACACAGAACATTGAAATCAGCAATTCAAAAGTAAAAACTTCCACATTTTCCTTTTTATTTACTTTATCTATAGTTTATTTACTAAAAAGAGAATTATATTAATTGTATATTATACCCATTGGTGCCCCATGATTCAGTTGACAGCAGGATCTAACTAGTAAACAGGCGCAGATGGATGACAGATCCTCTCACGCCTGTTTGTTGCATGTCTGCTGATCAGATCAGCACACATGTGAGGAGAATAATGCAAGCCTGCATTAAAGGGACAGTTATGACCTAGGACGTATAGGTATGTCCTAAGTCATAAAGGGGTTAAAAGACATTTCAGAATGTCACTATAATTACAATGTGGATTGTGTGCATGTAATATAAAAGCCACCAAGAACTATGTGTATGTACATAAATATTAATGTCAGATGGTTAGGTTGATCTTACCGTTAGGGTTGGCCTCACTCTCTCTATCTGTGTCGGTGGAATTTTGGCTTTCAACATCTCTCCTGGATTTATTCTTTTTCAGACATCTTTAAACTGATAAAACAAAAGCCATATTCTGAATTATAAAGAAAAACATTTCTGGACTCTGCACAATGTTATAATGGCTGATATATTTCTATGTGTATTCGCTGTGATGTTTTGGTACGTATGACAATTATTTTATGAGACACTAGATGTCTACACTAGATTGTTCCCTTTTATGGATTGTGTGATAACTTCTATCTTCTTAAGACTTGAATATAGCCCATAAAAAATTATTTACTATATTTACAATTATTTACAATACTTACAATATTTACAATACAATAGTCCCAGGCCCTTAAACTGCCCCATACTGGGCCCCTATGTTCCTCCATTCCAGGCCCCTAAACTGCCCCATACTGGGCGGGCCCCTATGTTCCTCCATCCCAGGTCCCTAAACTGCCGCATCCTGGGCTCCTATACCCACCACTCTGTCCATTCACAGAGGGGAGGAACAAAAAGATTCTTCTCACCTCCCTACACTCCCCTGGTGTCCTCTTGAGGCTTCATATCCGGCGCGGTCAAATGGCCACCCCATCCATCCGAGGCCACACCATGACATCAGAGCATGGCGCATAGCAGTGATGTTTTAAGATGTGATGTGGGCCCATATACATGCATACACATGTAGAGAGGCACACTGAAACATGCAAGGAGATGAGCACACACACACACACACACATACGCAGATGCACTGACATGCAAACGTATGTAGACAAACATACATGCACACATGCCTTCATACTTAGACACACAGATATATGAAGACAGTCAGACAAATGCATGCATATAGACACACAAACACATGCATACAGACATACGCAGACAGGCACACAGATACATGCATACAAATGCACACAGACATGAACACTCATGCAGACAAGCATACACTCATACATATGTAAACACACAGGCATGAACACACAAAGACATGCACACAGACCCGAAGACAGGCACACATGTAGACAAAGAAAAGCGCACATATACGCACGAACACTTACATACATAGACACACAGACAAATGTACAGACATGCTGACACACACACAGACAAGCACACGTACACATATACACATAGGCAGACACATACGCAGAAAAATGTACACACATGCAGACAGGTGCATGTAGACAGACACCTGCACATATTCACACAGACACGCACACATATATAACCACGCAGACAGACGCATGCACACATACACACGCACACATATTTAGACATCCAGACAGGCAAACACATGCACACATATGTAGACACAGGCACACAGACACACACACTTTCATATGTAAACATACAGACAGGCAAACACATGCACAATCACGCACACATATGTAGACAGTCACACACACACACACACACACACTGATATGTAGATATGCAGACAGGCAAACACATTCACAGACACGCACACATATGTAGACATATCCATGCACTCATGCACAGACACGCACACATACATAGGCACAGGCAAAAGCCTGCACACACTGTATGTGATGTGTATGTGGTGTGTGTACGTGGACACACATGTAGTCACATACATGCACACAAAATGCAAATACAGGCTCAAATACAGACACACAGGCACAGGCACACACACACACGTACACAGATACTGTATATACTCATATAAACAGACATATGCACAAACATACACACATATTAGGGAAGCTATTACCTTCCCCTGCTGGTCTCCGGTTTGGCCTGCAGACTCCATTGATCCTCTCCGGCGGGAAGCTGCAGTGCAGGGCGCACTGCGTGACGTCACAGTTAGCAGACACGGCAGCGTCTGTTAACTGTGACACGGCCGGGGCAGCACACGAACAATGGCAGACGCAGTGCAGCCCCGGCAGAAACAGACGGCCCCTGCACAGCCGGTGGTGGAGCCGCCTGGGGCCCCCTTCCCTAGCCCAGCACGCAGATAGCAGCCAGCACTGCATACTCACCTTTCCTTGCCACCGCTCCTCTTTTGCCCGCTGTCTATTCTCTGCCCACCTCAACACGGCGGCGACTTTCGCGCAGTAGTGACGTCACCGCTGTGCTGAGCTCTCAGAGAACAGTCACCATCGGGACAAAAATGAGAAGGGAGTGCTGCGCTCAGTCTCACCATTACTTTTAAATGTATCAGCATCTGTGATGCCGTACATTTGAAAGTGCGATCCTGGGCGGGGGGCCCGGTGCTAGCACTGACACAGCGGGCAGCCACTCCCGGGTCCCTCCAGCTCACTGGCACCATAGCAGTTGCGTGGCCAGTGGTCGGATGGTAATACAACAATTTGTGAATGCAGAGGATTACTTCTTTGATCAAATGCAGCTTTACCATTCAATATGTGAGCTTGGTGTCCAGGAATTTCAGGATTGTTGCATCTCTGCTTCTTAGGTAAATACACAATGCTATATGTCACACTCCTAGCCACATTATTGAGAGGAAAAGTTTTTAAAATTCTTTGCTCGCTTTCTTCATTTTTTAAAAATGTATTACAACTAATGTTGCAGTTTCATTTTATATTTCAGTTTTTTTTTTCCTCCTGGGACATATTGCAGCATCATTTTAACTACTTGACATTTTGGTCAGTAGAGGGCAGCACATTATAAAGCATTTCTAGGCAGCATGGAATTTAGAATGTAGCTATACTTTTTTTTTTTTTTCTGTTTGTTAAAGGGAACCTGTCACCAGTATTGGTGACTATAAAGCCTGCTTTACATGGGACAACCGATCGTACGATTTCACCCGCCCCCGTTGTTTGTGCGTCACGGGCAATTGATTGCCCGTGGCGCACAAACTCGTTAACCCCCCATCACACGTACTTACCTCCCGGGCGACGTCGCTGAGGGCGGTGAACATCCACTTCCTGAAGTGGGAGAGATGTTCGGCGTCACAGCGACGTCACGCGGCGGCCGGCCAATAGAAGCGGAGGGGTGGAGATGAGCGGGACGTAAACATCCTGCCCCCTGTCTTCCTACCACATAGCCGGCGTGAGCCATGGGACGCAAGTAAGCGATGTTCATCTTTCCCGTGGTGTCACACGGAGTGACGTGTGCTGCCACGGGAACGATGAACAACCGGCGCCATGTTTCATAAACGATTTTATGAAACCTAGCGACGAGTACATGACTCACGATTTGTGAGCGATACTGCGTCGCTAGGAGGTGTCACACAGGCCGACGTCGCAAGCGACACCGGATGTGCGTCACAAAAACCGTGAACCCGACGATCTATCGCACGATAGATCGTCTCGTGTAAAGCACCCTTTAGCTGCGGCCACCACCAGTGGGCTCTTATATACAGCATTCTAACATGCTGTATATAAGAGCCCAGGTCGCTGTGTAGAACATAAAAATTACTTTATAATACTTGCCTAACGGTCGTCAGCGTCCTCCTTTTTCAGCCATCTTCGTCCTCCTTCTGAAGCCTGTGTGCATGATGCTTCGTACAGATAAACAGGTCCCATGCAGGTGCACTACAATACTTTGGTGTGCCCTGCTTAGGGTAGATCAACGTGCACCTGCACAGGACCTCAATGTTGGCGAGTGTTGATGATGTAGGACACATCACGCACCCCGGCTACAGAAGAAGGAAGACCAAGATGGCCGAAAGAGGCAGAGGTCGCCGGCATCGAACATCGGAGATGCCCATCTGACCCAACTCCACCGCAGCATTACCGTTAGGTAAGTATTATAAAGTAATATTTATGTTCTACACAGCGGCCTGGGCTCTTATATACACCATGTTAGAATGCTGTATATAAGAGCCCACTGGTGGTGGCCGTAGCTTATAGCCCGAAAAATGTAGAAACTTGAAAAGATATTAAAACAAATTAGGGAATGCAAGAAGGAAGTTGAAGCATAACTTCTTTCAGGTAATTTTTGAAAGAAAAGCAATTATATGATAAAGTACACATGCAATATTTTTGAACACTATACCATACAGTCATATGAAAAAGTTTGGACACCCCTATTAATGTTAACCTTTTTTCTTTATAACAATTTGGCTTTTTGCAACAGCTATTTCAGTTTCATATATCTAATAACTGATGGACTGAGTAATATTTATGGATTGAAATGAGGTTTATTCTACGAACAGAAAATGTGCAATCCGCATTTAAACAAAATTTGACCAGTGCAAAAATATGGGCACCTCAACATAAAAGTGACATTAATATTTTGTAGATCCTCCTTTTGCAAAAATAACAGCCTCTAGTCGCTTCCTGTAGCTTCTAATGAGTTCCTGGATCCTGGATGAAGGTATATTTGACCATTGCTGTTTACAAAACAATTCCAGTTCAGTTAAGTTTGATGGTTGCCGAGCATGGACAGCACGCTTAAATCATCCCACAGATTTTCAATGATATTTAGGTCTGGGGACTGGGATGGCCATTCCAGAACATTGTAATTGTTCCTATGCATGAATGCCTGAGTAGATTTGGAGCGGTGTTTTGGATCATTGTCTTGCTGAAATATCCATCGCCTGCGTAACTTCAACTTCGTCACTGATTCTTGCACATTAGTGTCAAGAATCTGCTGATACTGAGTTGAATCCATGCGACCCTCAACTTTAACAAGATTCCCGGTGCCGGCATTGGCCACACAGCCCCAAAGCATGATGGAACCTCCACCAAATTTTACTGTGGATAGCAAGTGCTTTTCTTGGAATGCCGTGTTTTTTTTGCCTCCATGCATAACGCCTTTTTGTATGACGAAACAACTCAATCTTTGTTTCATCAGTCCACAGGACCTTCTTCCAAAATGTAACTGGCTTGTCCAAATGTGCTTTTGCATACCTCATGCGACTCTGTTTGTGGCGTGCTTGCAGAAGCGGCTTCTTTTGCATCACTCTCCCATACAACTTCTCCTTGTGCAACGTGCGCTGTATTGTTGACCGATGCACATTGACACCATCTGCAGCAAGATGATGCTGCAGGTCTTTGGTGGTGGTCTGTGGATTGTCCTTGACTGTTCTAACCATTCTTCTTCTCTACCTTTCTGATATTTTTCTTGGCCTGCCACTTCTGGGCTTAACAAGAACTGTACCTGTGTTCTTCCATTTCCTTACTATGTTCCTCACAGTGGAAACTGACAGTTTAAATCTCTGAGACAATTTTTTGTATCCTTCCCCTGAACAACTATGTTGAATAATCTTTGTTTTCATATCATTTGAGAGTTGTTTTGAGGAGCCCATGATGCCACTCTTCATAGGAGATTCAAATAGGAGAACAACTTGCAAGTGGCCACCTTAAATACCTTTTCTCATGATTGGATACACCTGCCTATGAAGTTCAAAGCTCAATGAGGTTACAAAACCAATTTAGTGCTTTAGTAAGTCTGTAAAAAGTAGTTAGGAGTGTCAAATCAAGAAATTGATAAGGGTGCCCATACTTTTGCACCAGTCAAATTTTGTTTAAATGTGGATTGCACATTTTCTGTTAATACAATAAACCTCATTTCAATCCATAAATATTACTCAGTTCATCAGTTATTAGATATATGAAACTAAAATAGCTGTTGCAAAAACCCAAATTGTTATAAAGAAAAAAGGTTAACATTAATAGGGGTGCCCAAACTTTTTCATATGACTGTATGTCTTGAATCTTGCATTTTCACCAGTTTTCCCTCTACAGATTCTCTTGCTCATTTTCAGTTCTCTCTGAGCTAGTTGGTAAAAACTAGCTGCTATGATGTCTCCCATACATAGCACACAGAAGAAATTCTGCTCTTCATTCTCTCTGTGGAATGCAGACATAAGCATTAGAGGGGCTGGGGAATCACAGACAGGGAGGAGAAAGCCAGTGTACAGTAAAGTTTTGTGCACAGAAATCTAATTATCAGAAAACTTCAAGTGCTGATTAAAGAAGAGTAACAAAGACAATTTTTTTTAGCAAAGGTATCAATTTAATCAGGATATCAACCCATTACAGCTAGGTCTGAACTTTATGTAACACAATTGTGTTGACAGGTTCTTTTTCAAAGAGAACCTGTCACCAGATTTGGGAACTATAAGCTGCGGCCTCCATGAGTAGGCTCTTATATACTGTATTTTAGAATACTGTATGTAAGAACCCAGGCAGTTCTGTAGAGCGTAAAAAACACTTTTATAATATTCACCTAGGGGATGGTCCGATCGGCGTCACTTCTCTCCGATTGGTCCAGCGCCATCTCTCTGCTGCGAGCCCGTAATCCTTCTATCCAGTCCGTGTGCATTACGTGTCCTACGTCATCCACACAGGTTCGGCATTGCTGTCCTGTGCAGACGCACTTTGATCTGCCCTGCTGAGAGAAGATCAAAGTACTGTAATGCGCAGGTGCGCAAAAAGTTTAAAGACCACCCTACACTACAATACTTTGATTTGTCCTCAGCAGGGCAGATTGAAGTGCGCCTGCACAGGATCGCAATGCTGGCCTGTGTGGATGACGTAGAACACGTCATCCACACTGGCCTGCAAAGAAGGAGGATGGCGCTCACAGCAGAGAGGAGGTGCCAGGACTGGACCGCCCCCTAGGTGAGTATTATAAAAATGTTTTTTATGTTCTACAGAGTGGGCTGGGCTCTTATATATAGTATTCTAAAATCCTGTGTATAAGAGCTGACTGGTGGTAGCTGCAGCTTATAGTCGCCAAATCTGGTGACAGGTTCCATTTAAGGGTTATTCCTCCAGCTCTTCAGCTACCTACCTGTGATTTCCAGTGTTGCACAACCTGCCTGCGTTTTTCAGGGCAACACCTGGCTGCCTGTTAATTCCAGATCTTCAGCTATATACCTCAATGTGGTTTTCAGTATCGCACTACTTGCCTGTGGTCTTTTAAATGTCTACTTGCTGCATGGCTCTTCCACCTCTTCCGCTACCTACCCGCATGCAAATTCCAGTATCGCAGAACCTGCCTATAGTCTTCAGGATGTCTCCTCTTTGCCTGCAGCTTCCAGTTCTTCAGTTATCTACTTGCCTGCGATCTCCAGGACATCTTTAATGGTGTTCAGACTTTCTTGTAATTCTGGAGTCATGTCTTCTAGCTGTTCCCAGTCTTAAGGCTACTTTACACACTGCGATATCGGTCCCGATATCGCTAGTGTGGGTACCCGCCCCCATCTGTTGCGCGACACGGGCAAATCGCTGCCCGTGCCGCACAACAGCCGTGACACATACTTACCTGTCCGGCGATGTCGCTGTGACGGGCGAACCGCCTCCTTTCTAAGGGGGCGGTCCGTGCGGCGTCACAGCGACGTCACTGAAGCGTCACTGAACCGCCGCCCAATAGCAGCGGCGGGGCGGAGATGAACGGGACGTAACATCCCGCCCACCTCCTTCCTTCCTCATAGCGGCTGGGAGGCAGGTAAGGAGAGCTTCCTCGTTCCTGCGGCGTCACACGCAGCGATGTGTGCTGCCGCAGGAACGAGGAACAACTTTGTTACTGCTGAAGTAACGATTTTTAAGAATGGACCCCCATGTCGCCGATTAGCGATTTTGCACGTTTTTGCAACGATGCAAAATCGCTTATCGGTGTCACACGCAACGGCATCGCTAATGCGGCCGGATGTGCGTCACAAAATCCGTGACCCCAACGACTCCGCATTAGCGATGTCGTAGCGTGTAAAGCCCGCTTTAGAGGTCTTTTGTACATGTACGCCTGTGGCATTCAGGATAACAAACATAGTAACATAGTTTCTAAGGCTGAAGGAAGACCTTATGTCCATCTAGTTCAGCCTATTTTTAGTGCAAGTGATCTGCAGTGTTAAACCAGGGGAAGGCAAAAACCCACAGTAGAAGCCAATTTTCTCCACAGTGAAAAAAAATATTTTCCGACTCCTAAGCTGGGTCAACTATCTACCTGTAATATTATGTTATTCATAACCTTTTGCTATCAAAAAACGTATCCATTCCTCTCTTAAATTCATTCAGTGAGCTGGCCTTCACCACTTCCTCAGTAAGAGGAGTTCCAGAGCCTCACTGCTCTTACCGTGAAGAACCCTCTTCTATGCTGGTGCAGAAATTTTCTTTCCTCCAAACGAAGAGAATGCCCCCTTGTTCTTGTCATAGTCCTTGGTACAAACAGATCGTGGGAGAGATCTCTGTATTGCCCTCTGATATACTTGTACATGTTTATTAGGTCTCCCCTAAGTCTTCTCTTTTCTAGAGTAAATAGACCTAATTTTGATAACCTTACTGGGTATTGTAATGCACCCACTCCATTTATTATTTTAGTTGCCCGCCTCTGAACCCTTTCAAGTTCAGTAATGTGACGTCTTTCTTGAGCACCGGCGCCCAAAATAACACACAGTACTCCAAGTGTGGTCTGACGAGTGATTTGTACAGAGGGAGAATTGTGTTTTCATCTCGTGCCCCCAGACCTCTTCTAATGCATCCCATCACACTATTTGCTTTGGTGGCAGCTGCCTGACACTGGGCACTCCAATTTAGCTTCTTATTTACTAAGACGCCTAAAAGGGGCTTTACACGGTAGTGATATCGCTAGCAATTTCTAGCGATATCGAACGTGTAAGTACCCGCCCCCGTCGCGCATGCGATTGTTTGTGATCGCTGCCATAGCGAACATTATCGCTACGGCAGCGTCACACGTACTTATCTGGTCGGCGGCGTCGCTGTGACTGCCGAACAGTCCCTCCTTCAAGGGGGAGGGACGTTCGGCATCACAGCAACGTCACCGCAACGTCACTAAGCGGCCGGCCAATCAAAGCGGAGGGGCGGAGCTGAGCGTGATGTAAACATCCCGCCCACCTTTTCCTTCTGCATTGGGGCCGGCGGCAGGTAAGGAGACGTTCCTCGCTCCTGCGGTGTCACACATAGCGATGTGTGCTGCCGCATGAGCGATGAACCACAACACAAAATAACCCTTACCGATTTTTGAGTTTATGACGACCTCTCCATGGTGAACGATTTTCACCATTTTTGAGGTCGCCTAAGGTCGCTGGTAAGTATCACACGCTGCGATATTGTTAATGACGCCGGATGTGCATCACTAACAATGTGACCCCGACGATAAAACATTAACAATATCGTAGCGTGTAAAGCCCCCTTTAGTCTTTTTCCATATCTGATTTCCCCAGCAGTTTCCCATTTAGTAAGTAATCATAGCATCTGGTTTTCCAGCCCATGTGCATAACCTTACACTTATCTGTGTTAAACCTCATTGGCCATTTTTCAGCCCAATTCTCTAACTTACTCAAATCCATCTGTAGTTGCAAACTGTCCTTCTTTGTGTTAACTAACTTACTTAGTTTTGTATCATCCGCAAATACTGATATTTTACGCTGTAAGCCATCCACAAGATCATTAATAAATATATTAAATAGTAGGGGGCCCAATAGAGAACCCTGTGGCACCCCACTAGTAACACTGGCCCAATCTGAGTATGCACCATTAATAACCACTCTTTGTTTTCTATCACTAATCCAGCTACCTACCCATCTACCCATCAGGATGTCTTCAGTCCATCTGCAGCTTCCATGGTAATTAAACTTTCTACTACCTGTCCGCGCTCTCCAAGAGTTCTCCTGGTTGCCTGCAGCTTCCAGATCTTCAGCTACCTACCTGCCTGCAGTTTCCAATATTGCACAACCTGTCTTCAAGACTTCTCCTTTTTTCCTTCGGCTTAAAGGGAACCTGTCAGCAGAAATTTCGCAATAAAACTAAAAGATTCCCCCTCTGCAGCTCCTAGGCTGCATTCTAGAAAGGTTCCTGTTGCTATTGTGCCCCCTTTGAGACCTAAATAAATACTTTATAAATTCTTACCTTTTTGTATGCAAATTTTGTTTATGGTCACAGGGGAGGGCTGTCTTCCGTCCGTTATTCACCCTCCTGCCACTGTACGCCTCCCCTGCTACATGTGCAGAGAGCAGGGAGCCGCGCACACTGCGCACACTGCTTAGCCCTGGCTCCTTGCTCTCCTAGCTACAGTACACATCGGGTTAATTACCCGATGTGTACTGCAGCTATATGTGCAGAGAGCAGGGAGCTGCGCACACTGCTTAGCGCTGGCTCCTTGCTCTCCTAGCTACAGTACACATTGGGTTAATTAACCCGATGTGTACTGCAGCTACATGTGCAGAGAGCAGGGAGCCGGCACTGGCAGCGAGAGCGGCGGAGGCTGGTAACGAAGGTAAATATCGGGTAACCAGGGAAAGGGCTTCCCTTGGTTACCCGATGTTTATCTTGGTTACAGCTTACCGCAGCTGCCAGATGCCGGCTCCTGCTCCCTGCTCGCTTCATTTCGTCGCTCTCTCGCTGTCACACACAGTGTGTGCGTCACAGCGGGAGAGCGCCTTTGAAGAAAATGAACCAGGGCTGTGTGTAACGAGCAGCGATCTCACAGCAGGGGCCAGATCGCTGCTCAGTGTCACACACAGCGAGATCGCTAATGAGGTCACTGTTGCGTCACCAAAACCGTGACGTAGCAGCGATTTCGGTAGCGATCTCGCTATGTGTGAAGCACCCCTTAGTGTGTTGTTCTGGGTCTATACTGATATCACTGTATTTACATGTAGAGATAACAAGGGATTTGATCAAGGTCAGAGAGCCATGATGTTATACACCTGTTCCTGGTCACTAAACGTTTTTGTGCTCCACGTATAGCTGTACAAGAAGCCTGGCATGCTACGATATGTTGAACTCCCTATACCTATACAACCCCTGGCAAAATTTATCACCTGGCTCTGAGGATGTTCATTCAGTTGTTTACTTTTGTTTAAAAAAAGCAGATCACAGACATGGCACAAAACTAAAGTCATTTCAAATGGCAACTTTCTGGTTTTAAGAAACACTAAAAAAAAAATCATGAAAACATAATGTGCTAGCCAGTAACGGTTAATTTTCAAGACCAAACAGGGGGAAAAATTATGGAATCACTCAATTATGAGGAAAAAAGTATGGAATCACCCTGTAAATTTTCATTCCCAAAAGTAACATCTGCATCAAATAAGATCTGCTTGTTAGTCTGCATCTAAAAAGGAGTGATTATACCTTGGAGAGCTGTTGCATCAACTGGACTGACATGAATCATGGCTCCAAGACGAAAGATGTCAATTGAAACAAAGAAGAGGATTATAAAACTCTTAAAAGAAGGTAAATAATCCCGCAATGTTGCAAGAGATGTTGGTTGTTCACAGTCAGCTGTGTCTAAAATCTGGACCAAATACAAACAACATGGGAAGGTTGTTAAAGGAAAACATACTGGTAGACCAAGAAGAAATCAAAGCATCAAGATAGGAAACTTAAAGCAATATGTCTCCAAAACAGGAAATGCACAACAAAACAAACGAGGAACGAATGGGAGGAAACTGAAGTCAATGTCTGTGACCGAACTGTAAGAAACCGCCTAAAGGAAATAGGATTTACATACAGAAAAGCTAAACAATAAAAAGATGACTGCCTGAAGAGAACATGTAAATTTCCACAGTCATTGATGACATTGGGCTACATGTCAGGTAAAGGCACTGGAGAGATGGCTGTCATTACATCTTCAATAAATACCCAAGTTTACATTGAAATTTTGGACACTTTTCTTATTTCATCAATTGAAAGGATGTTTGGGGATGATGAAATAATTTATCAAGATGATAATACATCCTGCCATAGAGCAAAAACTGAAAACATTCCTTGAAAGAAGACACATAAGGTCAATGTCATGGCCTGCAAATAGTCCGGATCTCAATCCAATTAAAAATCTTTGGTGGAAGTTGAAGAAAATGGTCCATGACAAGGCTCCAACCTGCAAAGCTGATCTGGCAACAGCAATCAGAGAAAGTTGGAGCCAGATTGATGAAGAGTACTGTTTTTCACTCATTAAGTCCATGCCTCAGAGACTGTAAGCTGTTATAAAAGCCGGAGGTGGTGCAACAAAATACTAGTGATGTATTGGAGTGTTCTTTTGTTACTTTGTTTTTCATGATTCCATAATTTTTACCTCAGAATTGAGTGATTCCATAATTTCCCCCCTGTTTGGTCTTGAAAAGTAACCGTTACTGGCTAGCACATTATGTTTTCATGATTTTTTTAGTGTTTCTTAAAGCCAGAAAGTTCAAAGTGATGAGTTCAGGAGGCAGGGCGATAAAGAAGAAATGGCTAGTAAGTTGAGAAGGAAGCAGATTTCTCTGATAAGATACATTACAAAGTTTCTTTTATTCTTCTGTACTATTCCTTTATGCAATGTTTATTGAAAGCACAGTTCTAATTGAAAGCTGTAGTCTCCTTGCCTCTCATTGTACTGAGTACATCTTACTTCTCCACAGTGGCGGACACTAACAGAAGAGGGCGCCTGTGCAGGAACAATGTTTGAGCCCTCTGCAGTGCAATAGCTCCTGATATTGCACAATTCATTCAGTTTTAGAGGCAGAAATAAGCCCCCTGACCTCCTGGGTTCCAGGCTGCACCAATGCTATGTTCACTGCTGCTTGTCCATTTGTAGCTTCACACCTCACTGTGCTAGTAGTCCATCTTGCTTTGACCAAGAAGGATTTGAGCCGTTCTTTGGAGTGGATGGGTTCAGGAGTCAGAGGATGGTGGGGTGGGGAGGAGAACAGTGTCTCCTATGTAGAGAAAGAAGTAGATTTCTCTGGGAAGGTACATTGCAACATTTCATATATTCACTTATACTATTTATTATTTACGTTTATTGGTGACAAAAACATTCAAACTTATGGAAACCCTGTGAATTGTAGAGATAGAAGATATAAATACAAATGTGGGTTATGCTAAAAGGAGATTGCAGAGGTTGAAAGACCTTATCTGTAACATTTACTTACATAATGTCCTCCTTTAGTTAGGGCAGTGGAGATGGCCAACTATCAGTGGTATATTTGTCCACATTTACACTATATACAACAATCTACACTGGATCAAGCTATAACATCTTCTTTCACAAAAAAAAGATACATTATAATTGATTTGTTGCAAAATTTGTATTTTGACTCATTAGCTTCAAGTTATCCCATTTGTATTCTAGTGATCAAGTGTGAAGGGACAGCATCACGAAGAGGACTGCAGCGGAGGCTACAAAAGTCAGACGTGGCTATCAGACCCAGAACATCTGATGCCGGGGTGTAACTGGTGTTCTATGGTCCCCCAAAAAACATTTAAGGGTACTTTGCACACTACGACATCGCAGGTGCGATGTCGGTGGGGTCAAATTGAAAATGACGCACTTCCGGCATCACATGCGACATCGTAGTGTGTAAAGGCTCGATGATACGATTAACGAGCGCAAAAGCGTCGTAATCGTATCACCGGTGCAGCGACGGCGTAATCCATGATTATGCTGATGCGACAGTCCGATGTTGTTCCTCGCTCCTGTGGCAGCACACATCGCTGTGTGTGAAGCCGCAGGAGCGAGGAACATCTCCTACCGGCGTCACTGCGGCTTCCGTAGCATATGCGGAAGGAAGGAGGTGGGCGGGATGTTTACATCCCGCTCATCTCCGCCCCTCCGCTCCTATTGGCCGCCTGCCGTGTGACGTCGCAGTGACGCCGCACGACCCGCCCCCTTTATAAGGAGGCGGGTCGCCGGCCATAGCGACGGTCGCAGGACAGGTGAGTCCATGTGAAGCTGCCATAGCGATAATGTTCGCTACGGCAGCTATCACAAGGATATCGCTGCTGCAACGGGGGCGGGTACTATCGCGCTCGGCATCGCAGAATTGGCCTGCGATGTCGCAGCGTGCAAAGTACCCCTTAGGCAATGACTCCATAGCACCACTAGCTTATTTCCCATTAATGCTGCTAGAGTCTATGTCTGTTCCCATTTATGAAAAGTAAAATATCTCGCTATACTATTAATATTAAAAATGCCCTATTTGTACCTCAATATATTGATAATATTCTATTTGTGCCGCAATATATTAATAATCCCCCTCTGTGCATCCAAATGTTAATAATGCCCCTCTCTGCCTCCGTATATTAATAAAGCCCTATCACTGCCTCTGTATATTAGCATTGCCCCCTCTCTGCCTTCAAATACTGTACTAACAATGCCCCTTTTGTGCCTTCATATAATAATAAATGCCCTATTTGCATCTCAGTATATTAATAATGCCCCTTCTTTACCTCCATATGTTAATAATACCCCCTCTTTACCTCCATGTATTAATAATACTGACTCTCTGCCTAGATATATTAGTAATGCCCCCTCTCTACCTCCATATACTGTCTTAATAATGCCCCCTTTGGGCCTTCATAGATTAACCATGCCCCCTTTTTGCCTCTGTATATTAATGAATGCCCCATTTGTGCATCCATATATTAACAAATCTCCCTTTGTGCCTCAATATTTTAAAGGGAACTTGTCACCAAATTTGGCAACTATAAGCTGCAGCCACCACCAGTAGGCTTTTATATACAGCATTCTAACATGCTGTATATAAGAGCCCAGGCCACTGTGTAAAACGTAAAAATCATTTTATAATACTCACCTAATAGGCGGTGCGGTGCAGACCGGTCGAATGGGTGTCTCAGTTCTCCAGGTCCGGCGCCTCCTCTTTCGGCCATCTTTTCCTGCTTCTTCTGAAGCCTGGGTGGATGACGCATCCTGCATGCTGGATAGTGTGCATGACGTAGGACGCGCTATGCACCCAGGCTTCAGAAGAAGGAGGACGAAGATGGCCGAGAGAGGAGGCGCTAGACTCGGAGAACAGAGATACCCATTCGACCAGTCTGCACCACACCGTCTGTTAGGTGAGTATTATAAAATTGATTTTAACATTCTACATAGCGGCCTAGGCTCTTATATGCAGTATGTTAGAATGCTGTATATATGCACACAGCTTATAGTCGCCAAATCTGGTGACAGGTTTCCTTTAATAACTCTCCTTTGTTCCTGGCTTTAAATATAAATAATTGTATTCCTTTGAGTGAATCCCTACCTCATGTATGTCAATACAAGTCTCGCAACACATCGTATCTTTGTCTAGAATTGAGCGTTTTGTTGCACGAACCTAGTCAATTGTAACGTGTGACATCCCTCATACGATTTTGATGTCTGATGCTATGTGCGCAGGTGTGCGCTCTGCACCGCAGCTTAAAAAAGGTCCGCTTCAGAGCGCAGCTGAAAAGCTGCGTTCTGAAGCGCCTCACAATGCCTGTCATTCACTAATCTCTGTCAGTCGGTCACTATCTCTGTCCCTCACTCTCTGTCCATGTCAGTCTATCCCCCTCTCTCATACTCACCGATCCCCGATCTCCGGCGCGGCGCTGCACGGCATTCACACTGCTCCGGCGGCTTTTACTGTTTTGAAAAAGCCGGCCGCCCATTAAACAATCTCGTATTCCCTGCTTTCCCCGCCCACCGGCACCTATGATTGGTTGCAGTGAGACACGCCCCCACGCTGAGTGACAGGTGTCTCACTGCACCCAATCACAGCAGCCGGTGGGCGTGTCCATACTGTGTAGTGAAATAAATAATTAAATAATTAAAAAAAACGGCGTGCGGTCCCCCCCAATTTTAAAACCAGCCAGATAAAGCCATACGGCTGCAGGCTGGTATTCTCAGGATGGGGAGCTCCACGTTATGGGGAGCCCCCCAGCCTAACAATATCAGCCAACAGCCGCCCAGAATTGCCGCATACATTAGATGCGACAGTTCTGGGACTGTACCCGGCTCTTCCCGATTTGCCCTGGTGCGTTGGCAAATCGGGGTAATAAGGAGTTATTGGCAGCCCATAGCTGCCACTAAATCCTAGATTAATCATGTCAGGCGTCTCCCCGAGAAACCTTCCATGATTAATCTGTAAATTACAGTAAATAAACACACACACACACACGAAAAATCCTTTATTAGAAATAAAAAACACAAACATATACCCTGGTTAACCACTTTAATCAGCCCAAAAAAGCCCTCCATGTCCGGCGTAATCCAGGATGCTCCAGCGTCGCATCCAGCTCTGCTGCATGGAGGTGACCGGAGCTGCAGAATACACAGCCGCTCCTGTCACCTCCACACAGCAACTGATGACAGCTGCGCGATCAGCTGAGCTGTCACTGAGGTTACCCGCTGTCACTGGATCCAGCGGTGGCCGCGGGTAACCTCAGTGACAGCTCAGCTGATCACGCTACTCATCTCATTAGCTGCGTGGAGGTGAGAGGAGCGGCGGTGAGTAGCGCGATCAGCTGAGCTGTCACTGAGGTTACCCGCGGCCACCGCTGGATCCAGTGACAGCGGGTAACCTCAGTGACAGCTCAGCTGATCGCGTGGCTGCCTTCAGTTGCTGTGTGGAGGTGACAGGAGCGGCTGTGTCTGCTGCAGCTCCGGTCACCTCCATGCAGCAGCGCTGGAAGCGACGCTGGACCATCCTGGATTACGCCGGACATGGAGGGCTTTTTTGGGCTGATTAAAGTGGTTAACCAGAGTATATGTTTGTGTTTTTTATTTCTAATAAAGGATTTTTCGGGTGTGTGTGTTTATTTACTGTAATGTACAGATTAATCATGGAGGGTGTCTCATAGACGCCTGACATGTTTAATCTAGGACTTATTGGCAGCCATGGGCTGCCAATAACTCCTTATTACCCCGATTTGCCAACGCACCAGGGCAAATCGGGAAGAGCCGGGTACAGTCCCAGAACTGTCGCATCTAATGTATGCGGCAATTCTGGGCGGCTGTTGGCTGATATTGTTAGGCTGGGGGGCTCCCCATAACGTGGGGCTCCCCATCCTGAGAATACCAGCCTTCAGCCGTATGGCTTTATCTGGCTGGTTTTAAAATTGGGGGGGAACGCACGCCGTTTTTTTTAATTATTTAATTATTTATTTCACTGCACAGTATAGACACGCCCACCGGCTTCTGTGATTGGGTGCAGTGTGACACCTGTCACTCAGCGTGGGGGCGTGTCTCTCTGCAACCAATCATAGGCACCTGTGGGCGGGGTAAGCAGGGAATACGAGATTGTTTAATGGGCGGCCGGCTTTTTCAAAATAGTAAAAGTCGCTGGAGCAGTGTGAATGCCGTGCAGTGCCGGAGATCGGGGATCGGTGATCGGTGAGTATATGAGAGAGGGCTGCTCAATTCAGTTACTCAGGAGTTTAGCGGTCACCGGTGAGTCCTTCACAGGTGACCGCTAATCAGGACGCGACACAGACAGAGCCGCAGCATGACAATGAAGTCGGGTGAAGTTCACCCGAGTTCATTCTGATCGTGCGGCTCTTTCTGTGTCTGCTGTCATCTGCCATTCAGCTCTGCCACATGGCTGTCTGTGTCTGCTGTTAGCGGCCATGTAGCAGAGCTGAATGGCAGATGACATAGTAAAAACGCATCCCTACACATACACACGCTTGTCAAGTCAATAAATAAAAAAAAAAAAAAGGTGCCCAATGCGTACGTCACAGAACACATGATCTAAAGGATCGCACACAAAATTGATCAATTTAACAGACTACTAACGCTCGTGTGACAGCAAATGAACGACCTACGTGCAATCTCATAAGATCCCGCATGCAACCTGGGCGTGTCACATCGCAAATGCGATTGTACAACTAATTTCAATGTGTAAAGCTGGCTTTAAGAAGTTTGTATCTTACTAGAGTAAATTACAGGGCAACGAGCCAAAAGCTCGCTGCTGAGCCATAGGTCTTAACTGCCTTTGTGTCCAGATGCATATACATTTAAGAGCAGTGTATGTATGGGAATTCAGGTGGATACTTTTCTCATGTGGGTCCACTCATGGTTGAACACTCTGCTACTTATCTGGTTACTTCTCCCCTGAAATTAAATATGATTATGCACTTTTGAAGTATAGTCTCCATATCTAATACAGTCCTTTATGCTGTCAATGTCTTGTTCGGTCATCGGTTTCCCCAGGTGTGTTTTTTAAATTAGGAGTGTAGTGGCATAGGAAGTCTGTGGAAAGTCTGAACCATACCTCCTAATATGCCCTCTATGACAGGAAGGCCACAGTTCTGTCACCATTAATGTTAATCCATCCCACATCAGTCAAAAGTATGTGGAGGTCTAGTTAAGACTTTCCAGAGTTTTCCCAGTACCAATGAGTCTGGAGAGTCACTGTTCACTTACATGCAAATATTATATCACCGGAGGTTAGCTGGCTCACCAACAAGACACTCCGCATGATACTGGAGCTTCTTAAAAACAACTTCATTGACCTCACCGTACAGAACCCACAGTTCTACGGCTAAAATCACTTTTTGGGTAAATTCTTTCTTTAGGCTGAAATGCCTCTCACATTCTCCCAAACAATATTTTTGTCTTTAGCTTTCTTATTTCAAAGACAATACTCATCTGCTGCAGTTTTGGTCAGTAGTCTTCTACTGCTAAATAGAAACGCTGCACATCTTGTAGGTCACTTTTACACTGTGTTCCGATCTACATTCAGTGGTCCCGTCGGGGCTTCTACAGTAGTAGAATGGTCTGAGTGTCCACCTCCAGTAAGTGTACAATCCCAAAAATGGTGCAAGACAGAGCACACGGTGACTCTGTCTGCACCATTATAGTTAATGACCCTGTTGGCGCAAACGTCCGAAACTCATTTTGCGGGGGGTTTGGTAGGAATCCCTGACAAGACCATTGAGCGGGGATCGAAATGCAGTGTGAAAGCAGCCTTACTTTCCAGGATCCTCAGCACTGTTTTTAATTAGTTGGCCTCACGTGACATCATCTGTGCATCACGCTGCAATGATCATTCCCCAGCAATGGCTAATCAAAAGCTATGCCAGTGATTCAAGAATGTAAGAGAATTGCAGAGCTCCTATTCAGTGGTAGACCGCCTAACCAATATTACATAGTTACATAGTTACTTAGGTTGAAAAAAGACCTGGGTCCATCTAGTTCAACCTTCCTCCACCAGTTCTACATTTTGTCCATAAGTCATTTATAACCAACAATGTTATTTGTACTGAGGAAATCATCCAGCCCTTTTTTAAAAGACGTTATAGGTTCTGCCATTACTACCTCTTGTGGTAGTGTATTCCACAGTCTGACTGCTCTAACTGTAAAGAACCCTTTCCTATTTAGCTGTCGGAATCGCTTTTCTTCCACTCGCAGTGAATGCCTCCTGGTCCTTAGTACTGTCTTTGGAAGGAATAAGTCATGTGCCAGTCCTGTATGTTGACCACACATGTATTTATACAGTACATATAAATAAGATCTCCTCTGAGACGTCTTTTTTCTAAGCTAAACAGATCTAACTTTTTCAACCTCTCATCATATGGGAGGCCTCCATTCCTTGTAATAGTCTAGTTAGTCGCCTTTGAACTGATTCTACCTTCTGAATGTCCTTCTTAAAATGTGGAGCCCAAAACTGGATCCCATATTTCAGATGTGGCCTTACAAGTGCTTTATAGAGGGGTAACGTTGGGATCGCGGGATCCAATTTCTCTTTTTATACACCCTAAAATCTTGTTTGCTTTAGCACCTGCTGCCTGACATTGAATACTGCTGCTCAGCTTATTTGTAATGAGAATACCCAAGTCCTTCTCCTGTTCTGTAGTCCCGAGTTTACTTCCATTTAATGTATACGCAGCTATAGGATTACTCCGTCCTAGGTGCATTACTTTACATTTATCAACATTAAATCTCATTTGACCAGTATCTGCCCATCCTGACCTCTTATCTTATCTTTTGTAATATTGTACTATCAAGGTCAGTTTTTAGTATTCTACATAGTTTGGTGTCATCTGCAAAGACTGACACTTTACTATCAATCCGATCCACAAGGTCATTAATAAAGAGATTAAAAAGAATCGTTCCTAGCACAGATCCCTGCGGCACCCCACTGCTGACTATAGCCCATTTAGAGAATGTACCATTTATGACTACTCTTTGTTTCCTATCTTTTAGCCAATTCCTTACCCAGTTGCATATAGTTTCCCCCAGTCCTTGCTTCCGGAGCTTCAGTATAAGGCTATTATGTGGTACAGTATCAAATGCCTTTGCAGTATCAAATAAATCAGATCAGCTGCATTACCAATATCCAGATTTACACTTACCCCCTCATAGGACCCCAACAGATTGGTTAGACACGACTTATCAAAATAATACTGAGGTATTGCATAAAGAAGACATCCGAAAGGTTTTCAATTATTTTCATTACAGTGGCTCATCTTCTCTATAAACTATTAAGCACAAGTAAAGGTTACTGGAGTGCCGTGACCTTTTTCAGTACACTCGACCTGTACCAAACTCCGATAATGTCATATTACTATCCTTTAGGGAGGGGCATTCATAGTCCACCTATAACATTGTGATAATATATTTAGGACAAGTGATTCATAAACAGACTGGAGGAAGCATGGACACATGCATATTTGTTCTCAATCAGTAAGCATTTTATATTCTGACTCAAATATTTGTTGGTATTGTTATTTTTTACTTTTGTAATGTAACTGTACTATGTAATCTATACTTTGCCCACTAGAGGGAGAACTTTACTTATATTTCATATTATATAACTACTAATGGCAGCATCTAACAGAAAATCTGGATAAGGGTTGCCTTGATGATGTGTTTAAAGCAATGGTATTGTTAAAATGATATAAATGTAAAGTAGCTTTATGTTAAATAGATATTTAAAGATGAATGATAATTTTGAGGTTTCAACTTTAACTCAAAAAATGTCAAGACAGGAAATCTGCAAATCAAAAAGGTACGTGGAGCCTCTGTTAGGAGTCTCAACACAGAAACCAGCCAGATATCCCTCCGGGAAGGGCCCAGCCAAGGGGTGACTTTTTTTAGGAGACCACCATAACCACCATATTAGGTGGCCCTTTTAGTGAATATCCAACTTTTTGACAAGTTTAAAGATATGACAAGGGAAATACCAAGGCCAGGTATCCATCCACAGACAGCCGTTTCGGGGTATTGCCCCTCATCAGTGTGGAGTAGGATTCTGGCCGGAAAGAATAGACAGGAAATCTATAAGTAAAAATGGAGGACAATGCAGGAGATAACCCCTTCACCAACAGCCTGCATTCACCTTTTTAGACAAAAACACTGACAGCCCTCACCAAACTGCAATGTGAACATGTGCATAACTGAACATGACATAAAATACCAAAAAAGAGACAGTTGCACTCTGAAATGCTAAAGCATAAAACCATGAATGTATGAATATAGATATGCATTACTGCTAAGTAAAATCTAAGAAAAAATGAGATATGTATATTTATAAAATCATGATATTCGTGCTTTAGCATTTCAGAGTGTAAACTGTCTCTTTTTATTGTATTTTATGTCATGTTCAGTTATGCACCTGTTCATATTGCAGTTTGGTGAGTGCCATCAGTCTTTTTGTCTAGATTAAAGGGAACCTGTCAGGTAATTTATGTGTTCTAACCTAGTAGAAGGGTGATGTGTGGCCTAGTAACCCCTTCCTACCTATCCCTGTGTTGTAATAGTGTTTAATGTGCATGTATAAAAATATGTTTTATTACTTATGTGTACCCTATCTAAATGAGCAGGGTCTCTAGCCTCATGGGCGTCACATCTGTACCGCCCCGCGGCCTCGACTGTGACCGCCGAGCCGCTCGGGTCCGGGCTCGTGTGTCGGTGGCTCAAGCTCCTCCGGACCCGGGGGTCATGTCGCTCTGTAAGGGTGTAGTGGCGGTGCAGGGGTGGTGGGGTAGTTGTGTTGTGAAGTTTGTGACGCCGCCCACGGGTTGTGGTGATGGTGGACACCACCGCTGCGGTGAAGGTACGGGGACTCCCGGGAGCGGTGTAGGGGCGCAGCTAGGTGTTGGACACTGGAGGCGCTGGTAAACCAAACGGGGTGACGAACGGGGCCCGCAGTCGGCTGCAGTTTCTCCAGATAGGTTGGTAATGTCCGCCTTTCTCCTGCACCTGTATGTGATCTTGGCTACTGTGCCTGGGCACTGGTAGCCCGTTCCCCGGCGTATATGTGTGGTAGGAGCCCGTTTGCCCGCAGACGCTGGCCCCTTGGATCTCTGGCCTCTGGCGGTGGCTCCTATCCGGATGGGTTGGGCTGTTGCCTTCAATCGGGACTTAGGTGGGAATGAACCCCTGAGGTCCAGACCGCAATCAGTTGATTTGACTATGGTGGTGGCTTATAGCCTAGTTCGGGGTCTGAGTACATTGCCTGGTGCTCCGGTATCCAGTTGGCTCCCCTGCTCGGTTCTGGCGGGCTACTACCCTGTCCCGATCCCTTATGGTTCCACCGGTCGTATACCCGGTCTTCTGCTTCAAAGGCCGAGCCCTGGTCTGTGAGCACCCTTTCCGGGTAGCCGTGCGGTCGGCAGAAGTAGGCCTGGAAGGCTCTGGCTGCGGCACGGCCCGTCAAATCTTTAACTGGGACACCATGAACCTGGAGTAATGGTCCACTATGGTCAGGGCATATGTGTACCCACTTCGGCTGGGCGTGAGCTTGACGTGGTCCAGGGCAACCAACTCTAATGGCTGGTGGGTGACAATCGGCTGAAGGGGGGCCTTCTGGCTGGCCTCATCCCGCCTTCTCAGTGCGCAGGGGCCACATTCTCGACACCAGGCCTCCACAGACTCCCGCATCCCACTCCAGTAGAATCGCTCTCTCAACAACATCTCCAGCTTCTTCCAACCGAAGTGCCCTGTACCATCGTGGTAGGCCTTCAGGACTCTGGGCACACTGGATTGGGGAACCACCACCTGACGAACCTTCTCATGGGTCTTGGGATTGATCATTTCCCGACACAGCTTTACCTGATGCAGGTGAAGCCGGTTTCTCTCCTTCCACAACCGTTGGGCTTCTGAGGGGGCCACGGGATCCATCCTGGAGGAGCCCTGCGCGATCATAGCTTTAATCAGCTGGACCGCAGGCTCCTGATCCTGGGCTTCCTGACACCCCTGGCCGGGCAGCAGGTCAAGGTTCACCTGCTGTTGGTTGGCGCAGGGCTTCTCATCTCGGAGTCGATGAAATGCGGGTAGCTCAATTTCTTCAAGTTCGTCGTTCTCCACCCCGTCATCAGGCAGGTGCGGCATTCGGGACAGCGCATCTGCATTGGTATTCTTGCGGCCGGCCCTGTACTTGATGGTGAAATTGTAGTTGGACAGTCGAGCCATCCACCGCTGCTCCAAGGCACCCAGCTTTGCCGTGTCTAGATGTGTCAACGGATTGTTGTCCGTGTAGGCAGTAAACTTTACCGCTGCGAGGTAATGCTTGAACCTTTCAGTTATTGCCCACACAAGGGCTAAGAAGCACTTCTCTCTTTGGGGGCGGGGCTTCACTTTCGCGCCTCCACTGCTCGGGGAAGACGACTCGAGTGGGAAACTTTCGCGCCCAAGATGGCGGATTTTCAGATTTTTCCGCGGGATGCCGCCGACGAGAACCACAAGGCGCACTTCTACCGGTAAGTAGACTGGTTCTACCCTGTTCGTGACGCCAGAAGAGCCGATGTGTACCGCCCCGCGGCCTCGGCTGAGACCGCCGAGCCGCTCGGGTCCAAGCTCGTGTGTCGGTGGCTCGAGCGCCTCCGGACCCGGAGGTCACGTCACTCTGTAAGGGTGTAGTGGCGGTGCACGCAGGGGTGGTGGGGTAGTTGTGTTGTGAAGTTCGTGACGCCACCCACGGGTTGTGGTGATGGTGGACACCACTGCTGCGGTGAAGGTACGGGGACTCCCGGGAGCGGTGTAGGGGCGCAGCTAGGTGTTGACCCCTCCGTGGGTAGGGGGATGTTGGTCCAGGGGCCCGATTGGCGAGGGGCCGGGGTGCAGGGCGCAGGGTGGCGGTGCAGCGCGGTTCGGTGCCCGAGGGCACTGGTGTACTCACTCTGATACAAGACACTGGAGGCGCTGGTAAACCAAACGGGGTGACGAACGGGGCCCGCTGCCGGCTGCAGTTTCACCAGATAGGTTGGTAATGTCCGCCTTTCTCCTGCACCTGTATGTGATCTTGGCTACTGTGCCTGGGCACTGGTAGCCTGCTCCCCGGCATATATGTGTCATAGGAGCCCGTTTGCCCGCAGACACTGGCCTCTTGGATTTCTGGCCTCTGGCGGTGGCTCCTATCCGGACGGGTTGGGCTGTTGCCTTCAATTGGGACTTAGGTGGGAATGAACCCCTGAGGTCCAGACTGCAATCAGTTGATTTGACTATGGTGGTGGCTTATAGCCTAGTTTGGGGTCTGAGTACCCTGCCTGGTGCTCCGGTATCCAGTTGGCTCCCCGGTTCGGTTCCGGCGGGCCACTACCCTGTCCCGGTCCCTTACGGTTCCACCGGTCATATTCCCGGTCTCCTGCAGGCGGCCACTACCATCTGCCTGCCTGACTGATCTGGGGTCCTAGGCTCCAACCCAGGCCCCAAACAGAACTGAGCTCCTCTCTCTTCCAAACCTCAAACTCAACTCTTTGTCTATCCTGCCTCAGGCCAGCAGACTCCTCGGAGGGCGTGTCTATCCACCTGACTCCGCCCACCTGGTGTGCCTGTCTGACTCTGAGTGAGGCAATCAGGTCTTTTGGTTGACTGATGGTACCTTATTGGGGTGGGGGTGTATGTTGTGTGTGTAATGACCTGTGACCCCTGGGGTGTCCAGGGCGTCACACATCACCCTATGGGCGTTTGCATGTTTTCCGTCGTATCACGCCCCTGTGGGCGTGATACCATGGATTTACATGAGCGACGTCCCGTCGCTCCTTGAGATCCCGCGCGTGCGCACTTACCATTTAATGCAGCCTTGTTATCCGAGTGCTTGCTTCTCATCTTCAGACGTGCACTGCGCATGACTGGAACTGTAGGAGTCTTCTGAGCATGCACAGTGCGCGTCTGAAGACGAGAAGCAAGCACCCGGATAACAAGGCTGCGGGAATGGTAAGTGCGCACGCGTGGGATCTCAAGGAGCAATGGGACATCGCTCATGTAAATCCATGGTATCACGCCCTCAGGGGCATGATACCATAGAAAACATGCAAACGCCCATGGGACGATGTGATGCCCATAGGGCTAGAGCCCCTGCTCATTTACATAGGGTACACATAAGTAATAAAACATACTTTTATTCATACACATTACACACTATTACAACACAGGGATGGGTAGGAAGGGGTTACTAGGCTACACATCACCCTGCTACTAGGTAAATACCTAACACATAAATTTCCTGACAGGTTCCCTTTAATGGGGGTCATGCCTTCTGGCTGTGCACACCTCCCCCACTAGCCACAGGTGATTTTATCCTATATAGCAGACTCTTTCTTGCCCATACACAGGAGGGTTTTAAACCCAGAGAGAGGCTTCAATATAGAGTAGGTACCCAGTTACGAGACATGCCATGACGTGGCGACTGGGCAGATATAAAAAAGGCAGTTATTGTATGCTAAATATCTAATTTTTCTTAGATTTTCCTTAGCAGTAATGCATATCTATATTCATACATTCATGATTTCATGCTTTTTTTTAAAATTCTGACCAGTGTCACTTTATGTGTTAATAACTCTGGAACGCTTGAATGGATCCCAGTGATTTTGAGAATGTTTGTTTTTTCTTCCTGACATATTAGTGGTAAACCTACGACTAAACTTTTTTGTGTTTTTGAGTGAAAATATCTGCATTTTGTCAAAATGTTTGAAAATTTACCAATTTTCAAATATTTATGCCCTTAAACCAAGTGTTATGTCACACAAAATAATTAATAAATAACATTTCCCACATGTCTGCTTTACATCAGCATAATTTTTGAAACATTATTTTTTTATTTAGGAAGTTAGAAGGGCTAAATATTTATCAGCAATTTCTCATTTTTAAAACAAAATTTACAAAACCATTTATAGGGACCACATCACATTTGGAGTAACTTTGAGACGCCTAGGTGACAGACAATGCTGAAGTACCCCAAAATAACCCCATTCTAAACATTGCACCCTACAATCTGCTCAAAACCACATCCAAGAAGTTTATTAACTCTTTAGGTAATTCACAGGAGCTAAAACAATGTGGAAGGAAACAATGAACATTTTACTTTATCCCTCAAAAATGTTACTTTTGTGGATACCACGTCACATTGGGCTAGGCCTCTGAAGTGCCTGATCAGCAGGAATCCCCCACAAGTGGCCCCATTTTACAAAGTACACCCCTCACTGAATTTTTCTAGTAGGGGCAGTGAACATATTGACACTACAGGTACAGTTAGGTCCAGAAATATTTGGACAGTGACACAAGTTTTGTTATTTTAGCTGTTTACAAAAACATGTTCAGAAATACAATTATATATATAATATAGGCTGAAAGTGCACACTCCCAACTGCAATATGAGAGTTTTCACATCCAAATCGGAGAAAGGGTTTAGGAATCATAGCTCTGTAATGCATAGCCTCCTCTTTATAAAGGGACCAAAAGTAATTGGACAAGGGACTCTAAGAGCTGCAATTAACTCTGAAGGCGTCTCCCTCGTTAACCTGCAATCAATGAAGTAGTTAAAAGATCTGGGGTTGATTACAGGTGTGTGGTTTTGCATTTGGAAGCTGTTGCTGTGACCAGACAACATGCGGTCTAAGGAACTCTCAATTGAGGTGAAGCAGAACATCCTGAGGCTGAAAAAAAAGAAAAAATCCATCAGAGAGATAGCAGACATGCTTGGAGTAGCAAAATCAACAGTCGGGTACATTCTGAGAAAAAAGGAATTGACTGGTGAGCTTGGGAACTCAAAAAGGCCAGGGCGTCCACGGATGACAACAGTGGTGGATGATCGCCGCATACTTTCTTTGGTGAAGAAGAACCCATTCACAACATCAACTGAAGTCCAGAACACTCTCAGTGAAGTAGGTGTATCTGTCTCTAAGTCAACAGTAAAGAGAAGACTCCATGAAAGTAAATACAAAGGGTTCACATCTAGATGCAAACCATTCATCAATTCCAAAAATAGACAGGCCAGAGTTAAATTTGCTGAAAAACATCTCATGAAGCCAGCTCAGTTCTGGAAAAGTATTCTATGGACAGATGAGACAAAGATCAACCTGTACCAGAATGATGGGAAGAAAAAAGTTTGGAGAAGAAAGGGAACGGCACATGATCCAAGGCACACCACATCCTCTGTAAAACATGGTGGAGGCAACGTGATGGCATGGGCATGCATGGCTTTCAATGGCACTGGGTCACTTGTGTTTATTGATGACATAACAGCAGACAAGAGTAGCCGGATGAATTCTGAAGTGTACCGGGATATACTTTCAGCCCAGATTCAGCCAAATGCCGCAAAGTTGATCGGACGGCGCTTCATAGTACAGATGGACAATGACCCCAAGCATACAGCCAAAGCTACCCAGGAGTTCATGAGTGCAAAAAAGTGGAACATTCTGCAATGGCCAAGTCAATCACCAGATCTTAACCCAATTGAGCATGCATTTCACTTGCTCAAATCCAGACTTAAGACGGAAAGACCCACAAACAAGCAAGACCTGAAGGCTGCGGCTGTAAAGGCCTAGCAAAGCATTAAGAAGGAGGAAACCCAGCGTTTGGTGATGTCCATGGGTTCCAGACTTAAGGCAGTGATTGCCTCCAAAGGATTCGCAACAAAATATTGAAAATAAAAATATTTTGTTTGGGTTTGGTTTATTTGTCCAATTACTTTTGACTTCCTAAAATGTGGAGTGTTTGTAAAGAAATGTGTACAATTCCTACAATTTCTATCAGATATTTTTGATCAAACCTTAAAATTAAACGTTACAATCTGCACTTGAATTCTGTTGTAGAGGTTTCATTTCAAATCCAATGTGGTGGCATGCAGAGCCCAACTCGCGAAAATTGTGTCACTGTCCAAATATTTCTGGACCTAACTGTATGTCATAAAATGTTATATTATTGGGCAGTGAAGAAAAGATTATTATATTTTTACCACTGCAATGCTGTTTTAGCCCCAGATTTCTAATTTTCACAAGGGGAATAGATAAAAAAGTCCCCATATTGTG
Organism: Anomaloglossus baeobatrachus; assembly: GCF_048569485.1. Taxonomy (NCBI): domain Eukaryota; kingdom Metazoa; phylum Chordata; class Amphibia; order Anura; family Aromobatidae; genus Anomaloglossus; species Anomaloglossus baeobatrachus. The sequence goes on along the minus strand of NC_134355.1, from coordinate 80,313,574 downwards.
TTACACAATTTCTCATGAACGTGGCAATACCCCACATGTGACTGTACAGTACTGTTTGGCTGTATCGGAGAGAAGGAGCGCCATTTGACTTTTGGAGCACAAGTTTTCCTTGAATAACTTGTGAACTCTATTTGCCCAGCCTCTAAATGCCAGGACAGCGGAAACCCCCTTAAGTGATCAAATTTTAGAAATTATACCCTTCTGAGGGTGAAGTGTACGGGTATAGTGATATTTTAGTCTCTGGAAAAAAACTATGGTGTCAAACACAGTTAATGTTGCAGAATTAACAATTGCTAATAAGCCCTTGTAGTGCCCAGTGGGCTTTTTGCACTACAACAATGAGAAAATGTAGACATTAACTATGGTTTAGACACATTGTGGTGCTCAGAAGGGAATGGGCATTTCGATTTGGGAGTGCAGATTTTGCTGTATTTCTTTTTGGGAGGGAGCCATAGCGCTTCTCTAGAATCTTTGTGTGACCGGTAACATGAAAACCTCTCTATTTCCGTTAATAGATGATGGACCTGAGTGGGGACTTGTTTTTTCTGGATTCGGTTGAATGTTACAGTCAGGGCCAAAAATATTTGGACAATGACACAAGTTTTGTTATTTTAGCTGTTTACAAAAACATGTTCAGAAATACAATTATATATATAATATGGGCTGAAAGTGCACACTCCCAGCTGCAATATGAGAGTTTTCACATCCAAATCGGAGAAAGGGTTTAGGAATCATAGCTCTGTAATGCATAGCCTCCTCTTTCTCAAGGGACCAAAAGTAATTGGACAAGGGACTCTATGGGCTGCAATTAACTCTGAAGGCGTCTCCCTCGTTAACCTGTAATCAATGAAGTAGTTAAAAGGTCTGGGGTTGATTACAGGTGTGTGGTTTTGCATTTGGAAGCTGTTGCTGTGACCAGACAACATGCGGTCTAAGGAACTCTCAATTGAGGTGAAACAGAACATCCTGAGGCTGAAAAAAAAGAAAAAATCCATCAGAGAGATAGCAGACATGCTTGGAGTAGCAAAATCAACAGTCGGGTACATTCTGAGAAAAAAGGAATTGACTGGTGAGCTTGGGAACTCAAAAAGGCCTGGGCGTCCACGGATGACAACAGTGGTGGATGATCGCCGCATACTTTCTTTGGTGAAGAAGAACCCGTTCACAACATCAACTGAAGTCCAGAACACTCTCAGTGAAGTAGGTGTATCTGTCTCTAAGTCAACAGTAAAGAGAAAACTCCATGAAAGTAAATACAAAGGGTTCACATCTAGATGCAAACCATTCATCAATTCCAAAAATAGACAGGCCAGAGTTAAATTTGCTGAAAAACACCTCATGAAGCCAGCTCAGTTCTGGAAAAGTATTCTATGGATAGATGAGACAAAGATCAACCTCTACCAGAATGATGGGAAGAAAAAAGTTTGGAGAAGAAAGGGAAAGGCACATGATCCAAGGCACACCACATCCTCTGTAAAACATGGTGGAGGCAACATGATAGCATGGTCATGCATGGCTTTCAATGGCACTGAGTCACTTGTGTTTATTGATGACATAACAGCAGACAAGAGTAGCCGGATGAATTCTGAAGTGTACCGGGATATACTTTCAGCCCAGATTCAGCCAAATGCCGCAAAGTTGATCGGACGGCGCTTCATAGTACAGATGGACAATGACCCCAAGCATACAGCCAAAGCTACCCAGGAGTTCATGAGTGCAAAAAAGTGGTCCATTCTGCAATGGCCAAGTCAATCACCAGATCTTAACCCAATTGAGCATGCATTTCACTTGCTCAAATCCAGACTTAAGATGGAAAGACCCACAAACAAGCAAGACCTGAAGGCTGCGGCTGTAAAGGCCTGGCAAAGCATTAAGGAGGAAGAAACCCAGCGTTTGGTGATGTCCATGGGTTCCAGACTTAAGGCAGTGATTGCCTCCTAAGGATTCGCAACAAAATATTGAAAATAAAAATATTTTGTTTGGGTTTGGTTTATTTGTCCAATTACTTTTGACCTCCTAAAATGTGGAGTGTTTGTAAAGAAATGTGTACAATTCCTACAATTTCTATCGGATATTTTTGTTCAAACCTTCAAATTAAACGTTACAATCTGCACTTGAATTCTGTTGTAGAGGTTTCATTTCAAATCCAATGTGGTGGCATGCAGAGCCCAACTCGCGAAAATTGTGTCACTGTCCAAATATTTCTGGACCTAACTGTATTTGGTGACAGTTTGGATTACAGAACATTTTGGATCAATTCACATATACCCTGTGCTCTATGCTGAGCACTTACATCAGGGTTTCCATCTACATCTCCAAAATACCACATTTCCTTGTGTTCTTTCACCCAAACAAGACTCTTCTGCTTGTTGCCTGTCCTTAGCAGTGGTTTCCTAGCAGCTATTTTACCATGAAGGCCTGCTGCGTAAAGTCTCCTCTTAACAGTTGTTCTAGAGATGAGTCTGCTGCTAGAACTCTGTGTGGCATTGACCTGGTCTCTAATCTAAGCTGCTGTTAACCTGTGATTTCTGAGGCTGGTGACTTGGATAAACTTATCCTCTGTAGCAGAGGTGACTCTTGGTTTTCCTTTCCTGGGGCGATCCTCATGTGAGCCAGTTTCTGTGTAGCGTTTGATGGCTTTGGCCACTGCACTTGGGGAGACTTTCAAAGTTTTCCCATTTTTTCGGACTGACTGACCTTCATTTCTTAAAGTAATGATGGCCACTCATTTTTCTTTATTTAGCTGCTTTTTCTTGCCATAATATAAATTCTAACAGTCTATTCAGTAGGACTATCAGCTGTGTATGCACCAGACGTCTGCACAATACAACTGATGGTCCCAACCCCATTTATAAGGCAAGAAATCACACTTATTAAACCTGACAGGGCACATCTGTGAAGTGAAAACCATTTCCGGTGACTACCTCTTGAAGCTCATCAAGAGAATGCCAAGAGTGTGCAAAGCAGTAATCAAAGCAAAAGGTGGCTATTTTGAAGAACCTAGAATATAAGACATGTTTTCAGTTGTTTCACACTTTTTTGTTAAGTATTTCATTCCACATGTGTTAATTCATAGTTTTGATGCCTTCAATGTGAATCTACAATTTTCAGAGTCATGAAAATAAAGAAAACTCTTTGAATGAGAAAGTGTGTCCAAACTTTTGGTCACTACTGTATTTTAAGGAAGATATTTTTCTTAATAAAGATATAATGTTTTAAAAAAAAAAAATCAAGAAAATGTGGATTGGTCTTTAGAGTCATTTTTTTCTTCTGGATGATATCTCCTATAGGAAGTTTTTTCATTATAATGGTTTGTAAAATGACTGAAATATGAAACCTGTGTGAGCATAGCCTAAGATTATGCTTTTTTGTGCAGCAAAAATAAAGTGCCAAAACTCACCATAGAAACTTAACCATAATTAGTACAATTTACTGTATTTTTCGCTTTACAAGACGCACCTGATTATAAGACACACCCCCAAATTTGGTGAAGGAAAAGAGATTTTTTTTTTTTAATGTTAAATGGGGTCCATCTTATAATGCCAGTGTCCGTCTAACAAATCATATAGGGTATATGTCCCTCATAGCCCCCCATCCTAAAATTAGCCCCTCTTAATCTCGATATGGCCCCCTTATATTGAATATAGCCCCCTTGTGCTGGGACACGTCTCCCTGTGATGCCCATGGCCCCTATAGATGGTACACCTCCCCTGTGTTTGATATGGCCCCCATGTGTGCTGCCCATGGTCCCTATAGATGGCACACCTCCCCTGTGTTAGATATGGCCCCCATGTGTGCTGCCCATGGCCACTATAGATGGCACATCTCCCCTGTGTTAGATATGTCCCCCATGTGTGCTGAGCATGGCCGCTATAGATGGCATATCTCCCCTGTGTTAGATATCGCCCCCATGCTGCTGCCCATAATAAAATAAAACACTCTTTCCTTACCTTCTCAGCGCTGTCCCTCCTCGTGTCTCCCACCTCGCAGTTGAGCTCCGGCTTCCTTACTTCCTGGTTCTTGCTGCCGGTCATGTGATCGGCACGGCAGAGTGATGTCATCTCTGCGTGCCTTATCACAGACAGCAGCAGGAGACCGGAGATCAGCGCTGGAGGTAAGTAAAGCTTTTTTTATTTTACTATGGGCAGCAGCACGGGGGCCATATCTAACACAGGGGGGATCATGTGCGATCAAAGGGAGCACAGGCAGATATAATATGCCCCGCTGCCCCAGCCGCTCAGCGTGATGCAGTTTCAGCACCACGCTGCTGATGGACAGCGGCTGTGCATATTATATGAGCGGGAGCAGGAGATGAAACGCTGCCGCCCGCAGCTGTCACCTGCCCCCAGCACCGCTCAAGAGCGGACCCTGCAGTATATATATATGTACACCCCCCCGTATATTCGGTTTGTAAGACGCACCCCCTACTTTCCTCCAAAATTTGGGGGAACAAAAGTGCGTCTTATAAAGTGAAAAATACGGTAACTGTTTTAATTGTAATTGTAATTTTTTTTAAGAAGATAATTTTTTTAAAAAAATATGGCATGTTGATTAACTTTTATACAATCTGGAGGAGATATCCAAAGCCCACTAGGCTTGGCACCTGTAGGGTTGAAGGTTTCTACTTGCAAGATTTCTCAGCTCGGTCCATGAGTGCCATTCTTGGGGACCAAGGCTGAGGAAGCGTCTGTGTTTACTCTGAAGCATCTGTGAGGTTTTCTAGACTGGTTCCATACACTGATCTCTTTAAATGCAAATCAGAAGTGGGGGCTTTAGAATTACTTCATTCACCATATCTAATGTTGTCTGGTTGTTAAAAGTAAACTGTACATTATAATTATAAAATCCAGTTTATAAACAGTTATCAATGCACTGACTCCTTTGCACATTTCAATTATATTAATAAACTGTAAAATATTCTATAATTTCAAATTGAAAGGGTATAAAGGGTTCAGTGCACTATAATTTATGTATGAAAAATGTTAAATAAATCTCCCAGGGAAATCTATGTCTATGAACACACAAATGTATTTGCCGTATATTTATAAATAGCTCAATTTCAGTATGTCTCATATAAATGTCACTGGATGAATATTTTATGAGTTGTTCCCAAATTGCTAAGAGATTTGTTAATGTTTGCATAATGTTGTGCGGAGATCCCTAAAAAATTGCTCTGTAAACCGTTATTAAAATATGCGGATGGAATACTAGAAATGCCGAGGGAATTATTCCAACTGTACGATTCTATGACTATTTTGAATACTTAACGTCTTATGATAATCTATAATTCGTGGATGTACTGCAATCAAGTACTATTGTTTTGTAGTGCGTGTGATTTGTATGTACTACTGTCTTCCACCTTGTAGATTGTACAGTACCCCTGACACTGAGAACTGGAACCGCATTGCTGGCAACAAGTGATGATAATTTCCCAGGACATGTTGTTTACACACTTAATAGTTGCTGCACGCCATGTAACCTCACATTACACCACAATTACAGATCAATATGAAATTTACTCACATATTTGAAAACCCACAGTTTAAACTGAGTTTGTAATTTTTAAGGCATTCACAGTTTTAAGGAATTTTTACGGGTGGATTGTTAGATAAGAAGGACATTGTTGCTAGTGTCTGAGTTATTGGTCACCAAGGAGCCTCTATACAATTTTCACATGGTGGGCTTTCTGATGATACTAATGTGACGCGCTGGCCTATCAGGTCATCACAGGGTATTGTGCAATCTGCCCTTCTGTGCAATATCCATCTCCTCCTTGGTTACGGGTTCCTCACCTTTGGTGTTGCCAAGAACAAGCTAATCAAAATCCTAGGAACACTCTGCACCACACCCACCAGACACACCAGTGGACAGCCTGAGTGGAATAGGGTTGCCCACTTGGGGGGTTGGTTAAGGGGAGGTCAGGAGTGTTAGGAGACAGTCAGTTGAGTGGTGACTGTAAATACGCTACCTTTTTATCCGAGTGTCCGCGCTACCCTGAGCCCCAGGTCCGGAGATCCCTCGAGCAACCACGGATCCGGATCCGAGCAGCCCCAGCTGCTGTCGCGGGGTCGTCACAGCCTGGAAACTTTGGCATCACTAACAGGATCCGAGCAGGACCCACTTACCTGGGTGACGTGCGCCTTAGAGCCGAAAACCGCAAGTCAAGATTCTTTTTCCCGCCAATTCCGCTATCTTTTCGTGCCAAAACGCCATCTTCCCCGTGAATGCGCGCAAAGCAGAAGCCCCGCCCTTTGTCCAGAGTGTGAGGCCAGAACCGGAAGTTCCCAGAGGGCCACAGCGCGCGAAGGAGTGCTGAGTGAAAACAGAGGGGATATGCTGGAATGTAACTACAGCGGAAGAGAAGCAGGGACGCCAGGACTCTGACATAACGTTCCTGGACAACGCAGAGGAAAGATGACAGAGCTGAGCTGGTTGCCGGAACGTGCTGTTCCCGGGACTGCGACCTGGATTGAGGAGGAGACAGAGCAGCTGTGCAGGAGAATGCGGACGCAATTCCTGTTTATCTTGAATCACTGGAGGGAAGAGATGAGGAGCCTGGTGATGGCGGTGCGAGCCTGTGATATTGAGATCCCACATGAAGAGAGGGTAAGTGGATACCCAGTACCTATTGATTCGCCAAATCTGGCCACAGCGGCTGAGGGATCTGGACCGCCCCCGCTCGCGGTGAGCACTCCACCGTCACCAACCCCGTCCTCGGCGGACGTCAGGCTGCCCACTACAACCTCGGCAGAGGAACCTTTGGTGCATCTAAGTGAAGCTCCCGCTCCAGAGACCCCGGTGCTATCCCTCATCCCCTTCATGACAGTGGTCATCCGGACACCGGCCAGACCAGACCCAGCCACATCACTGGGCCCGTCCTCAGAAGCGGAGCACCCGGACCCTGCAACCCCGGCTGCGGAGCAGTCGGTTCTTTAGTCTGCAGATGCGGAAGTGGAACCTAAAGATCTCCCGGTTCCACTGCCGTGCGCCATTCCGATGGCTGTTGGGGCCGCAAGAATTCATTTAAAGCCAGAGCCAGCTAGGGAGCTGAGGCCGGATGCTGACGCCCCCTACTGGGTATGACACCACCTGCGATTGCAAGCTGAAATAACCACACAAAACTGGCGATGGCGGGAGCTTGCCACACGCAACAGAGAGGAGAAAGAGCAAGTGAGGAGCGCTACTTCACGTGTTAGAGGGCCACAGTGCCTTGGTCTCGTGGATCGGTTTGACCCTGAGCAAGTGTGGGGTTTCATCCAAGAGGCAGGACTCACAGCTAGGGTGTTTGTCTCCCTGCGAGACGTGGCACAGCACCTTCCCCGAGGGCACCCCGAGCGGAATCTCCAACCTGAGAATATGGTCACTTATGCCCGGCATTGCAGAGAGCGTGGCTGGTATGCCCTGGAGGTGACCAAGCATGTGATGCCTGAAGAAGAATTTGTGACGTCGTCGGTAGTACCTAGTTGCAAGGAAGCGTGGCTACGGGACCCGGTAATTTAAGAATGTTGAAAAATGTTGAAAATACCAGTGGTTTAATGATGCCATAGAACTGTTAGGTATCGGTACTTTCGTTTGTTATTTTTCATAGTTTATTTTTCAAATTTTTTCATTTCATAGAAAATGTTAGCAAATATGTGCCTAATTAACTGGTTTTAATGAAAAGAGTGAAAGTTACCAGATTTGCACGAAGATTGACAAAATGTGTACACCCGGTACATGGACTTTGTCGAGTTATATATGTGCCGCCCCGCGTCAGCAGCCGGGGCTGCTTGGATCCGGATCCGGATCCGCGGTGGCTCGAGGGATCTCCGGATTTGGGGGTCGTGGTTACGTGGCCACTCGGAATAAAAGGGGGGAAGATTTACAAGGGAGGATGTGGAAAGTTTGTGACGCCACCCGTGGTGTGTGGTAAGGTGGAGTGCCACTGCTGCAGTTAGGAGTACCTGGTGGTGATATTGGGGGCAGCCTGGTGTTTAACCCCTCCACAGGTAGGGGGGAAATGCCCCGGGACTCAATGGGGAGGTGCCGTTGAGGCGGTAAGGGTCACTTATGTACTCACTCAGTCCAATAATGCTGACACCGACAACTGTGGTAAACCAAAGTTCTTGACACCGCTGCCGCTTGGAGAGAGAACGCTTGGATCCTGTGCTTGTTGGTGTTGCCTGTTAGCCTGTGACCTTTTTCTTGGCACCTTTTCTTCTAACTGGTCCCTTTAGCATAAAACTAGTCGGGTCCCGCTCACCAGTGTGGCTAACTGAGTGAGCTTGCTCTCAGGGTTCACGCTTGGGATTTTCTGGACTATGTAGTGGGAAAGTCCTATCCCCCTCGTTGCGCTAGTACCCAGATTTTGGAGTGGGTGGAGAACGGATCTTGAAGGCTCCGTCCTCGTTGGGTAACTTGCCAGGATGCCTGCAGCTACTTCCTGACCTAGGGTCCACGTACCCAGTCATGCCCTGCCCCCTGCCCGGTGATGGCACAAGGCCGCTGGATGTCCTCCTCGACAGTCTGTGTCCCTTGTCACGATCCCCTGCGACCGGGCCAAGACCAACATCTGCTACCTAGTAGTTCCAAGGAGCCCAGCTCCTGACTTCTTCTCTCTCTGAGGGTCACTCCTTCACTGCCTGTCTCTTGACACTCCTGACCCCCCCTTACCAGCCCCCCAAGTGGGCGACCCTATTCCACTCAGGCCGTCCACTGGTATGTCTGGTGAGTGTGGTGCAGAGTGTACCTAGGATTTTGATTAGCTTTTTCTTGGCAACACCAAAGGTGAGGGACCTGTAACCAAGGAGGAGATGGATATTGCACAGAAGGGCAGATTGCACAATACCCTGTGACGACCTGATAGGCCAGGGCATCACATTCCCCCTTGGTTAAACGTAGCTCGTCCCTGAGCTACAGGACATTAGAGGTTTATTATTATTTTTTTTTTAACTGTGGAAAAAGGTAAGAAAAATTAACCTTTTTATTTACACATACATCCCTCATCAGGGAGGCTTGTCACTTAAATGTTACGCAACATTTTTAAGAGTTCATCTCCTCAACGGTGGGATGCTACCGGTTTGAGTGGTAGCGGAGACTCAACCTGCTCCATTACAGCCTCTTCCCACAACAGTCCAGTCCCAATGTCCCGGATCCCGTTAACCCACCACCCAAACAACCTGACCCACTGCATACCTATGGTTGGTCCGTGACCAAGTTAAGGTCTCGGGCGTTGTGTTAGACGACTCTGGTGGGCACAGGAGGTGCAACTATGTACAATAACACAAGTTCGTGTTGGCCACATCCAGTCCTGTGACCGTAGTCCATTTTTACTATATATATATATATATATATATATATATATATATATACATATATATATATATATATATATAAAAACTCAACAAAGTCCATGTACCAGGTGTACATATCTTAACACTTTTCTTGTAAATCAGATAACTTTCACTCTTTTCATTTAAACTGGTTGATTCGACACTTATTTGCTAACATTTTCTATATGGAAAATAATAAACTATGGAAAACAATAAACGAAAGCACAGATATCTAACAGTTCTATGGCATCATTAAACTACTGGTATTTTTAATATATTTTTTTTTTTTAAACTACCGGGTCCTGTAGCCATGCCTCCTTGCGACTACGTGCTACCGACGCCGGCACAAATTCTTCTTCAGGCATCGCATGCTTGGTCACCTCTAGGGCATACCAGCCCCGCTTGGAGGGTTGGTAAGAGGGGTCAGGAGTGTCAAGAGACAGGCAGTAAAGGAGTGACCCTCGGAGAGAGAGAGGAGGTCAGGATCTGGGCTCCTTGAGACTAATTGATGGCAGACTTTGGTCTGGGCCTGGTAGGAGCTGGACCCTGGTCGCAGGGGATCGTGAAAAGAGGCACGGACTGTCAAGAAGGTCAGCTGACGGCCTTGTGCCATCACCGGGAAAGGGCCAGGGCACAACAGGGTCCGTGAACCCTAGGTCAGGAAGGAGCTTCAGGCGTCCTGACAATTTACCCAACAAGGACGAAGCCTTCAAGATCCGTTCTCCACCCGCTCCAAAATCAGGGTACTAGCGCAACGAGGGGGGTAGGACTTTCCCACTACACATCCAGAAAATCCCAAGCTTGAACCCTGAGAGCAAGCTCACCCAGTTAGTCACACTGGTGAGCCGGACCCGATCAGTTTTATACTTAAGTGACCAACCAGAAACTAGGTGCCAAAGCAAAGGTGACAGACTAACAGGCAACACCAAGGGGTAAGGGATCCAGGCGTGCTCCCTCTCAGCGGCAGCGGTGTCCAGAACTTTGGTTTACCACAGTTGTCAGTGTCAGCGTTATTGAACTGAGTGAGTACACAAGTGACCATTACCGTCCCAACGGCACCTCCCCGTGATCTTCATTGAGTCCCGGGGCATTCCCCCTACCCGTGGAGGGGTTAAACATCTGGCTGCCCACACCATCGCCACCGGGTACTCTCAACTGCAGAGGTGGTACTCCACCTTACCACGAACCACGGGTGGCTTCACGAACTTTCCAGAACATCCCCTGTAAATACTCCCCCTTTTTATCCAAGTGGCCACGTGACCCCGACCCCCGGCTCCAGAGATCCCTTGAACCACCTCGGATCCGGATCCGAGCAGCCCCGGCTGCTGACGCGGGGGCGGCAGACTAAAGTAGCCAACACTAGAGAGGAATGAGATCACATTCAAAAGGATCTAGACACACTCGAACAATGGGCTGAGGAGAACAGAATGTTTTTTAACAGGGACAAATGCAAAGTCCTACATTTGGGTAAAAGAAATGTAAAAAGCATATATAGTATGGGAGTAATACAACAAGGTGATAGCATCGGGGAAAAGGACTTGGGCATAATAGTGTATCCCTGGTTTAACATGAGCCAACAATGTGGAGCTGCAGCTAAAAAGGCCAACAAAATTCTGGGATGTAGCAAGACAAGCATTGAATCTAGATCGAGAGGTAATTATTCCCCTATACTTTTCCCTGGTCAGACCACACCTGGAATACAGTGTACTGTTCTGGGTGCCACATTTCAAGAAAGACCAATATATTGGAGCAAGTCCAGAGAAGAGCAATCAAGATGGTAGAAGGTCTGCAAACCCTGTCATATGAAGAACGGCTAAAAGAACTAGGGATGTTTAGTTTGAAAAAGAGAAGGCTGAGAGAAGACTTAATAGTGGTCTACAAATATCTGAAAGGCAGTCACAGTGCAGAGGGAACTACCCTATTCTCATTAGCACAAGGAAGTACTAGAAGCAATGGGTTGAAACTTAAAGGAAGGAGATTCAGATTAGACATTAGGAAAACCTTTCTGACAGTGAGGTCAGTCAGGGAATGGAACAGGCTACCACGGGAGGTGGTGAGCTCTCTATCAATGGAAATCTTCAAGCGGAAACTGGATAAACATATTGCTGGGATGATTTAGGAAAGCCTGCACTAGCAGGGGGGGCAGGGACCTTGAGGTCTCTTCAAACTCCACCATTCTATGATTCTATGTCAGTATATGACTAGAGATAAGCAAACTTGAAGAGTAAAGTTTGGTGTTTGTTCTGAGTTTGAGTTTGGAGTTCAGGTGCTTTACATATGCTAAGCACTCACTTGAGCATTGGTATGCTCGGGTACGCTCAGTGCTCGGTTCAGTGCGAGCCGCTTGCAGTGTGTGAATGGCTCACACTGGGGGTAACAAGAGTGTTATCAAATGTAGTGTATACACAAAAAAAAATTAGAAATGCCTGCCCTCCCTCCCCCGGAAGTGATCTGTTTATGGCTGGCTGCGTGTAGGTGGACACCTGAACTGCTCAGTCAGTGACTTCCATTAGGGTTCAGGTCAAGTCCGGGTCCCAAACTGAATTTTATCTAAAGTCTGGCTGACCCTGCCGAACCAAACTTCAAAGGGGCCGCTCATCTCTATATATGACCTTAGTTATAAGTGTAGGTAATCCATAGCAATGAACATATTGATTTCCAGTTAATCAAGATTGCCAGAAGTTTACAAAAAAGTTTAATTCAGTGAATCGGCATATTGTGCGGGATTATAGAGGAATGAAAACAATAGTATGCTTCCCACCCGTTAGCCTTCTCCACAATACTCCCACTGCTGGTGTTCATCTGACTGATTCTCCTGTCTTCTTTTAGCTCCTAAACCTAAGTTCCTACGATGAGCATTTGGTGAGTTTTTGATGTTGAAGACTTTCTGCACCATTTCTTCACCTATTATGTAAATTAGGCTACTTGCATTTTTTCCAAGTATTTTTATCATGTTCTTGATGCTGCATTTTTTTTTATGTCATGTTTTTAATAAACCTGCTTTGTTTTTGACACTTACTGGTATTTGGCGTTGACAAAATTTCAATGATACAGTCATACGCGGATTACATATATTTTTGATGCATTTCTGCAATGCTTAAACGTACTGAAAACAAGTGTGTGTTTTTTTATCTGCGGATTTTCTACATCTTATGCAAGTCAACGAGAAAACTGCGCAATAAAATTCAGCATTCCTGCAAGAGACATTCACATGTTAAAGATTTGAAATATTCACTGCAACTCAGTTTATGCCGAGATAAAAAGAAGCAGAGTGGGCAGGATATTTCTATATATGCCATCCACTGTGCTGGAACTGTAAAGGGCCATTTACATGCTGCGACATCGCTAACGATATATCGTCGGGGTCACGGTGTTTGTGACGCATATCCGGCGTCGTTAGCGACATCGCAGCATGTGACAGGCTGGAGCGACCTTAAACGATCGCAAAATAGGCAAAAATCGTTTGTCTGTGAGAGGTCGTTTATTTATGAAAAATCGTTGTCTGGTCAGTAGCGATGTTGTTCCTCGTTCCTGCGGCATGACACATCGCTGTGTGTGACACCGCAGGAGCAACGAACATCTCCTTACCTCCGTCCACCGGCAATGAGGAAAGAAGGAGGTGGGCAGCATGTTCCAGCCGCTCATCTCCGCCCCTTCTCTGCTATTGGACGGCTGCCGTGTGACGTCGCTGTGACGCCGCACGAACCACCCCCTTAGAAAGGAGGCGGTTCGCTGGCAACAGCGACGTCGCAAGGAAGGTAAGTCCATGTGACGGAAGTTAGCAATGTTGTGCGCCACAGGCAGCAATTTGCCCGTGACGCACAACCGACGGGGGCGTGTACGCTCGTTAGCGGTATCGGTAATGATATCGCAGCAGCGTGTAAAGTACCCTTTAGACTGTGTGAATTTTTAGTGATTTTTTAAAATATCATTCTTTTTTATTTAGTGTAAACTGACCTGCAGCATGTGTTTCAAATTTGCAACACGTCAATGTCTGTTGCGGGTGTGCTGAGTTTTATGAGCAGATTTTTCCCATAGATTTGCTTTAGAGGTGGTAAATCCACAGATAAACACTGCACGTATTTTTATTGCATTTCCGATGCGGAAATGCTTAAAAACATACATGATCTGCACCTAAAGATGCATGCCCACGATCAGTGTTTGCAGCGTTTTAGACGCAGCATATGTCAGCTGCATCTAAAACACTGCGTTGTACAGTGAGAGCACAGTGTACTGGTGTTTCTAGAAATCCTGTGCCCACTGTGCTTCTTTTTTTCCGCAGCAAACACTGACCTGCAGTGCGTGTTTCCAGACCGCAGTATGTCAATTTTTTGCTGCGGATTCGCATGAGTCCCCTGTGTGGGCACAGGCAGCTGCGGTCTCCTGTGTTCTCCTGCGGAGGAGACATACGGCCCTGCAGATCAGGACTTGCTGTGTTCTGAACGCAGCGAATCCTGATCGTGGGCATTTACCCTAAGTATAAGAATACAGTTTTGTTAAAGCCAAATACCAGGAAGTATCAAAAACAAAGCAGCTTTGTTTAAAAGATGATATACCAAAAAAGAGGGAAAAAATGCAGCGTAAAATAAAAGGGGTAAAAATATATGTAAAAGAACACAAGTAACCTCATTTACATAAAAGGTGCAGAAATTCTGCAACATCAAAAACTCAACAAAAGTTCATCATTGGAATTTAGCCTCCAGCTTTAGTTTACTTTAGCCTAGGTCTTTCATTCACTTGGCTCCACTTGCTATATATGACGTGACACAATGACAAGTATTTTACCCCATATGATGTCAAGAGACCTACTTTACATAAGACCTAGCCAGATGTGGCAGGAGGCCTATAACGAAGACAGAAATGTTGGAGCCATGCTGGCAGGCAGTAGTGGCTGTGCTCTTAGGGGTTTCCAGGCTTTAGCACGGCCGGCGGTAAACCCAATGCCTCCTAGTCTCTGCTCCAAATGAGAGGGGATGTGTGTCTTCCATCCTGCATTTCATTCTCCCTCTGACACAATAACCGACACATGGGGAAGTTCTTCATTTCCAACGTAACTTTACTTATAACAACAGTCTTCGCCCCTAATCCAACACCACTTTCATTAATTTCAGTTTCCATATTCTTCACCCCCAATCTAACACCATCTCATTTGGCTTTCAAGTTACACGTATCGGTCCCACAGGGGTTCCTTACACACTTTACGGTTATGATTATGTGAAGCCCCACCGGTGTTGTGTCGGTGCATTACCTTCAGGGACTCCACTCAGCTGGATCCTGTCACAGATAGGAAATCTTCTATTTGTCGTGACGCCACTCTCAGAATTGCGGTCAGTGGGGACCGCCACTGCAGGTTAGGGGTGCCTGGGGCTGATGGTATGTGCAGTCAGGTGTAGTAGCCTCCTGAGAGTGAGGCATGCCCCAGGGTCCTGTGTAGATGTGTAGAACTACAAGGCGCAGAATAACTCCACACAAGCAGGATGTCTTTCAGGGGTTTTACTCACAGTTGATGGCAGGGTGAGTAACCCGGGCGTAGCTGGGATGAACCAGGCTGGAACCAGGTGTCCTGCGGGCTGACTGATGAGGGTGACTACCGACTCGTCTTCCTTAGCCCTTTGTGTTTGGGGTAACCCCGACTTTTAGTCCCTATGGGGGTCACCCAGGGAAGTTGCTGAAGCCTCTCTCCCCTTCGTTTGTCCGTTTGCTTGTAGCCTGGGCCAGGACACTCCGGCTGCTTGCCTCCTGTGAACTATGGGCCCTAACTGTGGCTACGTGGCTGCGGCTTTTGGGTGTTGTGGTGTGGGCTTTGAGGGCCCCACACCACAACACCCAAAAGCCGCAGCCACGTAGCCACAGTTAGGGCCCATAGTTCACAGGAGGCAAGCAGCCGGAGTGTCCTGGCCCAGGCTACAAGCAAACGGACAAACGAAGGGGAGAGAGGCTTCAGCAACTTCCCTGGGTGACCCCCATAGGGACTAAAAGTCGGGGTTACCCCAAACACAAAGGGCTAAGGAAGGCGAGTCGGTAGTCACCCTCATCAGTCAGCCCGCAGGACACCTGGTTCCAGCCTGGTTCATCCCAGCTACGCCCGGGTTACTCACCCTGCCATCAACTGTGAGTAAAACCCCTGAAAGACATCCTGCTTGTGTGGAGTTATTCTGCGCCTTGTAGTTCTACACATCTACACAGGACCCTGGGGCATGCCTCACTCTCAGGAGGCTACTACACCTGACTGCACATACCATCAGCCCCAGGCACCCCTAACCTGCAGTGGCGGTCCCCACTGACCGCAATTCTGAGAGTGGCGTCACGACAAATAGAAGATTTCCTATCTGTGACAGGATCCAGCTGAGTGGAGTCCCTGAAGGTAATGCACCGACACAACACCGGTGGGGCTTCACATCTGGCGTCACGAACAATTATACGACACACTTTGGTGGCTGGACGCTTCCTGTCACCCGGGTACCATCGGGCACTCCTAGGCCCATCATCCCCCTTGTCAGCGTCACGCACGTAGTCTGGATCGTGCCATCTCCTGGGTCCCATCATCCCACCCATAGGGATGAGGCCCACAGTGTCTTCTTCCCCAGGCTAACTGCTTCAGGCCAGGACCAGACCTACCCTTCTCCAGAGGGGGCAACTGGCCTTCAGCTGCCAGGAGGGTTCTTCAGGTAAATGCAGCAGGGAACGGTCGCCTTCCCGACCGGCTGGATGAAACCCACAGCAAGGGACATGGTTAGACAAATCCTACTGTGCTGCCCCCGTGGAAGCAGCCAAGCTGCTCGGATCTGGGTTCTCGGTGGCTCGAGGGTCTCTGGACCCGGGGGTCATGCGGCCTCTCGAATAAAGGGGGATATTTACAAGGGATTATATAGGTCGCGATGCCACCCGTGGTGCGCCATAACTGGGGTGAATACCGTCGCTGCCGTTGGTTAGTATCCGGGGTAATGACGGGGGCAGCCAGGTGTTGTAACCCTCCACGGGTAGGGGGGAAGGCCCCGGGACTTGGTGTGGGGAATAAGGCTGTGGGTTGCAGGGGTCGCTCTTGTACTCACTCAGTCCATTAAGCAGACACCGACAACTGGGTAAACCAAGTTTCTGGACACGGCTGCTGCTGAGGGGAGTTAGTTAGGGTCCCGTCCACAATGGTGATGCCTGGTGATTCGTGACCTGCCTCTTGGCACTAAGTTTACTTCTCTGGTGGTCCCGGTAGTATGGAACTTGCCGGGTCCCACTCCACACTATGGATAAGTGTGGGAGCTTGCTCTCAGGGCTCACGCTTGAGATTTTCTGGACCGTTTTGGATGGAAAGTCCTATCCCCCTCGTTGCACTAATGCCCCGATTCTGGAGTGGTTCAGAACGAATCTTGAAGGCTCCATTCTCCATGGGTAAATTATCGGGTTTCCTGCAGCTACTCCCTGACCTAGGGTCCACGTACCCCGTCATGCCTCGGTCCCGGACCGGTGATGGTGCATGGCTGCTGGCTGACCTGCTCGACAGATCCGAGCCCCTTGTCACGATTCCCTGCGATCGGGGGTCCGACTCCTCTAGGCCCAGACCACTGTCTGCAACCTAGACAGCTTTTGTACGGGAGTCACCACTCCCGACCTCCTTAGAGCTCCTCACAGCTTGAGGGCTACTTCCCAACTCTCTCTCCACTCACAGACTGACTACACTCCTCACTTCCCCTCCCTGACCGCCCCCCCAGGTGGGCGACTCTATTCCACTCATGCCATCCACTGGTGTGCCTGGTGGGTGTGGTGCAAGGTGTATCTAGGATTTGATTTGCTGTTGGAGGCAACACCATTTGGTTAGGGACCCATAACCAAGAAGGAGGTGGATACTGCATGGGAGGGTAGATTGTGCAATACCTTGTGACGACCTGATAGTCCAGGGGTGTCACACTACGATTTCAGGATCCCACGTTCCACTGGTCCAGGAGTGACCCTTAGGGTCTTACAATTCTCTCTAACAATGGGACTACTCCTCACAACTACCACGGGTGTGGCATCTCTCCTTTCTGGGGGAATCTCCTGTCCTTGGCTCACCACCCCGGATTTTTGTAGGTCTATCTCTACCCTCACTAACCCTTTCCTATCTTATCCCTAGAACGCATATTGGGGGCCTTGTAGGCCCCATGCTTACATTTTTGCTATTATCTGCAAAATTACTTTTAGTTAGAATTTTGAAACTCCAGGTATTCCTCAAGTATGTCACTGTTGATAATATCCAGTTGTTCATATAATTTTTTTCATAGGCATTTTGGTGTAACAATGCTTGTTTGGTGAAAACTATATCTGTACGGATTGGGGGCCTTTTGCCCCCGCTATTTTTATCATGTTCTCAGTAGTGTTTGTGTCTCAAGTTACTTTATTTGTACTCAGTAATGCTGGTGGAGGGGCCAGGGTGTGGATAATAACATGTGAGGATGTCATGTGATTTTTGGAGGGAGTGATAAGGGCATATATGATATGATATGAGGAAATTAGAAGACTCATTCGCTTTGATGATAAGCGAACTCGTGCAGCGAGGTTTGAAACAAACAAATTAGCCCCTATTAGATATATCTGGAACATATTTATGAAAAATTGCACAAAACTTTACAATCCTAGTACTAATATTACTGTAGATGAGCAACTTGTACCGTTCAGAGGACGCTGCAAGTTCATACAATACATGCCCAGCAAGCTAGACAAGTACGAAATAAAAATCTTCTGGATGTGTGATTCTGCAAATTATTATGGCATAAATGGCGTAATCTACTGTGGCAAAGAAGTTGGTGCACCAGTACAGAAGGATCTGGGGTCTGCAATAGTCAAAACTCTTGCTGTTCCAATATTCAATTCAGGTAGAAACATCACCATGGACAATTATTTCACCAATTTTGAACTAGGCAATTTTCTGCTTGCAAAAGCTATTACACTTGCTGGTACTATAAAGCAAAACAGACGAGAAATTCCAGCAGCATTCAAACACAATCGTCAGCGAGCACTTTATGAGAGTGTCTTTGGATTCAATAACAAAGCGACTTTGGTATCTTACAAGGCGAAGAAGGAGAAATCTGTGATTTTACTCAGTACCATGCATCACGATTGCAGTGTTGACAGCAATGACAAAAAATTGAAAACCTAAATCATCCTGCATTACAATACAACAAAAGGAGGTGTAGATAAAATGGATGAGATGGTGGGAGAATATTCGTGTAAGAGGCAAACAAAACGATAGCCTGTAGTACTATTTTCAAATATGCTTGATGTAGCAGCCCTAAATTCATTCATTATTTATACAGAAACTCATCTGGAATTTCATGCAAAGTGGAAGGACAGAAGACGCATATTCTTGAAGGACCTTTGTCATGAACTTGTAATGCCTCACATGATAGAGCGAAGGAACTTGAAATTCTTGCCAAAGCAAACTAAAGAAGCAATGAAACGGTGTAGCGTACAGTTTCAGAGAGGAAAACTGAGCGATATTGTTCCACTTCTAAGGAAAATGTTTGCAAAGAACACTCTTCTGAAAAAATAACATGTCAGAATTGTTTGGAAGACTAATATAATAGAAAAGAAAGTTAGAATACAAATGTAGCTGCAGCTAGTTTGCTATAGATTTCTATGCGTTTTTGTGTGTGTTTTCATATCTTTGTGTGAAATTTGGAAAAAAAAAAATTTTTTTGGTGTTTTCTGTGAAAAATTATAATTAAAATTTTGTCCACTATTCATATTTTATTTAGCAATTTTGAAATAAACTTGTGAAAGTTATTTAAGTGTTTTTCTATATTATTTGCACTGGAGCCTAAAAGGCCCCCAATACGTTAATATGTATATTTTTAATGTCATGCGTTCTAGGATTACAGGACCAGGGAAGCTACCGAGCACACACTGGAGCCATCTTGTTGCCGTTTACCAAAATACATTAAGGACCAATTGTATAGGTTACAGTCTGCAGGTCTGGGGTGGGTTGAGCCCTGGACCCCCTTACAGAAGTCGGAAGATAAAAGAAAAAAAAGAGCTAATCAGAGGAATGCTGCCAATAGGACAGGTTTGGGGAGGGCCAAGGAGAGGTGAGTATAATAGGGTTTTTTTAACACTTCCTGAGTATCTCATAGAATTTATTCAATGTGAATAGAATTTTCCCCTAATTGAGTAAATCTGCCCTAATAGAATTGAAGCAAATTTGTTTGACTCTAATAATTAGATAATGCCATGACCAGCTGAGGGAGGATCCTAGGGTCGTGATCTCTGTGTTATCAGACCCTTAACATATGTAAATAAACACATGTACTGCATGCGGCTTGGTTCAAATGGTCACAGCAGCCTTTTATTGCCTATTATTTACATACGAACACCTTGGGGACGCCGTCCAACGGGCGACCCCAACCAACAACATAAAGGTAACAATAGACAATACAATTCCACATGACCCCTCGGGGCAGGCCCAGTCCATGAACTACTACTCCCACTATCCCTGGCCGCAACACACCGACCCAGGGATGAGGTACCAATCACCCACGGATTGACACTCCACACTTTAGCAGAACCCCGTGCCTGCAACTTCCGGAACCGAGAGCCACCATAAAAAGACGATGACTCCCGGTCCAGTTACCAATCAGTTCCAAACCTCTGGACCAGACCTACCCCCCGCTGCTGTGACAAATACCACCCCAACTTCCAAACAACGTCCCCCAAACAACAACACAAAGGGAGGGTGGGCGGGGATCGTTCAGTGTCCGGAAGAAGAGAGGAGGTAACCCCTTAGAGTTCCCAGACTAACCCTTTCCCTACTCCTCCTCTTCCTCCCCAGCAGAACCACCCACTAAAGCAATATTTGGCATTCGTTGCACACTGTCCCTATTAACCCCATCACTCCCTCACCTTCCCCCTGGTCATCTCGCCCCTCCACCCCAGGGGTTCCATGGCTTTCTTGACCAGCGGATGGAGGATTCTCTGGTCGTGATGTCTGTGTTATCAAACCTTTAACATATGTAAATAAACACACGTACTGCATTCGACTTGGTTCAAATGGCCACAGCAGCCTTTTATTGCCTATTATTTACATACTAACACCTTGGGGATGCCGTTCAAGGGGCTACCACAACCAACAACATAAAGGTAACAATAGACAATACAATTCCACATGACTCCCCAGGGTAGGCCCAGTCCATGAACTACTACTTCCTGCAACACACCGACCCAGGGATGAGGTACCAATCACCCATGGATTGACACCCCACACTTTAGCAGAACCCCGTGCCTCCCAGTCCCGGAACCAAGAGCTACCATACCAAGACAATGACTCCCGGTCCAGTTACCAATCACTTCCAAACCTTTGGACCAGACCTACCCCCCGCCACAGGACAGACCACGTGACACCTTACGTGGCCTGGACCCGCCACACACCAAAAGCTCGCTCCACACCATCCTGCAGGCACAACTCCCATAAATCCGCACCGATGTTGTTGAGATGCACACCATCACCCCTCCGAAACTGCCAATTTGGCGACTCCAACTCTCTGTGCCTCACCACAATCTCACCATTCCTGGTCACAAACCGTGCCACCTCCCGGTTCACCTGGGCCCTAGCCTTATTAACCTTGTCTATCGACCGAGCCCCCCTCCACGACAACCTGGCCACTATGTCAGACCACACAACAATCAATCCCGGGTACTGCTTCCACAACCGCAGCAAGTCAATTTTGATATCACGGATCAGATCCCGCGACGCCCGGACACCCAAATCGTTACCTCCCACATGTAACACCATCCCGTCTGGAGGCCGTTCCATATTACAATGAAACCGAAATTCCGGGACCACCCTGCACCACTCCATGCCCTAGACACCGATCCACCGAACTGCCGCCTGTGCACGATCCAGACCTAGTTGCCGACCGGTCGAGCGAACCTCAGCCCGACGGGCACCCCAAAAGACAAAGGAATGCCCCAAAATCCATATCAGGCACACCCCTACAACAAAGTGAAGCAAAAAAAACAAAAACAAAACAATATTATAACATCAATAGAACAAAACTCATAATTACCACCTCTGTATTTGTCTTTTTTTTTAACTATTTAAAACAGTTAGTCCACAGTCACCCAACCCCAAATTACCATATTGCTATAACAACTGCGGTCGCACATACCGCCGAAAACAAGAGGATTCCCACCTGCCAATGCGCTTTACCACCTCATCCACAAGCCCCCACCGTGAGGCCTCCGTAGCTGCACCAATCCAAAAGGAATTGGACCCGAAATCCTCTGGGCGCTCCCCCATTCCACGTAAACTTTTCCGCAGAATCGCCACAAATTGAAATCTTGACAAGAAAGACTCATCCCTATGCCGCAAAAACGGTCCCGGCCGGCCCCCCCTCATGGCCAAAAATCTCTCCACTAGCCGCACCGGGCACAACTCCTCCCCTGGAACCGCGTATAACACAACCAACCTACCGCGACCCAACTGATCCGTTTTTGACCGACGAATCCGACATTCCACCTGACTACTGCCCACATGCACTTCCTTGAGCATCAGTCTGCCACCCGTCACCCTGGATGGGCTTACCAGCTCTCCGATCCGGAAAGCCCCATAAAAAGCAAGGTCGAAAGCCGTTGTAAACAAAACCGTCTCATAAGCCGACGCACAAATGCCACTCAGGCCACCCACCAACAGCGTCAACAAACCAAACGATATAGGTCGCCTCTCATCCCTTTCCTGTACACCGCGGTGAAAACCCCGCAAAGCCTGCCTAACCCGAAAATCCTGAGAAACATCCCACTCCCCCCTCATGTTTAACCAAAACGTCACCGCCGCCACTCGATGAGCCATGGCCGACGCTGATCGTCCGACCGAGAAATCAGTACTCACCACTGACAATAATGCCACCAAATGATCCACTCCTTCCCCTTCAAACATCGATTCCAACAACTCCTCCCATTCAGCCTACACCTTGGCATAATGGCACCAAGTCACCTCGGTCACCAAATTCCGGATCAAGTCCGAGATCACAGCCTCACCAGATTCCACAATTCCTCTGGACACTCCACTCTGACCTCATCCGCCCATGGCAACAGCGCCCAAAACCTGCTGAACTGAAAACGTGACAAAGTATCAGCCACCCCATTGTCAACTCCTGGAACATGTCTCGCCACCACCTGTACATTCTGCTGCACACATCTCAACACCAAATGCCGCAAATACACCACTACCGGCTCTGATTTCGCAGACATATTGTTAATAGAATGCACCTCTGCCTGGTTATCACAATGGAAGCACACCTTCCTCCCGGCAAAGTGCGACCCCCATAACTCAACCGCCACTACGATGGGAAATAATTCCAACAGAGCCAAATTCCTAACCAGCATGTTCTCACACCATGCCGCCGGCCACTGACCCGCACACCAGTGACCCCGAAAGACCGCCCCAAACCTGTCCGACCCAGCCGCATCCATGTACAGCTGTAACGCCCCGTTAGACGCCACCTTCTCCATCACAAATGCCCGGCCATTAAAACACTGCAAGAAATTATCCCATACCATAAGATCTTCCTTGATTGCCTTCGTGATTCACACAAAATGAGCCGGGGACCTCACACCTGCTGTAGCCGTCGCCAGCCACCTCGAAAATACTCTCCCCATCAGCATAATCCTGCAAGCGAAATTCAATTTACCCAGGAAGGACTGCACCACTTTAAGCCGCATCTTCTTTGCCGCTTTCACCCCTTCCACCGCAGCCCTCAAAACACGAACCTTCTCCTCCGGCACCTACATTCCATAGCAATGAAATCAATCTCAATCCCTAGAAAACGCATTACTGGCGTCGGGCCTTCCGTCTTGTCCGGTGCCAAAGGAATTCTGAAGCTGCTCGCAACTTTTTGCAATGAAAATAGCAACCCCGCACAAACCATCGAACCCGCCGGCCCGACACAAAAGAAATCGTCCAAATAATGAATAATGGACGTAAGCCCGGACACATCCCGCACCACCCACTCTACAAATGAACTAAACGCCTCAAAATAAGAACATGAAATCGAACAGCCCATTGGCAAACAACAATCAACATAATTACTAGAGTTGAGCACGGTTTGTGGTTCGTGGTTCTCCAGTTCGCGGTTCAAATGATTTTGGGGGCTGTTCTAGATCGAACTAGAACTCAAGCTTTTTGCTAAAGCTCGATAGTTCTAGTTACGTTCGAGAACGGTTCTAGCAGCAAAAAGCCAAGTTAATTACTAGCTGGCTTTCCGCTGTAATAGTGTAAGTCACTCTGTGACTCACACTATTATGAAATTTCAGCGTATAGTGTGCGGGAACAGCGCATTCAGATCACTGCTGCTGGGATAATCGCCATTTTTTTTTCCCCTTGTCTTCCTTCCCTAAGCGCGCGCGTGTAGTGGGGCGGGCCAGCATGTCAGCCAATCCCAGACACACACACAGCTAAGTGGACTTTTAGCCAGAGAAGCAACGGCATGTGTGATAGGATGTCCATGTCACATGTCCCTGCATTATAAAAACGGGTATCTGCCCGTCCGGACGCCATTATCTGCCTTCTGCGTCTGAGTGTCAGTCACCGCTGGCGTAGCTCCTGTCTCCGATACTGCTGTGTACGCTCTACACACAGTGCTATACAGAATAGGGATAGAAGTTTCTATTAGCCCTTGTAAGGGCTAATAACAGCAGGCTCAGAGCCATAGGTGATAGTCAGGTCCGTGGAAACAGATTTTAACAGCTACAGAAGATAACAGCGTCTGTGTAGCTAAGCTCATGGACTTCCTCACTGCATTTCCCCATTAGGAGGGATAGAAAGTGAGCCTTCCTTTCCTGTACACTGACCCACAACCCTGCCACTGTACCCTCCTGCCCTTTGCACACTCAAGCTCATTGTTACTAAGCCATTATACTAGCAAACACTGAGTAAACTTAGTGGCATCCTAAAAGTGGCTGTTGGACTTCCATTAGTGTCCCACTAGTGCAAATCTATTTGCAGCACCTCTGCATTGCACACTCAAACTCATTGTTACTAAGCCATTATACTAGCAAACACTGAGTAAACTTAGTGGCATCCTAAAAGTGGCTGTTGGACTTCCATTAGTGTCCCACTAGTGCAAATCTATTTGCAGCACCTCTGCATTGCACACTGAACCTCATTGTTACAAAGCCATTATAATACCAAACACTGAGGAAACTTAGTGGCATCCTAAAAGTGGCTGTTGGACTTCCATTAGTGTCCCACTAGTGCAAAGCTATTTGCAGCACCACTGCATTGCACACTCAAACTCATTGTTACTAAGCCATTATACTAGCAAACACTGAGTAAACTTAGTGGCATCCTAAAAGTGGCTGTTGGACTTCCATTAGTGTCCCACTAGTGCAAATCTATTTGCAGCACCTCTGCATTGCACACTCAAACTCATTGTTACTAAGCCATTATACTAGCAAACACTGAGTAAACTTAGTGGCATCCTAAAAGTGGCTGTTGGACTTCCATTAGTGTCCCACTAGTGCAAATCTATTTGCAGCACCTCTGCATTGCACACTGAAGCTCATTGTTACAAAGCCATTATAATACCAAACACTGAGGAAACTTAGTGGCATCCTAAAAGTGGCTGTTGGACTTCCATTAGTGTCCCACTAGTGCAAATCTATTTGCAGCACCACTGCATTGCACACTCAAGCTCATTGTTACTAAGCCATTATACTAGCAAACACTGAGGAAACTTAGTGGCATCCTAAAAGTGGCTGTTGGACTTCCATTAGTGTCCCACTGGTGCAAAGCTATTTGCAGCACCACTGCATTGCACACTCAAACTCATTGTTACTAAGCCATTATACTAGCAAACACTGAGTAAACTTAGTGGCATCCTAAAAGTGGCTGTTGGACTTCCATTAGTGTCCAACTAGTTCAAATCTATTTGCAGCACCTCTGCATTGCACACTCAAACTCATTGTTACTAAGCCATTATACTAGCAAACTATGCTGCCAGTTTAAGGGCCGTAGTTGCATTGTCAGGGATAGTTATTGCTGTTTATTCTGCTGTTAATAAAGATACACCACCGCTGCAATCTACACCACCTCTCAATTTTTACTACCACATTTTAAGTGCACAATCTTGTCGCAATCAAAATAAGTGGCAAAATGACAGATGCTGGTGGAAAGGGGAAGAGGCGTGTTGGAAAAGGAAAAAAAGGGTTTGTCCGTGGGGAAGGTGGCAAAGCTCCATTAACATCTGCTGAAGATAGACCATCTTCCAGCAAAAGTAAGATGTCTACTACTTACCGTGGACAATCGGATGTGCTCCCTTTTTTACGGACACGAACAACTGGAACAAAGGTAGATGATGGCCAAAAAAAGAAAATGCTTGAATGGATCTCAAGTGGTCCAACAAGTGCCCTCTCCTCCACCTCAACTACTGCATCCAAAAAACACCAGTCCTCTGAGTTGTCATCCCAATCACACTTGCTTTCTCCTAGGTCTGAAGTCTCCATCCGCCCTGCACAGTATGGTGGAACTGAGATGGCTGAGTCTGCAGAGCTGTTCAGTCACACTATAGCCTGGGAATCAGAGGTCTGCTCCCAAGCTACAGTGAGTACAGACCAGGAAATGGTCTGCAGTGATGCCCAGAACCTTTGTGACTCAGATTCAGGCCATGATGACCAAGTTTCTGAGCATAATGTTGACCCTTATTCACAAACTGAAACACCTGTTGTAATAGACAATGAGGAACATACTGATGACGATGAGACGCAGATACCAGATTGGGATGACAACTTAAATATTCGGTCAGGGCAAGAAGAGGCTCGGTCTGAGGGTGAGGGGAGTGCAAACACAACAATTGATGAGGAAGTTCTAGATCCCACCTACTGTCAACCCACAGTCGAGGAGGTCAACAGAGGCGGTGGAGGAGGATGCTTCTGACGACGAAGTTACCTTGCGCCTTCCTGGACAGAGGAGTAGTACTGGTAGCACGTCTACAACTGCATCCTCAGCCACCACTCTGTCTCTGAGCACTAGTTGGGGGGGCTTAGCAGGTCGCATGCCCTCTAAGCCTTGCCTAGCCTTGACCTTTTTTGACATAGAAAAAGATCGCCCAAATCATGTGATATGTAAAATTTGTCGTGATTCTGTTAGTAGAGGGCAAAACCTCAGGAGTTTAACAACTTCTTTCATGAATCGTTACATGAATAAATATCATATGTCCCAGTAGGAAGCTCACCGTGCTGCAATGCGGTCTAGCGGAACGAACCATCCACCGCCTGCCCCTTCAAGTGCATCCGCCCGCTTTTCATCTTCTAGGACTGTGGGAACAGCTGTCACACCTGGTTTTCCACACACAACTTCCACCACTGTAACCGCAACAGGCAGTTTGCTTGGTAGGTCATCATTTGGTTTGGAAGGGGAAACAAGTGCGTGTGTACAGCTCTCTCAGACATCGATAGCATCAACGTTGGATGAAGGCAACATCATGTCTATGCCTGCACTTTCCTCACAAACCTGCATTTTTTCAGGGACACCCTACTCACCACCGTCTACACACAGCAGCCAGATCTCTGTCCCTCAGATGTGGACAAATAAAAGGCCATTTCCTGCAACCCATGACAAAGCTAAGAGGTTGACTTTATCCCTCTGTAAGGTCTTGGCTACCGAAATGCTGCCTTTCCGCCTGGTGGACACACAGGATTTTAGAGACCTTATGTCTGTCGCTGTGCCCCAGTACCAGATGCCCAGTCGCCACTACTTCTCTAAGAAAGGTGTGCCTGCGCTACACCAGCATGTCGCACACAACATCACCGCTTCCTTGAGAAACTCTGTGTGTGAACGGGTGCATTTCACCACCGATACTTGGACCAGTAAGCATGGACAGGGACGTTACATGTCGCTGACTGGGCACTGGGTAACTATGGTGATAGATGGTGAAGGGTCTGCTGCACAAGTCTTGCCGTCCCCACGACTTGTGTGTCAATCCTCTGTCTGTCCAAGTTCCGCCACTGCTTCTGCCTCCTCCACCTCGTCTGGGTCCTCCACCTCCGCCCCAAGCCTGCCTGGTCAGACCACCAGCGTTGTATTTGCGCAGAAGGAATCACGCACCCCTCATTACTATGCTGGCAGCAGAGCGCAACGGCATCAGGCGGTCTTTAGCTTGAAATGTCTTGGAAAGCAGAGTCACACAGCGGCTGAGTTGTGGGCAGCTCTGGAGACTGAGTTTAATAAATGGTTGTCTCCACTCAACCTGCTGCCTGGTAAGGCCATGTGCGACAATGCTGCAAACCTGGGTGCGGCCCTTCACCTGGGCAAGGTGACACACGTGCCTTGTATGGCTCACGTGTTGAACCTTGTGGTCCAGCAATTTTTAACACACTATCCCGGCCTAGATGGCCTTCTGAACAGGGCACGAAAACTGTCTGCTCACTTCCGCCGTTCAACCTCTGCTGCTGAGCGTCTTGCAACGCTCCAGAAGTCTTTCGGCCTGCCGGTTCATCGCCTGAAATGCGATGTGCAGACACGCTGGAATTCGACTCTCCACATGTTACAGCGACTGTGGCAGCACCGTCGAGCCCTGGTGCAATACGTCATGACGTATAGCCTGTGCCAACGAGATGCAGAGGTGGGGCAGATCACCCTGATGGAGTGGTCTCAGATCAAGGACCTATGCACCCTTCTGCACAGTTTCGACATGGCGACGAATATGTTTAGCGCTGACAATGCCATTATCAGCATGACAATTCCTGTTATTTACATGCTGGAGCGCATGCTAAACACTATTCCGAGTCAGGGGGTGGGACCACAGGAAGGGGAGGAACTACAGGAGGATTCATATGCGCAAGACACAACAACATCACCAAGGTCCAGACGTTCATCACCAACGTGGCAGGCATGGGACCATGGGGGACAGGGATCAAGAAGGGCGCATAGTAGCAGGCGAAATGTTGAGGAAGGTGCAGGAGAACATGAAAAAATGGAGGACGAACTATCCATGGACATGGAAGACTCAACGGATGAGGGAGACCTTGGTCAAATTTCTGTTGAAAGAGGTTGGGGGGAGATGTCAGAGGAAGAAAGAACGGTTAGCACCTTTATGCCACAAACACAGCGTGGACTTGGTCCGCATGGCTGCGCAAGACACATGAGCGCCTTCTTGCTGCACTGCCTCCAACATGACCCTCGTAATGTCAAAATTAGAAGTGATGATGAGTACTGGCTTGCCACACTATTAGATCCCTGGTACAAGTCCAAATTTTGTGACATAATTCCAGCCATAGAAAGGGTCGCACAAATGCAGGAGTATCAGCAGAAGCTGTTACTCGATCTTAGCTCGGCTTTTCCACCAAACAACCGTGGTGCAGGGAGTGAATCTCCCAGTTGTAACTTGACAAACATGGGACGGTCTCGTCATCTTCAACAGTCTACCCGTACCAGTAGCACCGTATCTGGTGCTGGTAACAGCAATTTTATTGAATCTTTTCATAATTTTTTTAGACCATTCTTTGCAAGGCCACCAGAGACAACAAGTCTGACACATAGTCAACGGCTGGAGAGGATGATACAGGAGTATCTCCAAATGAACATCGATGCCATGACTTTGCAAATGGAGCCTTGCTCATTTTGGGCTTCAAATCTTGAAAAATGTCCAGAGCTCTCCACTTACGCCTTGGAGATTTTGTCGTGTCCAGCTGCCAGCGTTGTCTCTGAACGTGTCTTCAGTGCTGCTGGGTGTGTGCTGACAGATAAGCGCACACGTCTGTCCAGTGACAATGTGGACAGACTAACGTTCATCAAAATGAACAAGTCATGGATCCACAAGGAATTTACTACCCCTGTGTCATCCTGGAGAGAGTAAATGCTTGTGGATTTTGAATGTGCTTGATGCAAATCTACCTGTGAAGTGTACAACTGGGGCACAAGTGCTGCCACTGAAGGGGTGGGTGTGTGTGGGGCCCAATTTTTGGAAAAAAGGGAGACTCCGCTTGGAGTAACCCTTGCTTACAGTGTTTTTAAAAATGATCCAAGATGAACAGAGCTGGGTTTAGGAAAGACTTAGCTACCTACCCCGGTGTCATCCTGGGGACGGTTAAGGATGGCGTATTTTTGAATGTGCTTGATGCAAATCTACCTGTGAAGTGTACAACTAAGGCACAAGTGCTGCCACTGAAGGGGTGGGTATGTGTGAGGCCCAATTTTTGGAAAAAAGGGAGACTCCGCTTGGAGTAACCCTTGCTTGCTGTGTTTTTTAAAAGGAGCCAAGATGAACAAGTCATGGTTCAGCAAAGACTTTGCTACATACCCCGGGGTCATCCTGGGGACGGTTAAGGATGGCGTATTTTTGAATGTGCTTGATGCAAATCTACCTGTGAAGTGTACAGCTGGGGCACAAGTGCTGCCACTGAAGGGGTGGGTGTGTGTGGGGCCCAATTTTTGGAAAAAAAGGAGACTCCGCTTGGAGTAACCCTTGCTTGCTGTGTTTTTTAAAAGGAGCCAAGATGAACAAGTCATGGTTCTGCAAAGACTTTGCTACCTACCCCGGGGTCATCCTGGGGACGGTTAAGGATGGCGTATTTTTGAATGTGCTTGATGCAAATCTAGCTGTGAAGTGTACAACTGGGGCACAAGTGCTGCCACTGAAGGGGTGGGTGTGTGTGAGGTCCAATTTTTGGAAAAAAGGGAGACTCCGCTTGGAGTAACCTTGCGGTGTTTTACATGATTTTAGAAGGGCATGCCATGCCTATATCTGTGTCTCCTCCTCTTTTTCCTTGTCCAGCTCTTTTGTTTTCGCATGAGTATATGTCCTTGTCACTTTCCCATGTGTTTGTGTTGTGTTGTGAGTTATTTGTCACCTTTTGGACACCTTTGAGGATGTTTTCTAGGTGTTTTTATGTGTTTGTGATTGCCTCCCATTGTTTCCTATGCGGTTCGAGTTCGGTTTGCCGAACCGGTTCGCCGAACCTAACTCGGACGAGACCTCCGTTCGGCGAACCGAACTCGAGCCGAACTGCGACCAGTTCGCTCATCTCTAATAATAACTGCCATCCCACCAGCATCTTAACAAATGCTGACTCTCTGGATGAACCAGTAACAACCGAAACGCTGCCTCCACATCTGCCTTTGCCATCAATGCACCCCGACCCGCTGCCCTGACCAATTCCAATGCCTTGTCGAACAACACATAATACACCGCCGACAGTTCTGGCGCAATGCCATCATTCACCGACAACCCCACCGGGTAAGACAAATGATGAATGAGCCGAAATTTGTTCCGCTCCTTCTTTAGCAGAACCCCCAGCAGCGAAACCACCAAATCCAAACACGGTGGGGCGCCATAAGGACCGCCCAATCTACCCAGCTCCACCTCCTTTTTCAGCTTCTCACCTACCATCTCCGCATGTTCACTAGCAGAATGGAAATTTTGATACGGCGGAACCGATGAACTAACAGCCGTCGGGATACAAAAACCATCAGAAAAAACAAACAGTAACAACGCCGCAGACTCACCGTCCGGACACCTATTTAAAAACGGAGCCATCACTTCTACCTTCTCCGGCGTCCTCCCTCTTACCAGCCCCGTCACCAGCCTTTCCTTTCCCTTTTTTAAAGCATTTGGACAGACTATGTCCCCCCCCACATCCCGAGCATTTATGCTTAAAGCGGCAGGCAGCTCCAAACCTGCACTGCCTTTTATTATATTGCCAACAGAAACCTTTCTTCTGGCTTGCCGGGGACCCGCATACCCGGCCGCATACCCGGCCGCAACGCCTTCCTCTGCCTAAATTGCTCGTCGTAGCGCAGCCACGCCAACCCGCCATAAACCCGATAGGCCTCCCCTATCGCATCCATATAACCGAACAAAGCTGAACAATGCTACGGCTCATTTTCCCCGACAACACTTGCCAATATCGCAAACGCCTGCAGCCAGTTCGCAAAAGACCGAGGAATAAGCCTATAATGTCATTTTTCCTCCTCGTCCTTCTCCTTTTTGGAGTCGCTCGGCTTGACCCCATCCAGATAAAATTTTTCCAGGGGCAGCAGTAAAAATATCTCCACATATTCCCTCTCCATATTCCAAACTTTTTCCCTCACCTTCTTTTTTAAATGTGCCCCCAACGGGCCCTCAAAACAGACACAAACCTCGCTTTTTGCCCTATCGTCTAGTCGCACCACTTCGTCCTCCTTCTCCTTTTCCTTCTCCTTTGCACCCCCAGCCGCACTCCCTCCCTCGCCCCTGCCTCCTGCCCCTTCCCCCCCGCCGTCACAGTACCCTGACCCGCCATCCCCACCCACGCCGCCGCCGGCGCCTGCGCCCCCCCTGCTGCCCCGGAAGCCGCTGCCAACCCCTGCAACAGCCCCAATAATTGGCTCCACACTACTAATCCTCCGGGCAGTGCCATATCCGCAGCCACCCCCCCAAAACACCCCGCCTGCGCAACCCCTGCCGACACCGCGGCTGTCTCACCCAACCACGGCTTGGCGTCCCCCGGAACTGCCGCCTCGCTGTCCTCCGTCCTCTGTCTGTCCGAATCATCTGAGAGACCGATATCCTCTTCTTCCTCCTCACCGCCGGCCTCCTCTTCCATCCAAAATCCGTGAGGCGCCTCGGCAGCCCCTCCCCCTCCACGGCCACCAGTCCGGGCCGCCGCGTGGGCAGAGTCGTCCCCGCTCCGTCTCTTGTCCCGTCCTGTCCCTCGTGCCGGCACTCCGGGTCTCGACGTATTTCGACCGCGCCCACCCCCTTGGCGATTGCCAGGGGGCTCCGCATGTGGACGTACAGATGCCTGGCTCTGGGTCCCAGCCGTTGCCGCCTCCGGCCCTCCAGGGTCACCACAAGCCTCCTGCCACTGGGTCCTCCCGCCCCCACGGGAGACCGCTACTACCGGGGGCTGCACAGCGGACCCGAGTGACCGGGCGGTCGCCGCAGGGCTCCCGCCGTCACTCCCACTCACCGCCACACCAGGTGCAGGCACCAAAGACCTGCCCCTGGCGCCAGACCTCCCGCCGTCTGCAGCCCCGCGGTCCCCCCGCCGACTGCAGGGGGATATGCTGGCCTCTCTCCGCTGCCGAGCGCGCTCCCGACCAGGATCCGCTGCCATCTCTGGAAATCCAGCCCGGAGGCCGGGACAGGAAGTAGGCCCCGTGCTGGCCACTCCCACCTCCCGACTGCCGCTGCTGGAGCGAAAATTCCTCCCGCCGGTCAGAACAACAGCCAGACGCTGCTGCTGCTCGGCCCGCCGCGGAGGGTCCCTGGAGGAGCTCTGACATCTCCTCCTCGCCCCCCCATGCCCGGGGAATACCTGCGGGGGGCCGTGACTGCCGCCCGACGCTGCTGGGGGAGCGAGGGGCAAGCACCGACTGGTTATCTTCGGCAGTCCTGATGTGGGACTGCACTGCCATGGGCCCGTGCGCTGCTACCGCTGCTCGGATAAGCCGTTCGATTTCTTGGAGGTCCGCCATGGAGTCCACGTGTTGATCGTTCAGTGTCCGGAAGAAGAGAGGAGGTAACCCCTTAGAGTTCCCAGACTAACCCTTTCCCTACTCCTCCTCTTCCTCCCCAGCAGAACCACCCACTAAAGCCATATTTGGCATTCCTTGCACACTATCCCTATTAACCCCATCACTCCCTCACCTTCCCCCTGGTCATGTTGCCCCTCCACCCCAGGGGTTCTATGGCTTTCTTGACATTTGCCTACATTAATTTTAAGACAGGGCCAGAGCTGTAATACAGGTAAACACTGAGCACTTACATTTGGGTTTCCTTCAAAATCTCAGAAAATCAGATTCATACACAACCTGCAATAGAACCAATCACTGTAATGACTCTATTTGTCCTTTTTCCCAGCTGTGTTCCATATTTTTAGTCATGTGCAAAAGCGAAGTTGACCATGCTTTTGTGCTTAAAAGATGGAAACCAAGAGAAGAGGAGCCATATGGGTTTCAAATACACTCCATCTGCTTCATTACAGTAAATGGCTCTGTCCGGGGTTCTGTTTAAATAACATATTTTGCAGACTTAGAAACCATGGAAACCTCAACATGTCTCCCTATTACAGAACACAGGATAATTGTGAACCTAGCCGTACAAGGAATCCAAAATGGTATGAATAATAACTTCAACGCAACCCATAAAGAACAAGCCTCAGTTCAGATGTGACATACCATATTTTTCGGATTATAAAACACACTTTTCCTCCCAAAAATGGAGCTAACTTCAGGAGCCATTTCTTTGTAGCACGCCGACAGTTTCGAAAAGTTGCCTACCTCACAACATCTGGGAAACCCATCAGCCGCACCACTGCCCCTTGCCTCCCGTGACCCTGCTCCACCACCACTGCCAGCCCCCCCGGTAAGACACCATCGGATTATAAGATGGACCCCATATGTTTTTCCCTTATTTTTCTCTAAATTTGAGGCGCGTCTTATAATCCAGGGCATCTTATAAACAAAAAAAAAGCTATGTCAACAGACAAAATAGGGTTTTCCATGTTACTGGTAGAACAACGGCTCTGATAAACAACATGGCTTCCCTCCCAAAATATTCCATCCAGATCTGTGCTTCCAAATCTACATAGTGTCTAAAATAAATTTATGAGTTGCATATCTTCACTAGTTTTACACAGGGTATGGGAACTAATCTGGCTGATTTGAAATTTTCACTTTGCAACATGAAGTACGTGCTTTTTTCTGGAAAACATCTGTGAAGTTAAAGTAGTTTCTATACCTATATATGAATATATATAATTTCCAAAATAGGGTCCATTGATGGGAATTTCTGATGATCTATCAACTCAGTGGCACTGCAAATAGTAACCACAGAGTATTCCAGAAAAATATGCACTATGAAAGTCAAATAGTGATCTTTCCTTCTGAGCCCTCTATTATGTTATGGCCAAATACTAATTTCTGATCACATACGTGATATTGCTGAATTTGGAAAAAAATTGTAAGAAATTGTATGGTGCATTTTTACAAATTGCCCCTTGGGAAAATTAAAAATCTTATGCTCTCAGTTTGCTCTTTATTTTGAGGGCTGCAGGCAGAGGAGTAGTCTTTAGTCCACTTTACATGCTGCGATATCGTTACCGATATCGTATCCACCCCCGTTGGTTGTGCGTCACGGGCAAATCGCTGCCCGTGGTGCACAACATCTCTTACACCTGTCACACGGACTTACCTTTCCTGCCACGTCACTGTGGCCGGCGATCTGCCTCCTTTCTAAGGGGGCGGTTCGTGCAGCGTCACAGCGACGTCACACGGCAGCCGTCCAATTGCAGAGGAGGGGCGGAGATGAGCGGCCCAAACATGCCGCCCACCTCCTTCCTTCCTCATTGCCGGTGGACGCAGGTAAGGAGATGTTCGTCATTCCTGCGGTGTCACACATTGCGATGTGTGATGCCGCAGAAACGAGGAACAACCTGCGGCATGCCCCACCAGCGATATTATGAAAAGGAGCGACGTGTCAATGATCATCGATTTTTGAAGTTTTTGCGATCGTTGATCATCGCTCCTTGGTGTCACACGCTGCGATGTCGCTAACGACGCCGAATGTGCATCACTAATGAGGTGACCCCGACGATATATCATTAGCGATGTCGCAGCGTGTAAAGCACCCTTAGGCCCGTTTCACACGTCAGTGAAAAACACTGACGTTTTTCACTGGCGTGTAAAATACGCACATGTCCCTCCGTGTGCCGTGAATCACGGCACACGTGGGTTGTCTAAGTGCAATCCGGGCTCCGTTCTCCGTGGCCCATGATTGCACTTAGAGATTAACTCACCTGTGCCCGCTCCCGCTCTCCATGGTGCTGATTGCTCCCGCGGTGCAGCATCCGGCCGGCGCTGACCCCCACAGCAGCTGCTTCCGGGTCGGCTGTGTCGTGCATCATGAATATGCGCGACAGTAATGAGCCGGCTCAGAACCAGCAAGCTGCACGGGCTGCAGAGGACATCGCTGGAGCCGGGTGAGTAAAAATGATTTTTATTTTAAAAGCACGTTTCTTTCTGGCACGTGTTTCACGGACCACACCACTGCGTGGTCCGTGGGACATCAGAGATGCCAGAAAAAAATGGACATGTCTCCGTGCGGCAATCACGGACACGCGGGTACGCCGCACGGAGACACGTGCAGTGAAAAATCACTGATGTGTGAGCAGACCCATTCATTATAATGGGTCTGCGTATGTCAGTGATTCTGGTACGTTTAAAAAAAAGCACAAACGTACCAGAATCACTGACGTGTGAAACTGGCCTTAAGGAGATATATAGATTTGTGCAGTGTCCTCCAAAACCTGGAAACAAGTTCCACACCATGGTCAAACATTATACAAGACAGAAAACTGTGGAAACGGAAATCTTCTTTGAAGAACACATGGGTCGGGTTTAAGAGCAATGAATGTCCTGGTAAAAAAAAAAGTGACATTTTGGAGAATTGGTCAACAACACCCCAGATAGTGGTATTCTTACATCTCAGGAAATGTACCAAAGTACACAAAAGAAAATCAGCCCTGGGCTCTTGTGGTATAAGAAGGAACTGAAAAGGAATGAAAGGCACATAATGTGAGACACAATGACATAAATTCTTTTATGGCTTGTGTTCACTTAGGCTCCCAGTAGAAACGAGAAGGACATTAAAGGGGTGGTCCATTACTTATTTTTCCAAGTCACATTGAAATAATGTTGAGAAACAAGGCTTCTCTCACGTACCTTTTGTTGCCAATAGTGTCTGTGAGCAGCACTATTGCTGTCCGCTCATCCCCTTCTCGTGATCCCCTGGGCTCCATGACCTCTGATGTCTGGTGATATGTCAACTTCCAGTTAATTGGACAATCGCCCTGGCCGGCCCCAGTCTTCCTGAGTGACTGGGCTGTGGGCAGCATTTCACTGCTTGTCACAGCCCAGTATCGCTCTTGCTAGCGGCACTCTGCAGTGAAGGAGAGAGCAGAGAGATGCTGGGCTGTGACGAGTGGTGAAATGCTGCCCACAGCCCAGTGGCTGAGGGACCGCAGTGATGAGCGGACCGCAATAGCGCTACTCACAGCACTTGAGAAAAGCCTTGTTTCTCAACATTATATCGATGTGGCTTGGAAAAATAAGCAGTGAATCACCCCTTTAAGCATTACATTTCAGTTAATTCTACATTAGGGTGATGGGAGTGCAAGTAACGGGCACAAAAATATTTCAAGGTGGTGTACCTTCGAGACAAGGTAGAACATTTGGAAGAAGAAGGAATGGAGCCAAGAATATGTTAATGTTGAAATACTGTATATGTCAAGTTGTGTGTGTCTACAGAGGCATCACCGTCCTAGACCAAAGAACCTTGATATAATGTCATCCCTGTTGTGTTTCTCAGCAGGACAGTAGGCGGGAAACCATGAAAAAAAGAGTTACCAGCCTAACAGCACACTAAACAGATTTAGCATAAGAGCAGACTGAAGATACTCTATAGGCTGTATAGATTTTTACTGCAAACTGAGCTTCTTCAAGTAGATGACACCATTCTTCCAAAGCTAATTTTATGGCTGAGTGTTCACGATCAACAATGGAATAATTCCATTCTGCCGGTAAAAAATATTGAAAAAGAAACAGCAGAGAAAAATATTTAGAGCCTGAAGAATTTTATGATAAAGCTGCTCCGAGTCCTAAACCAACAGCAGGGGCATCCATTTACAGGAAGAACGGCCTAACAACAACAGGTTTGTGTAAAACTTGAGAAGTGAAAAAAATAATTTTAAGCAGACATATTGTACATGCAGCCTATGGACAGCATGTTATATATTTTTTTCTTATTATTTATTTATTGCTAAAAAAACTCAGCAAAACTTCTGATTTATTTATTGAAATCTCTGCATGCACAGTCAAAAAGAGAAGACTGTTAATTACTGAATTGGACACCATAATGTCAACGATTAAAATCCTTGTTTTACCGAGTCTTTTCCTAACAAAAAAGTACATCTGGCTGATAAGATCCTCCTTTTCTATTACATCCTCCCTGCACATCAGATACATTTTCAACATGACAAGCTTTTGAAAGGGAACCTGTCAGGTCCAATATGCACCCAGAACCACGAGCAGTTCAGGGTGCATATTGCTAATCCTTGCCTAACCGTCCCTGTATCTAGTAGCATACAGTAGATAAAGCGATCTTTAGAAAAAGTATTCCTAAAGATCTTTTACCGTATGCTAATGAGCGAGGGCAGTAGTCCCCTGTGCGTTAGTTCCCCGGCCAGTCGCCTCTAATTAGCATGTTAGTACACCCCTGTGGGCATGCTATCATGCTATGAATGCGCAGTGTCACAGTATGATCTCACTCACCTCTCCACCACCATTGCCGCCTGACGCTGGATTTTGGCTCAGTACGCATGACCCCGGAGTTCCGAAGACTGAAGCCAGGTGTACGTGTCCTGGCTTCAAACTGAAGTACTGCAAATGACCCAAACTCCTCATGCGCACTGAGCCGAAATCCAGCGTCGGGCGGTGATTGCAGCGGAGAGGTGAGTGAGATCATCCTCTGAGGCTGCGTATTCATTAGCATGATAGCACACACACAGGAGCGTACTAACATGCTAATGGAGCCGACTAGCCAAGGGAACTAACGCCCAGGGGACTAGTCCCCTCACTCATTAGCATACAATAAAATATCTTTAGAAATACTTTTTCTAAAAATCTCTTTATCTATGCTAGTTTATACAGTGACGGTTAGGCAGGGATTAGCAATATGCACCCAGAACTGCTCATGGTTCTGGGTGCATATTGCACCTGACAGGTTCACTTTAAGTTGCTTGAAGACTTGAACTTAAGAATTCAACCAGCTCTGAGAATCCGCTCCCTTCTGAGTGAAGGCCATAAGATGGGCTACCACTGTGCAGGAGTAGTTTGCAAAACCTAGAAATCTATAGAAGTCTTTAGAATAGCTGAAACTTTCTTTACATCAATACTGAAACATCTATAACAGATGATGGAACCAAGAAATGGCAGTTCATGACACTCAGACATATTTTCAGCTTGACATATAGATTTTTTTGTCTCGGTCTCTTCAAAATGGAGTGGACATGTAAACTATGTAAGTTCATGTGACGCCCTGGACTAGCCAGGTCATCGCAGGTAGGCCCTTGCACAAACACCTCCCCCCCTTAATAAGGTGACAGCAGCCAAACTACAAAAGCCTTGTCACCTCCCTCTGGGTTTGATGTTCACACCAGGGGGGGCGGAACCAGGTGGTTGGCTCCACCTACCGAGAAGTTCACAGGCCCGGAGGCGGGAAAAAGAGAGTCTAGTTGAGCTTTGACAGTGGAGTGGAGTGGAGTGAAGTTCAAAGGCAGACCTGTGTCCAGGTCTGCCATAGTCTACACCAGGTGTCTGGGTTGGAGCTCAGTCACCTCTGGCAAGGAGTCAGACGGTGGTGGCCACCTGCAGGAGCTGGGATCACAGCCGGTAGAACCGTAAGGACCGGGGACGGGTGGTGGCTCGCCGGTACCGAACCAGGGAACCGATTGTAAACCGGAGCACCAGGAGGGGTACTCAGACCCAGTACGAGGCCCAGAAACAACTGGGCTGAGTCAAATCAACTGATTGAGGACTGGACTTTAGGCCCTTTCCCACCTAAGACCCGACTGAAGACAACAGCCCAACCTTAAGGCTAGAAAGCCACCGCCCAGGCATAGAGACCCGACGGGCCAGCATCTGCGGGCAAAAAGGCCTCTCCCGGCATACACCAGGCTGGGGAGCAGACTACTGTTGCTCAGGCATAGGAGTCATCATTTCTACACAAGTGAGGTGCAGGAGAAAGGCGGAAGCCACCAACCTACAAAAGGGAAAAAGCGCAGCCGGCTGCGGGCACTGTCCACCATCTTGTTTGGTTTACCAGAGACTCCAGCGTGTTTGAAATAGTGAGTACAGTGCCTTCGGGCCGCGCACCGCGCCACACCGCACCGACACGCCAGCACGCATCCAATCCCCCGCCTCAGCACCTCCCTCGGGCCCCCGGGACCATCCTCCCCCTACCCACGGAGGGGTCAACACCAAGCTGCGCAAGCCTAGTCAACGGCAGCGGTGGTGTCCATCTATTCACCACAACCCGTGGGTGGCGTCACAAACTCAAATTCCCTACAAACAACCGCGGCTCCGGCCGTGGACCTCCCCACCGAAGTCCCTACGTGTAGCGCCAACCCCCCTTTCAGAGCGACGTGACCCCCGGGTCCGTGAGGAGCTCGAGCCACCCACCGATGAGCACGGATCCGAGCGGCTTTTTCATGTCATATTCATGTCTGTGGATATCATGCAGATAGACTAAAAAACACTAGTATTAGGACATCACAGAAGATTTATTTAACAAAGTGCTGGAAAATTGATGGTATATTGAATAATACAAAATCATGACTATACTATATATTCATAATAACCATCACAGGTATTGAACACAATTTTACATTTACATTTATCTTCTTTTTAATGTGAATTAGGTTATAAGCTCCATGTAGGTCTAGTTTGTAGCAGTCTGTGGACAATACATACATAGTAAGCTGGAGTATGCTTGGAAAAAGCACTGTAATCCAATGAAACAGTTCAGAGATGAGGGATAATACATAACGCTCTTTCAGAATGATTTTATTCAGCCTTCAAGAGTCTATTCATGGTCTCAGAGGTCCATCTTTCTGAAGAAGCCTGCACAAGCCAGAGACTTAGGTTTTTAGATAAAACCCCTTTTCCAGATTGTCTCTAAGGCGGGCTTTGCACACTACGACATCGCATGTGCGATGTCTGTGGGGTCATGTCGAAAGTGACGCACTTCCTGCGTCGCACTTGACATCGTAGTGTGTAAATCCTAGATGATACGATTAACGAGCGCAAAAGCGTCGTAATCGTATCATCAGTGTAGCGTCGGGGAATTCCATAATTACGCTGACGCGACGGTCCGATGTTGTTCCTCGTTCCTGCGGCAGCACACATCACTGTGTGTGAAGTCGCAGGAGCGAGGAACATCTCCTACCTGCGTCACCACGGCTCCCGTTGGCTATGCGGAAGGAAGGAGGTGGGCGGGATGTTTACATCCCGCTCATCTCCGCCCCTCCGCTCCTATTGGCCGCCTCCCGTGTGACGTCGCAGTGACGCCGCATGACCCTCCCCCTTAATAAGGAGGCGGTTCGCTGGCCGGAGCGATGTCGCATGGCAGGTGAGTGCATGTGAAGCTGCCGTAGCGATAATATTCGCTACGGCAGCTATCACAAGATATCACAGCTGCGACGGGGGCGGGGACTATCGCGCTCAGCATCGCAGCATCGGCTTGCGATGTCGTAGTGTGCAAAGTACCCCTATGTGGACATGACCTTGATCTCAATAAGTGATAGAAGATAAACACTTCCTCTGAGTGGTTCAATTACCAGAAGAAGGGTGAGGCCATGTACACACGTTGAGTATTTGGTGAGTTTTTTTTACCTCAGTATTTGTAAGCCAAAATCAGGAGTGGAACAATTATAGGGAAAGTATAATAGAAACATGGGCACCATGTCTACCTTTTTCACCCGTTCCTGGTTTTGGCTTACAAATATTAAGATAAAAAAATTCACCAAATACTCAACATCTTCACATGGCCTTATGTGTAGTCAAGTAGACAATGTGCAGTTAACGTCTTGGTCTCCTGTAAATTCCAGGTAAGAAGCAGACGAATTGGAAAAAAATTGAGGCAAAGCAGAGGTTCAGAGAGGGTGGTTGAGGTATGGTTTTGAGGCAATTTTGAAAGCATAATGATCCACAATGGACAATCTGGTTTGACAACTGATCAATAAAGGGAGCATGAATCCTTAAATATGACCGGAAGGGAAGACCATTAGGGGTCCTCCTGAGATACGCAAACCTGCAAAAATTGGAGTAA
The DNA here is from genome assembly GCF_048569485.1 of Anomaloglossus baeobatrachus. NCBI lineage: Eukaryota > Metazoa > Chordata > Amphibia > Anura > Aromobatidae > Anomaloglossus > Anomaloglossus baeobatrachus. Next base: position 80,272,434 of record NC_134355.1, on the reverse strand, counting down.
ATCCCACAGGTATAAACAGTGGAGTAACTAGAGTGCAATGGGCCCTGGTGCAAGATTTTGACCTCGGCCCATTCCTCTCTGGATGTTAGTCAGATGTTTTTCGGCCCTTGTAGCATTATAGCATCTATATACACATGTGTTGTCCATTTTCCCATTATGTAGTAATGGCCCCCATCCTGATCTAATGCCCACCATTCTTGGCACCTTCCTGTTGTATATGTACTCCATCTTGGTATATATGTACAATATTATGTATATAGGTTCCCTATCCTGGGCCCCTTCCTGGTATATATGTGTACTAATTGCTTGACGTGGATTGCCACAACTACAAAATGCTGAAAATGTATGTAGTTGTAGGAGGTGGCCAGATTACCCCACTGCTATGGTGTTTATATAAAGTCTGTATTTTATATTACAATCATCATAATATAGCTTTCTTTTATAAAATGAATGTCAATGTTGCTAATGGAAAACGCAAGCTGGCAGGGTTGCTGAGCCAGAGCAGTGCCGCGGTTGGCGCCATTTAGAGGCTGAGAGTTTAAAGTGTTTTTACTGAATATTGTGTATTATTGTAACCAGTATTTAATAGTGATGTAAAGTATATTTTTTTATGTGTGAGTAATGTAACAGTGTAATGTAAAGTATAAGAATATTAAGAATATTAGCAAGAAGTGATTAGAACAAGGGAAGGTTTTAGCATGTACAGTGTGGCGAATGTTTACTGATGACGACTTTACTGAGTGCAAGGATGGGAGGAGTGATAGAGGGCCAGAGGATTGACTGGTGACATAGGCCTGAAAGAGGTTAGTTCTGCAGTAGGGTTCCTGGTGTGCGGATGATAACTTGGGCCCGTCAAAGAACCCGGACGTATCCTCCAAGTGCCAGGAGCCTACGGCTCACCTCGGTACAGGCTTAGGAAAGCCGTTTGGGGCAGTGTTTGGAGATGGGTAGCTGTAGAAATAAGAATAGAGTTGAATAGAGGCTAAAGGGGGCTTTACACTCAGCGATATCACTAGCGATATCGCTAGAGAGCGTACCCGCCCCCGTCGTTTGTGCGTCACGGGCAAATCGCTGCCCGGGGCGCACAATATTGTTAGGAGCCGTCACACAGACTTACCTGCCTAGCGACGTCGCTGTGGCCGGCAAACCGCCTCCTTTCTAAGGGGGTGGATCGTGCGGCGTCACTAAGCAGCCGCCCAATAGAAGCGGAGGGGCAGAGATGAGCGGCTGTAACATCCTGCCCACCTCCTTCCTTCCTCATTGTCGGCGGCCACAGGTAAACTGTAGTTCATCGTTCCCGAGGTGTCACACATAGCGATGTGTGCTGCCTCGGGAACGAAGAAACAACCTGCGTCCTCAACAATCAACGATTTTTTGAAATTGAACGTCGTGTCAACGATGGATGATTTAGTGAGTATTTTCCATCGTTAATGGCCGCTCATTGGTGTCACACGCAACGACGTCGCTAATGAAGCCGGATGTGCGTCACGGAATCCGTGACCCCGACGATATATTGTTAGATACGTCGTTGCATGTAACAGGGCCTTTAGGCTTGGCAGCTGGAAGGCTAGGTCCCAGGCAGTGGGATAGACAATAAGAAGCACCCCAGGGAACAACGGCAGCAGAACGGGATAGAAATGGTCATATCTGTCAAAAAGATTGAAGAGCAAAGAAATTGTTCCATGTTGTGTTGTAGAGACTCTGTCTTATGTGTTGCCCTGCCACGTTTACATCACTGACTGGCTGCGGGGTGGTGGACACTCCCCTGAAGTACAGTAAGTGTTGCACCCCCAATATCGGTTGGATCACACACATGGGTCCTTTCTGGAGAAGGAGTGAGGAACCCTGTTGGCCTGGTGTCTGCTCTCCTCTTCATAGTCATGTATACATGTTGTTATAATCTGAAAAAGAGTAACCATATCATGCCTTAGATTCCATGTACCATTCTACTATAACAATTTTTAATCCTTGGGTTTACTATAACAAATCGTATATTTTCTCGTTTTAGATTGACTGTGATTCTTTAATCCATGTTAGCCCAGAAATGTTTTTCCTTTGTGAAGGTGCACGGAAATGCTGTTTACATGAGATTCTATATTTATATTACTGTTATTTGCAATAAATCCCACTTTAACAAATGTATTTTGAATGTTTGGGTTCTGAGAAGAATCCATTACAATACATACTGTAATTTCTCTAACACACTGTATTAAATTGAGTTTTAAAGAACTGAGTTGTACTGCCAAAGCACAAGAATGACACTCACCACTTAGCATCTGTTTTCTCTGATTGCACAGTTCTTTTAATGGCTCAGTCACTGAGACTGAATCTGATTATAGCTATCACATAGCACAAGAATAAGTGTTTTACCGTGTCTTACCCAGCAGCTTATCAACTGTATAGCACATAGGCGAATACATTTCTGTATTCACAGCTCCAAATGCTTTTATAAGAAAATGTAGGATCTCTTTCAAGAATCACCAACACACCGCAGCTGTGTACACAGTTGGAGTCATAAAAAGATTGTATAAGAAGGCACTTGAGGGAGGGAGGTGAGTCATGTAAAATTAGATAGCCGCACAAACCACCAAATGTGCTGCATGGAGCATGCTAATCTAGTTAGTTGGATGAAGGATGTTGTGGAGTAAATTGTACTATAATGAACATGTATTACACAAGCCTGGAAAGAAAAAATGTCAGCTGCTGTGGTTCAATAACCTTCTCTAGACCAAAATATATGAAATGTTAACTCTAGCACCACTTGAACAGGTTTCTTGGCTTCTTGTATTCAGGCCAAGATATTGTATAATAGACGCATGTATAGTCATAACGTGGATATATTACAGCTCAAATAACTTTATTTACTAGTCTAATTTTTGGGATTAGTTAAAAGATTATGAAAATAAATGTAATTCATAGAGATGATCGAATTTTTTAACATTAAAATTTCCCAAATTTGGGGAACGTTTCCACAAAATTTCTTTACATGTTATGCATATCTTTTCAGGCCAATTGGATCACTTCCGATTCGTGGCGGTGCTACAGCTGCCCTTAAAAATGTGGAAAACACACCAAGGTATCTTAGAGTATATTAAATCTTTCAGTCTCGTCAAGGCCTCCTTCACACATGCGTGTAAGAAAAGCACTTTTTGTACGGTCTGTTTTGAACATCCATATGATCATCCGTGTGTTTTTGTGTATCATCCACGTGATATGCGTGTGTCGTCCGTATGTCCGTGTGACACATCCGCGTGCTATCCGTGTGACCGATACTGGAAAAAATACATGATACTGAAATGAATGGTTTTTTTTATGTGTAAAAGATGTGCAAAGCCAGAAAATTGATAGATAAATGCTAGCTAGATAGATAGATACAATAGATAGATAGATAGCGATAGATATAGAAATAAATAACAGATATATAGAGAGATACCTAGGTAGCTTGTGCAGCTATTCAGCAGAGTTAATAAATAATTGAAGGAAAAAAGTGAGGTTCTCCCTAATTTTCATAACCAGCACAGCTGCGAGCTGCAACCATTAGCTGTCAGCTGTCCCTTGGCTGGTTTTGAAAAATATAGGGGATCCCACAGTGATTTTATTAATTATTTGAACAAATAATATTTAAAAAATGGCGTAGACTCCTCTTCCTTTTTCAAAAATCTATTAGATGCGCTAAATCTGGTGCTGTACTCGTTTTTCCCATTGCCCTGGTTCAGTGGCGATCGGGTAATATATGGGGTTGATGCCAGCTTGGAAATGCCAGCTGACATCAAGCCCTAGAATCACATGGTCCACATGTTTGACATCAAGTCCTGTTGTGGGTAATGGGTGGGCATCTAGTAGACACCCCCCTTAATTATTCCAGTAGAAATATAAAAAAAATATTTTATTTAAACAAAGAGACCCGACTACAGCCCTCGTTAACCAATTTATTAAAAATGTATTTTAAAAAAGTCTGCCGTAATACTAAGCAATGTCCCACGAAATTCCCAAAAGAGAAAATGATTAAAGAAATAAAGACAAAAATCATCCTCATTCACCAATTCATTTCCCTGCTCATGAGGTCGCCCCAGGTCACTGCAGTGGGTCATAGAGCAGTGTGTGAGTGGCCGTAGGCAGGGATAAGTTGTGACAATATGAATTCACTGCAGTTCAATGCTCTCATGCCATGTATCGCAAGAGCCCACAACAATGAACTTCAGTAAATTCATGAGTTCAACAGAGTTCAATGCCGCAGCCCTCACACCAAGTATCACGAGAGGGCTTTCATAATACTTGATGTGAGAACAGCCGTGGAAATTGAACTGTGGTGAACTCATGCTGTTAACGCTTGTCCCTACTCGTGGCTGCTCACTCAGTACTGTGTGACCTGCTGCAGTGCCCTGGGGTGACCTCATGAGCTCATCTCAGTTCACTGCAGTGATTCTCATACAGCAGTATGTGAGACTGAAGTAACTGCTCTGCCTGTCAATGAGGAGCCATCTGTTCTTCATTGGATGGGACAGTGAGTCTTGCAACATTGTGGGACCCCCTTTTGGATTACATTGGACTGTGGATTAGGTGTTTTTGCAGGGAAAAAAAATTGGTGAATGGTGTCTTTTTCCACTTCAAAATCAGTTGGAATTTTGCATAATGATAAAATATTGGACTGCAAAGGGCCCACATATTGTTCTTGCACTGAAACCGGTTTCGCTCTTTGTCTGCCAGTGAGCTAATTTAATAACACATTATAATAAAACACTTTGTATGTTTAAATGAAAAAACTACTGTCTAAAAATGTTCCATATTATTGATTTGTGTTCAGACAGATTGCTCTGATAGTTAGAACACTAACTCAAACTGACAGTTGTTAGAGGTAACATCATTGTGGTGTTACTGAGGCGAGTGATGTGCCATATGTTCTAAAACACCTTTTGCTTTCTACCAACTAATAGGTTTGTTGGAGACTAAAAATCCTAATTGGGACTAATGTTTGGTAATACTACTGACCAAATAGCAGTGGTGGTGGTCCCTCTGCTGCTCAACTGGATCTCACACTGTGAGCTGTGGTATGTTGTTTTTTATTTTACTCTACCTCATCCTTTACCATTGCCACTTTTTTCTTTGAACACACATTTGTAAAACACTATAGTTAAGTTCTGAAAATCTTTTCAACACAAACTATTCAATCCCTGCCAAAAAAAAGACATAAAAGAAATGCTAGGTAGGTATAAATTTAGAAAACAAAATGTGTCAGCAAGCCGTAGTATATGTGTGGTGTGTACGGTTGTCAATTTGGACTAGTAAAACAAGTGTGCAAAAACATACATGCACAGTTAAAGAGTAACCATCATTTTAATTTTTATATAATAAATCACTAGTACACATAAAAATAAGGAACTTTATGATATATCTCATCAAATAGATCTGCTTTGTTCTCCTCCTGGACTGATTCTTCATTTTTAAAATGTCTCAATTCCCTGGTAAAATGTATATTCAGTGACTATAGATTTTTTTTTTATATTACTGAGATAGAAGATGACAATTGCTACTGATAAGATTTGAAAGAGGAGAAAAAGAGGAGCGATCATAAAAGCCCAAACACATGATTGCAAGCAACCTTCCGTGTCCGGGGCCCCCTGTATGAAGGGCAGGTGAGGCGGTTTGATGTCCGCCGGGGCTATGGTTTCATCTACGAACCGGGCCTGGAGGCCGAGGTCTTTATAGCCCGGCGGGATGTTAATGCCCACCTGCCAGAGGAGCATCCAGGCAGCAATCTAATGCCCGGAGACCTGGTACAGTACACCCGTCACTACGGGGAGAGAGGGTGGTTTGCGCTAGATGCAAAGTTGAGGGGCAGCCAAGAGGCCCGTGTGTGTACCGCGCCCCCTCCCCCGACCGATGCTGAGGAATCTGAATAATGGCAGCGGAGTCCCATTGCAGTTGTCCCCGTTCTATGAATGATAAGCCAATTAACAGAAGAAAGTTACCTGATTGTGAGCCTGATTGAAACCGGTCGTTGCCGGCACCGTAATGCCCATGGGGACTGTCTATAAGTTTTGCATAAGGGACTCCTTATGGACAAGCCTGAGAAATAGCAAGGCAACCACAAACTTGTGGCTTGTAAATAAAAAATGTTGTTTTATGGCTTTCACCGTTGCCGCCTCCGGAGAGGCAGATTGGAGGAAGGACCCGCAGTGGAGCAGGCTGGGGCCCAGCCACCACCGGAACCGGTGGCGATCCTCTGGGGGTTTCAGGGGTTCCCCATGGACGTGGGTCCCCTGAAAAGGACAGAACCCGCTCGGGTAACTTGTGCTGGACTGGGGTCAAGGGGTGCTGCCTGTTTGCTTAGGGGCAGCATCAGGGCCAGGTTACTTGGGTGGGAGAGAGCGGAAGCCGTAACCGTTTGCAACGTTAACGTAAGAGTACCTCCCGATGTGGGAAGATGTTATTTTAATTGTAATCTCTGTTTTACCGTTTATCTTTTCAGTTGTGAAAATAAAACCGGTGATGGACGGGCAGCCCGCAGATGGTCTGCATTTTACTAAGGGGGAATGTGGTGCCCTGGACAAGCCAGGGGCCACAGAGAACAGCACCTACACACCCCACACTCCCGGTCAGGCACACCAAAGTCAGACGAAAACCCTTGTTGCCTCCCTCCAGGGGCTGATGTTCACACCAGGGGGTGGGCCAGGCGGTTGGCCCCGCCCACCGAGGAGTTCGCAGTCCTGGAGGCTGGAAAAGAAGGCAGTTGAGTTGTGGAGTTTGAAGTTGGAGGAAGGAAAGTGTGGTAGTGGAGCAACTATCTGACAGCGTCCGGGTGTGTGGCCCAGGCGGTACAGCAAGATTGGCAGATGGTGGTGACCGTCTGCAGGAGTGGCCTATTGGAGCTAACCGTAAGGACCGTGGACGGGCGGTGGCCCGGCGGTACCGGACCGGTACGCAAAGAGAAGCCAGCACCATCCGGCAGGGGCTTACGGACCCCGGCAAGGCTAGGAGTCGCCGTGAATTTGCCAAATCCGTTAGCGAAGGGAACCTCCTGGGTTTCCCAGCAGCCAAGTCCCGACAAAAGGCAACCATCCAACCGTGAGAGGGAAACACAGTCACCGCCAAGGCTAAAGTTCCCAGGGCCAGAGCCTGCGGGCAAAAGGGGCTTCTTCAGCACCCATCCAAGCTGGGGAGCGGGTTACCGGTGGGAACCCATTGGAACCGTTACACTACGTGGGTGCAGGGAAAGGCAGTCACCATCAACTTGCCGGGAGAAACAACACCGCAGCCGTCTGTGGGACCCGTCCATCCAGCCGTGTGTTTTACCGAGAACTGTGTCCTCATCATTGGCTGAGCGAGTACCACCGTGCCACGCGGCACAGCGCTGCCCCCGCGACCCTGCACCCCGCCAGGCCCCGTAGCCCGCCTGCCATCCATCCCTACCCCATCACCGTGCCCCGGGACAACCAACCCCCTACCCACGGAAGGGAGAACTAACATCCAGGCTGCTCCCTGTCATCGCTCCCAGGATCCCTGTCGAGAGCAGCGGTGGTGTCACCAATATCACCACAACCGTGGGTGGCGTCACGGACAATAACCAAATCCCCACCATCAAATCCCCACCCTTTTCACTCACGGGCGAGGAGCGCCGCTTGAGTCCCCGGGATCCGGCCCACCGCTCGAGCCACCACCGAGCAGCAGCAGCCGCAGCAGCAGCGGCCGGACCCGAGCAGTGGGAGAGCGCAGCGTCCCCTCCTCCGCCCGCGACACTGGCACCAGTTACCATTGCAGGCCTGGTACCTCCCTGGCAGTTCCCTTACTCTGCCACCCCTTTGCTCTCTCTAGCCTAGGGTGGATTTCGGGTGGCACTACCAGGTGACCGATCTCCCCTGTTGGTAGTCACTGCGCGTATGCTGTCTGACTAGTGGCAGCCTCAGGTCTCCTCTTTGCGTCTGCTGTCCCTGAGCTCTACTTCAGACTCAGCTCCCTCCTTACTACTCTGTCTGCCTACGCAACCTAGCAACCAGGCTCTCTACCGCACCCCTTGAGTGGACATGGAGGTCACGCCCCCTCCTGGATTCCCCAGGGATCCCTCAAAGGTAGATGTGTGAGACCTGATTACTATGCGCCTGTGCAGTCACACCTCGGTCAGCCTTCTGGATCACCTGTATTGTACTGCCCCCAGCATGGGTGCAGTACTCAGTGGTGCCTGAGCAGGTCAGGGGCGCCACATTTCTCCTTCCCTCTCCTTGCTACATACTGTAGAATCCTATAAAAAAACAGCTACCATCTCCTATATGTCATCATTGAATATAGATTTTACCTGTGAATAGAGAATTTTGAAAATGAACGATAAGTTCAGGAGGAGAAAGAAGCAGGTTTGATTGATATATCACAAAGTTGCTTATTTTCATGTGTACTACAGATATTTGAAATATTACATTAAAATGATGGTTACTCTGTTTGCTTTATTTTTTCAAACTTTGACCGCCTTCCCAAAGACATGTCATAATAAGAATTGCTAAGTAGGTACATGACTTAATTGTCTCCACTTATAATAAGGAGATATATTTGTGTGGCTTGTACAAATGTAAAATTTTACTAGTAAAACAGATACGAAAAAAAAAAATATTTAAAAAAATAAGTATTCGCTTAGTCAGAAATAAGAAATGCAAAAACTCTGTGCCATCACATGTGGAAATCATTCACACTGTCAGACACGGATTTTAAAATCTTTTAAAATCTTTTTCTGTGAAAATGATTATGCTGTATTGCTTCTGCTTTCTAGCGCATTAAGAATGAAATGAAAAATATATGTGTGATTGTAATTCAAATGCAGCAGGACAGTTGCCAGCTACATCATATCACAGATCAATCACTCTGGCAGTCTGGCACTACTTCTGGTACCTCACCTATCTCTCTCCCCCTATCAATGAATATCTATGTTTGGGTAGGATTCCACTTGCGAGAGACTCGCGCGTATCTCACATCGCATCAGCCGGCACGGCTTGCCGCTCTCATGACAGGAGCGGGTCAGCCGAATGCATTCTATGCAGCTGAGACACTCCCGTCGGGAAAGAGGCAAGCCGTGCTGGGTGATGCAATGCGAGATACGCATGAGGCTCTCGCAAGTGGAATCCTACTTTTAGGCCAAGGTCACACCAGCGTACATTCTATGATGCAAGAGAATCGGCCAGATTATGCTAATAACAGTCTTCTCAAACTCTGATAAGAGTTTGAGTTGAGTGTCATTTACTGGTCTACATTGTGGCACTGCCCTATAGTATAACATTGGCTGTTCTACTATGTCACCCTAAAATGGCTGGTGGATTCCCAGCCTAGGCTTTTTTATAGGCTATGATAGTCCCTCCTGTTTGGCTGTTCTATGCCATGTGATATGTTAGCTGTAAGGAATTATGTGGAAGCCCACGTGGTAGTGCCTAAGGCCATGTCACCTTTCTGTGACTGATGTATTGTGTAAAAATAGAGTGGGCATTTTTTTTGTAATTCAGCCGAATCGCATCAAATATTGTTCAAATTCGCCAGGACCCGTACATTTCAAACAACTTTTAGTTGAATTTGCATATAATCAATTAAATTATCTGTCATCATTATTATTATTTTTAAAGCAAAGGTGTTAAATATAAGGGACTCAAATCAGCAACTCTGCTTTCATAGATATTTTTGAAAGAACAAGTTACCTTTATTGATCCATATAATACATACATATTATTAGTCCTGTATGTATGTCTCATATATTTAGCACGTTCCATACATCATCACTTGCAGTTGCTATTATTCTTAACAAGACACTGTGTCTATGGGGGAATACAGTTTCTCCATGTTCTGCCATAAAGGGATAGACCCTCCCCAGTTGTTCTGTCCCCACTTAAAGGCGATGGAAGGTGCGTAGTTGTGAGAGGTTGTGAGAATCTTACCTTCGTTTTTCCCATAGGTGAGGCAGACAGGACCAGAGCGCTCCAGAGTGAAACATGCACATGTTGAGATGAAACAATGGTGGTTTATTTTCTCCAAAGGTTAGGACATGCAGAGTGCAGTAATCCAAGTACTTGGCATTGTAATTCTCTAGTGATGCTTGCCTCTGAAGCTACTACGTGGTCAGAAGACTTTGCTTCAGCCGCTCCAATAAGGGATGTGTTTCTCACAAAACTCTGGCTGGAATGAACATACCAGGATGTAATGCAAGAGGGTCATGAGACACTCCCATGGGCTGGACAAAAGAAACAGAGGAGCCAAAAGGTCTGACCAGTAGATGGCGGCAGAGACAAGCATGAAAAACATTAAATAACAGTTTTAACTAAGACAAATAGAAACAGCACACCAGTAGCACATAGAAATGCCATAATATGGTCATGTGTATGAGTTCTAAACAGCAGATCTAGGGGGACTCCAGTTGAAGAAGTTCAACTCTGTTCCAAAGTACCGACTTGTTAGTCAAACTTTACAAGTGTTTTCCAGATTTAATTTTTTTCAGTATAAAGGGATCATTTATAAAATTACGAAAAGTATAAATTAGCATTATTTATCTCCTTCGGCTCCAGCACTGCCTCTCTGCCATTACTGTCTAAAGGCTCCACAGAGGACGTCATCACTGCAGCGAGCGACTGCAGCCGCCAACCACTAGGCACAGCAGTCATGTCAATGTACTCAAGTAAAGAATGGTTGTAAAAGAAGATTTGTCCAGCAAAGTCCAGATCTTAAATGGAAACTGTATGTTTAACAACCTTTGGTCACTGACAAATATATGAAACTAATATATTTTAGAGAAAATCTTCTTTCTCTACTAAGGAGCCACTTTTTACCCTCATTTCTGCTTTCTCAACTCAAATCTACTCTTACTAAATTCTTATTAAATTCTTAAAATCTACTCTTACTAAACTCTTACTATTCTTACTAAAGACAAGATTTATGGAAAGCATAGTGAGGTGTCAGGTTAAACTTTTTATTATATTTTATTGGCAGTAATGGGCACAAATGAGAAAACAAAGCAGAGGGAGACACCAAAAGATTGTGGTGAGCTTTGTAAAAAGTCTTTTACTTCTCCCCAAAGCTTGATTCACAGCTAAAGTTAATTTCTGTTAAAATAGAATCAGCAGCTTTTTAAATTGAATCTGACAGCTGATATATACTAGCCAATACACAGTCATCACGAATCACACTGGCTTCTTGATTTCAGCCAGGTATGTTTGACTCTGAAACATTGCAGGGACTGAACCACATGGGAGACTACATGGACAGGCTTCTCTCTGCCTACTGCCTCTGACTGTAAAGTAGACTGAAAGACAATTGGAGCGCAAATAGTGTCTTATCTGGGGGAATGATAGATCTTGGAGGGGGATGAGAGGCTCAACTGAGGTAGTTGTGTAAGCCACAAATGCCATCCGAGTATAGACTTGACTGCTCCAGCACTGGATGCAGTGGATGTAGTAGCTGAAGGAAGAGATGGGACAACGCTTCGCTACCTTGTGGAAATAATCCAACCCAAGTAGTAAAATAGTGAATATTTTTTTGTCAGCCAGTTTTGGTGAACACTTTCTCCTTCTTCAGGACACAAAAATCACATGTGGTACATGCGATTTTTACCATGAAGAAGGCCAAAATGTTCATCCAAATGCATTGATGAATAAATAATCACTAATTTACTACCTGGGTCAGATTATTCCCACACAGCAGCATGGCATTGTCCCATTTCTTCTTTCAGTGTCCACATCTACTGCCACTGACTGACAGATTTCTCCCTGTGTGCATGTATAGGGAGAGACCTGTCACTCCAGGAGAGTGGGTGGAGCGAAGGCGGCAGGGGACTTTCAAGTCTGATTAGTCTCCCATGCGGCTCAGTCCCCAGAGGGGAAAAAGTATGTTTTTGTCTGAAACACCACAGAATTTCTTAGTCAAGCACATACCTGGCTGACATCATGCAGCCATTATCTGATACATCTAAACCAACAGACATAGGAAGTCTTTTCAGATTGCCAAATAAATACCCCTTATTTATCTAGAATTAGCTCAATGAAATATGACAAAAAAATGCATATAAACATTTTTATTAGTACAAAAAGTCATTTAAAGCCATTAAGGGGGACATAATTATTACAAAATAATGTGATAAAACCAAGTTCACACAGACACAAGAAGGTGAAAGAAAACCCCCCACAGGTCTACACATCAAATCTCTTAAGCATAGTTTCTTAGGACCATGTAATTGCCACATACATGAAAAATATAAGTTCCCAGTTAAAATAACTAGGGACCTCTCTGTTACCGCATTTAGTAAAATACTGCACAGCACAACCAGAGAGTCACCACATAGTGGGGCACAAAAAACACATTGTGGCATACAGGTATACCAAGCATATACTATGCAGACTGCTTACCAGAATAAGATGTGTAGACAGGTGGGGGGACAAGTCCCAACACGTGTTTCGCGTGTTGCGTTGTCGGGGGCCCGTAGACACTGAGGGGGAAGTGAGGGTATATATGTCTTCCAGAGTCCACATGATGCAGCTCACCTGGCGCACTCAGGGTCCTCAGGTGTAATGCTGCAGGTGGGGCAGGCTCTCCGGCACTCCACAGGCTAAGGAGAAAACTCCCAGTGATGTCATTTACCCATGTAGCACCGAGTAGGAGACCACGCCGTCTGCGCATGTGTACCGCCCCGCGGGCTCGGCTGCAACCGCCGAACCGCTCGGATCCGTGCTCGTACTGCGGGTGGTGGCTCGAGCCTCTCACGGACCCGGCGGTCACGTCGCTCTGCAAGGGAGTTAGCGCCACACGCGGGGACCCGGGTGAGGAGTTCCATGGCCGGGGCCGCGGTGGTTTGGTTTGGGATGTAAGTTCATGACGCCACCCACGGGTTGTGGTGATTGTAGGAACCACCGCTGTGGTGAAGGTATGGGGGCTTCCGGGAGCGGTGTAATGGCGCAGCTAGGTGTTGACCCCTCCGTGGGTAGGGGGTGTTGGTCTCGGGGCCCGGTTGGTGAGGGCTGGGGTGCAGGGTGAAGTGTTGCGGTGCGGCGCGGTGCGGTGCCTGATGGCACTGGTATACTCACTCTGACACGACACACTGGATTCTCTGGTGAACCAAACGGAGTGATTAACAGGGCCTGCAGCCAGCTGCAGCTTCCCCCAGAATAGGTTGGTGGTTTCCGCCTTTCTCCTGCACCTCTGTGTGTAAATGTTTGACTCCTACGCCTAGACACCGGTAGTTCGCTCCCCGACTTGTATATGCCGTAGGAGCCCGTTTGCCCACCACAGACGCTGGCCCTTTGGGTCTCTATGCCTTGGCGGTGGCTCTACCCTGTATGGTTGGGCTGTTGTCTTCTAACGGGGCTTGTGTGGGATAGGTCCTTAAGTCCAGTCTGCAATCAGTTGATTTGACTCGGCCCTGTCGGTTCAGGGCTTTGTACTGGGTCTGAGTACCCCTCCTGGTGCTCCGGTTTCCAATCGGTTCCCCGGTTCGGTACCGGCGGGCCACCGCCCGACCCCGGTCCCTATGGTTCCACCAGCTGTAATCCCAGCTCCTGCAGGCGGCCACCACCGTCTGCCTCCTTGCCAATGGTGACTGGGCTCCGACCCAGCCACCTGGTAGTCTCTTGGCAGGCTTGGACACAGACCTGCCCGTGAACTTGACTGCTCTCTACCTCCTCTAGAACTAGACTCCCATGTTTTTCCGCTTCCAGGCCTGTGAACTCCTCGGTGGGTGGAGACATCAAACCTGGAGGATGGTGACAAGGCTTTTAGTTTGACTGATGTCACCTAATCGGGAAGGGGGTGTGGTGTTGTGTGTGACTACCTGGGACGACCTGACTAGTCCAGGGTGTCACACATGCTCCAACCGCGGACCAGGAAGTGAGCTGCACTGTCGCCGTGCTGGAGACCGGCAGCGCTAAGGGCAACAACAATTGTACAGTTAGGTCCAGAAATATTTGGACAGTGACACAATTTTCGCGATTTGGGCTCTGCATGCCACCACATTGGATTTGAAATGAAACCTCTACAACAGAATTCAAGTGCAGATTGTAACGTTTAATTTGAAGGTTTGAACAAAAATATCTGATAGAAATTGTAGGAATTGTACACATTTCTTTACAAACACTCCACATTTTAGGAGGTCAAAAGTAATTGGACAAATAAACCAAACCCAAACAAAATATTTTTATTTTCAATATTTTGTTGCGAATCCTTTGGAGGCAATCACTGCCTTAAGTCTGGAACCCATGGACATCACCAAACGCTGGGTTTCCTCCTTCTTAATGCTTTGCCAGGCCTTTACAGCCGCAGCCTTCAGGTCTTGCTTGTTTGTGGGTCTTTCCGTCTTAAGTCTGGATTTGAGCAAGTGAAATGCATGCTCAATTGGGTTAAGATCTGGTGATTGACTTGGCCATTGCAGAATGTTCCACTTTTTTGCACTAATCAACTCCTGGGTAGCTTTGGCTGTATGCTTTGGGTCATTGTCCATCTGTACTATGAAGCGCCGTCCGATCAACTTGCGGCATTTGGCTGAATCTGGGCTGAAAGTATATCCCGGTACACTTCAGAATTCATCCGGCTACTCTTGTCTGCTGTTATGTCATCAATAAACACAAGTGACCCAGTGCCATTGAAAGCCATGCATGCCCATGCCATCACGTTGCCTCCACCATGTTTTACAGAGGATGCGGTGTGCCTTGGATCATGTGCCGTTCCCTTTCTTCTCCAAACTTTTTTCTTCCCATCATTCTGGTACAGGTTGATCTTTGTCTCATCTGTCCATAGAATACTTTTCCAGAACTGAGCTGGCTTCATGAGGTGTTTTTCAGCAAATTTAACTCTGGCCTGTCTATTTTTGGAATTGATGAATGGTTTGCATCTAGATGTGAACCCTTTGTATTTACTTTCATGGAGTCTTCTCTTTACTGTTGACTTAGAGACAGATACACCTACTTCACTGAGAGTGTTCTGGACTTCAGTTGATGTTGTGAACGGGTTCTTCTTCACCAAAGAAAGTATGCGGCGATCATCCACCACTGTTGTCATCCGTGGACGCCCTGGCCTTTTTGAGTTCCCAAGCTCACCAGTCAATTCCTTTTTTCTCAGAATGTACCCGACTGTTGATTTTGCTACTCCAAGCATGTCTGCAATCTCTCTGATGGATTTTTTCTTTTTTTTCAGCCTCAGGATGTTCTGCTTCACCTCAATTGAGAGTTCCTTAGACCGCATGTTGTCTGGTCACAGCAACAGCTTCCAAATGCAAAACCACACACCTGTAATCAACCCCAGACCTTTTAACTACTTCATTGATTACAAGTTAATGAGGGAGACGCCTTCAGAGTTAATTGCAGCCCTTAGAGTCCCTTGTCCAATTACTTTTGGTCCCTTGAAAAAGAGGAGGCTATGCATTACAGAGCTATGATTCCTAAACCCTTTCTCCGATTTGGATGTGAAAACTCTCATATTGCAGCTGGGAGTGTGCACTTTCAGCCCATATTATATATATAATTGTATTTCTGAGCATGTTTTTGTAAACAGCTAAAATAACAAAACTTGTGTCACTGTCCAAATATTTCTGGACCTAACTGTATATCTCTGTGCATTTTGCACAAGAGACCATGCACAGCAGCGCAAATATCGATAAATGAGAAAGAAAATGGCATATAGATCACAACAATATAACAGTAATCACATATATTTAATTCCATAAAAGACGAAGTCTTGCAATACTAATATAAATCCATAGGGCCCTGGTTGAGCAACATGGTCATATTTCAGCATGGTGAAACCGTCGCAGCATAACATCAGGGGGGACTCAACGGAGAATAGGAAGACACACTAATGAAAAAAGTGAAAAGGGTAATGTTAAAACCTTAATAAAAATAAAAAGAGCAGACAGGGACTGAAGCAGAGTCTATACAGTTAGGTCCAGAAATATTTGGACAGTGACACAAGTTTTGCTATTTTAGCTGTTTACAAAAATATGTTCAGAAATACAATTATATATATAATATGGGCTGAAAGTGCACACTCCCAGCTGCAATATGAGAGTTTTCACATCCAAATCGGAGAAAGGGTTTAGGAATCATAGCTCTGTAATGCATAGCCTCCTCTTTTTCAAGGGACCAAAAGTAATTGGACAAGGGACTCTAAGGGCTGCAATTAACTCTGAAGGCGTCTCCCTCATTAACTTGTAATCAATGAAGTAGTTAAAAGGTCTGGGGTTGATTACAGGTGTGTGGTTTTGCATTTGGAAGCTGTTGCTGTGACCAGACAACATGCGGTCTAAGGAACTCTCAATTGAGGTGAAGCAGAACATCCTGAGGCTGAAAAAAAAGAAAAAATCCATCAGAGAGATAGCAGACATGCTTGGAGTAGCAAAATTAACAGTCGGGTACATTCTGAGAAAAAAGGAATTGACTGGTGAGCTTGGGAACTCAAAAAGGCCTGGGCGTCCACGGAAGACAACAGTGGTGGATGATCGCCGCATACTTTCTTTGGTGAAGAAGAACCCGTTCACAACATCAACTGAAGTCCAGAACACTCTCAGTGAAGTAGGTGTATCTGTCTCTAAGTCAACAGTAAAGAGAAGACTCCATGAAAGTAAATACAAAGGGTTCACATCTAGATGCAAACCATTCATCAATTCCAAAAATAGACAGGCCAGAGTTAAATTTGCTGAAAAACACCTCATGAAGCCCGTTCAGTTCTGGAAAAGTATTCTATGGACAGATGAGACCAAGATCAACCTGTGCCAGAATGATGGGAAGAAAAAAGTTTGGAGAAGAAAGGGAACGGCACATGATCCAAGGCACACCACATCCTCTGTAAAACATGGTGGAGGCAACGTGATGGCATGGACATGCATGGCTTTCAATGGCACTGGGTCACTTGTGTTTATTGATGACATAACAGCAGACAAGAGTAGCCGGATGAATTCTGAAGTGTACCGGGATATACTTTCAGCCCAGATTCAGCCAAATGCCGCAAAGTTGATCGGACGGCGCTTCATAGTACAGATGGACAATGACCCCAAGCATACAGCCAAAGCTACCCAGGAGTTCATGAGTGCAAAAAAATGGAACATTCTGCAATGGCTAAGTCAATCACCAGATCTTAACCCAACTGAGCATGCATGTCACTTGCTCAAATCCAGACTTAAGACGGAAAGACCCACAAACAAGCAAGACCTGAAGGCTGCGGCTGTAAAGGCCTGGCAAAGCATTAAGAAGGAGGAAACCCAGCGTTTGGTGATGTCCATGGGTTCCAGACTTAAGGCAGTGATTGCCTCCAAAGGATTCGCAACAAAATATTGAAAATAAAAATATTTTGTTTGGGTTTGGTTTATTTGTCCAATTACTTTTGACCTCCTAAAATGTGGAGTGTTTGTAAAGAAATGTGTACAATTCCTACAATTTCTATCAGATATTTTTGTTCAAACCTTCAAATTAAACGTTACAATCTGCACTTGAATTCTGTGGTAGAGGTTTCATTTCAAATCCAATGTGGTGGCATGCAGAGCCCAACTCGCGAAAATTGTGTCACTGTCCAAATATTTCTGGACCTAACTGTATCTATTTAAATAAAAAAAAAAAAAAAGAGATAAAAAAATCTCTTCCGTTGTTAACCGAACAGAGAATAATGAGACAGAGGTAGTTCTACGTGGGAGAGCAGAGATGAGATTATTTACCTATAGGTCATCAATTGCCCCATACAGACAAGCAGTACCAGGCAAAGCAGGAGGAAAAAACTGACAGATTTCTCCCTGTGTGCAAGTGTGACGCCCTGGCCAGCCAGGTAGTCACAGATAGGGCCGCGCATTACACCGTTCCCTAACAAAGTGACCGCAGCCAAACATATAAAACCCTAGTCACCCCCCTCAGTGCTTGATGGACACACCAGCGGGCGGAACCAGGCGGTTGGAAGACGCCCACCAAGGAGTCTCAGACAGCCTGGGGCAGGAAAGTTTAGTCTAGTCAGGAAGTTCAAGTCTAGAGGTCAAGAGGAGAGGTGTTTGGGCTGGAGCTGTGTGCAGCTCCAGCAAAGGAATGACCCAAACTGAACCGGTGCCAGGGTAGGAGCCCTGGTACTGCTGGCTAGGAGGCAGACGGAGGCCTTTGTCTGCAGGAGCCGGGAAGACGGCTTGGTGGAACTGTGGTGGACTGGGACAGGGTAGTGGCCCGCCGGTACTGACCAGGGGAACCGACCCAAAAACCGGAGCACAATGGGAGTACTCAGACCCTGAAGCTAGGTCCTGAAGCTACTGGGGGCTAGCTAATTAGCTGATTGCGGCCAGGACTAGAGGTCCTCTCCCACTCAAAGTCCCGACTGAAGGCAACAGCCCAACGAGGGGGATAGAAAGCCACCGCCACGGCACATAGATCCCATGGGCCAGCGTCAGCGGGCAAAGGGCTCCTCAGGCAACCAAAAGCTGGGAGCGGACTCCTGAAGTTGCAAGCGCAGGTAGTCCACCATCACAAACAGGTGCAGGAGAAAGACAGAGACCACCAACCGGGTGGGGGACCAGACTGCAGCCGGCTGCGGGCACCGACTACCATCACCTTGGTTTACCAGAGACTCGTGTGTTTACTAATCATGAGTACATTAGTGCCCTCCGGCCGCCCATCTCCCTGCACCGCCAAACACCCTCAACAGGTCCCGGGGCCACCATCACTGCCCACGGAGGGGTTAACAACTTGCTGCGCAACATCTCCCCCGGGTGCCCCATAACTGCAGCGGCGGTTACATCCTGTGGGTGGCGTTACGAACTTAAACATGGCTCTGGCCGTACACATACGTCCCCAAAACGCAAACCCCTTTTTGATTGACGTGACTGCAGGACCTTTAGGTCCAGAGACCCTCGAGCCACCCACTGGAGGTCCGGATCCGAGCGGCTCGGCTGCCGAGCACGGGTCGGTACACATGTGGAGAGACCTGTGACTCCAGGAGAGTGGGTGGAGCGAATGCGGCAGGGGACTTTCAAGTCTGATTAGTCTCCCATGCGGCTCAGTCCCCGGAGGCTTTTAAAGTATGTTTTTGTCTGAAACACCACAGAATTTCTTAGTCAAGCACATACCTGGCTGACATCATGCAGTCATTATCTGATACATGCTGCCTGTTGTTAAGGCAGCAAGTATCAGCTGTTCTGTTGGTTACTTTGCAGTAGGAGTCAACTGATAGGCTGCTTGCTTTGCTTCACTGTTTCTGTAACTCCCATTAATTTCTATAGGACTTATGCAAATAGTGTCAATCAGGTGTGCTTGTGGTTTTTGTAACATTATTTTTGGTTACTGAGACCTAGAAGCAGTTATGCGCATCTTAGTCATGAATGACAGATGTAAAAATCCCATTTACTTAACCCTTTACAACTATACTTACTTACTGCTTACTGAAAGTGAATGGATATTATTCCAATTAAATTTAATAATACATATGTCTTTAGTAAACTACTAACCTGTGATGCTCGACACTATGTGGCGTAGTTTGATGCTAATCTCTAGGTGGCGCTAGATACTACTTGCGTGTAGTGTGAGTGGAGAGATAGTCAAACAAGCCGGGATCAGGAACCAGGAGAACACGACAGGACACAGGAAGCAGGCAGAGACGAGAACAAGATACAGGCCGAGAGTCAGGACACCAAGAGAGTATGTATAGGATACAGGGAGCAGGAGGAGATGTGGTCAGGAGAAGGTTCGAGATTTAACAAAATTAATTCAAAAGGTATGGGTAGAGTGCAAAATGGACTCACAAGTATCCTCAAACCCTTATTAAAATATAAGTTTATTAATAATAATTCTAAAAAATCCCATGGACACACAAACAATTAAAAAACAATGGGGTCAGGTAAAGCCTCACTAGGTTGATACTAGGGGAGGGGGGGAAGGCCCTGGTAACCCTGAATTGTGATAGTCTCCCTACCTAACAACGGAGGGTATGACACCTTAATTTACCTCACGCCCACGTTCCACGTCGGCTATCCCTTTTCCTTACCCTAAATAGGGAAGATAGCTCAGCAGGGAGAGGAGGGGAAACCGTCCCAAAATAGTTAGGGTCCAACAGGATATATGGATATGTATATCTATTTCGATTCCTGACCCAAAATAATATAATCTACAACACCTACTAGGTATTATATGAGCTAAATCGTGCAAAATATTGTTTTTGTACCAATCCTTTTTGTGGTTGTATATTATATTATTACGTTATTATTATTGTTAGGTAGGGACACCATCCCTATTCAGGGTTATCAGGGCCCTCCCCCCTCCTCCCTAGTATCAACTTAGTCAACCTGACCCCATTGTGTTGTTAATTGTTTGTGTGTCCATGGGATTTTTTAGAATTATTATTAATAAACTTGTATTTTAATAAGGGTTTGAGGATACTTGTGAGTCAGGAGAAGGTTTGAGGTCAAAAGACAGGAGGTAACGACCAAGTAAGGTGGAAGGCAGAGAAGAGACAACTACAGTTGATAGTAAAGGGTCGAGAAGCCAAGATCAGATAACTGTACACAAATGAGGGCCAAAAGCACTTACTGCGGAACCAGGAAATACGACTGGCGACGTTCCGAGTGAGCATGCTACCTAATAAAGCAGAGCAATCACCTGGAATGAGGAGCATCATGGAAAGCCCCTCCTAGCAAAAGTGTAGGACCCAGTCCTGAGAAACCACCCCGTCCACAGGAGCTCAAGACAAACAGTAGAGCATCTGAACCTGGAAAACGCTCTGCGCGATGGAACAGGCAAGTACCGGCTCTGCAGGAGAGCATGGCAGAACATAACAGCACACAAGATGCTCCGCACATCAGAACCGTGAAATTACCTTTCTTTAATGAGGTCTGCAGAAAGGCAGAATTTCATCATTTAAATATTTTCGTGCATGTAAGAAAGAGAAAGCTTTTCCGCTGTAAAACAAAACACAACAGTTGCAATATACAGCTCGCTTCACCACACTAATATAATAAATAGAAACCAAGGAAATACATAAGTGAAAAGAACATTTTCAGAATATATACTGGTCAAAAAAATAAAGGGAACACTAAAATACCATTGTGCTGTTTAAGTGTTCCCTTTATTTTCTTATATTTCTCCTAAAATGAGTATCTATTAGAGATGAGAGAATAGATTTCATGTAATTTAAATTTGGGTGGTTTTATCGATGTAAATTCTTATATACCAAAAATGACAAAAGTATTCTAGGAGTGATACCTTTATTGGCTAACCAGAAAAATTATATTTGAAAGCTTTCAGAGCAAAAAGACCCCTTCGACAGGCAGGTTTACAATTGATTTTCTGAGACAAATGTGCAACATTGAAGAGATGTTACAAAAATGTACACTGTAGTGGGACTACAATCGCAGATTTCCATTTTCACTCTGCAACATCTATTGCTGTTTGTTTTCTGGAAAACACCCATGGAGTCAAAGTCATCACAACACCCATAGATGAATTCCCTAAGGGGTGTAATTTTCAAGTTGGGGTCACTTGAATTAGTTTCTGCCATCATGGCACTTAGGCACTCTGTTTGTGAAGTCCACAAACTATTCTAGGAAATTGCGTTCAAAAAATCAAATGGCGCTTCTTACCTTCTGAGTCTCGCCTTGTGGCCAGACAGTACTATACAGTCACATATAGGGTATTGCGAGGTTCACCAGAAATTGTGCTCCTTCTCTTCCAAATTATGATGTGCACCCAAACAGTACTTTTCCACCACATATGAAGTATCAATGTACTCAGAAGTAGAGATGTGTTGACTCATTGAAGTTCGGTTTGGTGGCTTCATCCAGACTTTAGATAAACTTCTGTTTAGAACCCAGATTTCACCTGAACCTGGAGTTTTTGCAATTCTCCCAGACAGGGTTTTCCAATTTTTTCTCTGCACACTACAATCGATTATACTTTTGTTACCCTCAGTGTGAGCCATTAAAACACTGCAAGCGGCTTGTATTGGGCAGAGCCCCGAGAGTACCCAAGCACAGCGATGGTTGTGCAAGTGGTGTTCATACATAAAGCACCCAAACTCCAAATCCAAACTCTGTATTTTTTGTAAAGTCTGTGTTTAGTACGGACACCGGAGCTGGGGTTTGCTCATCTCTACTCAGCAGAACTTGCACAACAAGTTTAAAGGTCCATTTTTTCCTGCTACCTTTGGAAAAATGAAAAATTTGGGGATAAAGCAACATTTTTGTGTGAAAAAATGTATTTTTACATGTGCTCCTTCCCTTCCAAGCCCAGCTGTGCGTGCAAACTATAGTTTTCCACCAAATATGGTGTACTCGGGAGAAGTTGAAAAACAAATTGTACAGTTTATTTTCTCCTGTAGATAGAAACTCCAGCAGCAAAGTCCAATGGATAATAAAATCCAATTTTCTTTATTAATTCATTTTAAAAAAACATAAATAAAATATCCAGACAGGGTCCTATGCAAGAGAGGACGCGTTTCGAACCAGATGGTTCTTAGTCAGTCTCCCTAGAGACTGACTAAGAACCATCTGGTTCGAAACGCGTCCTCTCTTGCATAGGACCCTGTCTGGATATTTTATTTATGTTTTTTTAAAATGAATTAATAAAGAAAATTTGATTTTATTATCCATTGGACTTTGCTGCTGGAGTTTCTATCTACACTTACTTGGATTGCCGGTTTTCCTTTCCGTGCACAAGTCCTGGATGTGGTGGTTCCCTCTTCGGCTACAGGTGAGCGGACATCGTACTTTTTTCTTGGTTCTGTTTATTTTCTCCTGGTATCCTTGTGAAAATGCAAAATCTGGGGCTAAAGCAACATTTTTGTGGGGAAAAAGTAAAATGTTAATTTTTTCCTTCCGCGTTGCTTTATTTCTTGAGAAACACCTGAAGGTTTAATAAACTTCTTAAATATGGTTTTGAGCACTTTGACGGGTGCAGTTTTAAAAAAAGGTGTAACTTTTGGTATTTTTTGTCACATAGGCCCCTCAAAGTCACTTCAAATGTGGTATGGTCCCTAAAAAATTATTTTATTGGAAAAATTAGAAATTGCTGCTAAAACTTTAACCTTGATAACGTCTTAACAAAACAGTACTATGTTTCATAAATGGTGCTGATGTAAAGTAGACATGCCGGAAATGTTATTTATTAAATTTTTTTTTTTGTGGTATAATTATCTGATTTAAGGCCATAAAATGTAAAAGTCTGAAAATTATGAAATTTTCAATTTTTTGGCCAAATTTTCAATATTTTCATAAACGCAAATCATATCAACCAAAATTTACCACTAATATGAAGGACAATGTGTCATAAAAAAGCAATCTTACAATCACTAAGATATGTTAAAGCGTTTCAGAGTTATTGCCACATAAAGAAGATACAATGGTCAGATTTGAAAAATGAGGATCGGTCGTTAACGTACAAAGTGGCTTGGTACTTAAGGGGTTAAGTTAATTTTCACAGCTTGGATTGAATTTGCATTCTTTTGCAATTCATCTGATCACTCTTCTTAACAATTTAAAGTTAATGCAATTTGCCACTATAAAAACAGAAGCAATACACTTTGTAAAAAGCAAAATGTATCTTTGATGTATGTAAATCTCAAAATTTTGGGCCATAATTGTAGGAAGCAACAAGGCAGCACAATATTTTTTACAGAAAAACAAATCTGAAATCAGAGCTTGCTTATCATAAATGTCTGTAATGCGTTTTTGCATGTTTTGCTTTGTGAAATCCGTTTTGTGGAAGAGGTTTAATTGTTTTTTTGTTTTTTTTTTAAATACAAAAGAAAATTCACCAAAATTGGTTGGTTGGTGAGCAACTTAACTGATGGAGCTCCACTGAGTAAACAACTAAAAAGAAATTGATATACAGAATAGCTACTGATGCCGGCAGATACTTATGGTAAAGGTGCAGTCTATAAGAAACAAGGTACCAAACAACAACAAAAAGGGTGATGCAGGTGAAGATATGTGGATATATAAATACCACAACAGCAGGCAGCAAGAGGCTAGTCTCACCTTGATGATTGTGCTTAGTTTTATTAAATAAGATCAAGGGACAGACACTATGTGTTTTGAAGCTGTGCTGGCTTATTCTTCAGTTGAGTTCATATATAAAAAGTAGTTAAAGTTATATAAAGGGTAAAAATGAAAAAAAAAAAGTTTCAACACTAAGAGGGAAGGGTTAGAATCACAGATTAAAAGCTACAGTGATAAGCAAAAGGGTAACAATGTTTGGAATTTGGAATTTCAGGCTCCATATCTCACCATCCACTGCAGCTTTGAGCATGAGATGACCTCCAGTTTATAGACAATCATCTTGGCTATGTCATATTTAAATTTGACTTACAATTATTTAGCATTTGATTAGTTATGCATATTCTTGTCTTGTCACTGCATCCTTATGGTTTTTCTCCTGGTGGTGGAAAACTCTTTTCTTTCTGTATGCTACAAATTGCAACCTATTCTCACTTTCCCCAATTGCTCAGTGTTTTATAAGGTTGATTCCTAAGTGAAAGGTCACTGGTTTGAATCAAGGAGTATTCATGAAGAATATTTCCCAAAAAAAAAGAAACACCATCATCCAGCTCATCAATAGTGGTCTCTTGGCCAAGAAAATAGCCAAACTGCATCATGTGAGTGCTGTGACAGTTAGAAGAATATGTAATTAAGTCCATCCATTCAAAAGCTAACAGGTGGAGGTCCAGGCAAAATATCGGAGTCAACAAGTCATCTCATCACAAGGTCTATCAGTTATGAAGAAACAAAAATGGCAGTGGAGGTGTTACGGTAGGACTGTCAGATTGGAGAATAGATGTGAATAGAGCTCCAATCAACAGTCAGGGTCCACCGTGCAGTGGTGTAAAATTGCAGCTGGAAGCACTAAAGGCCACTTTACACGCTGCGATATCGGTACCGATATCGCTAGCGTGGGTACCCGCCCCCATCGGTTGTGCGACATGGGCAAATCGCTGCCTGTGGCGCACAACATCACCCAGACATGTCACACATACTTACCTGCCCTGCGACATCGCTGTGACCGGCGAAATGCCTCCTTTCTAAGGGGGCGGTTCGTTCAGCGTCACAGCGACGTCACAGCTGCGTCACTGAACCGCCACCCAATAGAAGCGGAGAGGCGGAGATGAGCGGGACAAACATCCCGCCCACCTCCTTCCTTCCTCATTGCGGGTGGGAGGCAGGTAAGGAGAGGTCCCTTGTTCCTGCGGTGTCACACGTACCGATGTGTGCTGCCGCAGGAACGAGGAAGAACTTCGTTACTCCTGCAGCAACGATATTAGAGAATGGACCCCCATGTCACCAATGAGCGATTTTGCATGTTTTTGCAACGATGCAAAATCGCTCATAGGTGTCACACGCAATGGCATCGCTAAAGCGACCAGATGTGCGTCACAAATTCCGTGACCCCAACGAGATCGCTTGAGCGATGTCGCAGCATGTAAAGTGGCCTTTAGGCTAAGTAAAGACTCTGCAAAATACCCAAACAAGGTGTACAGAGATTGTGTTTAACGTCACACAGATACCGTACAGCTAATAGAACCTGAACCTCTGTTGCTTCACAGAGACAGGTAAGGAATATAACCTGAACCTCTGTTGCCTCAGACAGGTAAGGGATATAACATATACAGTATAAATAAGACTAGAGCAAGAGAGCGCTAACCGCACTCTCCTCAACAGGCGCAGTTGGGTAAAGCTCCAGTGGGTGAGCACCAAGAAGCCTATTAGTTCAAGACCACCTGTTTGCCGTGCCCCTAGGTCCCAGCCGCTGAGCTGGATAACCACTGGTCCCCACACGACAGACATAGTCTGGCCTCTGCGCCTAACCCTGACGCTGAGCTCTAACCCTGTATAGGTCCACAAACACCTGTTTGCCGTGCTTCTAGGTCCCAGCCGGTTAACCACTGGTCCCCACACAACAGATTCAGCGCCTAACCCTGAATCTGATAGACAGGAGGAGGATGTGCTGTGACAACTTATGTCTGCACACAAAGAGACGACTGCACGTCCACATGCGGGCTCCAAGGGTTCTTAAAACCTAGGCTCCACCCCAAACGAGGGACCATTACCCAGCTAGACCCTTGGCCAATGAGGAGCAACCATGTGGCAGTGACGTCACCCGCAATCAATCACATGGTAGTGCATCTGTGGTGATGTCACCCACAGCCAATCACATAACAAAGCATCAGTGGTGATGTCACCTGCAACTAATCACATGGCAGGGTGTCCATGGTGGTATCACCCGCAACCAATCTGCTACTGCCACGTGGCATGCATGTGCAGAGAGCTCTTTTCCCCAGCACATGTGCACTGGAGCTTTTTGGACACATAGACTCAGGGAAGAACACCTCAGCCTGCACCTGCACAGTAGGATTACATTGATATTTAGTCTCTGAAAACCAAAATTTCCTACCCACATAATGAACAGAGGCCAGCTGACTAGAACGCCGTGAAGAGGGAACAGGAGATCCGGACATCAGTACTGGGGAGACAGTGATCTTGACCGGAGGCGACCGAGGAGCAGATGCACCTCCACACATGACAGGAGGTGGCTCATATACTTGATAATAGTGTGTCACGTTGCGTTTGGGATAGCGGGGAACTGGAGCTCTTAAGCTGTCCCTGAAGCAAGGGGTCTCTATGCTATCTCTATTCTCGGAGATACTCCTAATGGTGGAGAGAAATTATACAAGCAGAAATCAGAAACATACAATTACCAGATACATACAAATCAACAATACTAAATGTACAGCAGTAAACATGATATGTGCTATAGGTATTGTGTGGACAAAAACTAGTAGTGTTGACCCTCGGAATTCATTTACTGTATATATAAAGTGCAAATGCAGCAAATGTAACCATTTTTGTTCGTTCTTTTTTCAATAAAATATTTAACATTTTACTTACTTTGACAATATCTCAGTTTCTTTTTCTTGTCAGTCTAGTGGTGGAGAGGCCTGATATCCTTCCTAGCCCTGCTCCTGACTAGTCCTGATATAATTCACCCTACACCAGGGAGGAATGGCACAGGAGCGTATGGAAACCACAGAAAAAGACACAAACAAGGTAAAATCCAAAACCCAATCACACAGCATGCACATACACAGGATAAGACAATAAGGGATTCAGGAGGCAAACAAGAGCAGGAGGGAAGTACAAAACAACAAGGGTACACTCCACAACCGCACCAAGCCAAAAGCACCACTAAACACAACTTTGACCAGAGAGAGTCTGTCTGGGACACCACAAGTCTCAGAACAACACAGGATAAACAACAGCTAACATGGTTAGAAGAATTCCAACAGTATAAGTAGGAGGGGAGCAGATGTGATAGGTCTCCCCACAACATGTGATTATAGGAGCAAGCAGACTAGCAGAGATTAACTCTTGGTAGCTTGCCTATGAATCAGGACACACAGAAGGTTGACGCCAGAGTCTGCCTGTGTTGATCCCAGACACCAGAGAAACCATCGGGCGGAGTGTCAGAATCTGCAATGTGAACACAGTCCAATGCTTCCATAACAGTCAGCATAGTTTACGCAAACCTCCATGTGAAATAGTGAGATCACAAACATCCATGCAAGCACCGTGCGATGCAAGTTACACTAGTCTGGAATTGTATCCTGAAAAAAGGTAAAGATGCCTCGACTTCAATATGATCATTAGAAGTGTTGGCTTGAGTTTGCACAAAAGTATGAAAAGTAGACGGTAGAAGAATGGAAATAGGTGATTTGGAACAATGAGATGAAAGTCAGTAGACTAGCCTCTGATGGGTGCAAATGAGTCTGGAAGAAACAAGTAAAAAATGGGCTAAAGGATTCAGAAATTGAAGGAGCTCTTAAGTATGGTGGAGGAAGTCTGATTATATGGCGTTGTTTCACAGCCAAAGGCGTTGGATACTTGACCAGGATCGAAGATGGTCTCAATCCTGGACTATATGTGAGTATCCTTAAAGACAAGTTATTTCGTACACTTGAATACAATGGCATAAAAAGGATGACATAGAGTTCCAGAAGAACAACGACCAGAAACATACATCAAAATTGATGAAGAAATGATTCAGTGACAATGAAATAGAGTTGCTGGATTGGCCCTCCCAGTCCCCAGAACCCAACCCAACCCAACGGAACACTTGTGGGTAGAGTTGAAGAAAAATCTGTATACTGTATATACCCAAGTGAGTTGACCAGTATGCACCAACATTGGGAAGAGACCTGGGATCACATTTCTGTCGAGACATGCTGGAATCTGATCGAGAGAATGCCCAGAAGGATTCAGGCAGTGTTGAAAACCAAAGGAGAATTTACAAAATACTAAAAATTAAAATTTAGATTTTTAGGAGCAAAACAGTAACAATGCAGTGACATGACAAGAATTTGCATAAATAATGATATGGTAAATAGTTGCAAATTTTATGTTTGAAATATTCAAGACTATTGTCTATAAAATGAAGGTTGTCTCTTGCTTAAAGCTGTAGTGGATGGTGAGATATGGAGGCTGAAAGACAAAAGTTCAAAACTTTGTTACCCTTTTGTTTGGCAGTGTACATGATGACAAGTTAATACAAAGGTTTTCATCAAAAACATTAATGTTAATGAAAACAAATCACAGAAATTATAACCATAAAACAATAATTTTAATAAAACTAATCAAACCCCTGATCAGAAAGATGTGATTGTATAACTGTGGTCATGGAAAATAAGGCTGCTTTCATACATCCGGTTTTTGCTGTGCGGCACAATCCGGCTTTTTGCAGAAAAAACGCAACAGGTTTTTTTTGACGCTGGTTGCGTTTTTTCCGCATAGACTTTCATTAGTGCCGGATTGTGCCGCATAGCCTTGCGTTCAATCCGTTTTTTACTGGATGCAACATATTTAGCCCATGCGGCGGCTTGATGGAATGTTGCCTGGCACATTTTTTTGTCCAGCAAAAAAAAAAACGCATCGCGCCACATGCGGCCAATGCGGCGCTTTTTCCAGTGCATGCCTATGGACGCCGGATGCGGCGTGATGCGGCAAAAACCGCATCCGGCCGCCGCATGTGGTTTTTTGCACTGCGCATGCTCAGTAGCGTGCCGCAACTGGCAAAAACTGGACTGCCCGCATGTAAAAACGTATGCAAAGGATGCGTTTTTTTTGCCGCATCCGTTGCATAGGTTTTAGAGCCGGATTTAGCCGCACTGCAAAAAACGGATGTGTGAAAGCAGCCTAAGGTAGGACAGAATGTCTTAAGATTCAATGCAAGTTAGTAAAAATGTATAATGCTATATATTATAATAAGTATCACTTAAAAGAAAGAAACACAGCATAAAAGCATTTCATATACTATGTATATCAGTTTGTAATCATGTGGCTATAACTCCGGCAGTGAGCAGTTCAATTACCTAGGGGATCCCAAAGCTATGAAATCCTTGAAGGCCCAAAACTAGAGCCTTGTAAGTGGGAGCTTAGAGTGAAAAGATTGGTGTACTGGTTACGTAGGTAACCAGGAAGGTAAGATTTAATGAAATGGAAGGTATAGAAAGAGCTCGGGTGGAGCATTAAAGATAATCTGATTGGATTATGATGCAACTATTTATGCAGATGTGATAAATAGTGTTAACATGAAAAAATATAACAAATATTTTATGTACTGTACATATAAATTAGCTGCTAAAAGATTTACAAAATTATAGTCTACTCTAATATTTTGTAACTGCAGGCAAATTGTAGCCTTATTAATTTTATACTAGACGATATAAGCACATTTAAAAAATAAATCCTACAAATACTAAATATATATTGTACTTATTGCAAATATATTATTGCATATAGTATAAGTATGGCATGAGTATAATATACTTATTGCAAGTATATATAGTAAATGTGTCGCCCTGGGCAAGCCAGGGGACACAGGTCACACACCACCACACCCTACATCCCAGCTAGGAACACCACAGCTAACCAAAAATCCTTGTTGCCTTCCTCCAGAGGCTGATGATTCACACCAGGGGGTGGGCCAGGCGGTTGGCTCCGCCCACCGAGGAGGACACAGCTCTGGAGGCGGGAGAAACCAGGCAGATAGCTCAGGGAGGAGCAGGAGTGAGGAGCTAAGTGGAGGAGTAAACAAGAAGTGAAAGTAGAAAAGTGGTAAAGGAGGAAAGCAAGTGAGGTGACAGGAAAGAAAGAAAGCCTGAAGGGTCCAGCTTTGTGTAGGACCAGGTCAGCAAGGTCAGCAACGGCGGTGACTGTCTGGAGGGGGACCGTTTGGAAGTTCCTGGAAGGACCCCGTAGGCTGTGTGCCGGGCGGTCTGGAGCAGTGTTCCGAAGGACAGTCAGCACCAGGGCAGGGGCCTCTCGGACCCCGGCAAGGCTTGGAGTCGCCATAATTTGCCGAATCCGTCAGTGACGAGGACGTAGATCCCCCCAACAACCAAGTCCCGATTGAAGGCAACAGCCCAGCCAGTGTAGAAGAGACACCGCCACCGCCAAGGCACCCGTTTCTTAGGGCCAGCGCCTGCGGGCAAAGAGTAGAGCTCCCCCGGTCCAGCTTGAAGCCGGGGAGCGGGTTACCGGTGGGGACCCATCGCAACCAACAAGTACACCAAGGTGCAAGGAAAAGGGACATCACCGTCACCTACTGGGAGAGCAAGTGCAGCCGTCCGTGGGACCGTCTATCCAGCCGTTTGGTTTACCGTAAAAACTGTGTAAACGTCTCAGGCTGAGTGAGTACCACCGTGCCGCAAGGCACAGCGCTGCCCCCGCGTCCCTGCGCCCACCAGGCCCTGCATCTCCCATCTCATCACCGGGCCCCAGGATCACCAACCCCTACCCACGGAGGGGCAACATAACACCTGGCTGCTCCGCATCACCATCCCCGGGATTCCTGTATAGAGCAGCGGTGGTGAAATCACCACAACCGTGGGTGGCGTCACGGACAATAATCATCCCCACACCCAACAAACCCCCTTTCACTCACGGGCGAGGAGTGCCGCTCGAGAAGCCCCCGGGATCCGGCCCACCGCTTGAGCCACCACTGAGCAGCAGCCGCCGGACCCGAGCAGAAGGGGTGAGCGTAGTGTGCTGACACCCTCCTCCCCACCCGCGACATATACACTTTATTCCATTACATCAGTTCTACTTTTTGTGCTTAAGAAACATGCATTCAACTATCCAATTAGGCCGGGGTCACACTAGCGTATAGCATCCATTGCGAGAGCATCTGATGCGCTAATGACACTTGTCTTAAATTCTGCTGCAAGCTGAGCCGAGTGTCATTCACTGTGATCCGATTCTCTCGCATACGAAAATCGGATCACAAGTAAGGAGAGGAAGGAGAGATTGATCGCTCCATTTTCTCCATTGCCTGTCGTTGCATACATCGGACTGTACTCGGACATGTATGGATGCTCGTGATTTGATTTCCTGGCATTGCCCTCCTCCAATTTAGTGTGAGCGTATCCTACCATAGCAATTGTACTCCCGTATGTCCAAGTTGAACACAATTGATTTGGATCAAATTGCCTTTTGCAAAAATATCACGTGTGCTCAGTCTCAATGGAGTTTACCTATCTGTTATTATTTATTGCACCTAAAAGCCATCCTTTCCTGGCTTGGACACAAAATGCAACATTTTTCAACATCAACATTTATCGTACTTCATGCATCAATTGTTTGATCCAACAAACTCAACTTCTTTCTAATTTTGCGTGAAAATAAATATTATTGTGACTGCATCTGGGTTGCAAATTCTCGGTAGCATCCAGCGTTGTGAAGAAAGGAAAAAGTGGTGAAAATTATCCTTCAATTTCTTTGAACTTCATAAATACATTTTTGATAAAGAATTTGTAATTTTATTTCAAAAACTGTATATCAAAAAATGCATATTCCCAGGAACATCTGTGTCCCTAGTCAGTGAAGCTTATCACAGTAAACTGTTGTATGTCTGAATAGGGGAACTCTTTTCAGTCACTGCAAAGTCAATACGTCTCTGCTTGTGCAGCCAGGGCAGGTCAGAAAGATAAAAATTGTCAGAAAGGGCACAATTATTTACAACTATCAATCCATTTTTTTTTAACTTCCACGACTGCAATTCTCTTTACCAAAATTATCCATTTTTTCTAAAGTTATTATTAAATATTTTGGGGCAGCTGAATTGGAATATTACCTGGAGAATCTTTGTTCCCTAATTGTTGAAGCTTTTGTAAAGTGGACAGTTGCCACCCACATGAATGACACGGTGCCCAGTATCCACTCCCTGCTCGTCTGTGCAGCACTTGTGCAGGTCAGGTCAGAAAGATGTAAATTGTTTAAACTTATCAAATAAAAATTCTTAACTTCCATTACAATGTCACGATTCACCTTTGGCTCTGCTCCTTGCAGAGCCATTTAGTTTTGTCTATTGCTTTGTTGTTTGTATTCCCCGGGTCCTTGCTGGTGGGCAGGGCTTGCTTGGTGCCTCGTTCTGGTAATCTCCTTGTTTTATCTGTGGGCTGTTTCCACTGGAACTTCGCCAGTGATAGTTCCTGCTCTTCAGTGTGCGCTTCTGGTTCTTATGAGTTCATTCTGATCCTTGTATTGCTACCCTGACTCCTCTCCCTGTCCTCTGCTCCATCCATCTTGTTTGTGTTCCCTGACTTCCTGACCCTCCGCTTGTCTTGTTCCCTTCTTCCTGCTTTCCCCCCTTTTGTACTTACATTCCCCTTCGGCTTCCGACTACAAATTGCTCTCTGACTATGATTCTGCTCCCCATCTGTACCTACCTCCTGGCTACCGACCTTAGGTTTCCATGTGACTTTGGCTCCTCTTCCTACTTTGCACTGATGTGACCTCCTGGCTCTGACTCTCAGCTTGTACGACCATTCTGCTACCTCCCCGTCTAGATACTGGTGACATCTAGTGGGCAGACGCCGCATTATACCTAAGAGCTCTAGGTCTCTTCTGTGTACCTGGCCCTCCTGGTGATAGCATTACATACTGCAATTTTCTTTACCAAAGGTATAAATTGTCTTTAAAGTTGTAAAAAAAAATGTGGTGGAATTGGTGACTTACCAGGAAAATTGTTGAAGCTTTGGAAAAGCTAATTGCATGTATG
This sequence comes from Anomaloglossus baeobatrachus, assembly GCF_048569485.1. Lineage (NCBI taxonomy): Eukaryota > Metazoa > Chordata > Amphibia > Anura > Aromobatidae > Anomaloglossus > Anomaloglossus baeobatrachus. Next base: position 80,239,432 of record NC_134355.1, on the reverse strand, counting down.
ACCAGGTAACTACCATAACTACTTTTGTGGCTCCCATGCAGGTCAGGACAGAAAGGGAAAAAGTATCAGAAAAGGATCAATTACTTAAAATTATCAGACCAAAATTCTTTTAATTCCATAAATACAATTTTATTTCATAAAATTAAAAAAAAACACAAATAAGCAAGGCTACGCCAATTATAGCAGTTAGGACATGATGTGCCAGATCGTCTAGCTACCATTTTAACAAACTGGTTCACTGAAGCACTATTGATTAGCTGGAGCAGAAATTATTTATTTACCTAAAATGTTTATCATTAGTGATGAGCGGACACGTGGACAAACGGAGTTCATGTTAATCAATGCATCTTGGAATTCTAAAAAGTTCCACAATTGGATGTGTTTAAAAAAAATGTTCCTGGCCTGAGATAATCTTATATATGTGACCCTGCGATGTACTGTTTAATGGTCGTGACATCTCCTGGGTCGGGGAGGACGTAAAAGAGTATAAAGACATTACAGCATGGGCTCACAGCTCATTGTTTTTGTGAGGTAAAACATTTCCTTGCCTGTTTTTACCTCAAAGAAACAATAATTTGTGATCCCATGCTGTAATGTTTGTATACTTTTTTCCTTCCTCCCCTGCCCAGGAGAGTATGATCAGACCATGTCCCTGTATGGTCAGACACGGCCATTACACAGTACATAGCAGGGACACATATATAACATTATCTGAGCACAGGAACATTTTTGTTTTTTTTTAAACATCCAATTTTGGACATTATTATTATTACAAAAGATATATTGATTAAAATCCAACTTTAAATTTGACATTATTTGTTGGAAAACCTCTTTAGTGAATCAGGGCTTGTTTTGCAATAATTTCTGATTCTAAAGGTGGCTTTACATGCTACAAAATTGCTAAAGCGATGTCGTTGGGGTCACGGAATTTGTGATGCACATCCGTCCGCTTTAGCGATGTCGTTGTGTGTGACACCTATGAGCGATTTTGAATCGTCGCAAAAACGTTCAAAATCGCTCATTGGGGACATGCCCCCCTCTTTCCAATTATTGTTGCTGCTGCAGTAACAATGTTGTTTGTCGTTCCTGCGGCAGCACATATCGCTATGTGTGACGCCGCTGGAATGACAAACATCTCCTTACCTGCGTCCACTGCAAAAGGAGGAAGGAAGGAGGTGGGCGGGATGTTCCAGCCGCTCATCTCCTCCCCTCCTTTTCTATTGGGCGGCGGTTCAGTGACGCTGCTATGACGCTGAACGAACCGCCCCCTTAGAAAGGAGGCGGTTCGCCGGTCACAGCGACGTCGCTGCACAGGTATGTGCGTGTGACACTGCCATAGCGATAATGTTCGCTACGGTAGCGATCACCACATATCGTTACAACGACGGGGGCGGGTGCTATCGCGCTCGACATCGCTAGCAATTGCTAGCGATGTCGTAGCATGTAAAGTGGCCCTAAGAGTCTCTCAACGTTACCCACTGTTCCCATATCCAGAATGAATCCTGTACTGCTCTTTTACTGTGTGACACTCTCTATCTACCAAACTGTCCCTAAGTCTACAAACCATAAAAAGGTCCCTAAAATATGAATTTCAAAACAGATCTATTAACACCTCTAATGTGAGAGTAAAATTCCAAAATGAGAGTAAATAATTTGCATTAAAATGAGATACATAGTAAGAACAATTCAATTGAGTAAATAAATAAATAAAATAGATTGCACTCATAGTATTTTGTACATTGACAAAAAATGCACAATAATGGCAAAAGTTTATCCACTCTCAAACTGACAAACTGACAGTTATGTCACCTGCATAATGGTTACCCATATACAATGAACATCAGTATGATGCAACCAATGTATAATGCCTAGGAACATCACAAGAAATCTGCATGTAAAGCAATACAATAAAATAGATATTGTGCAGTATATATCAGTAAAATTCCAATATATTAACATGGATACCTATTAGTAGATAGTTATCTACCTTTTAGTCCATGTATAGACTTGTTAATTTCTTCATGGATTCTGCGGTTTGCAATTCCAATTGAGCGGCTTGTGGAATGGACAAATAGTAGCACCATTGTGGACATTTATGGTTTATTTGTAAGGGGTGTAGGGCTCTCCCCACCCCGGATGAGCAAATCTGTCATGTATAAAGTGTACTTTGATGTTATGTATTGATGAAATATGTGTGTTTCCACCCACTATGTGGTCACAGTTGGCTGGCAGCTCCTCCTGGTACTCGGGGCTAAAGAGGTTTAATGGCAGGGAGAAGTCCAGTCAACAAAAGGGAGAGGTACATAGGAAGAGGCAGGAGAGTCCCCGAGAAGAGTGAGATGTGTATTGATATGTGAGAAGCTATTAGGCTGACCTGCTGGGTTGAATCCTGGTGCTGGATCCGTGGGGCCCTAGTGAAAGTGGGCTGTTGTAACCACGTCCCAAGTGGATGATGTACGGATGACCTACATGGTGGTCAACCCCTGCCTGATACCCAACGAACCCCCTTAATCAGCAGAAGGTCAGTGGGCTCCCATGGTCAGAGTAGGTCCATACAAACCAGATAAAGAGTAGTGCTGTCCCTGTCCCATCCTAGCTTATAGCCGAAAATCCATGTGTTTGGGGCGACGGGATATTCAGAGGACTATTTGAGTCTGCCCAACAGAGTGAAGCTGAGAGAGGGGATGAGGGGCTCAGAGGCCCGAGTACCAGGGGAGTGGCTTGCCAGCAAATTGAAAGTGACACCGATTGCTAATGGCGACCACAATGGACAACTGGAGTGGATGTCCAAAGGACTGTGCATAGTGATGTTTATACCCCTTGAGATGGAAAAGAGTTGTAACCGACGCTGGCAAGATTAAGTCTGAAACTGTACCAAGTAAAGTAAAGTTCATGGTTAAGGAGAATTGTGTCTCAGTGTGGTATCTGAGGGTACCCGGCTTTGCTGCAGCCGGCAGCTGGGAAGAGGTCCTGAAGAAAGAACTAGCCCTAGCCTCTGACCTGAAAGTAAGTGCCCTGCACCACAAGTCCCAGCAAACCTACATTGGTGGGTGAGGTGCAGAGAACTGACACAGGGCTGCACTACAGCCGGACAGCAGTATCTGCTGCGACTACCATCGCACCCCACCGTCCCTCTAACATATTATTGTGTATTTTATTCAATTCACTGCTTCAGGCAGTTATACTTTTAATTGAATATAATTAGTAGTTATGGGTGAATAGTAACTATTCGTGTTCTAATCATTCATAACACATCCAAAAGTACTATTCCGGTATTTGTCAAAAATAATGAACCTAATGCAAGTTAATGGGGAACTCGTGCATTTTTCTTGCCGTGACAAATACTGGGATAGCACTTGGAATTCGGTTAATATTATCTGAACACGAATAGTTACTAATTGTCCATCTCTAATTATTACTGATAGTCTACTGATTGACAACTATTAGTATGGGTTTAGTGATTAACTACTTTGCATATAGTGAATTTTTACTTGTTGTTTGCGGCTTGTGGAAAGAGCATATAGTAGCCATTGAGGACATTTATGGTGCATTATTGTCAAATAAAACTAGCAAAATTGGTCAGCTGAAAAACACCTACATAAATTCCTGACACAACAAAAAATCGTTAAAAAGCAACGGGGGTGGATTAGCACCAGGTATAGATAACAACAATATATTCTGCACATATGGTGATAATAATATGTCATAGACAATGATCGGAAATGTAATTATATTAAAGTATGTAACAGGCAAAACCTCATTAGATAACCTAATAATAAAGTGCATTGCGCATTAAATACATACATCTTATTGAAGTACAAGGTGCAAAAATTGAAATAACAATAAGGTGCACAGTGAAATTCAAATATAATGAAATACAAATACAAATAGTACCACTTGTCTTACTGTCTTTCTTTTAGTGTTCACTGCAACATTCTAACCTATAGAAACCTTTTCTCTTTGCCTAAATATATGCATCTTTTTCTGACATCAAGATTAAGGTTCTCTAATCTGGTTGCACATTATGACATTTTGTTGTAATAAACAATTTGCTGGAGTACACTAATAAACTGGTATTAAGCGATTTGCATAATTCTAGGCTAAATCATTTTTCATATTACACAGGTAAATAGCTTTTTAATTGGAATTCCTATATCTTATTTCAAACTATGTTTCATAGCGACCTTGTGTAACATATAATTCACAATAATTTCTTTTTTTTTTATTGCATAAAGTTAAAATCACACCAAATACGCAGGTTATAAAGTACATATGACTGTTCAAAGAAAGGAGGGTAACACTCAGGGAGTGCCCCCTATTAAAATAGCGAGGCTACAAAGAGAGGCCTAGTCTAGCCCTAGGGATGAATACCTAGTAACTAGCCCTACCTAGCCAGGCTACAAAGAAAGGCCTAGTCTAGCCCTAGGGATGAATACTTAGTAACTAGCCCTACCTAGCCAGGCTACAAAGAAAGGCCTAGTTTAGCCCTAGGGATGAATACCTAGTAACTAGCCCTACCTAGCCAGGCTACAAAGAGAGACCTAGTCTAGCCCTAGGGATGAATACCTAGTAACTAGCCCTACCTAGCCAGGCTACAAAGAAAGGCCTAGTCTAGCCCTAGGGATGAATACTTAGTAACTAGCCCTACCTAGCCAGGCTACAAAGAAAGGCCTAGTTTAGCCCTAGGGATGAATACCTAGTAACTAGCCCTACCTAGCCAGGCTACAAAGAGAGACCTAGTCTAGCCCTAGGGATGAATACCTAGTAACTAGCCCTACCTAGCCAGGCTACAAAGAGAGGCCTAGTTTAGCCCTAGGTATGAATACCTAGTAACTAGCCCTACTTATGTTACAAAGAGAGGCCTAGTCTAGCCCTAGGGATGAACACCTAGTAATTAGCCCTACTTAGCCAGGCTACAAAGAGAGGCCTAGTCTAGCCCTAGGGATGAACACCTAGTAACTACCCCTACCTATCTGACACCCTAGATTTGCGATAAATACCACTCCCGCACCTCGATGGCTCTCCCTCACTGTCCCTTAAGATGTCTCTATTAATAGAAATAATACAGGGGGAAAAAAAGGAAGGAGGTTTGAGAGAAAGAACGATCTCAATATAACACAACAGGACTATTATCATTACAAACAATTAGCATGAATATATTTTCCTGATTAGTTGGCTTTAACCAGATAAGAAAATGGTGAGACAAGCGCCATTTATCGCAATTCTAGGGTGCCAATCTTCGCGGCCAGGTAGGGCTAGTTAATAGGTGTTCATCCCTAGGGCTAGGGCTAAACTATGCTTATCTTTATAGCCTGGCTATTTCCTCTGCCACTGTATCCATTCTCTATGGGACGAGTTGAGTACAGCGCTTGACTTTCATTGGCAGTCCCATAGAGAAATATTGAAGCAGTAGTATGACCACAGCTCCATTCTAACAAGGGGCAGAAGTTGCCCTTTCTGGCAATCGATGATGGTCTTAGTGGTGATTATGACATATTCTTAGTGGAATACCCTTATTACTTTTTCCTTAAAAGGGTATTTCAAAAATATTAAGTTACTCTGGACACTGGATTGAAGTTAACCTTTTGAATGCTGGGGGTCTGGCCGCTCTTGACAAGAGATGAGCAAACTTTTCAAGGTTCGTTTCGCTGACTTTCCTGGTGTTCGCTGAACAGTTCACTGAACTTGTCTTAACCCCATTGAGTTCAATGGGAGGCAAAACCACAGACATAGACAACATCTTCAGGGGGGCCCAAAAGCTGTCAAAACAGCTCAAAGAACAGCCATTAGCTTCCTAAATTATTAACATAAGAAATATTGAGGTGGATGAGTGACAGGTGTAGTCCTGGTGAGCTGGGAGCCCTTATACCTCATGCAACATCTCAAACTGCTTTTCTGCTCAGCCACACTCAGGTGGCACCAATATTAGCTTCATAGATTGCTATTGCTAGACACATTTAAGGACAGTAAGATAGATAATTGAGTGAAAGGTAGGTGCATACCTGCCAGTCTGGAAGCCCTACTGCTACAGGCAACACAGAACAACAAGGAGAACCCATTTCCCCAAATTAGAGACAGATACCATGAAAGTGGCATCAAGTCCCCCAGACTACAAATAGTGTAAGGCCCTGTGCGCACACTGCGTTTTTACCTGCTTTTTTTGCTGCAGAAATTTCGTGAGAAAATGGTTGTAACCTTTCTGCAGACATTCCCCAGCAAAACCTATGGAAAAAAAAATGGCTGTGTGCACACTGCATTTTTTTCTCAAAAACATTCTTTCTGCAGAATTTATTGAGAAAAAGAATGAACATGTCACTTCTTTGCTGCAGGTACTTGCATTTTTTGTCATAGATAATGGTAAAAAAACGCAGAGACCAACCTGCGGAAAAAAAACATCAAAAACGCATCAAAAATGCGGTAAAAATGCATGCGTTTTTCAGTGCATTATTGGTGCGTTTTTTTAACACAAGTGCGCTAATCTTTCAGACTATCAAGAAATTTCTCGAGAAAAATCCTTTTTCTAGTGCGCCTAATGGTTCAGCATGGATGCATGGGACAGTGCCTGGGACAGGACTTGACCCTGCATTTCTATCTTAAACATTGATCAGTAACAGGTGGATGAGTGACAGGTGTAGGCCTTTTGCTCTGAGACTACTGCTACTACAGGCAACACACAACATGGAGAAAAACTTGGAGTATCCACATTTCAAAAAATTAGGAGCAGACACCACTAACCAGCATCAATTGCCCCAGAGTGCAAATACTATAATGGTGCCACATTGACACATGGGAGGAGGGCTTAGCCCAGCATTTCTACCTTAAACATTGATCAGTAACAGGTGAATGAGTGACAGGTGTAGGCCTGGTGCTCTGAGACTCCTGACACAACAGGCAACACACAACATGGAGACCCAACTTGCAGTCTTCACATTTCAAAAAATTAGGGGCAGACACTACTAAAGTGACATCAATTGCCCGAGGGTACAAATAGTATAATGGCGCAGCATAGATGAATAGGACAGTGCATTTCTACCTTTAACATCAGTAAGAGGTGCATCAGTGATTGGGTTAGGCCTGATGCTCAGGGAGACCCAACTTAGAGACTCAACATTTTTAAAAATGTGCTAGACCACATTTTAGCACAGTAAGATTCCCACATTAATGCATGTTGCATGTGCAGATTCATGCATGTAGTAGTTGAATTATTGGAATTTCTGCTTCTACTGAGTCATTATTTACAAAGTTGGCAGATAACTTAACTTGGGTCATCATTTGCAGTCCCAAAAAAGCCCAGGCTAGGCAACCCTTTCCACGTATGTGAACTGCAGACCCGTGACCACTGCTGGCAACACAGCCAAAGGATGCAGTGCTTGACATGGTTGTGTGGTTCCCCTGAGGCTTTAGTTGCCACAGGGTACTGCAACTCGGCTGAGGTGCGGTACTCATACCGGGTGCAGAGTCATTGCTGGTAACCACCACAATTCACACAACACACAGTTCAGTTGCGCTCCCACTGGGACTGGGTTAGGGTAGGGTGCTGGGGGGTGGCCATCATGAGGTATGGGAGCTCCTGCCCACTAGTACAGTAACCCGGGTGTGGTGAAGCATAATAAGGGGAGTAGGCGACAGACAGAGAGAGAGAGGAGAAGAGAGGGGACAAGTGACAGGAGTGTGAAGAAGAAGCGTGGGACAAGACGGTCGCTGGGGAGAAAGCTGCACCATAGCTCCCTCAGGACCGAGCGCAAAGAACACGGTACGGAGCCCTAGGCTGCGTGGGTACTGCAAGACACATATATTATGTCAGATTTAACCTGCTTTTTCAATTTATATTAAAATTTATCATTTTATTTATATCTCTTAAAAAATCTTCACACAAAGACAAACAAAAATACATATACAGTGAAAATTTTAAAAAGGGTGTCTGGATCACTATTTTTTAGAGAGACTTGAGGGATGGAACGTATGGGAAAAATGCACGCCCTCTTTTTTTGAAAATCAATAGTACTCGGGGGGAACCAATCAACTAGAAATGTCCTTATTAATACCCTCACAAGGACTATCCCTACCTGTCAATGGAGTACATCCTTATTTATACGATGCCCCCATTCCTCGGCGGCTTACCCTTATATGTCCCTTCTCTCTCCCTCTCAATTAATACCAACAAGTCTCTATAGTGATGAAGACCACCTAAAAACTCCGGCACCCAGTGCATCTAGTACATGTACAATGACATTAGTACCTATTATGGACTATCCCTCCATCTCATTCCTGCCTGGCCAATGGAGCACACCTTTATTTTTCGGGTGCCCCCACTCCTCGGCGGCTTGCCCTAAATTTGACCCTTACAAGCCTAGTTGAGGGAATAGCATACGGACATGGAAAAATTCAAAAAGGACACTTATTTACTTATGCTAATGTTCTTTCCAGAAATCTCAAAGAAAATTTCTGGAAAGAACATTAGCATAAGTAAATAAGTGTCCTTTTTGAATTTTTCCATGTCCGTATGCTATTCCCTCAACTAGGCTTGTAAGGGTCAAATTTAGGGCAAGCCGCCGAGGAGTGGGGGCACCCGAAAAATAAAGGTGTGCTCCATTGGCCAGGCAGGAATGAGATGGAGGGATAGTCCATAATAGGTACTAATGTCATTGTACATGTACTAGATGCACTGGGTGCCGGAGTTTTTAGGTGGTCTTCATCACTATAGAGACTTGTTGGTATTAATTGAGAGGGAGAGAGAAGGGACATATAAGGGTAAGCCGCCGAGGAATGGGGCCATCGTATAAATAAGGATGTACTCCATTGACAGGTAGGGATAGTCCTTGTGAGGGTATTAATAAGGACATTTCTAGTTGATTGGTTCCCCCCGAGTACTATTGATTTTCAAAAAAAGGGGGCGTGCATTTTTCCCATACGTTCCATCCCTCAAGTCTCTCTAAAAAATAGTGATCCAGACACCCTTTTTAAAATTTTCACTGTATATGTATTTTTGTTTGTCTTTGTGTGAAGATTTTTTAAGAGATATAAGTAAAATGATAAATTTTAATATAAATTGAAAAAGCAGGTTAAATCTGACATAATAGCTGAGTTTGGTACCCGCTAAAGATATTCTTTTCTGAGAATTTTTTTACTGCAAGACACACCAGCATAATCCGTAGGGCAGAAGATCACAAGTTCTCTGGCACACAGAGTGCCCGGTGCACAGCAGCATACTAGAGCCATGAGCCATGACAAAAGAGCGGCACCATTAAATGACTTGCGCTGCCTGCCATACGGGACAGAACTGGAACCAATACAAGGACGAGGGTCTCAGCATAGCTTCAAGCCGCAGGGACTCAAACATCACAGCGCAAGTAGGAAGAACACAGAAAGAAGCACCAGCTCTGACCTCCAAACTATACGGGATTGGCTGGAGTCCAATTCAGAGGCAGTGATACTTCAGTGAGTAAAGAACTTTGACTGCAACCCCTGTGTTGTCCAATACTTCCAGGGCCCTACCCTCGCCATAGCTGCACAGCAGCGGGAGACTACTACATCCAACCTCCCTGGGGCTTGAGCTCTGCCTGTGGAGAGCTGCACCCAGGCTCGGTCTGGCGTGGCGGGGAACCGGGGAAACCCCTGGTAGGCCCCGCCCTTGTCTGTAATTTATGCTGTCTCCGGCAGCCAGCAGGGCCCCCCGCCGGGTGTATTATGACCTGCGGCCGCGGCTCGCCAGACGCCACCGCAGGTGATAATATTGTATGCAGGCTGCAGGCAGCAGTCAGATGACAGCAAGGGGGAGGCAGGGGCGCTCGTGACCTGGAGGCACCCGGAGGTTTGCTGCAGCGCGGCAGGGGCAGAGCAGGATCCATCCGAGAGGAAGGAGATGCATTCTAGTGGTGCATCAGCAGGACCTTGGATGACTCATGCCCATGTGACCGTGTGGGAGGAGCCGGGAGGAGCTGCCGTTCAGGGATGATGTGCCGAGGAAGAAGTGTCCGGTGAGGGGGGGGATGAGTGGGACATGGGGAGGGGGGGTTTGCAGGATGAGTGGGACATGGGGAGGGGGGGTGTGCAGGATGAGTGGGACATGGGGAGGAGAGGTGTGCAGGATGAGTAGGACATGTGGAGGGGGGGGTGCAGGATGAGTGGGACATGGGGAGGGGGGGTGTGCAGGATGAGTGGGACATGGGGAGGGTGTGTGTGCAGGGTGAGTGTGACATAGGGAGGGTGTGTGTGCAGGATGAGTGGGACATGGGGAGGGGGGGTGCAGGATGAGTGTGACATGGGGAGGGAGTGTGTGCAGGATGAGTGAGACATGGGGAGGGGGTGTGTGAAGGATGAGTGGGACATGGGGAGGGGGGGTGCAGGATGAGTGTGACATGGGGAGGGGGTGTGTGCAGGATGAGTGTCACATGGGGAGGGTGTGTGTGCAGGATGAGTGGGACATGGTGAGGGTGTGTGCAGGATGAGTGGGACATGGGGAGGGTGTGTGTGCAGGGTGAGTGGGACATGGGGAGGGTGTGTGTGCAGGGTGAGTGTGACATCGGGAGGGGGTGTGTGCAGGATGAATGGGACATGGGAAGGGGGGGTGCAGGATGAGTGTGACATGGGGAGGGTGTGTGTGCAGGATGAGTGGGACATGGGGAGGGGGTGTGTGCAGGGTGAGTGTGACATGGGGAGGGGGTGTGTGCAGGATGAGTGGGTCATGGGAAGGGGGGGTGCAGTATGAGTGTGACATGGGGAGGGGGTGTGTGCAGGTGTGACGCCCTGGACAAGCCAGGTCGTCACAGAACTGCACCAACACACCCCACACCCTGGTTAGGCACACCGAAGCCAAACACAAAATCCTTGTTGCCTTCCTCCAGGGGCTGATGTCCACACCAGGGGGTGGGCCAGGCGATTGGTCCCGCCCACCGAGGAGTTCACAGTCCTGGAGGTGGGAAAAGGAGTCAGTTTAGAGTTCAGTTTGGAAGTGAGAGGAGTGAAGTGGTAGAGGAGCAGTCTGAAGGCGTGCGGATGTGTGGCCCGGACAGAACAGCAAGGTTGGCAGACGGTTGTGACCGTCTGCAGGAGAGGCTAATTGGAGCAAACCGTATGGACCGTGGACGGGCGGTGGCCCGGCGGTACCGGATTGGAGAGTAAAGAGAAGCCAGCACCATCCGGCAGGGCTTACGGACCCCGACCAGGCTAGGAGTTGCCGTTAAACTGGTCAAATTCGTTAGCAAAGGGAACCTCCGGGGTTTCCCAGCAGTCAAGACCCGATTAAAGGCAACAGCTCACACCGTAGAGGGAAACACAGTCACCGCCAAGGCTACAGTTCCCAGGGCCAGAGTCTGCGTGCAAAAGGGGCTCCTTCAGCATCCATCCAAGCTGGGGAGCGGGTTACCGGTGGGAAGCCATTGGAACCGTAACACAACACAGGTGCAGGGAAAGGCAGTCACCATCAACCTGCCGGGAGGAGAAACACCGCAGCCGTCTGTGGGACTCGTCCATCCAGCCGTTTGTTTTACCGGAGACTTTGCATTCGTCATTGGCTGAGTGAGTACCATCGTGCCGTGCGGCACAGCACTGCCCCCGCGACCCTGCACCTCACCAGGCCCCGTAACCCGCCTGCCATACATCCCTACCCCTCACCGGGCCCCGGGACAACCAACCCCTTTACCCACGGAGGGGAGAACCAACATCCAAGCTGCTCCCTGTCATAGCTCCCGGGATCCCCGTCCAGAGCAGCGGTGGTGTCACCAATCTCACCACAACCGTGGGTGGCGTCACGGACAATATCCCTAAACCCAAATCACCCCCCTTTCACTCACGGGCGAGGAACGCCGCTCGAGTCCCCGGGATCCGGCCCACCGCTCGAGCCACCACCGAGCAGCAGCAGCCGGACCCGAGCAGTGGGTGAGCGCAGCGTCCCCTCCTCCGCCCACGACACAGGATGAGTGAGACATGGGGAGGGTGTGTGTGCAGGATGAGAGGGACATGGGGAGGGTGTGTGTGCAGGATGAGTGGGACATGGGGAGGGTGTGTGTGCAGGGTGAGTGGGACATGGGGAGGGTGTGTGCAGGGTGAGTGGGACATGGGGAGGGGTGGTGTGCAGGGTAAGTGGGACATGGGGAGGGGGTGTGTGCAGGGTGAGTGGGACATGAGGAGGGTGTGTGTGCAGGATAAGTGGGACATGGGGAGGGGGGTGTGCAGGATGAGTGGGGCATGGGGAGGGGGGTGTGCAGGATGAGTGGGACATGGGGAGGGTGTGTGTGCAGGGTGAGTGGGACATGGGGAGGGGGTGTGTGCAGGATGAGTGGGACATGGGGAGGGGGGGTGTGCAGGATGAGTGGGACATGGGGAGGGTGTGTGTGCAGGATGAGTGGGACATGGGGAGGGTGTGTGTGCAGGATGAGTGGGACATGGGGAGGGGGTGTGTGCAGGGTGAGTAGGACATGGGGAGGGGGTGTGTGCAGGGTGTGCAGGGTGAGTGGGACATTGGGAGGGGGGGGTGCAGGGGGAGTTGGACATGGGGGTGTGTGCAGGGTGACTGGGACATGGGGAGGAAGGTGTGTGCAGGGTGAGTGGGACATTTGGGGGGGGATATGTGCAGGGTGAGTGGCATATGGGGGGTCCAGACTGTGACAGAGGGGTGTTAAGGGTTACAGGGTGTGTGACACATGCGATTTCAGTGTGATTGAGAGAGGGGTAATATAATAATAATAATAATAACATTATACGGAAAAGGGTGTGTGCCGTGTGATTTGGCGGGTGCTGGGTGTGTGTAATTTGGGGGGTGCAGCCAGGGTGTGTGTAATTTGGGGGGTGCTGGGCGTGTGGGAGTCCCTGCTGCATGATGTGAGTGAAGTCCACACAGTAGACATATATCAGTAGTAGGGATTAGGGAAAGAGGAATAACAGCAGTCACAGCATGGGATGGGATTGGGAAAGCTGGGTGCTGTGCTGAGGGAAAGAAGCTCTTTTCCTCCTAATCATCCATCTTTTCTATGGTGTGATAGATATCCATCTTGTCCTCAGCTTTCAGCTTTCCCATTCTTTGATATCAAGTGTCTTATCCTGTACACCCCCAGTGTCAATGGCATTATCCTGTACCCCCAGTGCTAGTGTCAGTATCCTGTACCCCCCAGTGTCATTATCCTGTACCCCCAGTGCCAGTGTCATTATCCTGTACCCCCCAGTGTCATTATCCTGTACCCCCCAGTGTCAGTGTCATTATCCTGTACCGCCAGTGTCAGTGTCATTATCCTGTACCCCCCCAGTGTCAATGGCATTATCCTGTACCCCCAGTGTCATTATCCTGTACCCCCAGTGCCAGTGTCAGTATCCTGTACCCCCCAGTGTCATTATCCTGTACCCCCCAGTGTCAGTGTCATTATCCTGTACCCCCAGTGTCAATGTCATTATCCTGTACCCCCAGTGCTAGTGTCAGTATCCTGTACCCCCCAGTGTCATTATCCTGTACCCCTCAGTGTCAGTGTCAGTATCCTGTACACCCAGAGTCAGTGTCATTATCCTGTACCCCCAGTGTCAGTGTTATTATCCTGTACCCCCCGTGTCAGTGTTATTATCCTGTACCCCCAGTGTCAGTGTTATTATCCTGTACCCCCAGTGTCAGTGTTATTATCCTGTACCCCCAGTGTCAGTGTTATTATCCTGTACCCCCCAGTGTTAGTATTATTATCCTGTACCCCCAGTGTCAGTGTCATTATCCTGTACCCCCCAGTGTCATTATCCTGTACCCCCCAGTGTCAGTGTCATTATTCTGTACCCCCAGTGTCAATGTCATTATCCTGTACCCCCAGTGCTAGGGTCAGTATCCTGTACCCCCCAGTGTCATTATCCTGTACCCCTCAGTGTCAGTGTCAGTATCCTGTACACCCAGTGTCAGTGTCATTATCCTGTACCCCCAGTGTCAGTGTCGTTATCCTGTACCCCCAGTGTCAGTGTCATTATCCTGTACCCCCAGTGTCAGTGTTATTATCCTGTACCCCCAGTGTCAGTGTTATTATCCTGTACCCCCAGTGTCAGTGTTATTATCCTGTACCCCCAGTGTCAGTGTTATTATCCTGTACCCCCAGTGTCAGTGTTATTATCCTGTACCCCCCAGTGTTAGTATTATTATCCTGTACCCCCAGTGTCAGTGTCAGCATCCTGTACCCCCCAGTGTCATTATCCTGTACCCCCCAGTGTCAGTGTCATTATTCTGTACCCCCCAGTGTCAATGTCATTATCCTGTACCCCCAGTGCTAGGGTCAGTATCCTGTACCCCCCAGTGTCATTATCCTGTACCCCTCAGTGTCAGTGTCAGTATCCTGTACACCCAGTGTCAGTGTCATTATCCTGTACCCCCAGTATCAGTGTCGTTATCCTGTACCCCCAGTGTCAGTGTCATTATCCTGTACCCCCAGTGTCAGTGTCCTGTACCCCCAGTGTCAGTGTTATTATCCTGTACCCCCAGTGTCAGTGTTATTATCCTGTACCCCCAGTGTCAGTGTTATTATCCTGTACCCCCCAGTGTCAGTATTATTATCCTGTACCCTCAGTGTCAGTGTCATTATCCTGTACCCCCAGTGTCAGTGTCATTATCCTGTACCCCCAGTGTCAGTGTCATTATCCTGTACCCCCAGTGTCAGTGTCATTATCCTGTACCCCCAGTGTCATTATCCTGTACCCCCAGTGTCAGTGTTATTATCTTGTACCCCCAGTGTCAGTGCTATTATCCTGTACCCCTAGTATCATTATCATTATCCTGTACCCCCAGTGTCAGTGTCATTATCCTGTACCCCCAGTGTCAGTGTTATTATCTTGTACCCCCAGTGTCAGTGCTATTATCCTGTACGCCTAGTATCATTATCATTATCCTGTACCCCCAGTGTCAGTGTCATTATCCTGTACCCCCAGTGTCAGTGTCAGTATCCTGTACCCCCAGTGTCAGTATCCTGTACCCCCAGTGTCATTATCCTGTACCCCCAGTGCCAGTGTCATTATCCTGTACCCCCCAGTGTCATTATCCTGTACCCCCCAGTGTCAGTGTCATTATCCTGTACCGCCAGTGTCAGTGTCATTATCCTGTACCCCCCAGTGTCAATGGCATTATCCTGTACCCCCCAGTGTCATTATCCTGTACCCCCAGTGCCAGTGTCAGTATCCTGTACCCCCCAGTGTCATTATCCTGTACCCCCCAGTGTCAGTGTTATTATCCTGTACCCCCAGTGTCAGTGTTATTATTCTGTACCCCCAGTGTCAGTGTTATTATCCTGTACCCCCAGTGTCAGTGTTATTATCCTGTACCCCCAGTGTCAGTGTTATTATCCTGTACCCCCAGTGTCAGTGTTATTATCCTGTACCCCCCAGTGTCAGTATTATTATCCTGTACCCCCAGTGTCAGTGACATTATCCTGTACCCCCCAGTGTCATTATCCTGTACCCCCCAGTGTCAGTGTCATTATTCTGTACCCCCCAGTGTCAATGTCATTATCCTGTACCCCCAGTGCTAGGGTCAGTATCCTGTACCCCCCAGTGTCATTATCCTGTACCCCTCAGTGTCAGTGTCAGTATCCTGTACACCCAGTGTCAGTGTCATTATCCTGTACCCCCAGTGTCAGTGTCGTTATCCTGTACCCCCAGTGTCAGTGTCATTATCCTGTACCCCCAGTGTCAGTGTTATTATCCTGTACCCCCAGTGTCAGTGTTATTATCCTGTACCCCCAGTGTCAGTGTTATTATCCTGTACCCCCCAGTGTCAGTATTATTATCCTGTACCCCCAGTGTCAGTGTCATTATCCTGTACCCCCAGTGTCAGTGTTATTATCTTGTACCCCCAGTGTCAGTGCTATTATCCTGTACGCCTAGTATCATTATCATTATCCTGTACCCCCAGTGTCAGTGTCATTATCCTGTACCCCCAGTGTCAGTGTCAGTATCCTGTACCCCCAGTGTCAGTATCCTGTACCCCCAGTGTCATTATCCTGAACCCCCAGTGTCAGTGTCATTATCCTGTACCCCCCAGTGTCAGTGCTATTATCTTAGGCTATATAATTACTCTTCAGGGAGCCTCTATATGTGATGATAGTACAGGAGGAGCTTCAATATAAATACTGTATATGTAAAAAAAAAAAAGAAAAAAAGCCTGATCTGTCTATAGAGCAGTGTTGTCAGAATACACAGAACTAGAGAAGGGTTTATCCAACATGTAAGACTAGTTTGGAAACTATAGTGAAGACAAATATTCACCAGAGTCTCCAAATGGTAAAGTGTATTGGGTGGTAATTCTTCACACCGCCACATACTGACTCTTAGGGCGGCTTTGCACGTTGCGACATTGTACGTGCTATGTCGATGGGGTCAAATTGAAAGTGACGCACATCCGGCGCCGCAGTCGATATCGCAACGTGTAAAACCTTTTTGATACGATGAACGAGCGCAAAAGCGTCGTTATCGTATCATCGCTGCAGCCTCCGACATTTCCATAATGCCGATGGTGCGACAGGTACGATGTTGTTCCTCGCTCCAGCGGCAGCACACATCCCTGTGTGTGAAGCCGCAGGAGCGAGGAACATCTCCTACCTGCCGCCGGCTGCAATGAGAAGGACGGAGGTGGGCGAGATGTTTACATCCTGCTCATCTCCGCCCATCAGCTTCAATTGGCCGCCTGCCGTGTGACGTCGCTGTGACGCCGCACGACCCGCCCCCCTAAGGGTCGCCGGGCAGAGGGACGTCGCACGGCAGGTATGTGTGTGTGAAGCTGCCGTAGCGATAATAATCGCTACGGCAGCTTTCACTAGATATCGCACGTGCGATGGGGGCGGGACTAACGCTGCAGCATCGGTAACACATTGTTACCGATGTCGCAACGTGCAAAGCCCGCCTTAGGGTATGTGCCCTCGATTAGGACTCACTGTGTTCTGCATGGAGCGGGTCCTGACCTGCGGGGCCGCGCGTCTCCTCCGCGGGAGACCGCAGCTGTCAGTACCCACAATCACGATTCAGTGCACTGCGGTCTCTCGCTTCTGTTCTCCCTACGGAGGATCATGCGATTACGCAGCAAACAATTGACATGCTTCGGTCTAGAAAGAAGATCCGCAGGTCAGTGTTTTCTGCGGAAAAAAGAATCACATTGGGCACGGGATTTCTAGAAATCCATCCAAGGTGCTTGTACTTACAACGCAGCGTTTTGGATGCAGCTGAACCATGCTACAGCCAACATGCTGCAAACACTGATCGTGGACGGCTGGACACGCACCCTTACAGGGGATTTCCCAGATAGATGGCGGCAGAGGGGGATTAATGTTAGTAAACGTTTCCATATGAAGATGCTGGATAACATTCTGCTTCTCTTTGATTATTGTTTGGCTGATGGAATCGGTGGTTTTCCTAGGACAAGGGATGTCCGTGTGTAAGAAAAACTGCGACTGACTGTAAATAACAGATTCCATTATTAACTACAATAAATAAGAGGCTACAAGAAATCCTGTGATATCTGCAGGCACAGGACAGGGCTCTATGCGCACTGTAGAGTTTGCTAATAGGCTCACGTTATACTGAGAGAAGCCGAAAATGTACAAGTAATAAAAACGTTTATGGTAGCTGTAGTGCGGGCCCCTAGAGGCAATTTTCCTAGTAGGCCCCTGGCACCCCAGTCCGACCCTGTCTGCACCAATCAAGCTGCACTACCATCTGCCCCAGAGGATACATTCCACAGCAACGGCTCCTATATAAGCTGCAAACCACAGGTGGCGTCATGAATACAAACTCTATTCTCCCCTGTAAATAACCCCTCCATCTTTATTGACACCGTCGGGATAACGGAACCGAGTCGGGCCGCTGTGACATCCCAACCCCCCTACAATGGCCCGGTGACGAGTAACCCCCCCAGACCCCGTGGGCGGGTCAGTTGCATCACTCTGTATCTGTGTGGGACACTGCAACGTAACCTCTTTGTCTTCCTTCTCCTCCTCCACTTCTTCTGCTGTGCTACTCAGCTGCGTGCCTCTGGGTTCACACCAAGTGGGATCGAGAATCTCATAGTTAACCTCTCTGCTGTCCTACCTCACGCCCTGAGAGTCACCTGTGGCGCCCCAGGACCTGGTCGCCACAACAGCATTGCCCCTCCAAAGGGTTAATGCTGAGCCTGGAGGTAATTGGGAGGTCTATTGGCCAGTAAGTTTAACATCCAACGCAGTTCTCCCTCAGGCCAGCAGGGGGAGCTCTGAACCTGGAGTTCCAGGGAGCATTCCTTAAGTCTGGCCTGAGGGAGGAGTTAGTGTTCAGTCTGTAGGAGAAAGCAAAGTGTGCAGACGCAGAGTGTGCTGTCCTGTGGAACTGGGGCCTAGAGCTGGAGCAGCTTGGCCCAGTGAAACAGGAGGAGCAGAGAGGCACAGAAGAGACTCGGACATCAGAGTCTGTGGCCACCAGGGCCTAAAATACTCCCTGGTAGCCGAATCCGAAGGGCAGGAGGGCTGCAAGCACCTGGCCCATAAACAGCCCGAAGGTACAGCTGCATCATCAGGGCCCGGTGTGGAATCCAGCAGAGAAGCACCAGAGAGGGTCTGTGCAGCCTACCACAGAGGGAAAAGGACGTACCACCGGTCCCAGCAGAAAGAGGGCCATTGCTAAATCCAGAGAGCAGGGTCCTAGCACAGTAAGGAAAGGAACAGGAGTAGGCCTCATACTCATCTGGCCAAAACGACAGCTCAGTTACTTCCAGGCCGGCCGGAGCCCTCTACCACCTGTAACGGTCTCCCAGGACTAACCGTTTCTGAAGTAAAAGAGGAGAAGGTAAAGAGACTGTTATTTGTGCCTGTTTCTTTCATTGCCTGTCGGCCCTGCACCGTGTTATCCACACAACACCATAGACTCTCACGAGCACCAACAGTGTCCTCGGGGCACCGCTCCACCTGTGGGGAGCAGTACCACCATTGCTGCCATATCATCACCCCGGAGGCCTTACACAGCAGCGGCGGCTTAATAGCCGCATACCACAGGTGGCGTCACGAGCACAAACCCCAAGTCACCAGCCATAATTAACTGACACCCACCAGGGCCACGGAGTCGGGCCCCGCCTCCACTGACTACCCCCGGACTAGTCCGGCCCGGCACCGGGTGTCCCATAGCCCTGGGGTGGGCGAGTCAATTTTGGCGCTGTGAACAGGATTTCGTGCCCGGTCCCACCGGGTACTGTGCGCCTGCAGAAACTGTGCCTAAAAGACTGTGTTACTGTTTGAAAACTGCCGCCGCCATTAGCCTCGCTGAGCGCAGGAAGAAGGGGGACGTGCCCGAAAAAGAGCGTGAAGAGAGCGCGCCATCAGGGCAGAGGGTCGTTAACCCCGTGCTACCCGGAAGAGATTTTGAAAAGTGAACGGAGCCTGGTGAGGTTCACTAAGGGGGAGGAAGATGTCCGACACAGAGGGAGAGCAGGTGGCTGTGGTAGCTCAAGACGCAGCAGCACCGGCCGATGTAATCCCAGTCGCCGTCGCCCCAGCCCCTGCTGTATCGCTGGTAATGCCGATCACAATGCCGTACATCCCGGGAGCAGAATGGCTGCCGCAGTACTCCGGGGAGTCACATACCCTGAGCGACTTCAGAGAAAGGCTGCACAGCTTGTTCATAGTGTATCCGCTGACTGAGAGCCAGAAGATGGGCATATTAATGGGGCAGCTAGCCGGCACTGCCCAGCGTGAAGTGAAGTCCTGGCCTGATACAGATAAAGGGACAGCAACCCAGATACTGGCCAAGTTAAAGAGTACTTTTGACACCCGCATCGCAGCAGAAATAAAGATGAGATTCTTTGGGTGCAAACAAAGGGCCACAGACAGCATACAGGACTATGCCTTAAACTTGCAGGAGGCCCTGAGAGCAATTAAACAGGTGGACCCAGAGAGTGTACGGGAAGAAGACAAACTCCTAATTGAGCAGTTCAAAGAGGGGCTCCTGTCAGATGCCCACAGGACCCAGCTGCGTATCATGGTCCTGCAGAACCCTGCTCTGGACTTTGCAAAGTTTAAGGACCAGGCCATCCGGGTACTGAGAGAATCTACACCGAATGACACAGTACCCCTCCGGCCTCTTGCTATCACGTACCCAGGGGTGGTGCCTGCAACACGAGCCGCTGCAGGGGCTGAGGCGCAGTCCCTGGATAAGGATCCCGCTGCAGAGCTCAGACAGCAGGTCTAGGAGCTGACCAAGACTGTAGCTGCCCTTGCCAAGACCGTGCAGTCTCTACAAGTGACCCCATCGCCTGCAAGAATCGAGTTGGCCTCCAGCCCAGATGACGTCCCATGGATGGGACAGAAGAGGATACCGCCGACCCGAGGAAAAGACACAGACCGGTATGATTCAACTGGACAACCGATCTGCTGCCGCTGCAGCTAGGCGGGCCACATTGCAAGACACTGTCCTTTAAATGGGCCGAGCCTGGGGCCAGGAGCCAACCCCCAGGTGTAAGGAAGCCCGGCACAACCCCCAGCCGCAGCAAGTATGTGGGAGGACGACCGGTCCTTCCTATTGTGCTGGATGGGATCCCGTTGAATGCCCTCCTGGATACGGGGTCCCAGGTAACAACCATTCCTTATAAATTGTACAAAAGATATTGGGCTGATTCAGACATTGACCATGGCCCAGATGATGATTTAACAATTGTGGCCAGTAATGGTCAGCCCTTGCCTCAAATTGGGTATAAGGAAGTAACCATTAAAGTGGGGCGGGTAGAATTGCCATGTCAGGGGATGATAATTGTAGATATTGATCGCAAAGAATCTAACCCACTGCTAACCATTGGTACAAATGTGATGGAAAATTGTCTTGCCGAAGTGATAGTTTTGTTGCAGCAGGCGTCTGAAGGTGCCAGCTCCGGGCAGCAGCGTGCCCTACAGAGGGAGATCAGAGCCCTGATGAGGAGGCAGCAGGTAGAGCTGGCCGGAGGAGAAATTGGCAGTGTAAGGGTAAGTGACCCTCTCCCTATTGCAATTCCCCCCAAAAGTGAAATGTTGATATGGTGTCGGGCAGCAATAGGCCTCAAGGATCAAGATTACCAGGCCCTGGTGGAAC
The DNA here is from genome assembly GCF_048569485.1 of Anomaloglossus baeobatrachus. NCBI lineage: Eukaryota > Metazoa > Chordata > Amphibia > Anura > Aromobatidae > Anomaloglossus > Anomaloglossus baeobatrachus. The sequence continues at coordinate 80,218,405 of NC_134355.1, read as the reverse complement.
CTGTGTATTCAGAAAGTAAGCCTGGTGTCCTGATAGCCAGAAGGGTAGCAGACGTCCGCAAGGGAAGAGTGCCCGTCCGCGTCCTGAATTGTGGGGAGGAGGAAGCCAAATTGCCCCGGTACGCCACTGTAGCAAAACTGTACACTGTCAGTAACAATACCATCAAAGCAGTGGAACCCTTAATCCCGTCCGACCAGGCGGAAGACAATGGCTCCAAGGGACAGCTGGAAGACTGGTGCCAAAAATTACATGTGGGCACCGACTCCACCCCCTCACACCAAAAGCATGGGGTTTACCGGGTGGTACAGGAGTACGAGCGGGTCTTCAGCAAACACCCCCTAGATTTTGGGCAGGTAAAAGGGGTTAAACATCAAATCCCCACGGGTGATCATCATCCCATTAAAGAGAGATACCGCCCTGTTCCCCCAGCGCAGTATCAGCGTGCCAAAGAAATGTTACGGGAAATGAAGGAGGCTGGGGTTATCAGAGATAGTTGTAGCCCCTGGGCAGCTCCACTAGTGCTTGTAAAGAAAAAAGATGGTACAATGAGAATGTGCGTAGATTACAGACAAATTAACCGCATTACACATAAAGATGCTTATCCACTACCCAGAATAGAGGAGTCACTAACAGCCTTAAAGTCAGCTAACTATTTCTCCACCTTGGATCTCACCAGTGGGTATTGGCAGGTTCTCGTGGCAGAGGCAGACAAGGAGAAGACTGCATTCACGACACCAATGGGCCTCTGCGAGTTCAACTGTATGCCATTCGGGCTCTGCAACGCCCCAGGGACATTCCAAAGGTTGATGGAGTGCTGCTTGGGCCATCACAACTTTGAAACCGTGCTGTTGTACCTGGATGACGTCATAGTCTACTCCAGGACTTATGAAGACCACCTGAGGCACTTGGCAGAAGTGTTTGAGTCCCTGTCGGAGTATGACCTGAAGATAAAGCCGTCCAAATGTCACCTCTTGAAGCCAAAGGTACAATACTTGGGTCATGTGGTCAGCGCAGAAGGTGTGGCACCTGATCCAGAGAAAGTCACAGTAATCAAGGACTGGCCGAGACCCACCACGGTAAAGGAGGTGAGGAAGTTCCTTGGGCTGGTGGGCTACTACCGAAGGTTCATTGATGGTTTCACCAAGATAGCGGCGCCTCTTCAAGATCTCCTGGTGGGCCAGCCAAAGAAGGCTAAGAAGCAAAGCCCTCCATTTGAATGGAGCAGCCAAATAGAAACGTCTTTTGTCCAGCTGAAAGGGGCTCTCACGGGAGAAGAAATTCTGGCCTACCCTGACTACAGCCAGCCGTTTGTACTGTACACAGACGCCAGCAACGTGGGCCTGGGAGCAGTTCTGTCCTAGGTGCAGGGAGGCAGAGAGAAGGTGATAGCTTACGCCCGCAGGAAGCTTCGTCCCACAGAAAGGAATCCAGAAAACTACAGTTCCTTCAAGCTGGAGTTCCTCGCTATTGTTTGGGCAGTGACTGAACGCTTCAAGCACTATCTGGCGTCGGCCAAGTTCACCATCTTCAAGGACAACAATCCGTTGACACATCTGGCAACAGCCAAGCTAGGTGCGTTGGAGCAGCGATGGATGGCCCGGCTGTCAAACTTTGACTTTACCATCAAGTACCGGGCTGGCAAGAAGAATAACAATGCTCATGCACTGTCCAGAATGCCTCACTTACCCGAGTCTGGAGAAGACCTGGATGAACTTGAAGAGATAGAGTTACCGGCTTTCCATCACCAAGGTGTTTCCCAGTGTGAGCATGCTTTAGGAGAGAAGCGCTCGAGCCAGCACGAGGTCTCGGTCAACCCATTACTCCACCATAATTGGGAAGAGACACAGAATGGTGACCCGGCCGTGCGATTGGTCAAAGAAAAGCTAGCACAAGCTGAGACCCATCTTGGCCCAGATGCTCCAGAAGAAGCCCAGCAGCTGTGGAAGGAGAGGGGACGACTGTTCACCTACCAAGGCAAGCTATGCAAGAGATATGTCAACTGGCGAACGAATTAACTCGTCTGGAAGATAGTGGTCCCACAGAGTGATGCTCCAATGGTCCTAGCAGCTTACCATGATAAAGCGGGACACTTCGGGTGGAAGAAGTTGGAGACCCTACTCCGTGATTGGTTCTACTGGGTGCACATGAGAAAGACAGTCGAGAAATGGTGCCGAGACTGTGGTCCGTGTAACCTGAGGAGGAAAGATGGTGCCAGCCAGAGGTCTCCCCTACAGCCAATTGTCACGAAGCAGCCCCTAGAGTTGGTGGCCCTGGACCACGTGAAGTTAACACCGAGCCGGTCAGGCTATGTTTACGCCCTCACCATTGTGGACCATTACTCTCGTTTCCTGGTAGTAGTGCCTGTGAAAGACCAGACAGCCAGAACAGCAGCTGGAGCGTTTCAGGCATACTTTTGTCGACCTCACGGTTACCCTGAAAGGGTACTGACTGATCAAGGTCCTGCATTCGAGGCAGAAGTGTTCCAAGAGTTCTGTAACATGTACGGTTGTAAAAAAATCAGAACAACACCGTACCACCCCCAGACCAATGGATTGTACGAGAAAATGAACCATGTGGTCATTCATATGCTCAAGACTCTACCGCTGGAAGAAAGAAACCAATGGCCAGAGAAGTTACCAGATCTGGTAGACCTGTGTAACCATATCCCAGTAAATTCGACCAACTGCAGTCCTGCATACCTGATGCGAGCAAGACCTGGCAAGTTACCTGTAGACTTGGAGATGGGAACTGTGTCACCTGAAGCAGTTCAAGAGATAGAATATTGGGATACAGAGCGACAACAGCAGTACCGCAGAGTTCAGGAATGCGTAGAAAAGAGCCTGGCCCAAGCAAAAACGAGACAAGAACAGAACTACAATCAAACGACCCCTGCAACTCCCTTAGCACCTGGAGAACAGGTCCTTAAGAAAAAGCGGAGGGCGCATAAATTAGATGATCAGTGGGAGAATGAACCCTACACCATTATTCCCTCCAACTTTGACAATAGTAAGGTATGCCTCATAAGCAAAGATGAAGGCAAGACTTATCAAACAGTGTCCAGAGACCGCCTGAAAGCGTGCCCTGAGCGGTGCAAAATCCAAAAAGAAGTGGAAGAAATTCAAGAAGAAGAGGAAGAGATGATACAAACAATCCTTGGCAAATTCCCCAAAACGTGGACCCGAATAAATAATGCCATAGTGGTACCAGTCTTGACGCTCCCGCAGTTGGTCGAGCCAGAGACAGAAGAGGTTCCAGATCCATCTAAGGAACTGTCCGCCCCAACACAAGATGACACGAAAGCAGTAGAACAGGAGAATCAACCCCCTGCCAGTGGTAAACCTGTCGTACCCTTGGCGAATCTGAGACTCCATAGGCAACTAACACGCATACCTGTTAGGGTTAGGCCTACCAGTAACACGGAGGGGGCAGACACTCCAAGTAGTCAGGGACAAACCCAAGAGCTACGCCGGTCCCAACGTAGCACTCGGGGACAGCCCCCTCCAAGGTATAGAACATAGAAAGTAAAATACCTAACAGAATGTATATAGTTAGTTGAAATGTCTTGTATAAAATGTTTTTTGTCTCAGGTAATTAAGTAAATGGACAATTGGGCCACTGGACTATGGGTGGCCAACACTCTAATTGTACATAGTTAGCACCAGTGTGCTCAACACCCCTGAAGAAAAACCCGTCCGGCGTGCATAGAGTGGGGTCAGCAATGCTCTGACGCACGCCCAGAGCCTATGTTGGGGGTTTTATCGCGGCGGGTCCCCCATGGAGCAGTGTAATGGACACCCGGCAGGGAGCCACACTGGACTCTTATAGTTGTTTAAGGTTGTAACATGTTATGTCTTGTTTTGTTTCTTTCAGTCCGGGAGTACTGAGTTTAACTAAAGGGGAGTGTGGCGCCCCAGGACCTGGTCGCCACAACAGCATTGCCCCTCCAAAGGGTTAATGCTGAGCCTGGAGGTAATTGGGAGGTCTATTGGCCAGTAAGTTTAACATCCAACGCAGTTCTCCCTCAGGCCAGCAGGGGGAGCTCTGAACCTGGAGTTCCAGGAAGCATTCCTTAAGTCTGGCCTGAGGGAGGAGTTAGTGTTCAGTCTGTAGGAGAAAGCAAAGTGTGCAGACGCAGAGTGTGCTGTCCTGTGGAACTGGGGCCTAGAGCTGGAGCAGCTTGGCCCAGTGAAACAGGAGGAGCAGAGAGGCACAGAAGAGACTCGGACATCAGAGTCTGTGGCCACCAGGGCCTAAAATACTCCTTGGTAGCCGAATCCGAAGGGCAGGAGGGCTGCAAGCACCTGGCCCATAAACAGCCTGAAGGTACAGCTGCATCATCAGGGCCCGGTGTGGAATCCAGCAGAGAAGCACCAGAGAGGGTCTGTGCAGCCTACCACAGAGGGAAAGGGACGTACCACCGGTCCCAGCAGAAAGAGGGCCATTGCTAAATCCAGAGAGCAGGGTCCTAGCACAGTAAGGAAAGGAACAGGAGTAGGCCTCATACTCATCTGGCCAAAATGACAGCTCAGTTACTTCCAGGCCGGCCGGAGCCCTCTACCACCTGTAACGGTCTCCCAGGACTAATCGTTTCTGAAGTAAAAGAGGAGAAGGTAAAGAGACTGTTATATGTGCCTGTTTCTTTCATTGCCTGTCGGCCCTGCACCGTGTTATTCACACAACACCATAGACTCTCACGAGCACCAACAGTGTCCCCGGGGCACCGCTCCACCTGTGGGGAGCAGTACCACCATTGCTGCCATATCATCACCCCGGAGGCCTTACACAGCAGCGGCGGCTTAATAGCCGCATACCACAGGTGGCGTCACGAACACAAACCCCATGTCACCAGCCATATTTAACTGACACCCACCAGGGCCACGGAGTCGGGCCCCGCCACCACTGACTACCCCCGGACTAGTCCGGCCCCGCAGCGGGTGTCCCATAGCCCTGGGGTGGGCGAGTCACACCTTCATCCTCTTACTGCCCTTACAGCACATTACAGTATGTGTGTGCCTCAGGTATCTAAGTCTCATCATGATCACCTCCACCTCTGGGGGTTAACGTCTGGTAATGACTGACAAAGATATTGGGCATCAGTGCAGATGCTTTCTTCCTCTTGAGTCTGTGAATCTTTGGAGCAGACCTCTGATGCCCATGGAATAGAATGTGTGAACAGCTCTGCAGCTATGGTTCCCCACAGTCAGTTGGGTAATTGGAGAGTTGTGACGCTTGGAAAAACCAGGGTAATTGAGGTGTCACCTCTGAGGACTGTACTGTGTGTTATGTTGAGGTGGAGTAAGAGAAGGACAGACCACTTGATGCAGCGCTTTCCATCCAATGTAGTACATTCTCTTTCGGGCCTAATCTACAAGTCGTAACTGCTGTGTGGCTTTCAAAGAAATGGAGTCGAGTAGTCTGTCCAGTAACAGAAGTTGTCAGTTGTCTTTGGAAAGGACAAGCTGGTGATTGTTCAGTGGAGCTTTTAGTAACCAAAACCTCAGTATTTACCACTCATGTTTGATGTACCCTTCCCCTCTTTTACCGAGCTGTTTCACCAACCTAAGCCCACAGCTATCAGTCACCTGTCACCTAATTAACAATCAGTATTTACAGTATATGCTGAAATGTCTATTTTTGACAGGACCACAGAATTATCAATCAGTATTTATATGCTGAAATGTCTATTTGTGCCAGGAGCACAGGACCTATCTCTAGTGATATATATCCAGCAGCACCCTCCACAATTTGTAGCAGTCTCAAAATGACACTGACTCTGCATGTCCACTTGTAATATGCAGAGGGACATGTGACTTAGGCAGCCGATGACACAAGCCTTGTGTCTGAACATTGTGGATAGTTTCTGCGCGCTAATTGGTTGCTTGAATATCCACACATTAAGTTTAGAAAAAAAAGTAGTCCACTGCTCCTCTGACCTCTTCCCTCCCCTCATCAAACAATCAAACACCTCCCCCCTATCATCATGCAGCATCACTATTCTAGCCAAAATCATAATTAGGTAGAAGAAAAGCATTAGTGCAAATGCTAAGAATTACCAAACAAAGGCCAAATTTTACTGATTTTGAAAAAAGTGTTTAGAAATCTGAACCTGAATCCGAATGGGCAAGGCTCATGCCAAATTTGGGATTTGAAAACTTTTTCAAACAAGTTCGCTCATCTCATCCAGACTCGACCATTGAACTGCTAATCTTCTTGTTAGTCTCCTTTTATCACATGTTGTGAGGAAGCCAATCAGATCTGCTCCCCTCATATATATGCCAGGCAGATTCTTTCCTATGCTAGTTATAGTTTATCTTAGCTGATTTGATGAGGTGTTGTGATGAAAACTATCTGGTGGTTGTTATACTTGTCGTTGAGTGCTTTTGTGGAGTTAACCCTTGTTACCTTTTTCTTGTTATCTTCCTGCTTTTGCTTTACTTTTGAGTCTCTCATTGTCTATACCTCTGTGTGTTTAGTGTGTAAAGGTCCAGTCACACTAAGCAACTTACCAGCGATCCCAACAACGATAGGGATCGCTGGTAAGTTGCTAGGAGGTTGCTGGTGAGCTGTCACACTGCGACGCTCCAGCGATCCCACCAGCAACCTGACCTGGCAGGGATCGCTGGAGCGTGGCTACACGAGTTGCTGGTGAGCTCACCAGCAACCAGTGACCAGCCCCCAGTCTCCTAGTTACAGCACACATCAGGTTAATTAACCCGATGTGTGCTGCAGCTAAATGTGCACAGAGCAGGGAGCAGCGCACAATGCTTAGCGCTGGCTCCTTGCTCTCCTAGTTACAGCACACATCGGGTTAATTGCCTGATGTGTGCTGCAGCTAAATGTGCACAGAGCAGGAGCCGGCAGCACAGGCAGTGAGAGCGGAGGAGGCTGGTATCAAAGGTAAATATCGGGTAACCAAGGACAGGGCTTCTTGGTTACCCGATGTTTACATTAGTTACCAGCCTCAGCAGAAGCCGGCTCCTGCTGCCTGCACATTAGTTGTTGCTGTCTCGCTGTCACACACAGCGATCTGTGCTTCACAGCAGGACAGCAACAACTAAATAATGGCCCAGGACATTCAGCAACAACCAACGACCTCACAGCAGGGGCCAGGTTGTTGCTGGATGTCACACACAGCAACATCGCTAGCAACGTCACAAAAGTTGTTCGTTACCAGCGATGTTGCTAGCGATGTTGCTTAGTGTGACGGGGCCTTAAGAGTTTTGGTTTTCTGTTTTTTTATCACACTTCTCCCCCATCCTTTTCTGGTGGGAGAGGGGCATCAGAGTAGTACTGGTCAGGAGAAAAGCCAGGAATGGGACTCAGGCATCTCCACCATCAGGAGTAACCCTAAGGTTAGGGATAGCTTAGTGTCCCCTAGCTTGTGGGACAGCATAGGGGCTCCTTTCCCCTGCTATCCTAATAGTCACCTCATGATAATTTCTTGGACTGACAATATTATGTATTAAAGGGAACCTGTCATCAGAAATTTTGCTTTAAACCTAAAAGTTTCCCCCTCTGCAGCTCCTGGGCTGCATTCTAGCAAGGTTCCTGTACTTTTTGTGGCCCCTTTTAAACCAAATTAAATACTTTATAAACTTGTACCTTTTGCTATGTAAATTTTGTAAATCGTCCATGGCGGCGGGCTCTCTGCTGACTGTTGCTGTTCCTCCAGCAGATTTACGCCACCCCCAACGCTGAATTTCATATCTCAGGACGCCGCCCCTGGGCGCCCGTGGTCCCGCGCATGTGCTGTGCGACTGTAGCGGGACTGTGCACTGTGTGCACGTGTGACCGCTGGAGACGTTTTGCGCAGGCACGAGGTTATGGGCGGTGCTGTGAGTGTCATCAGCAAGTGCCGCCCGTAATCTCGTGACCGCACTTCCCCTCTTCCTCCAGCATTCTGCGCAAGCACTTGCTGGTCAGATGACCCGACGTCACCTCTTTACCATCTCGCCCTGCTGCAGGGTAAGATGGGAAGGAGGTGACGTCGGGTCATTTGGTCGGCGAGCGCTTGTGCAAAACACTGGAGGCAGTGGGGGGAAGCGCGTCCACGAGATTATGGGCGGCACTTGCGATGCAATCACAGCACCGCCCATAATCTCGTGCTTGTGACACACGTCTCCAGCGATCCTGGCGTGGGCGGCACCTCGGGCGCAGTGGGCGGTGTCCTGATGGATGAAATGGAGCGTGGGGGGACGGCGTCATTGTGCTGGAGGAACAGCAACGGTCAGCAGAGAGCCCGCCCCCATGGACGATTTACAAAATTTACATAGCAAAAGGTACAAGTTTATAAAGTATTTAATTTGGTTTAAAAGGGGCCACAAAAAGTACAGGAACCTTGCTAGAATGCAGCCCAGGAGCTGCAGAGGGGGGAACTTTTAGGTTTCAAGCTAAATTTCTGATGACAGGTTCCCTTTAATATATCCATGATAACACATCTAAGACCTCAATTACACATCAGTATTTTGGCATTACTGTTTGTATGCCAAAGCCAGGAGTGGAACTTAGAGAGAAAAATTATAATTGAAAGATTTACACCTGTTCTGTATTTTGGACACACTCCTAGTTTTGGCATCCAAATACTGAGGTAATACTGATCAAAAATATTGATGTGAGATGGTGGCCTAAATGCATATAAAGTTTTGTTATGAAACTCTTACCCACTATATGGTGTTGCGGACATTTCTATGTGAACCGCTTGTAGTGGTTGGGTCTTTACTTTAAAGCGTTCTGTTTGATTAAGGTGTATGTTTGCGGCCCACGATTCCTGAGACTTGTAAATTGAAAATTGTGATGGCTCAGTCAAGGACTGTCATATCTTACTGCTCAATGTACTTGGGTACAGAATTTCAATCCATATTTGCTTAGCAGACTCCAAAGATGAGTAATCAGCCAGACTGTTGACAGAGCTGGATCTACTTGTTAGCAGAAAGCAATGAATCATATTCTAGTGTGTAAGTCACGTCTGATAAAAATTCTCTAAGCATGTCACAACAATCTTTTCTGGATAGACATCAGATATAGCAGCTAAAAAATGAAGGCTTGCTGCACACTGGCTTTTTTATACTAGTTTATTTGGGACATGAACCTGCTAATTTCAGGAAATTTGACTCAAACTCGATCATCTGTGAATCCACTTATCTGTACCCTGAAGGCTTGAATCGCAGAGTTCGGACAATTCTGAGACAGGCATAAAAGGAGAAAATGTTTAGAAATAATGGTTCTTCTCTTATGGACCAGAGTCATAAAAAGAGATGTATGGAAATAGTTCTTAAAGCACTGTTGGCAATAAGTAGAAAATCCAAGGAAACTGTACGAACTGACTTCAGGTGGGGTGCGCAATACTTATTTGCTGCTTCACGCCAGTGTCCATCATCCCTGCCTGCGGTCCTCGACATAGTAAAACACGCGACACCAGAGATCACTTAGCCAATCAGTTTTGTTTATTTTTATGCTTCACACCATTATGATAGACATGGCCTCCCTTCCACTCTCTGTGGGGTACTACTCTTCGTGCTGTCCCCCGCTATCTTGGACCTCATCCTCAATACTCTGGGGTCTTTGCCTCCTTCCTCCTAATACCGCACACCTTCATTCGCTTCAGGGCCCTGATGTCTTTTTCTTGAAGGACGACTCTCTAAACCCAAAGGGATGAGTCATAGGCTCTGGACCTCCAGAGGTTACCTCAGGGTTTCCTGACTGGCCCGAACACCGAGGCCATGTCTTTTTTCTTTAAACCACTTTTCAACTGACTTTCTCTGGAGCCCCCCTTCTCCAAGCCATCAGCCCTGCCACCTGACAATTCTCCCTTTACAACTTTAACCCTTTCTTATCTAACATCTCTTCTAAAACTCGCTCTACTGCGGCTAACCCGACCACTCCATGGCAGCATTTGCTAACATGATAGACAGTCCTAATCTTTGCTATATCTGGAAACCTATTCTTCTCTAAAACACTTAAATATCAACATATACATTAATATTGAACAGTAAATAGTATATACATAAGACATTGTACAGTTATGTGACGCCCTGGACAAGCCAGGGGTCACAGGTCACAACACCACACGCACCCCACATTCCCTGCAGGAACATCCAAGCTAACCCAAAATCCTTGTTGCCTTCCTCCAGGGGCTGATGTCCACACCAGGGGGTGGGCCAGGCGGTTGGCTCCGCCCACTGAGGAGTTCACAGCCCTGGAGGCGGGAAAACCAGGCAGATCAGAGAGAGAGTTTGAAGTGTGAGGAGTAAACAGTGAAGTGGTAGAGGAGCTTAGGAGAGAAGCTGAAGTAAAGTGGAAAGAAACAGTTTTGTAAAGCCTGAAGCTGGTCCGGGTGTGTGCCCCGGACTGAGACAGCAAGGTCAGCAGACGGCGGTGATAGTCTGCAGTGGGACTGTTTGGAGGTTGCTGGAAGGACAGCGGATGGGTGTTGACCCGGTGGTACTGGAGGAGTATACGAAGAACAGTCAGCACCAGGGCAGGGGCCTTTCGGATCCCGGCAAGGCTAGGAGTCGCCATAATTTGCCAAATCCGTCAGTGAAGGGGACGTCTGTCTCCTAACAACCAAGTCCCGATTGAAGGCAACAGTCCGACCGTTAAGGGGAGCCACCGCCAAGGCACCAGTTTCCCAGGGCCAGCACCTGCGGGCAAGAGAGAGGCTCCTCCGGCTCATGTCCAGGTCGGGGAGCGGGTAACCGGTGGGAACCCATCGCTACCAAAAAGACTTTACATAGGTGCAGGGAAGAGACCGTCACCGCTAACTGCAGGGAACATCAGCACCGTAACCGTCCGAGGGACCCGTCCAACCAGCCGTTTGTTTACCGAGAACTGTGTCGTGTTTACTGGCTGAGTGAGTACCTCCGTGCCGTGCGGCACAGCGCTGCCCCTGCGCCCCTGCACCTCCACAGGCCCCATACCCGCCTGTCCACCATACCAACCCCATCACTGGGCCCCGGGACCACCAAACCCCCTACCCACGGAGGGGCAAATCAACAACTGGCTGCTCCATACCATCACTCCCAGGCTCCCCAGACAGAGCAGCGGTGGTGTCCACTTAATCACCACAACCGTGGGTGGCGTCACGGACAATAAACTATCCCAAAACCCAATCCCCTTTCACTCACGGGCGAGGAGCGCCGCTCGAGTCCCCGGGATCCGGCCCATCGCTCGAGCCACCGAGCAGCAGCAGCAGGCCGCAGCAGCCGCAGTGGCAGCCGGACCCGAGCAGTGGGAGAGCGCGGCGTCCCCTCCTCCGTCCGCGACAACTTGGCGTCACGAACAGGATCTTACCGCTCTGCCGTTGGGTAGAGGTGCGCCTTGTGACCGCCGGAGGTATCCGGCTGAAAAATTTCAGAAGTCGCCATCTTTGGCGCGAAAAGTTCCCGCTCGAGCGTCTTCTCGAGTAGCAGAGGCGCAAAGGCCAAAACCCCGCCCCGAGAGAGGAGGGGCCGGAAAGAAGCTAAGGGGGACGCGATGGCGGCTGGCTGCATGTGAACGCAGCTATAAAAGCAGGGACGCCAGGACTCTGCGGACATTTTGTTCCTGGGAGAAGCTGCCAGCAGCATGTGGATGCCGTCCCGCAACACCGTAGCCCCCGCGCCTGGAACCGCGGCGTGGGTGGAGATCCGGACCGCGCAGCTCTACCAAAGGCTGCAGTTCAAGTTGCAGCTCCTCATGGAGGAGTGGGAGACCGACATGGCGGACGTTATAGCAACCGTGCGGAGACGCGAGGAGGAGGCGGAGGAAGGGAGGGTGAGTGACCCACGCCCCTATGTCCCCGAGGGACCGGCCGCTGTGGCTGAGGGACCCGGTCCAAGCCCTCTCCCCCCGCTGCCTCCCTCGCCACCCGTCTCGGAAGCCGTGACCCCGCCACTAGGCCCGCTACCACCGCAACCGGTAGCGATACCCAGCCCGTCCGCCCCAGCGGACCGACCTGTAGCCGGAGCTCGCAGCCGACCAGAGGTGCTGCCTTGGAAAGCCCCGAAAGCCGAACCATAGGCGCCCCCCAAGAAAGTCCCCGAGCCGGAGCCGATGACCCGCTCCGTGCCGAAGGCCCAACTGCGGAAAGCCCCTGTGCCCATCCCCCACACCTCGGCTGAGGTTGCGCCGGGTTGCCGATGCAAGGCAGCGTCTAAGGCCACGTCACCGCAGGACCTGACGCCCAGAGTACCAGCGGTGGGCAATGTCAAGCAGGTCTTGCGGGGCCCGACCCGTGCGCCGGAGCTCGCAGCAGTGCCGTACTGGGACAGGGAGCCAGTACCGTTGGGCCCGGAGATCGGTGAGAGGGAGAGGAAGAAAGCGGAGCTGGTGGCCCGTGCAATCCGGGAAAAGGAGAACCTCCGTCAGGCAACGTTCATTGTCCGGGGCCCGCTGTACGAAGGGCAGGTGAGGCGGTTTGATGTCCGCCGGGGCTATGGGTTCATCTACGAACCGGACCTGGAGGCCGAAGTGTTTATAGCCTGGCAGGATGTGAATGCCCACCTGCCTGAGGAGCATCCCGGTCGTAACTTGATGCCGGGCGACATCGTGCAGTACACCCGGCAGTGTGGGGAGAGGGGGTGGTTTGCGCTGGATGCGAAGCTAAGGGGCAGCCAGGAGTCCTGTGTGAGCGCCGCGCCCCCTCCCTCAGGTGATGTTGAGGACCCGGAATAACGGCAGCGGAGCACCGTTGCACCGTCCCCGTTGGGACCACCAGTCTGAGTATGTTTACAAGTTTGAAAGTTCTGCAGAATAGTGAAAATGAAAAATTGATAACCGAAGTTCACCTGATTGTCACCCGTGATTGGAATCCGGACGTTGCCGGCACCGTTGTCCCCGTGGGGACCGTTTGAAAAGTTTGCATGAGGAACTGCTCATGGACAAGCCCGTGAACTTGCAGGGCAACCACAGACGTTAGTGGCTTGTAAATAAGTTGTGTTACCGTTACCGTTTCCGCAATTGCCGCCTCCGGAGAGGCAGGTTGGAGGGAGGGCCCACAGCAGAGCAGGCTGAGGCCCAGCCACCATAGGAACCGGTGGCTACCCTCTGGAGGGGAAGGACAGATCCCGCTCGGGTAACTTGTGCTGGACTGGGGTCAAGGGGTGCTGCCTGGGCTTTAGGGGCAGCATCAGGGCCAGGTTGCTTGGGTGGGAGAGAGCGGAAACCGAAACCGTACACCGTTTGCAACGTTTAAGAACTGAACCTCCCGATGTGGGATGATGCCATAAATTGTAAATATGTTACCGTTTTTATCTTTTTTTTCAGAAAAACAAAAAGGAAAATAAAACCGGTGTTGGACGGGCAGCCCGAGGATGGTCTGCGTTTTGCTAAGGGGGAATGTGACGCCCTGGGCAAGCCAGGGGTCACAGGTCACAACACCACACGCACCCCACATTCCCTGCAGGAACATCCAAGCTAACCCAAAATCCTTGTTGCCTTCCTCCAGGGGCTGATATCCACACCAGGGGGTGGGCCAGGCGGTTGGCTCCGCCCACCGAGGAGTTCACAGCCCTGGAGGCGGGAAAACCAGGCAGATCAGAGAGAGAGTTTGAAGTGTGAGGAGTAAACAGTGAAGTGGTAGAGGAGCTTAGGAGAGAAGCTGAAGTAAAGTGGAAAGAAACAGTTTTGTAAAGCCTGAAGCTGGTCCGGGTGTGTGCCCCGGACTGAGACAGCAAGGTCAGCAGACGGCGGTGATAGTCTGCAGTGGGACTGTTTGGAGGTTGCTGGAAGGACCGCGGATGGGTGGTGACCCGGTGGTACTGGAGGAGTATACGAAGAACAGTCAGCACCAGGGCAGGGGCCTTTCGGATCCCGGCAAGGCTAGGAGTCGCCATAATTTGCCAAATCCGTCAGTGAAGGGGACGTCTGTCTCCTAACAACCAAGTCCCGATTGAAGGCAACAGTCCGACCGTTAAGGGGAGACACCGCCACCGCCAAGGCACCAGTTTCCCAGGGCCAGCGCCTGCGGGCAAGAGAGAGGCTCCTCCGGCTCATGTCCAGGTCGGGGAGCGGGTAACCGGTGGGAACCCATCGCTACCAAAAAGACTTTACATAGGTGCAGGGAAGAGACCGTCACCGCTAACTGCAGGGAACATCAGTACCGTAACCGTCCGAGGGACCCGTCCAACCAGCCGTTTGTTTACCGAGAACTGTGTCGTGTTTACTGGCTGAGTGAGTACCTCCGTGCCGTGCGGCACAGCGCTGCCCCTGCGCCCCTGCACCTCCACAGGCCCCATACCCGCCTGTCCACCATACCAACCCCATCACTGGGCCTCGGGACCACCAAACCCCCTACCCACGGAGGGGCAAATCAACAACTGGCTGCTCCATACCATCACTCCCGGGCTCCCCAGACAGAGCAGCGGTGGTGTCCACTTAATCACCACAACCGTGGGTGGCGTCACGGACAATAAACTATCCCAAAACCCAATCCCCTTTCCCTCACGGGCGAGGAGCGATGCTCGAGTCCCCGGGATCCGGCCCATCGCTCGAGCCACCGAGCAGCAGCAGCAGGCAGCAGCAGGCCGCAGCAGCCGCAGCGGCAGCCGAACCCGAGCAGTGGGAGAGCGCGGCGTCCCCTCCTCCGCCCGTGACAGTTACATCATGGGGGTATCACCCACATATTACAAAACTACAGTATGAAAACTTTGAGGCTTATGGGTTGAGGCCAATCCAGATTTGCAGATATTTATTCAGGAGGATGCATTGACCCACAAAGGAGAAGATAATTCCAAGAAAGAGCAAAAATTGATATCCAAATAAACATTCTTCCAATTCTGCATATAAATTATTTTGCCACTCACTATGTAAAAGTGAAAAATAAGATCTTATGCAGGGATATGAAAACATTCTGGATAAGGATGTCATGGAAAAATCTCATTCATAAAATGCTGCAACATGGCAAGTACTTGGTCCAGGCCATGGATGGGCAGTTGGAGACTTTTCAGTACTTGAGATTCATGGGTCCCATCCTGTTATAATGTCTCTTATCCTATAACAATGTCCCCATCCAGTGATAATGTGCTTTGTCCTGCCCCTTCCTGTAATAATGTTCTTTGTCCTAATTCCCACCTTGTAATAATGTTCTCCATCCTATATTTATGTTCCTCATCCTGAATCTCTCCTGTAGTAATATCACCCATCCTGGCACCAATCCTGTAATAATGTTCCCTCTGATTGTCCAGCGGCACTGTTCTGCAGTGCAGCGAGCCTGTGATTCTCAGTGCAACAATATATTTCAGCTGAATGTCCGTCTGAAAACAGCACTGTCATCAGCAGGCCCCAAGACTCCAAGGGTCCAATTTCTGAGACTGTAATTGTTATGTCCATGCATATTACTACTAAACAACTCCTTAATGATGATATCAGAGTCCTGTATACATTTTTTAAAAACCTATATAGTCTAAATATATATGACTGCAGACTTATGAGTCCTCACAGTATGCCCAGTGTGCATACTATCAGGATTCTCAGGTGCCGGTGCTGGGAGAGGGCGTCCATTTACTACAGGTTTGTGATTTGCATACATCTGGTCACATTCCAACTAGACATATATTTAGCCTCGCTCAATTCACTTGTATTGAGAGAGGTTATACACGTTTAGCACATGGCCGCATGTATGTAAAATGCTCTGACACCGATACCAGTGCACGCTGATAGTGTATACATTGCGCGCTTTGAGGATCCACAATTCCGCAGTCACACCTTTATGTTGTATGCTAAACACCATGATTAAAAAGAAATACTTTTTTATTTTCCCACCTTCTTAAGGACATAATGTGCATTATATGTTCTTTTATGTCTCTGAATAGTATTATTAAGGCTTAGGGTCCATTTCACAATCTTAATATGGAACTCTCTAAGTAACTAATTTTAGTACATGCAGTACTTTGCTCCGTCCGTGATGCCTGATTGATGTACTTGTTGACATGGAAGATCGCAATGCCTGGGCTTTATTAGGACATGAGTCATCATTCTCCACTAGTTCAACGAATTTGTCTACTATAATTTCCTTTTGCAGATCATGAACTTCTTGGCTTTGTTAAGTGTTCAACCCAGATTAATGTAAATGTTCAGCCCTGTAAGTGTTCTCTTTATCTGATGCATGATATATAAATATAATATACTGATGAATTACATTTTAGACTCTAGTCAACAAATATATCTGTAGGTGTATATTGGAATGCCTGACTAGAAGGACATTACTGCTTGACATCTACTATATAGCATTTACTATGAAACATAGAGCCACATATCACAATATTAAAAGATCATTTCCTTCTTTGAGTTCAGTTTTTCATGTCTAGGTCATAGTTGTGTGAGAGTAATCTCTGCCCGAGGTGTAGTATGGGAACCCTAAACAGCACATGCTGGGGTAACTGGATGGGTGTATGTGTTGCCATCAGGGTCAAACTGGCCATGTGGCACTTCTGGCAAATGCCAGATGTACCTTCCTAATCCATCCAAGGGTCACATCAATTGTAACTCTGTTAACAGTAAGTGCACCACACAGATGACCTCATGTGGCATGATGACATCACTTCATCATCCTGCCCACGTCCCCTCCAAGACAGGATAGAAGAAGAATCATTGGCTGTGGCATATGCGGAAGCTAGATTTGGAGAGTATACTTTTTTTTTGTTTTTTTTAGTGAGCTTTAGTGCCCATAATACTGTGTGAGAGTATCATCAAACTGTACTGCAGCTGTGAACGGGACAATAATACTATATGGGGTGCTATGAGGGGCTCTCATGCTGCATTGGGGTTGTGTGGGAACATCATGATTTGTGGTGGGACCATCATAGTGTTAGGAGGGCTGTGGTGGATCATCATACTAAATGGAAGGCTGTGGGATACCTTTATACTGTATTAAGGTTGTGACAGGGACCATCATACTATATGGGATACTGTCGGGGACCATCATACTGTATTAGGACTGTGTGGGAAATTCATAGTGTATTAAGCCTTTGAGGGGGACTATCATACTATATGGAGGACTATGGGGGACTATCATAGTTTTAGGGGGGCTGTGGGGAATCATCATAACAAATGGAAGGCTGTGGGGTACCTTCATACTTTATTGAGGCTGTGAGAGGGACCATCATACTATATGGGATACTGTAGGTGACCATCATACTGTATTAGGACTGTGTTTGACTATCATACTATGTGGGGGGACAATGATACTACAGCTATATCCAAAAATATTTAGACACTGACACAATTTTTTGCATCTTAACTGTTTATCAAAACATATTCAAGATACAGTTATATAATCAATATAGGCTTAAATACAATCTATCAGCTTTAATTTAAAGGTGTTCCCATCCTAATTGGAGTAAGGGTTTAGGAATTACAGCTCTTTAATATGTAGCTGTTTTTTTTCAAGAAAACAAAAGTAATTGGAGAATTATTTCGACAGATCTTCAAAGGGAATCTGTCAGCAGGTTTTTGCTATGTAATCTGAACACTGCAGGAGATAGGGATTGAAACATATTTCAGTGATGTTTAAGTTACTACGTTGCTTGCTATTATTTAGATACAGTGGAGGCTTAATCACTAGGACATTATCATTGCTGTGACTAGCTTCCTGGTGCCAAGTTGCCTGACCATGCCCCCTCCTCTGATAAGCAGCAAACCGTAAATAGACAATGTATTCAGAGAGCTGTGGTTAGCTCTGTGAGCTCTAAGAACTCTGATTGTGTCACAACTGCTGCACTCAGTAAACTGATAAATCTCTATCCCTACATTATACTGCTCTCATATGAGGTAGAAAAAAAACCTGGTGACAGATTCTCTTTAACCCCTAATGACGAAGCCAATTTTGACCTTAATGACTAGGCCAAATTTTAGAAATCTGACCCCTGTCACTTTATAACTCTGGAACGCTTAAAAAGATCCCAGTAATTCTGAGAATGTTTTTTCGTGACATATTATACATCATGAAAGTGATAAATTTAGGATATTTTTTACTTTTATTTTGAAAAAAAAATTGGAAATTTGGTGAAAAATTGGAAAATTTAGCAATTTTTTAATTTTTATGCTCATAAACGAGAGAGATATGTCACACAAAATAGTTCATATACAGTATTTATACCACCATGAGGCCATACATTCTAGGCTCTACCGCAAACACACAGTTACGCACTCGTTCCATTCACATTATTAGTCTGTATGTGTCATACTGGTTCTCCGGGAAGAAACACTCTTTGTAACTCTCTAATCTAAGAGATGAGGATTCTGAACACAAGTCTCCTTATTAGAGATGAGCGAACCGGTCCCGGTTCGGCTCGAGGTCGGCTCGCCGAACGGAGGTCCCGTTCGAGTTTGGCTCGTCGAACGTTCGACGAACCGAACTCGAACTGCATAGGAAACAATGGCAGGCAATCACAAACACATAAAAACACCTAGAAAACACCCTCAAAGGTGTCCAAAAGGTGACAAACAACTCAAACACATGGGAAAGTGACAAGGACATATACTCATGCGAAAACAAAACAGCTGGACAAGGAAAAAGAGGAGGACACACAGATATATGAGTATATGCAAGGAAACATCGATTCCATTATTGTGCAACTTGAGCCCTGCTCATTTTAGGCTTCCAATCTGGATAAATTGCCTGAGCTCGCCACGTACGCCTTGGGGATCTTGTCGTGTCCTGCAGCCAGCGTTCTCTCGGAACCTGTCTTCAGTGCTGCTGGGGGTCTGCTGGCAGATAAGCACACGTGTCTGTCCACTGACAATGTGGACATGGCTCTCAGAGGACTTTTCTTCCCCTGGTTCAGCCAGGGGACGGGAAAGGCACGCGTATTTTTGAGAGTGCTTCATGCAAAGCATCTTTTTCTTTTTCAAAAGTTGGGTCAAGTGATGCCAGTCAAGTGGGGTGTGTGTGGCCCAATTAGTGGCAACGAGGGAGACTGTGGTTGGAGTCCCCTCGCTGTGTTTCTAAAAGAACCAAAATGAACAAATCATGGCTCTCAGAGGACTTTTCTTCCCCTGGGTCAGCCAGGGGACGGGAAAGGCACGCGTATTTTTGAGAGTGCTTCATGCAAAGCATCTTTTTCTTTTTCAAAAGGGGGCTCAACCGATGCCAGTCAAGTGGGGTGTGTGTGGCACAGTTAGTGGAAACGAGGGAGACTGTGGTTGGAGTCCCCTCGCTGTGTTTCTAAAAGAACCAAGATGAACAAGTCATGGCTCTCAGAGGACTTTTCTTCCCCTGGGTCAGCCAGGGGACGGGAAAGGCACGCGTATTTTTGAGAGTGCTTCATGCAAAGCATCTGTTTCTTATTCAAAAGGGGGGTCAACTGATGCCAGTCAAGTGGGGTGTGTGTGGCCCAGTTAGTGGCAACGAGGGAGACTGTGGTTGGAGTCCCCTCGCTGTGTTTCTAAAATAACCAAGATGAACAAGTCATGGCTCTCAGAGGACTTTTCTTCCCCTGGGTCAGCCAGGGGACGGGAAAGGCACGCGTATTTTTGAGAGTGCTTCCTGCAAAGCATCTTTTTCTTTTTCAAAAGGGGGGTCAACCGATGCCAGTCAAGTGGGGTGTGTGTGGCCCAGTTAGTGGAAACGAGGGAGACTGTGGTTGGAGTCCCCTTACTGTGTTTTACATGCTTTTAGAGGGGCATGACATGGCTTAGAGGTTGACTTTCAGCATCTGGAAACTGTTGGCTACCAAAATGCTGCCTTTCCAACCTTTTTAACCGAGGATTTACGAGACCTTATGCCCATCGCAGTGCCCCAAGAGCCGATGCCCAGGCGCCACTCCTTCTCCAACAAAGGCGTGCACGCGCTACACCAGCTTGTCGCACTAAACATCACTGATTCCTTGAGAAACTCTGTGTGACGGTGCATTTCACCACAGATAATTGGCCCAGTAAGCATGGACAGGGGCGTTACATGTCGCTGACTGGGCAATGGGTTACTGTGGGGAGAGATGGAGAAGGGTCTGCTGTACAAGTCTTGCCGTCCCCACGAGTTGTTTCAATCCTTCTTCTGTATGTAGAAGTTAATACACTGCTTCTGCCTCTTCAACCTCGTGTGGGTCCTCCACCTTGGCGCAAACCCTGTGTGGTCAGGCCACCCTTCCTTGTAACTGCGCACAAGGAATACCACACACCTACTTACTATGCTGGCAGCAGAGCTCAATGCCATCAGGCGGTCAAAGGTTTACTTTGAAATGTATGGAAAATGTGAGTCACACCGCTGAGAAGTTGTGGACGGTTAGCTCTGGAGACCGAGTTTCATCAATGGTTGTCTCCACTCAACCAGCAGCCAGGGAAGGCCGGGTGCGACAATGATGCAAACATGGGTGCGGCCCTTCGCTGTGACAATGTGACACACGTGCCTTGTGTGGTTCACGTGTTGAACCTGGTTGTCCAGCAATTTTTAAAGCACTATCCTGGCCCACATGGCCTTCTGCAGAGAGCACGGTGTAACGCCTTCCTTGATCCACACACTCAGATGGGCTGTAAATGATAGGCTAGAGGGAAGCCACTCACCAAGCAGGACCCCTAGAACCCTGAAACCCTTTAACCCCTATACAGGGATTAGGAATTACACAGGGCCCAAGGTGATTAATACCTGTGGAAGGCTGCAGTTCCAGAGAATAGTAGTCAGGCAGGGTCAAAACATTAATTGAGGAACAGGAACAGAATGGGACGGCCAGGACTTAATCAGAAAACAAGCAGAGGTGAAATGCGGATCGGCCAACAAGGTACATAAACAGCAAGCAGGAAAAGTAGTCAGGTAACAAGCACACAAAATCATAAAACTGAACTGGGGGTAAAAGCAGAGCTATGTCTGGCAGTGGTCTGCAGACAGGATGGGCATAAAAAAGGGTGTGGTGTCTTCCCATTGGTTGTAGCTGAATGATGGTATTTCATCTGTGAGATACCCACCAGCTACATTCAGCCAGAGATTCTGCATCTGTCAAGGTAATGCAGCCCAGTGGGTGAGCATAACCTGCGTCCACCTGCGCCGCTGGCATCGACTCCTCTCCCATCATCAGCACTATGCATGAAAGGAACACGTTGTCACCTGGCGACCGGAGTACAAATTGACGGAGCGTACTCCGTTGGTGACTTAACAGCCATGTGCGGCAATGATGCAAACCTGGCTGCGGGCCATCGTCAGGGCAATGTGACACACGTGCCTTGTATGGCTCACGTGTTGAACCTAATTCTCCAGCAATTTTTAAAACACCATCACGGCCTACATGGCCTTGTGCAGCGGGCACGCTCGCTATGTGCTCACTTCCATCGTGCGCACACAGCAGCTCAACAACTTTCGTCGCTACAGAAGTCTTTAGGTCTGGCGGTTAAACGCCTGAAATGCGATGTGCCCACACGCAGGAATTTGAATCTGTACATGTTGCAGCGTTTGTGGCAGCACCGCCGAAGCCTGCTGCAATACGTTATGACATATAGCCTGGGATAACTTGATCCAGAGGTGGTGCAGATCACGCTGCTGGAGTGGTGTCAGATCAAAGACCTATGCACCCTGCTACACAGTTTACAAATGTCGACGAAGATGTTTAGCACTGGCAATGTCATTCTCAGCGTGACAATTCTGGTCATCTACATGATGGAGCACACTGTAATTATTATTCGGAGTCAGCTGTTGGGACAAGAGGAAGGGGAGGAAGTACAGGAGGAGTCATATGCGGAAGGGATAACAAGATCTACGAGGTCCAGATGGTCAGCGGCACCTATGCGGCAGTCATGGTGAGGGAGAGGGATTAACAAGGGCGCATAGTATCAGCAAAAAGTGTTGAGGAAGGTGCAGGAGCCCATGAAGAAATGGAGGACGAACTGGCGATGGGCATGGAAGACTCAGCAGATGAGTGAGAGCTTGCTCACATTTCGGTTGTGCGAGGTTGTGGGGAGAGGGCATAGGAAGGAGGCACAATTCTCACTTCTCTGCCACCAACACACCAAGGACTTTGTCCTCCTAGATGCACAAGACACATGAGCGCCTTCTTGCTGCACTACCTACAACATGACCCTCGGATTGTACGAATTCAAAGTAATCCTGACTACTGGGTTGCCACACTGTTAGATCCCCGGTACAAGACAAAATTTGGCGAAATAATTCCTGCCATAGAAATGGACGCACGTATACAGGAGTATCTGCAGAATGTGGTACGCAATCTTAGATCTGCTTTTCCACTAAACACCAATGCTGCACAGAGTGAATCTCAACGGTTTGTCATGGATAGGAGGAAATGGTCTTTTACTTGTCCACATCTGAGGGACCGAGGGGTGGCTGTTGTGCTGAGATGCCATTGAGTACGGTGTCCCTGCAGAGTTGCACTTTTGGTCATATACAAAATGAGTTGAAAAAGGACAGATGCGGGTGAAAAGGGGAACAGGTGTGTTGGAAAGGGGAAAAAAGTTTTGGTCCGTGGGTTTGGTGGTTAAGCAAAAGTAACATTTGATGAAAAAACACCATCTGTTACGGTGGGACTGGCAGATTTGGATAAGGTGGTATATACTATGTTACCGCTATATAACGAAAATTAATAAGAAAAGAAAGATAAAGGTATATATCCCCATCAGCAGTCAGTGTCCACCGTGCTCCCAGATGGAAAAGGCGAGGTTGGCAACTGGAAGGTTCGGTGGAGGATACAGAGCTGTGTGGCTATGAAACTAATAGTAGCCTGAACCAAGTTAGACGCCACTCGGATCTTGAGACTGGGAGCCCTGTTAGCGTCACAGGGTCCACACGCCCACCCAGCCCAGGAACTCCCTGTTAACATCACAGGGGCCATTCAGTACGCTGACCGTGTGCATTGGGGCCACACCTGTGAACAGCAGGCGCATCAGCAGCAGCAGGCCTGTTAATGCCACTGGGCTGCACAAGCAGGACTTGTAGGACAGGAGCTGGTCTTAACCGTTCTGCGTTACCAACTGTGGTGGCGGCCTGCATCAACGCCCTATCCCTGCCTACCTCTGGCCTAAAGCCACAATGGGTACAACACATGGAGGTGTGCTCTTTCGGAGCATAATAGAAGACTGCGCACCTCCTTGTTGTCTCCAGCACCTTCTATAACCTGGGTCCGCCCCAAACCAGGGTGGACCACAATGCACCTCCTGGAGACAAAAGCAGAGTGACACGTCATGAGTGGCATAACTAGCGTCCTATTTGGAACCGCAACTTCAATGATGACCTCATGGCTGTCATGACCCAAACACCTCACCAGTCATCGTCTGACCATCAATAATGAGGTGACAAGTCATAGGGGCGGGCCTCTGCAAGCCATTTGGGAGTGGCCTGGCCACATCGTCAGGACACCTGATGCCCTGTGGTCTATATGGGCCCCCCCACATC
The DNA here is from genome assembly GCF_048569485.1 of Anomaloglossus baeobatrachus. Classification (NCBI taxonomy): domain Eukaryota; kingdom Metazoa; phylum Chordata; class Amphibia; order Anura; family Aromobatidae; genus Anomaloglossus; species Anomaloglossus baeobatrachus. Next base: position 80,195,100 of record NC_134355.1, on the reverse strand, counting down.
AGGGGCAGGGCCAAAGAGTTCATTACCGGACCTAGTCTCTGATGCAGTAAGTGCCTGAGCATGGTCAGTTGCATGAAATAGAGTCTCTGAAAAAAGACTATCAGCTTTAGCATGGTGTCTAGGCACAAAACAGGACTTAGACCCGGCACGGAATGCAAGTACCTGTGCAAAGAGGGTTTTCACACTAAGTGTGGGAGCATGCGCTGTATCCCGAAATGAAGACTTAGCATCAGGAATGGCACAGTCAGGCTGAGCATACTCACTAGGCGAAACACTGTAGTTAGGCTGCAGCTGGGGTAAATCGGCACACGCATGCGCACTAGCTGCCTCTCCACACTTAAACGTGGAGGAGAAATTGCTCTTCGGGTGTGGACTTGGAGATGCTGTCTATGAACAGAAGGAAAAGCTAAAGAAAGCCTCACTTTCTATCCCTCCGAATTATCAAATGCAGCAATGAATTCCCTGAGTTTGCTATAACATTAGCGTAGCAAAATCTGCATGAGGGTGTCCTGCACAGGTGCTAGAAATAGCTTGGCACCAGTGGTACCATAATGAAATACAACATCCAGTTCTATGATGCCACTAAATGGCAGTATTTTGTGCTATCATTATAGCTTATTGAAAACAGAGCAGGAGGGTGTCATGCAGAGGTGCTGCACATAGCTTGGCACCATTGGGGCACTAATGGAATACAACAGACAGTTAGTTCTATGATGCCACTAAATGGCAGTTTTTTTGCTATCATTATAGCTTATTAAAAACAGAGCAGGAGGGTGTCATGCAGAGGTGCTGCACATAGATTTGCACCAGTGGGGCATTAATGGAGTACAACAGCCACTTCTTGTATGACACTAAGTTTACTCAATTTTTGGTATTATAATGTATTAGTAACAATGAGTTTGAGTGTGCAATGCAGGCAGACGTGCTGCAAATATCTTTGCACTAGTGTGACTACACAAAAGTACAATAGCCACGTTTAGGATGCCACTAGGTACACTGACTGTTTGCTAGTATAATGGCTTAGTTATAATGAGTTGGAGTGTGCAATGCAGGTAGAGGTGCTGCAAATGTCTTTGCACTAATGTGACTAGACAAAAGTCCAATAGCCACGTTTAGGATGCCACTAGGTACACTGAGTGTTTGCTAGTATAATGGCTTAGTTATAAGGAGTTGGAGTGTGCAATGCAGGCAGACGTGCTCTGCAAATGTCTTTGCACTAGTGTGACTATAGCAAAGTCCAATAGCCACGTTTAGGATGCCACTAGGTACACTGAGTGTTTGCTAGTATAATGGCTTAGTTATAATGAGTTGGAGTGTGCAATGCAGGTAGAGGTGCTGCAAATGTCTTTGCACTAGTGGGACTATAGCAAAGTCCAATAGCCACGTTTAGGATGCCACTAGGTACACTGAGTGTTTGCTAGTATAATGGCTTAGTTATAATGAGTTGGAGTGTGCAGAGGACAGGAGGGTACAGTGCCAGGATTGTGGGGCTCTGGGTAGAGGAAAGGAAGCCTGCCTTTCTATTCCCTTCTAATGGGGAAATGCAGCGACGAAATCCCTGACCTTTGCTACACAGACGCTGTCGCTGTTTTCAGGACCTGTCACCTATGGCTCTGAGACTCTGACCCTGCTGGTACGAGCCCTTAAAAGGACTGATGGAAAGTGCTATCCCTATGCTGTCCAGCGCTGTGTATACAGCAGTATCGGCGATAGGACTCAGGAGGACGGAGCTGCGCCAGTGATGTCTGACACCAAGGACGCAGAAGGTAGATAATGGCGTGCTGGAGGAAAATGTCCGGTTTTATAATGCAGGGACATGTGACATGGACATCCTATCACACATGCCGTTGCTTCTCTGGCTAAAAGTCCACTTAGCTGTGTGTGTGTCTGGGATTGGCTGACATGCTGGCCCACCCCACAAGACGCGCGCGCTTAGGGAAGGAAGACAAGGAAAAAAAAATGGCGATCGCCATTATAGAAACAGGAGTGATCTGAAGGCGCTGTTCACGCACACTATACACTGAAATGTCATAATAGTGTGACTCACAGAGTGACTTACACTATTACAGCGGAAAGCCAGCTAGGAATTAGCTGTTTTTTTGCTGCTAGAACCGTTCTCGAACGTTTCTAGAACTATCGAGCTTTTGCAAAAAGCTCGAGTTCTAGTTCGATCTAGAACAGGCCCCAAAATCACTCGAGCCTAGAACTGGAGAACCACGAACCACGAACCGCGCTCAACTCTACTCCTTATATTTATTAAGAATTTTCTAAAAATGTTTGATAAAATAGGTTTTACAAACTAAAGAGTCAGGCAAAACATTTTCATAGCATCATCTACTTAAATGTAATCTTTAACAAAGATAATAATAATCATATTTATTCATTTATATAGCACCATTAATTCCACAGCGCTTTACATACATTGGCAACACTGTCCCCATTGGGGCTCACAATCTAGATTCCCTATCAGTATCTTTTTGGAGTGTGCGAGGAAACCAGAGACCCCAGAGGAAACCCACACAAACATGGGGAGAACATACAGATGTTGTCCTTAGTGGGACTAGAACCCAGGACCCCAGCGCTGCAAGGCTGCAGTTCTAACCACTGAGCCACCGTGCCATCTCCTATGCACTTGATATTAAAGTCTATTTTTACACACAAAAATGTAAATTTGATTTATTAAGCACCTTCCTGGTGTTCCAAATTCCCTATGATAACATTTTCTGTATTGTGCTGTTATGTATTATATTACAAGGATTTTAACCCTTTCACCCCTCGGCAATTTTCCATTTTTTTATTTTTGTTTTTTCCTTCCTTCTTCCAAGAGCCATAACTTTTTTATTTTTCCTTCCATATAGCCATATGAGGGCTTTTTTGTGGGATGAATTGTACTTTTGAATTAAATCCATTCTTATTGCCACATGGTGTACTGGATAATAGAAAAATATATTGTAGTGCGTTAAAATTGCAAATAAAAGTGATATTCCACAATGTTTTTTTTTATTTTTTTTTTTAATCTACCATATTAACTAAATGATAAAACTGACCTGCAGGATGATGATCAAAGTCAAAATGTGTACATAGATACCAAACATGTATAGTTTTTTGTTTAATTGGTGAAAGAAAATTCTAAAAACTGTAAAAAAATAAATACATTTGCTTTTGTCTCCATTTTTCTAGACCCGTAAAGTTTTAATTTTTCAGTATTTGGGGCTGTGTGAAAGTTTATTTTTTGGGTCCTGAGCTAACATTTTTACTGATTTGAATAGTTTACTTTATATTTTGATAGATTGAACTTTTACGAATGCAGTGACACTAAATATGTGCATTTTTTCTTATATTTATTTAAATCCTATCATCAGTGTAGCTCCTGCTGTAGACCTTGCTGACCCCTGAAGGGGTGGTAGCCCTGGGCAATTGCCCAGTTTGAACTCAAAACTACCCCCCCCAACGCCTGCCATGGTGGTATTGCTATGTTTGGCAGAATCTACATGACAAATTTTGGTGCAATTTTTACCCATTTCCTCATGTAAAAATGTAGGCTCTGGGACGAAAGCAATTTTTGTGGTAAAACTGTAATTGCTTTTTCTTTACCACCCAATGGTATAAAATTCTGTGAAACACCTGTGATATCAATATGATCAATTCACTGACAGGTGTATTGTTTGTATTGTTTTTGTAAAATGGAGTGACTTATGTAGGTTTCTGCTGTGTCGGCACATCAAGGGCTCTACCAATGTGTTATGGCAACCGGAAACCATAACACCAAAATCTAAACTATAATATAGCACTCCTTCCCTTCTGAGTTTTCCACTGTGCCTGAAAAGTTGTTCCCGATTACACGTAGGGTATTGACGCATGCATGAGAAATTGACCACCAATTGTACGGTCCATTTTCTCCTGATAACCTTATGAAAATAAAAAAATTTGGGCAGAGGCAACATGCTTGTGGGGAAAATGTATCTATTCAATTTCACTGCTTAACACTATTCTATTCTGTGAAGCACCTGTGAGTTCAAAGTGCTCTTCACTCCACTAAATAAAATCCTTGAGGGTTATAGTTTCCAAAATAGAGTCACTTGTGGGGGTTTTCCACTGTTTAGGCACATCAGGGCCTCTGTAAGTGACATAGTGTGCGCTATTTATTCCAGCCAATTTTGAGCACCAAAAGTCATATGGCGCTCCTTTCCTTCAGAGACCTGTCATGCACTCAAACAATAGTTTTCCACTTCACATGGAGTATGTGTGCACTCAGGAGAAATTTCCCAACAAATGATATATTCCATTTTCTCCTGTTACCCCTGTGAAAATTAAAAGTTTGAGGAAAAACCAACATGTTTGTTGGAAAAAAATGTTTTTTTTTTGTAAATTTCACTGCTCAACCTAATAAAATTATGTGACGCACCTGTGGTTAAAGATGCTCACTACACTGCTAAATCTATCACCTGAGAGGTGTATGTTCCAAAATGGGTTCAATTCTGGGGGTTTCTGCTGTTTTTACATGTCAGGAGCTCATGAAATGTGACATGATGACCTCAATCTATTCCAGTCAAAATGACGCTCCTTCCTTTCCTGGCTCTACCATGTGCCCAATCAGTGGTTTTCTACCACATATGAGGTATTGGTGTACTCAGGAGAAATTGTACAGCAAATTGTATGGTCAATTTTCTCCTGTTACCCTTGTGAAAATTAAAACAGTTGGGGCTAAAGAAACATTTTTGAGGGAAAATATGATTTCCTATTTTGATAGCTAAATGTCATAAAATTCTGTGAAGCACCAGCAGATTCAAGGCGCTCACCACACGTCTAGATAAATTCTGTAAGGGGGCAGTTTCCAAAATAAGGTCACTTGTGGGGGGTTCAACTGTTTAGAAATATCAGTGTCTCTGCAAAGGTGACATGGCGTCCTCTATCTATTTTAGCTCTAAAAGTTGAATAGTGCTCCAGCTCTTTTGAGCACTGCCATTCGTCCAAACAGTAGTTTTCCACCACATGTGGAGTATTGGCTTACTCAGAAAAAAACTCAACAAATTGTTTCATTCATTTTCTAATTTTACTTTTGTGAAAAGGTAACAATTGGAGCTAAAGTAATATTTTTGTGGGAAAGTCTAAAATTTCCATTTTTTTCCTTCCACATTACTTTAAGTCCTGTAAAGCACCTAAACGGTTAATACACTTATTGAATGTGGTTTTAAACACTTTGCAGAGTGCAGTTTTTATAATGGTGGTATTTATGAGTATTTTATGTCACATAAGTACCTCAAAATCCCTTCATGTGATGTAGTCAATAGCCTAGTTATTGGGTGGGCACAGGGGTCGTGTGGTCACAGAGGGCCCCCCGGAGCTATCGCTGCTGCACACTGTTTTGGTGTTGCCAGCACTGATACAGTTGTACTTTGCAATAGAACAGGAGAAAATATATTAAAATAGAGAATGAAAAATAGAATGTAAAAAGGGAAAAAGGGAGGAGTTTCATTCATTACTGGATTGATTTAGATAATCCTATAATGAATGAAATTTATTTTTTTCCTTTTCACTTTTTTCTTTTTAGATACTATATTTTCATTCTCTATTTTAATATATTTTTTAAATATACAAATTCTATCCCAACTAATAGTGTGCCTACTCTACGTGGTGGCTCACATGAGTCTTATACAAATCTCCAATACACACTAGGCTTAGGGGTACTTTCCACGTTGCGCAATAGCACCCGCACATGCAATATGTGGTGATTGCTGCCGTAGCGAACATTATCGCTATGGCAGCTTCACACGCACATACCTGGTCAGCGACGTCGCTGTGACTGCCAAACTATCTCTCCTTCAAGGAGGAGATGCGTTCGGCGTCACACCGACGTCACCGCAACGTCACTAATCGGCCGGCCAATAGAAGCGGAGGGGCGGAGATGAGCGGGACATAACATCCCGCCCACCTTCTCCCTTCCGCATTGCCGTCGGGACGCAGGTAAGGAGATGTTTGTCACTCCTGCGGGTTTACACACAGCGATGTGTCCTGCCGCAGGAGCGACAAACAACATCATACCTGATGTCGACCCGACATTATGAAAATGACCGACGCTACACAGGTCACCAATTTTCGACGCTTTTGCGATCGTTTATCGGCGCTTCTAGGATTTACACGTTGCGATGTCGTTACCGGCTCCGGATGTGCGTCACTAACGACGTGACCCCGACGATATTTTGGAAGCGATGTCGCAACGTGTAAAGCCCCCCTTAACCTTTCATAAATGTCTTTCAATTTAATATTCTTTATAACACTCACTAATGTATCCTTTATTTTTTTTCATCCCTTTTGTTTTCCGTCAGCACTACATTGACAGTCTTCCACTATGCATGGTTCCCAGGCTCTCCCGGCGCTGACAGCAGGTTACTGTGAAGCGGTCAGGGGGAACCCTCATTCCACTGACTTACTTTCCCATGGCTATGTTATGAACTGACGTTACTTCATTCACCCCGGCTTCTCTGCTTGCTGCACTCCTAGTGTGGTGCGATTCTCCTCAGTGTCACACAACCTGTTAACTCCTTACATTTAGACACATGTACTTTTAATACAATTCTTCACCCCTGCTTCCTTCCTCCATTTTTTCCTTATCTCGTTTTCTGAATTTCATATAAAGAAATGTTTTACCATATCCCCTCATGAAATTCACCGCAATCCACACATATCCTCGCTCATAGTTCACTGTATTCCACCTATATCTTTGCTTTCAGTTCACTTTATTCGCTCCCATCACTTGTTCAAACCCATTTTCTAAGAAAAACTTTTTTTTATTCATTTATTTTTTCTTTTAACTTTTTTATTTTTGATTTGCTTTACTTAATCATTTTTATTTATTTGATAAATAATACACTATCTTTATACAACACTAGATTTGAAAGAATATTTTCTTTTCTGTAACACAATCCTCCTTGAACTTTGACATGCCATGCTCTTTTGGCGCTTAAATTCATATGTTGAACCTTTATTAGCTAGATGTCACTGTATTGCTGAATTGTGGTTATCTTTCCTGATGACGAAGCAAGGCAGCTACAAAACGCATTGAATAAAACTGCATCGTAGCCTCTGATGTGTCCTGGACCTTCCTGGCAAAAGCTGTCCACGGCAGTGTAGACTGAGCACTTTTTCTCCTTCCTGATATACTCTGTACCTCGTGTATCCATTTTCAATATTTTCATAAATAAACGCAAATCATATTGACCAAAATTTAACACAAACATAAAGTACATGTCACAAATAGTGATGGGCAAACCCAGAGATATCAGGAATTTGCGGATTCAACCGGATTTAAAAAAAAAACCAAAAAAACCCGGTTCAGGACTAGAATTAATTCTAGATTTCTGGCCAGACACCAATCCCCATATAAGTCTATGAGCCTCATGTAGAGTAATCCCGATTGTTTAGTCAGGCGCTCCCAGAATTAGTACAAAATCCTTATTTCTTCAGGGTTTTGTTAGATTCAAAGGTATAAGGAAAACCTGAGGAAGGCTACTTGTCTGATATTGTAGCCGAAATGCATTGTGTTTTTCATGTGTACATAAGGACTTTTTTTATTATACCTTTGAATTTAATAAAACCCTGAAGAAATAAGGATTTTATACTAAAGGCCCAGTCACACTAAACAACTTACCAGCGATCCCAACAACGATACAACCTCATAGGGATCGCTGGTAAGTTGCTAGGAGGTCGCTGGTGAGATGTCACACTAAGCGACGCTCCAGCGATCCCACCAGCAACCTGACCTGGCAGGGATCGCTGGAGCGTCGCTGCATGTGGAAGCATGCTGCGCTTGGTAACTAAGGTAAATATCGGGTAACCAACCCGATATTTACCTTGGTTACCAGCGCACACCGCTTAGCGCTGGCTTTCTGCACTCCTAGCCACAGTACACATCGGGTTAATTACCCGATGTGTAGTCTGGCTATGTATGCAGGGAGCCGGCACTGACAGCGTCAGAGCGGCGGACGCTGGTAACGAAGGTAAATATCGGGTAACCAAGGTAAGGGCTTCTTGGTTACCCGATATTTACATTGGTTACCAGCGTCCGCAGAAGCCGGCTCCCTGCTCACTGCACATTTAGTTGTTGCTGTCTCGCTGTCACACACAGCGATGTGTGCTTCACAGCGGGAGAGCAACAACTAAAAAATGGTCCAGGGCAATCAGCAACAACCAACGACCTCACAGCAGGGGCCAGGTTGTTGCTGGATGTCACACACAGCAACATCGCTAGCAACATCGCTGTTACGTCACAAAAGTCGTGCCTCAGCAGCGATGTTGCTAGCGATGTTGCTTAGTGTGACGTGGCCTTAATTCTGGGAGCGCCTGACTAAAGAATCAGGATTACTCTACATGAGGCTGATTGCTACTAACAGACCCACTCAGTGTGATGTCTGATACCCCGGAGCCGAGCTGCAGACCAGATCCATACAAGAACCATTGAGATCCTTTGATTGTTCTTATTGCAATTATATTTATACCTCTACACTGAGATCTGTGCCTGCATTTTTTCTCTTTTCTCTCTATTAGAGTCCTCACAGAGGACTCATTTATTACATATAAGTCTATGAGAACCCTAATATTGTACTTTAAAATGGTGGTAGAAAGGGCTAGGAGGATTAGAGCAGGCATGTTAGACTTACCAAGTCTCCCGCGCTGCGGTAACACTACCACTGAGGCCATTTATTACCCTCATACATATTCACAGCTTCCCCTGCCCACCGATAGTCCCTGCGTCTCTGATTGGTTGCAGTCAGACTGCGTGTCTACTCTATGTGACAGCGTGTCTGACTGCTTGGAATCACACAGAGTTATTACCTTATAAAGTGACACTGATCAGAATTGAAAAAAAAAATGACCTGGTCAGAAAGGTGAGAACAAGCTTGGAGGAAAAGGGTTAAATTTAATATAAATTGATTAAATGGGTCAGTCAGCATGCCTCATTTTCTTGTAGTCCTAATATTTGGATTCAGGTCATATCCCATCCTAATATTGTGAATGGGGTTGCTTCTAGTCTTAATGTTTTTTATGAAGATACAAGTGCATCTCAATAAATTAGAATATCATCAAAAAGTTATTTTATTTCAGTAATGCAATACAAAAAGGGAAACACATATATTATATAGTCATTATACACAGAGTGATCTATTTCAAGTGTATATTTCTGTTAATGTTGATTATGGCTTACAGCCAATGAAAACCCAAAAGTCATTATCTCCGAAAATTAGAATAATTACCACAAAGTGGTTATTATTCCACACCTGCAAAGGCTTCCTAAGCATTTGAAATGGTCCCTTAGTCTTGTTCAGTAGGCTACACGATCATTGGAAAGACTGCTGATTTAACAGATGTCCAGAAGGCAGTCATTGACACACTTCACAAGCCACAAAAAGTCATTGCTAAAGAAGCTGGCTGTTCACAGAGTGCTCTATCCAAGCATATTAATGTAAAGTTGAGTGGAAGGAAAAAGTGTGGTAGAAAAAGGTGCACAAGCAACCGGGATAACCGCAGCCTTGATATGATTGTTCAGAAAAGGCCATTCAAAAATTTGGGGGATATTCACAAGGAGTAGACTGCTGCTGAAGTCAGTGCTTCGAGAGCCACCACACACACACACACACACACACACACACACACACACAGAAACGTATCCAGGACATGGGCTACAACTGTTGCATTCCTTGTGTCAAGCCACCCATGACCAATAGACAACGCCAGAACAGCCTTACCTGGGCCAAGGAGAAAAATAATTGGACTGTTGCTCAGTGGTCAAAGGTGTTGTTTTCAGATGAAAGTAAATTTTGCATTTGATTTGGAAATCGCAGTCCCAGAGTCTGGAGGAAGAGTGGAGAGGCCACAATCCAAGCTGCTTGAGGTCTAGTGTGAAGTTTCCACAATCAGTGATGGTTTGGGGAGCCATGTCATCTGCTGGTGTAGGTCCACTGTGTTTTATTAAGACCAAAGTCATCACAGCCATCTACCAGGAAATTTTAGAGCACTTCATGCTTCCCTCTGCCGACAAGCTTTTTGGAGATGGAAATTTCATAGTCTAGCAGGACTTGGCACCTGTCCACACTGCCAAAAGTACCAATACCTGGTTTAATAACCACAGTAACACTGTGCTTGATTGGCCAGCAAATTCGCCTGACCTAAACCCCATAGAGAATCTATGGGGTATTGTCAAGAGGAAGATGAGAGACACCAGACCAAACAATGCAGATCACCTGAAGGCTACTATCAAAGCAACCTGGTCTTCCATAACACCTCACCGCCAACATTCTGAGTTTAAAATATTTTTTTCAGTTGGTCTTACATAATATTCTAATTTTCTGAGATAATGACATTTAGGTTTTCATTGGCTGTAAGCCATAATCATCAACATTAACATAAATAAACACTTGAAATAGATCACTCTCTGTGTAATGACTCTATATAATATATACGAATAGATCCCTCTGTGTGTAATTACTCTACATAATATATACGAATAGATCACTCTGTGTGTAATGACTCTATATAATATATAGGAATACATCACTCTCTGTGTAATGACTCTATATAATATACGGTATGTGTTTCCCTTTTTGTATTGAATTACTGAAATAAATTAACTTTTTGATGATATTTTAATTTATTGAGTTGTACTTGTATATCTAGTCCTAATATTTCGGATGATGGTGTATTTTTTCATACTCATACAATATTAGAATCTGAATATATTGAATGCTGCTAATCATTATTCCTAATTATGCAAAAGTGGTTTGACTAAACAAAAGAAGCACTGTGGGATCTAAGTAAATATGAATACAGAGCGAGCACTTTTATTTAATTAATTATCTCCCTATTAAATAGAACACATGCTAAGATTAGCTCTTAAGCACAAAATTATAGCTTCAACTTTTTATGCTTTTAGCATAATTCAATGTTTCTTTTAAAAAAAAACATATTGAATTGATTGTATAAATTAGCAAAACAATTTAGATAAAATTATTAGCTATTACCTGAAAAATACATTTTTATCCAATATGAAAATGATTAATTTACAGGTTTACTCCATAAATACAAGTAATTTTTTTATTATAATTTTTTCCTATCCATACCACTAACAAAACTAATATTATTATCAGCAAGGCATCCTTTGTATCCTCACTATCATGTTTATTTAAACCTGTATTTTAGTGATGAGTGAGCGTGCTCACCACTGCTCGATACTCGATCGAACATCAGAGTGCTTGTGTACGTTTGTTACTCAATCGAGTATTGCGACTGTTGATACACCATGCTTGAGTCCCCACCCCAAATGTTTTGCTGCTGCTAGACATCCAATCAACATGCATTGATTGCCTGCCATACACAGTAAAGCGGGCTTTACACGCTACGATATCGTTAATGAATTATCGTTGGGGTCACATTGTTTGTGAGGCACATCCGCCGTCATTAACGATATCGCAGTGTGTAAAACTTAAGAGCGATCTGAAACGATCGCAAAAGAGGGCAAAATCGTTTGCTGCAGAGAGGTCGTCCTGAAATAAAAAATCGTTTTCTGCTTTTTAGCGATGTTGTTTGTCATTCCTGCGGCACCACACCTCGCTATGTGTGACACCGCAGGAGCGACGAACATCTCCTTACCAGCATCCACTGGCAATGCGGAAGGAAGAGGGTGGGCGGGATGTTTACGTCCCGCTCATCTCCGCCCCTCCGCTTCTATTGGATGCCTGCCGTGTGACGTCGCTGTGACGCCGCACGACCCGCCCCCTTAGAAAGGAGGCGGTTCGCCGGCCAGAGCGACATCGCAGAGCATGTATGTGCATGTGACGCTGCCGTAGCGATAATGTTCGCTACGGCAGCGATCACCACATATCGGCCGTACGACGGGGGCGGGTGTTATCGTGCTCGATATCGCTAGCAATTGCTAGCGATGTCGCAGCGTGTAAAGCCCGCTTAATACTGCCAATACTGTGATTGGTTGGCCACCTCACATCAATATGTCTTATCTAAGATCTGGTGACGCGATGCTCAGCACATTCTCCTCCGGCACAGTTTGGGGAAAGTTGATCTAGGAAAACCACTGTCATTTCTCTAGCAAAACCACTGTTACTTACATTCAGAGTAGGGATAGCTGGTTGGAGGAGGGATAGTGTTGGATTAGAGGCATGTAGGCATGGTTTATTGCCTTACAGTCCTTTTATAGGTATACTGCTGCTGCAACCTAAAAACAAAAGTCCTTTTCAGGGCTGCATATGTTTTTTTAATACCAAAATGTTTGCAGGCATATATTATATAGATATTTTAAACTGTATAAAGCGTGTAACAAGGGACAGAAAAGTGGATGTGCTGATGATCCCACACCTCGACACTCCGAGGAGGGACACAATGAAATTGAGTGTAGTGATACCCAAGTATATGGGAAGCCACGGTCAGAAGACGATGACGGTGGGGAACAGCAGTTAGGGTCTGAAGAGATAGATGATGAAGTAACAGAGATGCCAAAAAGGGATGTTGTTAAGTCAACCAGTTAAGAGGACCAGAGTGCATAACTAAAGACGAGATGGTGGACGATGAAGTCCCTGATCCAACCTGGGAAGGTGCCACGCATAATGAGGACAGCAACACAGAGAAGGACGAATCTGCAGCACCACAACAGGCAGCAAGAGTCAGTGGAGTGGCCATGTAGAAGGCGGTCAACTATTCCCGCCAAGGGATAAGTTATTTCCCAGTTTGACTCTTTTTTAAAGAAAGTGCAGAAAATAAAAGAACTGTCATTTGCAATCTGTGCCATACCAAGATCCGCAGGGGCTTGACCAGTACCAGCCTGACCACCACCAGCATGCTCAAGTATTCCAAGAATTGAGGACCCTGGTTCTATCAAGTATTCCTCCATCTCCTGCACCCCCTCCTCCACGTCATCCACGTCATCCATATTAGTCGCAAGCTGGAAGCAGTGGAGCACTGAGTTGGTGAAGTGGCAACAGGCTCTGCTGAAACTTATTTGTTTACGTCTCAAACAGCACACTGCCACAGAGTTGTGGAGAGCTATAACAGGCCATACAGATCTGTGGCTCTTGCCATTGAACTTACAATCAGGTATGGTTATGTGTGATAATGGCCATAACCCGGTGTTGGCGCTAAAGGTTCGCAAGCTCAAATACATACCATGCGTGGCCAATGTGCTCAACTTAGTGTTTTAGCAGTTTCTGAAAAACCTACCCAAAATTGCCTGAGCTACTTGTTCAGGTACGCCGTATGTGCACCCATTTCTGCAAGTCAGCTACAGCTGCCACCAATCTGGCAGTGCTGCAGCAGTACTAGCAAATGCCAGCTCACCGACTTGTTTGCAACGTGACCAAACACTGGAACTCCACATTACATATTTTGTCAACTCTCTGAGCAGCAGAAGGTAGTATTTGAATACCAGCTACAACATGCCCGTTGGTATTCCGCTCAGCCTTTGCAGATAAGAACCGATGAGTGGGCATGGATGTCTGATATCTGTGAGGTTCTACAAAACCTTAATCAGTGTAACCATCCTGCCTCTGTATCTACTCAAACACTCACTGCTCACAATTAAAGAAGATGTTTTGCAGGTGGACCAGGTGGAGATTGCAGAAGAAAGTACACAGGAGGATACTACCCATCCCAGCCTCTACTCAACTTCTCAGTGCAAACTGGGTGATAATGAGGAGGAGGAGAAGACTTAGGCCTTGTGCGCACTAGGCATTTTTGCCGCGTTTTTAGCGGCGTTTTTTACCGCGTTTTTGTGCTGAAAACGCAGTGACATTGCTTCCCCAGCAATGTCAATGGGTTTTCATAAGTGCTGTCCCCACACAGCGTTTTTTTTTAGCTGCGTTTTTGTGGTGACCACAAAAACGCAGCATGTCAATTATTTCTGCGTTTTTCACTGCGTTTTTCACCCATTGAGTTCAATGAGATGTTCAAAAACGTAATGAAAAAGGCACATTGCAAATATAGCTGCATTTCTATGACTAAAAACGCAGCTATAAACGCAAGGGGTGGGTACCTCAGTGACGTGTACAGGAAGAGGATTCCTTCTGTTGGTAAACACAGAAGCAGGAATCCTCCCGGTACCGTCACCGCCGCTTCCACCTCCCGTCCGGTGCCATGTCAGCTCCGTGCGGCGCCATGTCTGGGCGGGAGGTGGAGGCAGCGGCGAAAACAAAAGTGAACAGTAGAAAAAAAAAAATGTCATATATACTCACCTTTCTGCAGGGTCCCGGTGCCATGTCCGCTCCTGTCCCGGTCCCGCCGCTCTGGCTGTGTGAAGTCTCCCCGGGGCAGGACCTTGCTTGCAGGACCTGGCGGTGGATCACCTGATGCAGTCACCTGACGCATCAGCTGATCGTAGTCTCGCCGGCTTTTTCGCGCCCGGCCGGCTATCAGCTGATCCTGCCGTCAGGGGACTTCATCAGCTGATAACCGGCAGCTCCTGCAGCGATCGGACGGGATCAGACTCCTGTCCAATCGATCGCTCTAGGAGCTGCCGGTAATCAGCACAGCACATAAGTGAGTATTTTTTTTTTTTTTGCACTGATGCATCTGCTGATTGTATAACCGGCTTTTATACAATCAGCTGATGTGTGATGTGATTCAGCCCCTAGAACCTGACATCATCTGATCGCTTTGCCTTCCAGCAAACCGATCAGATGATATTGGATCCTGATTGGACGGCGCGGGACCCTGACCCAGGATTACTGCGGAGGGGGGGTTCTTTATTTCAATAAAGATGGAGTCACTAATTGTGTTGTGTTTTATTTCTAATAAAAAAAAATTTCTGTGTGTTGTTTTTTTTTTTTTTTATCATTACTAGAAATTCATGGTGGCCATGTCTAATATTGGCGTGACACCATGAATTTCGGGCTTAGGGCTAGCTGATAATATACAGCTAGCCCTAACTCCATTATTACCTAGCTAGCCACCCGGCATCAGGGCAGCTGGAAGAGTTGGATACAGCGCCAGAAGATGGCGCTTCTATGAAAGCGCCATTTTCTGGGGTGGCTGCGGACTGCAATTCGCAGTGGGGGTGCCCAGAGATCTTGGGCACCCTGCACTGTGGATTCCAATCCCCAGCTGCCTAGTTGTACCCGGCTGGACTCAAAAATTAGGCGAAGCCCACGTCATTTTTTTTTTTTTATTATTTCATGAAATTCATGAAATAATTAAAAAAAAAGGGCTTCTCTATATTTTTGGTTCCCAGCCGGGTACAAATAGGCAGCTGGGGGTTGGGGGCAGCCCGTACCTGCCTGCTGTACCCGGCTAGCATACAAAAATATGGCGAAGCCCATGTCATTTTTTTTTTCTTTTTGGGCAAAAAACTGCATACACTAGTAAATGGAGGATGCTGAGCCTTGTAGTTCTGCAGCTGCTGTCTGCTCTCCTGCATACACTAGTTCTGCAGCTGTCTGCTCTCCTGCATACAATGAACATTTTGAAGAAGGAAATGACATCAGACCTTTTTTTTTTTTTTTTTTTCATCAACAATCTTTAATGGCATTGTGCACTGATTAAAAACGCAGTGAGCAAAAACGCAGCAAAAAACGCACCAAATCGCGGCAAAAACGCATGCGTTTTTGCCGCGGTTTTTTAGCCGCGGGTGCGTTTTTTGAGACAAAAACGCACATAAAAACGCAGCGTGAAAAAAACGCCTAGTGCGCACATACCCTTAGGAGGAGGAACAAAAGATGATTGACTGTGCTACAGCGGGTGCCTGTTAGAAATGATTTCATTTTCAACTTTTGACTAGGGGTGCCCAAACGTTTGCATGTCACTATATACCAGGAAGGGGCCCAGGATCAGAGACATATATATCAATAAGGGGCCAGGTTTGGGGGACATTTATATCTGGAAGGGGCTAAGCAGACAATAGTACAGGATACTGCTACATAATGTGGGTAGGGAAGCAGCATATATGTTTCTACAGGATTTAGAATGCAACAAGGCCCCATACAACTCTTGCACTGAAGCTCATCGAACTCTAGTTAAGCCACTAATGCTTGTTGGCCATCACAGATCAGCGTTTCCCAATGGAGCATAGTTTGTATGGTAGAGTAATTTTCTATCTCCAAAATCACTGGGTAAGTCATTCTCTCTTGTAGAATGTAAGCTTTTATGGTCAACAGGAACGTCTCTCTCTGTCATGTAGAGTGTAAGCTCTTTTGGTCAGCACAGTCCTCTCTCTCTCTCTCTCTCTCCTATAGATTGTAAACTCTTAGGGGTACTTTGCACGCTGCGACATCGCAAGCTGATGCTGCGATGTCGAGCGCGATAGTCCCCGCCCCCGTCGCAGCAGCGATATCTTGTGATTGCTGCCGTAGCGAACATTATTGCTACTGCAGCTTCACACGCACTTACCTGCCCTGCGACGTCGCTCTGGCTGGCGACCCGCCTCCTTATTAAGGGGGCGGGTCGTGCAGCATCATAGCGACGTTACACGGCAGGTGGCCAATAGAAGCGGAGGGGCGGAGATGAGCGGGACGTAAACATCCCGCCCCCCTCCTTCCTTCTGCAGAGTCGGCGTTAGACGCGGTGACGCAGGTAGGAGATGTTCCTCGCTCCTGTGGCTTCTCACACAGCGATGTGTGCTGCCGCAGGAACGAGGAACAACATTGTACCTGTCACTGCTGCCAAATTATGGAAATGTTGGACCCTACACCGATGATACGATGACGACGCTTTTGCGCTCGTTAATCGTATCAAAAAGGATTTACACACTACGATATTGACTGTGACGTCGGATGTGCGTCACTTTCGATTTGACCCCACCGATATCGCACCTGCGATGTCGTAGTGTGCAAAGCCCACCTTATAGTCAGTGGGGTTCTCTCACTTCACTTGTATTTTCCAAGCAATTACATGCTTTCCAGTCCTGAGATTTGATCAAATGTATTAGATGCAAATTGAATTTTTTGGGAAAATGTTAATTTTAAAAGATATGTTCATCTGTCATCTCTACTAAGCATCATTACGAAGAAGTGACTTATAGGGATGAGGGTACCTGTGGGTGGATGTTCAAATTCACCAGGTGCGGCTCAATTGTAGTTTAAAGTTCGGTTTCAGTATTTGAACTTAACCCGAACTTGACACTGGACTCTGAACCCCATAGAAGTCAATGGTGAGCCAAACGTTGGTGCTGTAAAATAGTCGTAGTAATGGTTAGGAGGCTGCAAAAGGAATCAAAAAGGGGATAAAAGCTGGACAATTGCCCTGCAAACAAATGTGGATAGGAAAATTGCCTAAAGGGGTTCTGTCACCATAGCAATCATGGTTTTAAAACTTTTTTTTTTTTTACTTTTTTTATTGATTTTACTAGTCCCCTAGCTGGACTTCATGACTCCACAGTCCGATCGCTTGTGTTGACCAGAGCAATGCTACAGTAACCATCTTCCTTATTATAGTGAATGCTTCTGTTGGGGGTTTAGTCTGAATTGTATTTTTGTGGAATTTACACAGACATCCTGACATAAGTGCTCTACATAGAACACAGAATGTGATCCCAGCCTTATACTGAAAGTGATTTAAAAATGTTGCATACCCAGGCGATAGCCAACATTGCTCTCGTCATAATCCGCATATTTGTGCAGTGCACACTGTGAGGATTGTCTGTTGTCGATGGTGAGACTGAACAGGCATGTGACCATTAGTATGTGATATTCATACATACTCCTGGCCACATTCTGACTATACGTGCACTGACTCGGTCAATGCACCTCTGGAAAATCCTCACAGTGTGCCCCGCCTGATGTAAGGATTCACAAGTCTGCAGTCACATAGAGTGACACAGAGACTACAAACTGTCGTGAAAAACCTGGACCACCTCTTTTAAATAAAAATAAATAAATAAAAAAAAAAAAAAAAAATATATATATATATATATATATATATATATATATATATATATATATATAGGTAAGGATGGTTGACCTTACGGAGATCAACATCCAGCACTGCGGAGACACCAACACGTGTTTCTCAATGCAGTGATTCTAGAACAATGCCCCCTGGGAAATATGCAAAACAAGAAAGCCGCGGAGACACCATCTCATGTTTCTCAACGCTGGCAGTAAACTAGCCAGGTCTTTCACCAGGAAGGAACAACCATGGGAAGAGCAGTCTCCCGTCAAGGAAACCGCCTATGCCAAAACATGGTATCCATCCACAGACAGCTGTTTCGGGTATTTGCCCCTCATCAGTGTGGAATAGGAAACTGGCTAGTGGGAGCAATGCCTAGTAAAAGGCTACATAGGTAAGGATGGTTGACCTTAGGGAGATCAACATCCAGCACGGCGGAGACACCATCACGTGTTTCTCAACGCAGTGATTCTAGAACAATGCCCCCTGGGAAATATGCAAAACAAGAAAGCCGCGGAGACATCATCACATGTTTCTCAACGCTGGCAGTAAACTAGCCAGATCTTTCACCGGGAAGGAACAACCACGGGAAGGGCAGTCTCCATTCAAGAAAACCGCCTATGCCAAAACATGGTATCCATCCACAGACAGCTGTTTCGGGGTATTTACCCCTCATCAGTGTGGAGTTGAGAAACATGTGATGGTGTCTCCACGGCTTTCTTGTTTTGCATATTTCCCAAGGGGCATTGTTCTAGAATCACTGCGTTGAGAAACACGTGATGGTGTCTTCGCGGTGCTGGATGTTGATCTCCCTAAGGTCAACCATCCTTACCTATGTAGCCTTTTACTAGGCATTGCTCCCACTAGGCAGTTTCCTACTCCACACTGATGAGGGGCAAATACCCCGAAACAGCTGTCTGTGGATGGATACCATGTTTTGGCATAGGCGGTTTCCTTGACTGGAGACTGCCCTTCCCGTGGTTGTTCCTTCCCGGTGAAAGACCTGGCTAGTTTACTGCCAGCGTTGAGAAACATGTGATGGTGTCTCCGCGGCTTTCTTGTTTTGTATATATACATATATATATACTTATCTGTATGTACATAAGTACAGTATATGAAAGAAGAACTTTAGACTAAATACAGTATATGCTTGTATATATCATTACAAATACTATATATATTATACGCACATGGTATATATAACTCAGACGAATTGACATTGGATAGTTTTCATTACACAGTCTTCATACATCGGGGTAATGTGGGGGCACGTGAAGCTCTATCACCCTGTGGATGTGGTGTGGAGTGCAGTGATTGTGCTGCACTTCCCAGGATCTCTGCTCTGTTACTGCCAATACTAGAGTGACGATAGAGGTCAGCACAGGGTCACATTACTGACAGCCAATGAGCATGCAGGCAGGGCAAATTAATTAACCTGGCAAGGACGGGGCATGGACAGATTACTAATAGCCAATGATTGTGCAGTTAGTAAGCAGAGGGCATGGCTGGGGCAGATTACTGACAGCCAATGAGCGTGCAGTGGGAGGGCAGAGGGCGTGGCTGGGGCAGATTACTGACAGCCGATGAGCGTGCAGTGGGAGGGCAAAGGGCATGGCTGGGGCAGATTACTGACAGCCGATGAGCGCGCAGTGGGAAGGCAGAGGGTGTGGCTTGGGCAGATTACTGACAGCCGATGAGCGTGCAGTAGGAGGGCAGTGGGTGTGGCTGGGGCAGATTACTGACAGCCGATGAGCGTGTAGTGGGAGGGCCGAGGGCGTGGCTGGGGTAGATTACTGACAGCCGATGAGCGTGCAGTGGGAGGGCAGAGGGTGTGGCTTGGGCAGATTACTGACAGCCGATGAGCATGCAGTGGGAGGGCAAAGGGCATGGCTGGGGCAGATTACTGACAGCCGATGAGCGCGCAGTGGGAGGGCAGAGGGTGTGGCTTGGGCAGATTACTGACAGCAGATGAGCGTGCAGGAGGAGGGCAGTGGGTGTGGCTGGGGCAGATTACTGACAGCCGATGAGCGTGTAGTGGGAGGGCCGAGGGCGTGGCTGGGGTAGATTACTGACAGCCGATGAGCATGCAGTGGGAGGGCAGAGGGTGTGGCTTGGGCAGATTACTGACAGCCGATGAGCGTACAGTGGGAGGGCAGAGGGTGTGGCTGGGGCAGATTACTGACAGCCGATGAGCGTGTAGTGGGAGGGCAGAGGGCGTGGCCGGGGCAGATTACTGATAGCTGATGAGCGTGTAGTGGGAGGGCAGAGGTCATAGTTGGGGCAGATTACTGAGAGCCGTTGAGCGTGCAGTGGGAGGGCAGAGGGCGTGGCTGGGGCAAATTACTGACAGCCGCTGAGCGTGCAGTGGGAGGGCAGAGGGCATGGCTAGCTCAGATTACTGACAGCCAAAGAATTTGCAGTGGGAGGGCAGAGGACCGGGGAGATTGCTGACAGCCAGTCAGCGGGGCTGGACACTGAGGCCAGGCGGTGGCAGCTCTGGGTGAGAGGTTTTTAAAAAAAAAAAAGCTCAGTAATAAACAAACTGGGTGCAGGGAATGAAGTGGAATTTCAGAGGAACAAAAGTTAGAAATAAAAAACTAATCTTATAGGGGTGTTGCATGTTACAATACAGCACAGATTAACGGTAAAAACTTTTTTAAATTTTTTCAATTTCGGGGTCAGACATCCTCTTTAACTGAGAAAAAAGGAATTGGCTTAACCTGAGTTTCAATAGTACAAGATCAAACAAAGTTTTTTTTGTTAACTATAGTTTAAATACTAAAGATGCTTAATAGTTGATTCGATGTGAAGCAAATACATGTCACATTTTTAGATATTTATAACCAAAGCTGATATATCGTAGGAGTATATTGTGAAAAAAAACAAAAGAAGAAAAAACTCCTAAAAATGACTTTATTATAATTAAATATTAAAATCTAAGTATAAAAACAAAATTGCTTTCACATGGTCGTTATATAGACTAATTTGTTTAAGTGGGTGTAGAAGGGTGATAGATCCGATTTGTGAGGATAGTGCTAGTTGTTTACTATTCTCAAGGTAGGGAATATACTAGTCGTACTTCTTGCTCCAATAGTTTTTGTAAGGAAATTGGGGATGAGATATCTATCCCTCCCTTTCACCTACCTACCAGCGGAGGTGCACCATAAATTGTTGGGTACCCCCCGCTCCACGTCGTCTCTCCCTAATTTCTCCCTGCAGCTCGTCAGTTGCACCCAGGAGACCCACCACCAAAGAAAATAGATAGTGCAATTAGTCACAATTAATAATTATTCAGCCGTACATAAGTATGTCCCAGCCATATAGTAGATATCATATAAATCTCAGATCACTGAAAAAATCTGTTTTTGTATATATATGGGTATAAAATCCCAGCAGGGATAACTTATCTGCCGAGACTATCCAATAGTCTATCCCGTAATCCCGACGCGTTTCCCCCCTATTTTTTCTTAGGAGTTCATCAGGGGAATAACTGATCCGAGGCTTGTTCCTTAAAGATTCAAGGGTACCGGCTGTCATGTTGTACCACATGACAGCCGGTACCATGGGACCTGCAGGACTTTGAATGCAGCCAGCTACTGTATACTGGACGACTGACCCCATTATGGGCCATTGACGACATATTCTGCATCCAAAAGCCTTTGTTGGTGATTACACCTTCAAGATGCCTCCTGTATGGAAAAACTAGTCGCATACATTGCTCATGTGTGGTTTAGGTCCAATCTTCCACACAGTCTTCAAATCCTAAGCGTTCCATGGGCTCCTTTTATGAATTTTGAGCTTTAGTTCCTTCCATAAAATTGCTATTGGATTCAGGTCAGGTGATTGGCTGTGACATTTCTAGCACCTTTATTTTCTTTATCTGAAACTAATTGAGAGTTTCCTTGGCTGTATGTTTTAGATCATTGTCTTGCTGAAATGTCCACCCACATTTCATCTTCATTATCCTGGTAGATGGCAGCAATGTTTTGTAAAAATTGTCTAGGTATATTTTTCCATTCATCCTTCCTTCAGTTATATGAAATTTGCCAGTGAAATTTGCTGAAAACCGCCCCACAGCATGATGCTCCCACCTCCAAACTTCACTGTTGGGTTGGTGTTTTGGGGGTGATAAACAGTACCTTTTGGCTTCCAAACATGGTGTTTATTATGGCATCCAAATACTTCAATTTTGATCTTATATGACCAGAATTTATTCTCCCAGTATTTCAAGCTGGTATAAATGTTGCTGAGCAAACTTTAAACATGCTTGAACATGCTTTGAATCTTGCATGGTGCGTGCATGCAAGCTTTGGAGGTTGCATGTGTGCCGCCCCAGCATTAGCAGCCGGCCTGCTCAGATCCAGATCCGCAGTGGCTCGAGGGGTCTCTGGACCGAATAAAAGTGGAAGTATTTACATGGGATGGTATGGTTAAAGTTCTTGACACCACCCGTGATATGTGGTAAGATGGAGTACCACCGCTGCGATTGGGAGTACCCAGTGGCGATGGGGTGGGCAGCTAGGTATTTAACCCCTCCACAGGTAGAGGGGAATGCCCCGGGACTCGGTGATGGTGACAGGGAGGTGCCGTTGGCATGGGAATGGTCACTTGTGTACTCAGTCCAATAACGCAGACACTGACAACTGTGGTAAACCAAAGTTCTGGACACCACTGCCACTGAGAGGGAGCACGCCTGGATCCCGTTCCCGTTGGTGTTTCCTGTTAGTCTGTGACCTTTGCCTAGTCTTCTGGTTGGTCCCTTTAGTGTAGAACTAATTGGGTCCCGCTCACCAGTATGGCTAACTGGGTGAGCTTGCTCTCAGGGTTCACGCTTGGGATTTTCTGGACTGTGTAATAGGAAAGTCCTATCCACCTCGTTGCGCTAGTACCCCAATTTTGGAGCGGGTGGAGATGTATCTTGAAGGCTCCGTCCTCGTCGGGTAAATTGCCAGGACGCCTGAAGCTACTTCCTGACCTAGGGTCCACATACCCCGTCGTGCCCTGGCCCCTGCCCGGTGATGACACAAGGCTGCCGGCTGTACTCCTCGACAGTCCGTGCCCTTTATCACGATCCCCTGCGACCGGGGTTCAGCTCCTACCAGGCCCAGACCAACATCTGCCACCTAGTAGTCTCAAGGAGCTCAGCTCTTGACCTCTCCTCTCGAGAGTCACCACTCAACGAACTGTCTTCTAACACTCCTGACCTCCCCTTAACCAACCCCCTAAGTGGGCGACCCTATTCCACTCAGGCAGTCCACTGGTGTGTCTGGTGGGTGTGGTGCAGAGTGTTCCTAGGATTTTGATTAGCCTGTTCTTAGCAACACCAAAGGTCAGCGACCCATAACCAAGGAGGAGGTGGATACTGTACAGAAGGGCAGATTGCACAATACCCTGTGACGACCTGATAGGCCAGGGCGTCACACATGTATTACTAAATGTTTTGTTTGAAACAATTGTACCTGCAGATTCTAAATATTTCTGTAGCTCTCCACAGGTATTTATTGGCTTTTGGCTTCTAATAATTCTTTTCACTCCTCTGTCTGAAATCTTGTGGGGAACATCTGTTCGTGGTTTTATGGTAAAATTTTGTGCTTATCACTTCGAAATTATGGCATCATCAATGCTCACTGTAACCTTCAGTAGTTTAGATTTTTTTATGCAACCAATCCCAGTATGTTTTTCAACAATAAGGTTGTCAAGATCTTGAGACAGCTCACTAGTTTTACCCATCATGAGATGTTTCTTCTATGGCACCTTGGTAATGAGATACCATAAATGGAGAGAATAATTATTTTAGAGCTGCTAGCTCTTTAAATTTCTAAAAAAAATATATTTTACTTACGTAACTTTCTTCTAACAATTCTCAGTTGTAATTTTTTTTTTGTACTCATAGAACTGTAATTAAATGAAACACATTGCTGAGGACAAATCAAGGTCTCTTTTTAATCAAAAGTGCTTCATGCTGCATTAAGATTCTTAATTAAAATAAAGACAGATTACACAGGCAGTGATGCCACTATTAGTGTAATATACATTTCATATTCTACAATACAATGTGAGGGCATTAGAAAATATAGAACAATATATAATTGTGCCATAAAATAACTAATGTTCATTGAGATTTATTGTGCGTAATGTTTTAATGTTCCAGAATTGCTTTTACACATTCTATGCCTTCCTTTAGGTTGTATTTATATAGGCATTATTATTGTTGCTACATTGTTTTATTTTTGAATTGTTTCAAATGTTCTTTGTTCTTAAAATTGTATTATCAAATAGATAGTGAGGTTGATCACCTTTCGAGCAAGTATAATGGGTCCATTGTGAATAAATATACACTTTTCTTGAAAAAATTCCATTGTTTTATATTGTAATTACTCACATAGAAGTCCATCAACCGGTCTAGAGAAGACATTATGCAAGCACTGTGTTAGCTAAGATGTGCCCGAATAGGATAATACCATCACCTAGCAACCACGCTTCGGCAGACACCAGTATATATCATTAGAGTGTAAAAAAGCCAGTGCACAACACAGCCGTATACACAAAAGCTGCAGATTTTCTTGGAATCTCAGGAGTTTGCAAACAGCTGGGGAACCAGGTTGCAGTCAACTGATGCAAAACTATATAAAGGGATATCCCAGTTCCATAAAGCGTCCCTGGTTTCTTCTTTTCACCCTCCAGTTGAGATTTTGTGTTTGCTTCAAGGGGTTCTCCAAGAATGTAAGAAAATAAATTCACATTTAAATTTTAAACATTTTTGTAAATGCTTTTATTTAGCAAAAATTATTTTTTAAAGGGAATCTGTCACCACTAGGGTCTTTTTAAACTGTTAATATGGGCATACAGGTTATATAATTCTGAAAAAGCCATATCTGTCTGTCTCATATCAGATGCCTTGTTGTTGAAATAATATCTTTTATATAAATGAGTTCTTCCAGGCTATGAGACTGATGCTGCCTGGATGATAACTCTGCCTACAGAGCTTCTTTTACATAAAAGGGGCTTTGCCAGTGTGAGACAAGTAACTGACTGTCTGTCTCTCTTCTCTCTGTCTCTTTCCCTGTCTGTCTCCTACTCTGTCTGTGCCTATGTCTGTCTCTTTCTATTTCTCTCTATCCGTCTCCCCACCGACATCTTATTACCTCACACATAAGCTTCTTATACTAACAATTTATTTTGTTCCTATAGCAATCAGTTACAGCTCCTATTAATAACCTGTAGCTCGCAGCTACATTGACTTTAATGGAGGCAGGTTGTTTGTGTTGCACAGCTTCTAGCTTCGCAGTTGCAGAAGAAAGTTCACAGAGCAGATTACATGGGATAACAAGCTCTTTACTTCTGGAACATGAGGTAATAATAATCAGAAAGAGAAACCAAAGCCAGGAAGAAAAACAAAACACTTTTTATAATACAGTGAGTAAGGAAATTTTACACAACATCGTCATCTACTGTTAGATCAGCATAAAATCCTCCTTCACACATACAAAGAAGTCCTTGTCTGTTGCATATACCAACAGTTTGGAGAGTAACTGTAAAGCACCGGGTAAAATTTTCCCATCAAAAAATGGTCTATGACGTTCCCTGAGACGTCTGTGCAAAATTTCGTGATTGTAAATGTGACGGTGAGGATTGCTTTAGTGGACATACACACATACATACACTCAGCTTTATATATTAGATTTTAAAAACATTTTTGGAGAACTCCTTTTAAGTCCACGGTCTTGCTCCAGTCAAGTGGCATAAGTAGAGGAAAATACATGAACAAGTCAGGTCAAAATGAGAGCTGCAAAGACACTGGCAACATTAGAAAGAATTGCATAGGAAGCTGAGATAAAGTTCAGGAGGTCAGGTAGAGAGAGAGAGATCAGGCAAGTCAAATATCAAATCTAGAGGGTCATCCAAGAGCTAATCAACAGAATTAAAGAGAACCTGTCATCAGGTCAAAAATTGCCAGTGTTTGCTCTTATCTTCTTCCTGCTACTCCCCTGAGTAATCTGTCTGTGTTTCCTTTTAATTTGCTTTATGGTTCCAGAAATATGATTCTTTTCATCTAGTCCTTATTTTTATGGTCTTCATCAAGGGCATGTAAAAAAACAAAAAGCAAAAGGTAAAAAACCCACAAAATACTCAGGGGACTAGCAGGAAGGAAATAAAATGAAAAACTGGTCACATCTGACCTGCTGACAGGTCCTCCATAACAGGGAATAAACTTGGATCAGAGACTGAGGTCACTGACAATGACAAATGGTATTTAAATATTGGGCTGTGAGCACCCATAATCTGCCAAATCTGTCTTGTTACACCTCTACTAAGCGGCCCCAGTGATTTTCTGCCAGTAGGACTATGACACATTTGATGCTATACTATTATTGGCTGAGAGGAGCACAAGCCAATCACCTTGAGGAGATTTCTGCTGCATGAATTTGCCAAATGGTGACTACTCTGCCCATCCCAGGAGAAGCCACGACCCCCTCTGCTGTCAGCATTGCAACCAGCAACTAAACGGTAATGATTGAAAGCATAATGCCTGCTTTACACGCTTCAATAAATCTTTCAATCCGTCGTCGGGGTCAAGTTGTAAGTGACGCACATCCGGCATCGTTAGTGACGTATTTGCGTGTGACACCTACGTGCGATCAAGATTGAACGCAAACACGGTGATCACATACACGTCGTTTATTCCTCATACATTGGACGTTTTGTTGTATGAACCTAGGCAATTGTAATGTGTGACATCCCTCATACGATTGTGATGTCTGAGGTTATGTGCGCAGGTGTGCGCTCTGCACCGCAGCTTAAAAAAGGTCCGCTTCAGAGCACAGCTGAAAAGCTGCGTTCTGAAGCGCCTCACAATGTCTGTCATGCACTAATCTCTGTCAGTCGGTCACTATCTCTGTCCCTCTCTCTCTGTCCATGTCGGTCTATCCCTCTTACCCCCTCTCTCATACTCACCGATCCCTGATCACCGGCACGGCTCTGCACGGCGTTCACACTGCTCCGGCGGCTTTTACTGTTTTGAAAAAGCCGGCCGCCCATTAAACAATCTCATATTCCCTGCTTACCCCACCCACCGGCGCCTATGATTGGTTACAGTGAGACACGCCCCCCACGCTGAGTGACAGGTGTCACACTGCACCCAATCACAGCAGCCGGTGGGCGTGTCTATACTGTGTAGTGAAATAAATAATTAAATAAGTTAAAAAAAATGGCGTGCGGTCCCCCCAATTTTAATACCAGCCAGATAAAGCCATACGGCTGAAGGCTGGTATTCTAAGGATGGGGAGCTTCACATTATGGGGAGCCCCCCAGCCTAACAATATCAGCCAACAGCCGCCCAGAATTGCCGCATACATTATATGCGACAGTTCTGGGACTGTACCCGGCTCTTCTCGATTTGCCCTGGTGCGTTGGCAAATCGGGGTAATAAAAAGTTATTGGCAGCCCATAGCTGCCACTAAATCATAGATTAACCATGTCAGGCGTCTATGAGACACCTTCCATGATTAATCTGTAAATTACAGTAAATAAACACACACACACGAAAAAATCATTTATTAGAAATAAAAAACACAAACATATACAATGGTTAACTACATTAATCAGCCCCAAAAAGCCCTCCATGTCCGGCGGAATCCAGGATGCTCCAGCGTCGCATCCAGCGCTGCTGCATGGAGGTGACCGGAGCTGCAGCAGACACAGCCGCTCCGGTCACCTCCACACAGCAACTGAAGACAGCCGCGTGATCAGCTGAGCTGTCACTGAGGTTACCCGCTGTCACTGGATGCAGCGGTGGATGCAGCGGTGGCCGCGGGTAACCTCAGTGACAGCTCAGCTGATCGCGCTACTCACCTCAGTTGCTGCGTGGAGGTGAGAGGAGCGGCGGTGAGTATCGCGATCAGCTGAGCTGTCACTGAGGTTATCACACAGCATATAGATTAAAATAATACTAAAAAGACAAGTACAAATGTAGCATTTTGTAAACTAATGTGACACCCTTGCAAAACCAGGTAGTCACAGGTAGGCCCCCGCACTACACCGTTCCCTCACTAGGAAACACACAGCCAACCAGAAAACCCTAGTGACCCCCCCCTTAGGGAAAGATAGACACACCAGTGGGCGTGACCAGGCGGTTGGGACACGCCCACCCAGGGGTCTAGACAGCCCGGGGCGGAAAAACAGACAGTCAAGCTTGAGAGTTCAGTTTGGAGAGGAGTGTGGGCTGGAGCTAAGTGTAGCTTCAGCAGTGAAGTTCAAGTTGGACGGTATCAGGATAGGAGCCCTGGTGCCACTGGCTAGGAGGCAGACGGTGGTCTCCGTCAGCAGGAGGTGGGAAGACGGCTCGGCAGAACCGAGGTGGACCGGTACAGGGTTGTAGCTCGCCAGTACCGACACGGGGAACCGACCCGGAAACCGGAGCAGAAAGGGGGGTACTCGAACCCTGAAGCCAGGACCAGATCCAACTGGAACTGGTTAATTAACCGATTGAGGCCAGGACGAGAGGTCCTGTCCCACCCAAAGTCCCGCATAGAAGACAACAGCCCACCGATTAGGAATAAGAGGTCACCACTAGGGCCCATAGATCCCACGGGCCAGCGTCTGCGGGCACGGCTCCTTAGGCCACATCCAGCCGGGAGCGGACTCCTGAGTTTCACACTAGGAAAGTGCACCTTACACAAAGCAGTGCAGGAAAAGGATAGAGACCACCAGCCAGGTGGGAGACCAGAATGCGACCGGCCGCGGCACCGGCCACCATCACCATGGTTTACCAGAGACTTGTGTGTTTTACTAACAGTGAGTACACCAACATCCCCTGCGGTCGCCATCCCCCGCACCACGCCACCGGGTCCCAGGGCCACCATCCCTACCCACGGAGGGGTTAACAACTTGCTGCACAACATCTCCCCCGGGCGCCCCGTAACAGCAGCGGTGGTGTCCCATCTCACCACACACCATGGGTGGCATCATGAACTTATTACCCATGTATAACTAAACCAAATCAAATGTTATTCTGATGGGCATGTAAGAGAGTAACTAGGTTTTAGGTACTGGTCCCTAATATAAAGACTAGGTGTTGCCTTGCGACAGGAGAACTATAGACAGGGAATAGATAAGTTCTGTGGGTTGCCCACAGGAGAAGGAGCGAGCTGCAGGATAAGGCGTGACTCCATCCTGGTTTAGTCAGTAGTATTTAGCGTGTCAAAATTTGTACTAGTGGGTACTATAATGAGTAGGAGAATTGTGCAAGCAAGTCAGATACCTTAGGCCAGAGAAAATGGGTGTTTGTGGCATTCGAGACCTTATCTTCAGGGTCAAACCTGGAACAGACCACACAGGAAGGACTCCACTCGGGAATGGGTAGAGGGTCAACTCTGTCCCACAGTCTTGAGTATTAGGCCCGAACTCTAGAAAGGTTTCCTGGTCAGTGGACTGACTCCAGCGGGTCTTGGCTTCCAGTGGAGGCTTGGCATAGACCTGGGCAACAGGTCTGCACCAAAACCATGGTAGACGAGGCAACTCTGAAGGCAGTCAACACCGCTATAGAGAACGGGTCCCTCGCCAGTGAGAACTACATGATTTTATCATGTGGGACTATGGTGTCAGG
Source organism: Anomaloglossus baeobatrachus (assembly GCF_048569485.1). Taxonomy (NCBI): domain Eukaryota; kingdom Metazoa; phylum Chordata; class Amphibia; order Anura; family Aromobatidae; genus Anomaloglossus; species Anomaloglossus baeobatrachus. The sequence goes on along the minus strand of NC_134355.1, from coordinate 80,165,618 downwards.
CAGTAAGTAGGAGGATGATCAAACAACAGTAGTAGTACCAGGAATGATGGAGCAGCCTACAGTAAAAGTATGCTTTAAATTTGATTGTGCTGTACAGAACTTGTCTTGTATTGTGCCCGCAGTATTGATGTGTTGGAATTACTGTATGAAACTTATAGTGAAAGATGTTTGAAAAAGTATCCCGAGTCTGTGTGGACGACTCTCCTGCAGAAGAATACTGATCTACACGATGTCCTAGTTACAGGTATGGCTTGCACACACAAAGACCACACACCCAGATCACAATCACTTCCCACTGGTTATAATTTTGCTTCTTGTGTTTAAATCCAATATTGTGGTCATCATATTTTATCCTTTTTCTACACTAGAAAGGTGGTCTTTTTAATGTGTGATTTATTGTTTGGTTTGTGAATGCAAAAAAAAAAAAAATTAATATTTATTAAAAGTTGAGTTTTAATTATCACTCAGAAGATGCTAATGCACTAACTTCAGATTAACCCCACATGTGCAGTTTAATAGCGGCTTTTTTTACATGTATGATGGGTTTGCTTTAAATACATATGAACACTTTATAAATACAGGAGCTCATTTATGGGAAAATCAGATGAAATAGCATTGGGGAATTAACCCAAATAAATGCATCTTAGGCCCCCTTCACACGTCAGTGAAAAACACACGCATTTTTCACTGACGTGATAAAGGTGCATATGTGATGTGATTTTGGCACACGTGTGATCTCCGTGTGCTATCCGTGATAATACACAGAGATTAGGCAATATATACTTACCTGTCCACGCCACTGCTTGTCTGTGGGGCTGCAATGCTGTGTCTGGCTGCAACTACTTCCGGGTCGGGTGTGCAGTGAATATCCAAGACCATAATAAGCCGGCCTAGAAGCAAGAGACAGTAGCACCAAAGACAGCATCACTGGAAACAGGTGAGTGTAAAAAGTTTTTTATTTTAATGTACGTGTTTTTCGGGTACGTGTCCCACACCACTGCGTGGTCCGTGTGACATCAGTGATGCCAGAGGAAAACGGACTTGTCTCTGTGTGGAACACATGGACATGCATGTGTGCCGCATGGAAACACGTCAGTAAGAAATCAATGATGTATGTGCAGACCCATTAATTTTAATTTTTATGTCCGTGATTCCGGTACATATAACAACTGCAAAAAACCTACCGGACTCATTGATGTGTGAAGGGGGACTTAAAGTGGAACTCTACTTGTTAGAATGGATGCAAACAATACATTGCCTAAAAACTGCAAAATTTTTAAGTAGTATCATCAATGCAGCCCTGACAACTTTATAAACAAATTAGATCTTTGTGCCAAGGTCAAATTTTCCAAGAGCCAGGTACAAAGGATTACCCATACTTAAGCCGTACATTGTTGAAATATTTTAGTAAACAACATTTCTAAATTGACATTTAGTTGCAGTAACCATTTACTTATTCAATTAGAAATTTGATATAATAAAGTGAACCTGTCAGGTCCTGTATGCACCCAGAACCACAAGCAGTTCTGGGTGCATATTTCTAATCCCTGCCTAGCAGTCCCAGTTTATAGTAGCCACATAAAGAGATCTTTAGAAAAAGTGTTTCTAAAGATCCTTTATGATATGCTAATGAGCGCAGAGACTAGTTGAAAGGGTGTTACTTCCCTTGGCTAGTCAGACCCCTTAGCATGTAAGCAAGCCCCTGTGGGCATGCTAACATGCTTATGAATGTGCAACATCAGAGACATGGTCTCTCTCACCTCTCTGCTCCCACCATCCACGACGCTGGTGTGACGCCCTGGGCAAGCCAGGGGTCACTGGTCATCACACCACCACACCCTGCACCCCAGTTAGGAACACCAAGGCTACCAAAAGCCTTGTTGCCTTCCTCCAGGGGCTGGTGTTCACACCAGGGGGTGGGCCAGGCGGTTGGCTCCGCCCACCGAGGAGTACACAGCCCTGGAGGCAGGAGGAACCAGACAGTCAGCTCAGGGAAGAGCTTGAGGACAGTTAGGGAAGTGAAGGAGTAAACAGTGAAGTTCAAGTTAGAGTTGAAAGTAGAAGTGAAGTAGTAGTGGAGCTGAAGAGAGAAGCTGAAGTGACAGTAGTAAAGCCTGAAGTTGGTCCGGCTGTGTGCCCGGACAGTGACAGCAAGGTCAGCAGACGGCGGTGACAGTCTGCAGGGGGACTGCTCGGAGGTTGCTGGAAGGACCGCGGATGGGTAGTGGCCCGGCGGTCTGGAGCAGTATACGAAGAACAGTCAACACCAGGGCAGGGGCCTCTCGGATCCCGGCAAGGCTAGGAGTCGCCATAATTTGCCAAATCCGTCAGTGAAGGGGACGTCTGTCTCCAAACAACCAAGTCCCGATTGAAGGCAACAGTCCGACCATTACGGAGAGACACCGCCACCGCCAGGGCACCAGTTTCTCAGGGCCAGCGCCTGCGGGCAAAGTAGGGCTCCTCTGGGCCATATCCAAGCCGGGGAGCGGGTTACCGGTGGGAACCCATCGCTACCAATACAGAAACATTAGGTGCAGGAAAAGTGACATCACCGTCACCTACTGGGGAAAGCAAGTGCAGCCGTCCGTGGGAACCGTCTTTCCAGCCGTGTGTTTTACCGAAAAACTGTGTCAACGTCTCAGGCTGAGTGAGTACCACAGTGCCGCAAGGCACAGCGCTGCCCCTCGCGTCCCGGCGCCCACCAAGCCCTGCATCACCCACCTCATCACTGGGCCCCGGGATCACCAACCCCTACCCACGGAGGGGCAACACAACAACTGGCTGCTCTATACCATCCTTCCCATACAGAGCAGCGGTAGTGTCAACAAATCACCACAACCGTGGGTGGCGTCACGGACAATAACTAATCCCCACACCCAAAATTCCCCTTTCACTCACGGGCGAGGAGCGCCGCTAGAGTCCCCGGGATCCGGCCCATCGCTCGAGCCACCGAGCAGCAGCAGGCCGCAGCAGCCGCGGCGGCCGGACCCGAGTAGCAGTGGGAGAGCGCGGCGTCCCCTCCTCCGCCCGCGACAACTTGGCGTCACGAACAGGATCTTACCGCTCTGCCGTTGGGTAGAGGTGCGCCTTGTGACCGCCGGAGGTATCCGGCTGAAAAATTTCGGAAGTCGCCATCTTTGGCGCGAAAAGTTCCCGCTCGAGCGTCTTCTCGAGTAGCAGAGGCGCAAAGGCCAAAACTTCGCCCCAATAGAGGAGGGGCCGGAAAGAAGCTAAGGGGGACGCGATGGCGGCTGGCTGCATGTGAGAGCAGCTATAAAAGCAGAGACGCCAGGACCACACCCAAAATTCCCCTTTCACTCACGGGCGAGGAGCGCCGCTAGAGTCCCCGGGATCCGGCCCATCGCTCGAGCTACCGAGCAGCAGCAGGCCGCAGCAGCCGCGGCGGCTGGACCCGAGCAGCAGTGGGAGAGCGCGGCGTCCCCTCCTCCGCCCGCGACACTGGTTTTCGGCTTAGTGCGCATGATCAGAAGTCCCTGCGCTTCCGTTCATGCGCACTATGAAGCCATGTGTACATGTCATGGCTTTATAGAGGTCTAGTATGCATGACTGGAAGTGTGGTGACTTCTGATCATGCGCACTGCCCGGTATCTGATGCAGTTGTGACGCCCTGGCCTATCAGGTTGTCACAAGAGTGCCGTGCAATCTGCCCTTCTGCATGGTACTCGCTCCTCCTTGGCTACGGGTCCTGTCCCTTTGGTGTTGCTAAGAACAAGTATACACAAATCCTGAGAAACACTCAGCACCACACCCACCAAACACCCATTGGGCAGCCTGAGGGGAATAGCGCCGCCAAGATGGAGGGATGGTAGAAGGAGGGCCAGAAGTGTCAGTTGTAGTCAGAGAGTGTCAATGAGCAGTGACAGGAAAGGTCACGTTGCAGAGCTGGGCTCCTGTACCCGCCCCAGGTGCCAGACGTTGGCCTGGCCTGGAAGGAGCTGGAAGCCCGGTCGCAGGGGGTAGTGGCAGGGGCACGGTACAAAGCGGAGGGCAGTTTGGCCGCCTTGTGCTACAACCGGGCAGGGGCCAGGGTACGACGGGGTACGCGGACCCTAGGCTGGGAAGTAGCTTTATGCAGTCCAGTAATTCACCTGACAAGGACGGAATCTTCATGAACCGCTCTCCACCAGCTCCAAAATCGGGGTACTAGCGCAAAGAAGGGGATAGGACTTCCCAAAACCGTCCAGAAAATCCCAAGCGTGAACCCAGAGAGCAAGCTCACCCTGCTAGCCATGCAGGTGACCTGGACCCGAGTAGTTTTAGGCGAAAGGGATCCAAAAAGACTAAACACAGTGCCAAGGGACAAGACTTCAGACCAACCAGCAACGCCAAAAGGGCACGGACCCAGCGTGTTCGAACTAAGGCTGCAGGGCATTCAAGACTTTGGTTTACCCGGTGTCAGTGTCAGTATCTCTGGACTGTGTGAGTACGTTGTGCCCCTTTACTTCCAACGGGTCCCCAGCCTTCCATCACCGAGCCCCGGGACACCTTCCCCTGCCCACGAAGGGGTTAACATCACCAGCTGCCATCCCATCGCTCCTGGTCGCTCTCCCTCTCTCCTAAACGCAGCAGCAATGGTATCTCATTTTACCATGACCGTGGGTGGCGTCACGAACACTTTCCAATCCACCCTTTCATTCCCCTTTTTCATTTCGAGTGGCCACGCGACCCCGCCTCAGGTCCAGAGACCCCTCTAGCCACTGCTAATCCGGATCCGAGCAGCCCGTCGGCTGTCGCGGGGGCGGTACACAGTCACAACGGACACAGGTACGCAAGTCACCGCTTATGATGCTGGGCAATGGGCATTGAATAGCATCGTGCTAATGTCGCGGGCGGGGAGGAGGGTGCCGGCACCGCGCTCACCCCTCTACTGCTCGGGTCCGGCTGCCGCGGCTGCTGCGGCCTGCTGCTGCTCGGTGGTGGCTCGAGCGGTGGGCCGGAACCCGGGGGTTCTCGAGCGGCACTCCTCGCCCGTGAGTGAAAAGGGGATTTTGTTGGGGAGATTGTCCGTGACGCCACCCACGGTTGTGGTGATTTGTAGCACCACCGCTGCTCAATATGGGGATCCCGGGAGTGGTGATGCGGAGCAGCCAGGTGTTGTGTTGCCCCTCCGTGGGTAGGGGTTGGTGATCCCGGGGCCCGGTGATGGGGTGTGGAAGGGTGCAGGGCCTGGTGGGCGCAGGGACGCGGGGGCAGCGCTGTGCCTTGCGGCACTGTGGTACTCACTCAGCCTGAGACGTTGACACAGTTTTACGGTAAACCACACGGCTGGAAAGACGGTTCCCACGGACGGCTGCACTTGCTCTCCCAGCAGGTAACGGTGATGTCCCTTTGACCTGCACCTGATGTTTCTAAGTTGGTAGCGATGGGTTCCCACCGGTAACCCGCTCCCCGGCTTGGATATGGGCCGGAGGAGCCCTACTTTGCCCGCAGACTCTGGCCCTGAGGAGCTGGTGCCCTGGCGGTGGCGGTGTTCCTCACTAATGGTTGGACGGTTGTCTTCAATCGGGACTTGGTTGTTGGGGGATCTACGTCCCCTTCACTGACGGATTCGGCAAATTATGGCGACTCCTAGCCTTGCCGGGGTCCGAGAGGCCCCTGCCCTGGTGCTGACTGTCCTTCGTATACTGCTCCAGACCGCCGGGCCACTACTCGACCGCGGTCCTTCCAGCAACCTCCGAGCAGTCCCCCTCAGACAATCACCGCTGTTGCTGACCTTGCTGACTCTGCCCTGCACTTAGCTGGACTAACTTCAGGTCTTTCTACGCTCCCTTTTGTTCCTTTTCTTCTTTGCTCTACTACCACTTCCCTTTCCTGAACTGCACTCCTCCTCAGACTCTAGTCTGGCTTCAACTGCCTGGTTCTTCCCACCTCCAGAGCTGTGTACTCCTTGGTGGGCGGAGCCAACCGCCTGGCCCACCCCCTGGTGTGAACATCAGCCCCTGGAGGAAGGCAACAAGGATTTGAGTAGCTTTGGTGTTCCTAACTGGGATGTAGGGTGTGGTGGTGTGATGACCTGTGACCCCTGGCTTGCCCAGGGCGTCACATTCCCCCTTAGCAAAATGCAGACCGTCCGCGGGCTGCCCGTCCAACACCGGTTTTATTTTCTGTAAATGTAAAAAGATAACATATAAAGCATAACATCTTCCCACAACGGGAGGCACATTTCTTAAACGTTACTAAACGGTTTTACGGGTACGGTTTCCGCTCTCTCCCACCCAAGCAACCTGGCCCTGATGCTGCCCCTAAAGCCCAGGCAGCACCCCTTGACCCAAGTCCAGCACCAGTTACCCGAGCGGGATCTGTCCTTCCCCTCCAGAGGGTAGCCACCGGTTCCTTTGGTGGCTGGGCCCCAGCCTGCTCTGCTGAGGGCCCTCCCTCCAACCTGCCTCTCCGGAGGCGGCAACTGCGGAAAACGGTACGGTAAAACAACTTATTTACAAGCCACTAACGTTTGTGGTTGCCCTGCAAGTTCACGGGCTTGTCCATGGATAGTTCCCATGCTAACTTTTTAAACGGTCCCCACGGGGACAACGGTGCCGGCTCCGGCCGGTTCAATCACAAAGAGTCAGGTGAAGTACTCGGTAATCATCATTCTTCATCATTTAAAATTTTCAAACACTTTTAAACAACACTCTGGTGGTCCCAACGGGGACTGCTGCAGCGGGCATCTGCTGCCCTACTCGTACTTTTCTGTTGAGGCGGACCCATCCTCTGCCACCAGCACATCAAACATGCACTGACATGCCTGCGGTGACAGGGGCACCCGGTACCCATTTCCACCGGTACGCGGGGTATGGACAACCACTGGGTCTCCTACATAGCGGGAACGCTCACTTGCCTCTTCAAACTCAGCAGCAGACCCGGGACTAGGGCCGGAGTCGTCATCTCGTGTTCCTGCGTCAGGCGGGTTGCCGTCAGCTGTCGCAGCTTCCTGGCCTCCAGCATCCAGCATTTCAGACCCTTCCATGGTAGCACGGAGCAGCAGATTAGGCGAGCTTACACTAAGGCGCCCCATAAGTAATGGCAAGGGTGATGCATAGGCCGAGACTAGGCCGGGCCCCTCAGCCGCAGCGGCCAGTCCTAGTAGGACATAGGGACGTGGGTCACCAGTCGACTCTGCTACATCCATTTCCCCTCCGTACATCAGGGCAGTTGTAATCAGCTCCTCCACCTCGTTGGTCCACTGCTCCATCATCCGGAAGATCTGCTCCTGCTGACGCCGGTGGAATTGAATCACCCGGGCCTTTATCCAGGCCACAGTTCCAGGCTCAGGGACCAGGGTCTGGCACAGTCACTGCCGGGACTTCTGGCACCATGTTGTTAAGGGGCCGCGGTCCTAGCGGTTCCCCCTGGTGTACTTCAGGGACGTCCCGGACGTCTGCAGCCGGCTGGTCCGCCGGAGCGGCTGGGCAGGGTATCGCTACCAATTGGGTAGGTAGCGGGCCTAATGGCGGAGCGGCAGTAGCCATCACGGGTAGCGGGGAGAGAGGCAGGGTGAGCGGAAGCCGGCCGGGCCCCTCAGCTCCAATGGCCGTTCCCTCAGGAATACAGGGGCGTGGGTCGCTTACCCGCTCCTCCAAATCTTCTTCTGCCTCGCGTCTCCACATAGCAGCCACCACATCCGCCATGTCGGTCTCCCACTCCTCCAGGAGGAGTTGCATATGGGCCTGCAGACGATTACTCAGCGGGACGGTCCGGTCCCTCAACCACGTCGCCGTGCCGGGCGCGGGGGTCTCGCTGTTATTGACTGGAGCGGACATCTCGGCAATCGTGCCTTCCAGGAACCCAATATTGCTGCAGAGTCCTGGCGTCTCTGCTTTTATTGCTGCTTTCACATGCAGCCATCCGCCATCGCGTCCCCCTTAGCTTCTTTCCGGCCACTCCTCTATTGGGGCGGAGTTTTGGCCTTCGCGCCTCTGCTACTCGAGAAGACGCTCGAGCGGGACTTTTCGCGCCAAAGATGGCGACTTCTGGAAGTTTTCAGCCGGATACCTCCGGCGGTTACAAGGCGCACCTCTACCCAACGGCAAAGCGGTAAGATCCTGTTCGTGACGCCAAGTTGTCGCGGGCGGGGAGGAGGGTGCCGGCACCGCGCTCACCCCTCTACTGCTCGGGTCCGGCTGCCGCGGCTGCTGCGGCCTGCTGCTGCTCGGTGGTGGCTCGAGCGGTGGGCCGGATCCCGGGGGTTCTCGAGCGGCACTCCTCGCCCGTGAGTGAAAAGGGGATTTTGTTCGGGAGATTGTCCGTGACGCCACCCACGGTTGTGGTGATTTGTAGCACCACCGCTGCTCAATATGGGGATCCCGGGAGTGGTGATGCGGAGCAGTCAGGTGTTGTGTTGCCCCTCCGTGGGTAGGGGTTGGTGATCCCGGGGCCCGGTGATGGGGTGTGGAAGGGTGCAGGGCCTGGTGGGCGCAGGGACGCGGGGGCAGCGCTGTGTCTTGCGGCACTGTGGTACTCACTCAGCCTGAGACGTTGACACAGTTTTACGGTAAACCACACGGCTGGAAAGACGGTTCCCATGGACGGCTGCACTTGCTCTCCCAGCAGGTAACGATGATGTCCCTCTGACCTGCACCTGATGTTTCTAAGTTGGTAGCGATGGGTTCCCACCGGTAACCCGCTCCCCGGCTTGGATATGGGCTGGAGGAGCCCTACTTTGCCCGCAGACGCTGGCCCTGAGGAGCTGGTGCCCTGGCGGTGGCGGTGTTCCTCACTAATGGTTGGACGGTTGTCTTCAATCGGGACTTGGTTGTTGGGGGATCTACGTCCCCTTCACTGACGGATTCGGCAAATTTTGGCGACTCCTAGCCTTGCCGGGGTCCAAGAGGCCCCTGCCCTGGTGCTGACTGTCCTTCGTATACTGCTCCAGACCGCTGGGCCACTACTCGACCGCGGTCCTTCCAACAACCTCCGAGCAGTCCCCCTCCAGACAATCACCGCTGTTGCTGACCTTGCTGACTCTGTCCTGCACTTAGCTGGACTAACTTTAGGTCTTTCTACGCTCCCTTTTGTTCCTTTTCTTCTTTGCTCTACTACCACTTCACTTTCCTGAACTGCACTCCTCCTCAGATTCTAGTCTGGCTTCAACTGCCTGGTTCTTCCCACCTCCAGAGCTGTGCACTCCTCGGTGGGCGGAGCCAACCGCCTGGCCCACCCCCTGGTGTGAACATCAGCCCCTGGAGGAAGGCAACAAGGATTTGAGTAGCTTTGGTGTTCCTAACTGGGATGTAGGGTGTTGTGGTGTGATGACCTGTGAACCCTGGCTTGCCCAGGGCGTCACACTAACATGCTAAGAGGGCGCCCTTGTGACTAGTCCCTGCGTTCATTAGCATATCATAAAGGATCTTTAGAAATACTTTTTCTAAAGATCTCTTTATCTATGCTAGTGTATACAGGGACGGATAGGCAGGGATTAGCAATATGCACTCAGAACTGCTCATGGTTCTGGGTGCATATTGCACCTGACAGGTTCTGTTTAAGAAGCAAATAAACAATACTGATTTAACACAAAATAACATTAGATATCTGGTATTTCATTCTTTCATTTTAAAGCTTTAGAACGACTTGCAATTATAGATGTTTTTTTCAAGGAGACTTCAATGTCCCCTGATGGGGAAATACCTTGCTGATCAATAACTTGCAATGCATAAAATTGAAGAAAGCTATGTAAATCCTTGGAGCCGTTCATTTCTCTTGAGGTGAAGTGATTCCTATTTTCTATTGATTAAGCAGCCTTGTTCTCAAGAGGTACTTGAAGAAGAAAGTCATTCAGATATGTCATACTTGTCTGACTACCCACCGTAAATCCAAAGCTTGGAAAATGATCACATCTATAAATAAGCCTGAGGTTTACTTTTGTTACTAAACATAATTACCGAGATTTTCATTTATCTTAACATTCTTGGTGACTATTTTGTATTCAAAGAAAAATGATGGAGGAATACATTTGATAGCTGTACAAATATGATGAAAAGAATTAATGAAGTAAGGACTAGAATGAACACCAATGGGGATTATTAATAACATTGTTTTCTGTAATGTCTTGCATCAAGAATGATTCATGACTTGAGAACTGTCACCATACATGAGTTATATGATAAAAGTAGGCATTGTTCCATATTGTTATCTAATGCCATAGAGCAGGAATGATTCATTTTATAGCAATTACCATTATTCATATATTATTTAATAGGTGGCCATTAATTAATTCAACCTGGATAAAACCGAGAACATTAGATATTAGTATATTTTCTCAGAAAGAGTTAGGCTGACACATATGAATGTCTGTCCTCACATGTCTATTTTAGTAAATACTTGTTTTCCCCACAAGCTACTGTGACGCCCTGGATCCCAGGGGTCACAGGTAACAACACCTACCACACAACACACCCCCATCCCTTGTGAGGACACACCAGTCACCCGAAAGGGAGACCTGATGCCTCCCTCAGGGCCAGTAGGGCACACCAGGTGGGCGGAGTCAGGTGGAAAGACACGCCCACCGAGGAGACTACTGTCCTGAAGCAGGAAATACAAGGGAGTTTGAGTTTGGAGAAGGGAGTGTAGAGTGACAGTGACAGGAGGTGTGGAGGAGCAGAGCTGTCAGGGACCCGGGTTGGAGCCTGGGATCCCCGTAACGTCAGGCAGGCAGACGGTGGTGACCGCCTGCAGGAGTACCGGTATAGCAACCGGCGGAACCCGCCGGCCCTGAATCGGGGAGTCAACCGTTTACCGGAGCACCAGAAACCGGGTACTCAGACCCCGTCCTAGCTTAGAAAGCCACTGAGTATAGGAAAATTAACTGATTGCAGTCTGGACCTCACGGGTTCATCCTCACCCAAAGTCTCGAAAGAAGACAACAGCCCACCGATACCAGGTGAGAGCCACCGCCAAGGGCCAAACATCCGACGGGCCAGCGCCTGCGGGCAACCGAGGGCTCTTCCGGCAGCTAAATGCCGGGGAGAGGGCTACCACTGCCCAGGCAGGGGAGCCGAAAACCACAACAAGAGGTGCAAGGGAAAGGGGCCACCATCAGCCTCACAAGGGACACAAGCAGATGGCTGCGGGACCCGACCATACCCGAACTTTGGTTTACCAGTGACTCCGAGTGTGAATTAATAGTGAGTACACCAGTGCCACCCGGGCACAACACCACACCGCAGTACGGCACCTTCCACCCTGACAACATCATCGACCGTCCCGCCGGGCCCCGGGACACACCGCCCCTACCCACGGAGGGGCTAACATCCAAGCTGCGCCTTCAACACTGATCCCTGGAGCCCCCTTCACTCCAGCCGCAGCGGTGGTGCATCCCGTCACCATGACCCGTGGGTGGCGTCACGACCCGTCCAACGACAACGCGGCCCCCGGCTGCGGACCTCGTCCCACACCACCACCCCACTGCCTCCCCTTAACAAAGCAACGTGGCCCCCGGTCCGGAGGCACTCGAGCCACCGACAACCCGAGCCCGGACCTCGAGCGGCTCAGCCCGGCAAGTGGAGCGGCCGAGCCCCTCTCAGGGTGGTACGCATCGACTCTTCTGGCGTCACGAACAGTATTCAGACAGTCCACTTACCTGTGGAAGTGCACCTTAGAGGTATCCGTCAGCGGCGTCCTGCTGAAAAAGTTGAAGTTCCGCCTTCTTGGAGCGAAAGTTTCCCGCTCGAGGCCCTCGAGCCACCAACAACCCAAGCCCAGACCTCGAGCGGCTCGGCCCGGCAAGCGGAGCGGCCGAGCCCCTCTCAGGGCGGTACACTACCAGCTCTAGAACTCTGTCTTTCGAGGTAGATCCCTTACCCCTCTTGGATGTTTTAATAAAGTGACAACTGGGTTTTACCATTCAACTTGTCAATGAGGCGTGTTACACAGTTGGAAATTGTCCAAACAATAATGACAGTTTTAAAGTGCAGAGTAGAGCTGGGCAGACTCGCAAAATACCAGAATCGGTGGGTTCCTGCTATTTTTTTTTTAAAAATCCAGATGAGGTCCGGAATCCAGTACACATATAAGTCTATGGAGACCAGAATCCGGGCATTAAAAATGTTTGTCGAAGGGTTGGGGGGATAGGAGCATGCGCGGTGTACTCACCGAAGCTACGTGTCATGTTACCAAGCTGTTTCCAGGTCACACATTCACTTCCAGAACTGCGTAAAGGTACCGTCACACTAAGCGACGCTCCAGCGATCCCACCAGTGACCTGACCTGGCAGGGATCGCTGGAGCATCGCTACACGGGTTGCTGGTGAGCTGTCAAACAGGCAGATCTCACCAGCGACCAGTGACCAGCCCCCAGCCAGCAGCGACGCGTGGAAGCGATGTTGCGCTTGGTAACTAAGGTAAATATCGGGTAACCAAGTGCTTGGTTACCCGATATTTACCCTGGTTACCAGCGCACACCGCTTAGCGCTGGCTGCCTGCACTGCTAGCCAGAGTACACATCGGGTTAATAAGCAAACCGCTTCGCTTATTTACCCGATGTGTACTCTGGCTACGTGTGCAGGGAGCAGGGAGCCAGCACTGGCAGCCTGAGAGCGGCGGATGCTAGTAACTAAGGTAAATATTGGGTAACCAAGCAAAGGGCTTCTTGGTTACCCAATATTTACCTTGGTTACTAGCGTCCGCAGAAGCCAGCTCCCTTGCTCTATCGCTGTCACACACAGCGATGTGTGCTTCACAGCGGGAGAGCAACAACTAAAAAATGGTCCAGGACATTCAGCAACAACCGGTGACCTCACAGCAGGGGTCAGGTTGTTGCTGGATGTCACACACAGCAACATCGCTAGCAAGATCGCTGTTGTATCACAAATTCCATACCTCCCAACTTTGTAAGAAAGGAAAGAGGAACAAAGTATGCGGCGCGCGCAGCGCGTCAAGGCAATTTTTGACCACGCCCCTAGCCACACCCCTAGCCACACCCATTTAGCAGTAAGGGTCATTCAGCAGATGCCCCGGACTGTTCATTCATATTTATAGCAGTCAGAATTTTTTTATATTTCTATGTGTCACTATATGACATGTTGCTTATTTGTGCCTATCAATCCGTGTTCACACGTTGCATAAATTCTGTTTCTTTTTGTTTCTGTCTGCACCAAACTACACAATAACAATCTTCTCTGTTTTTTCCATTTTTGCTGCATTTTCTCCATTATTTAATGTGTTTTTGGTTCACATGTGAATCTGCGTTTTTAAGTGTTTTTATGTACAGAGAAGCTTTTTCCTGCATTTTTTTAAGCTCCACATAGAAACCTCCAGAGAAACCCCCCCCCCCGAAAACCGCAGAATTCAGCGGCGTCTTTTCATGGAATCACATCCACTTTACCTGGACAATTAAACACAGCAGAATAAATGTGCAAAGAAACAGCAGAAAAAAATGCAGCATTTACACTACATGTGAATATGGACTAATTGTCCAAGCAAAGTGGATGAGACGTCCTGAAATCTCCGCTCCTGGTGCATGGAAAGACGCCGCTGAACTGTGCGGATTTGGTGTTTCTTTCTTTATAAGCTTCAGGATTCACATCAGCAACAAACATGTATCAAATAAGGGGGACAATGTATAAAAAATACCGCAAACACGCAATAATCAGAGAACATTGTTATTGCACTCGTGGCGCGGACACCTGCAGAAAAAATGCAGCATTTACGCTATGTGTAAACACGGCCTCAGTGATCCATTTTTATTACATTTTTTATGGGTTTTAATAAAGAAAAATAATAAATTGCGCCTTTTTTTTCCCGCCATTTACCGATCCCCATAAATAATCTGATCGCAGTGTTGTTCAGGTCATTACGATTACAGGGACACCAAATATGTCCATGTTATTTGCTGATTTGTAATGTTTATTATTTTATAAAAAAAAGTGCAATAAAATTACATTATTCTATTTTTTTAATTATTTTTAGTAACTTTATTAGAAGAAAAAAAAATCCTCTTTTCCTCTCCCTCTAGAATACAGGACATAGAGATGCTGCTCTGTACAATGGAGCTGTGTCCTGTGTAATCTGCTGTGTAAGAGGCTGCATTGTAGGTTCATTTATGTGAAATCCTCCCTCTGACATCATCAATCCTAGTGGCTCAACAGCTAGAGCAGCTAGGAAAGCCAGGAGGTTGCTGGACACAAGTTTTGAACGTTGCTGGTTTGAATCCAAGGTGGTGAAGATAAAAAAAAAAAAAAAAATTGTATTTGTATTTTTTTCCTCATTTCTTTATAGTAGTTTTATGGTAACAAATGAAACTGACTCTTTCACCAACATTGAGATACAGTATTTATCTATCTATCTCTCTATCTATCTATATCCCTCTATCTATCTATCTATGATTCTATCTATCTATGATTCTATCTCTCTATCTATCTATCTATGATTCTATCTATCTATGATTCTATCTATGATTCTATCTCTCTATCTATGATTCTATCTATCCATCTATCTATCTATGATTCTATCTATGATTCTTTATATGATTCTATCTATCTATGATTCTATCTATCTATGATTCTATCTCTCTATCTATCTATGATTCTATCTCTATCTATCTATTATCTGTCATGTATCTATATATCCCTCTATCATCCATCCCTCTATCATCCATCCATCCCACTATCATCCATCCATCCCTCCCTCTATCCCTCCTTTATCTCTCCATTCATCCCTCCATTCATCCCTCCATTCATCCCTCCATTCATCCCTCCATTCATCCCTCTATCATCCATTCATCCCTCCCTCTATCCCTCCATTCATCCCTCCATTCATCCCTCTATCATCCATCCCTCCCTCTATCCCTCCATTCATCCCTCCATTCATCCCTCTATCCCTCCATTCATCCCTCCATTCATCCCTCTATCCCTCCATTCATCCCTCCCTCTATCCCTCCATCCATCCCTCCATTCATCCCTCTATCATCCAACCATCCCTCTACCCTCCTTTCATCCCTCTATCCCTCCATTCATCCCTCCTTCTATCCCTCCATTCATCCCTCCATTCATCCCTCTATCATCCATCCATCCATCCCTCCCTCTATCCCTCCATTCATCCCTCAATTCATCCCTCTATCATCCATCCATCCCTGCCTCTATCCCTCCATTCATCCCTCTATCCCTCCATTCATCATTCCCTCTATGCCTCCATTCATCCCTCTATTCATCCCTCTATCATCCATCCATCCCTCCCTCTATCCCTCTATCATCCATGCATCCATCCCTCCCTCTATCCCTCCATTCATCCCTCCATTCATCCCTCTATCATCCATCCCTCCATCTATCCCTCCATTCATCCCTCCATTCATCCCTCTATCATCCATCCATCCCTCCCTCTATCTCTCCATTCATCCCTCCATTCATCCCTCCATTCATCCCTCTATCCCTCCATTCATCCCTCCATTCATCCCTCTATCATCCATCCATCCCTCCCTCTATCCTTCCATTCATCCCTCCATTCATCCCTCTATCATCCATCCATCCCTGCCTCTGTGTCGCCCTGGGCAAGCCAGGGGACACAGGTCACAACACCACCACACCCCACACTCCAGGTAGGCACATCTGCTAACCAGAAATCCTTGTTGCCTTCCTCCAAGAGTCTGTTGATGCACACCAGGGGGTGGGCCAGGCGGTTGGCTCCACCCACCAAGGAGCTCACAACTCTGGAGGCAGGAAGTTACCAGGCAGAAGGCCCAGGCAGGGCAAGTGTGAGGAGCTAAAGTGAGAGTTAACAGAGAAGGAAAGAAAAGTGGAAAAGGAGGAAAGCAAGAAGTGGTGACAGAGCAGAGAGTGTGCAAAGCCTGAGAGCCCAGCTGAGTGTAGGGCTAGAACAGCAAGGTCAGCGACGGCGGTGACTGTCCGGAGGGGGACCGTTTGGAAGTTCCTGGAAGGACCCCGTTGGCTGTGTGCCCAGTGGTCTGGAGCAGTGTTCCGAAGGACAGTCAGCACCAGGGCAGGGGCCTCTCGGACCCCGGCAAGGCTAGGAGTCGCCAAATTTGCCGAATCCGTCAGTGAAGGGGACGTAGATCCCCCAGCAACCAAGTCCCGATTGACGGTAACAGCCCGACCATTACAGGGGAGACCCCGCCACCGCCAGGGCACCAGTTTCCCCAGGGCCAGCGCCTGCGGGCAAAGTGTAGAGCTCCTCCGGCCCAGATTGCAGTCGGGGAGCGGGTAACCGGAGGGAATCCACCGCTACCATCAGTCAACACAGGTGCAAGGAAGAGAGACATCACCGTCACCTACCGGGAGTGCAGGTGCAGCCGTCTGTGGGACCGTCCTACCAGCCGTTTGGTTTACCGTACAAACTGTGTCCAAGTCTCAGGCTGAGTGAGTACCACAGTGCCGCAAGGCACAGCGCTGCCCCCGCGTCCCTGCGCCCTCCAGGCCCTACACTTTACATCTCTTCACTGGGCCCCGGGATCACCAACCCCTACCCACGGAGGGGCAACACAACACCTGGCTGCTCCGCATCACCATCCCCGGGACCCCCACACCGAGCAGCGGTGGTGCAATCACCACAACCGTGGGTGGCGTCACGAACTATAACAATCCCCACACCCAACAAACACCCCCCTTTCACTCACGGGCGAGGAGTGTCACTCGAGAAACCCCGGGATCCGGCCTACGGCTCGAGCCACCAGGAGCAGCTGCCGGACCCGAGCAGAAGGGGTGAGCGCGGTGTGCTGACACCCTCCTCCCCGCCCGCGACAACTTGGCGTCACGAACAGGATCTTACCGCTCTGCCGTCTGGTAGAGGTGCGCCTTGTTACCGCCGGAGGTATCCGGCAGAAAAATTTCAGAAGCCGCCATCTTTGGCGCGAAAAGTTCCCGCTCGAGCGTCTTCTCGAGCAGTAGAGGCGCGAAGGCCAAAACCCCGCCCCGAGAGAGGAGGGGCCGGAAAGAGCTAAGGGGGACGGAAACAAGATGTCTGCGCCCGACGGAGCCGCTGGAGGAGCGGTGGTCGCAGCCGCAGCGGCACCCGCAGATGGGAATGGGCCTGCCCAGGTCCCGGCCGTACCGGCGGGAGGTGCCGCGGCCCCCGCACTTGCTCAGGTCATGCCGTTTTCCTTGCCCTATGCGCTCGGAGCTGCCTGGCTACCGCAGTATGACGGGAAACCGGATGCCTTACAGGCCTTCCGGAAAAAGCTTAACCCGTTGCTAGAGCTGTACCCCCTGACTGATAAGCAACGTGCAGCGATAGTGCTAGGCCAGCTAACCGGTGCGGCGGAGCAGGAAGCGGAGACCTGGGCCGAGGGGGACCGGCTCTCTGTAGCCACCATTTTCGAGAAGCTACAGACTGCCTTCGAGACCCGGACCGAAGCTGAGCTGAGGATGCAGTTTTACCAGTGCCGGCAACGAGCTGGGGATAGCATTCGGGACTATGCTCTACGTCTGCAGACCGCCCTCCGCACGCTGAAGCGAGTGAACTCTATTAATGAGGCGGACAGCAACAAGATGTTAGTGGAGCAATTTGCGCAGGGGATGAGGTCCCCTGAGGATCGTAAACAACTCCGGCTGTGGGCCCTGGAACACCCTGATGTGGACTTTGCTGTGTTAAAAGAGCGGGCTATCAAAGCACTACAGCCCCCAGCTGCTGAAGTTCTGGAACCCGTCCCGTGGCCCGCCGAGACAGCTCCCGTTGTGGCGGCCTCAGCCAAACCAACCTCCTTAATACCTGCAGCCCCGAGCAGCACAGTGGAAGAACTGGCAGCCCAGGTCCGTCGCATGGACGGAGACCTTGCCAAGATCCTTGCTGCGCTACAACCTCTGACCAGATCTCAGCCTCCGGCACAGATACAGCTTGCTGACAGTCCCGAAGATGTTCCCTGGATGCAACGGAGAAGCGCTAACAACCCGCGGAGCAGACCTCCAATCTGCTACAATTGCCGTAAACCGGGCCATTATTACCGACAGTGCCCGTTAAACGAGCAACCCCTGGGGCCCCGGGCCAATCCTCAGGAGTAGAACACCGTGGCCCCCCGGACTGGCGAGACCGATATGTCGGGGCCCGCCCTATCATCCCTGTGGCTGTGGACGGCATACCAGTGATGGCTCTCTTGGACACTGGATCACAGGTAACTACCATACCGTACACGTTGTATCAGCAATATTGGGCCACAGACGAGCTGGCGCCCCCAGACAATAGTATAAATTTGATTGCCGCTAATGGACTTCCATTGACCCAGGTGGGGTATAAACAGGTGGCTATGACAGTGGGGCAAGCTGAACTGCAAAACCAGGGTATGATTGTGATCATGAATGAACCCAGTGATCATAACCCGAAAATAGTGCTGGGAACCAATGTGATGGAACACTGCATGGCTGATGTGTTGAACCTATTGCAACAGCTAGCCGCTACGGCGGCGGGGAGCCGGCAGAGGGCTGTGCAGCGTGAGATCCGCGCCCTGATGTACCGCCAGCATGTAAGCTCAACCGGAGGGGAGATTGGTGGAGTGAGAGTGATGGATGTTGCTCCATTGACTGTGCCCCCTAGGAGTGAGATGATGATTTGGTGTAGGGCAGCGGTAGGGCCTCAGGGGCATGACTACCCTGCGATGATGGAGCCCATGCCTTCCGAGCACTGGCCCACTGTAGTAGCCGCCCGAGGGGTGGTGGATGTGAAGAAAGGGAGAGTGCCCGTGAGAGTGTTGAACTGTGGGGAGGAAGAAGTCAGGCTCCCCCGGTATGCCACCATTGCCAAGCTGCTCACCCTGGACCCTCACACTATCCAGGAAGCCAGTCCATCCACACTCCCACCTACCACCAACACTTCCCCACCCCAGGGGGACACAAAGGAGTGGCACCAACAGCTCCATGTAGGCACTGATGATACCCCTACACATCACAGGGCAGGGGTACACAGGGTGGTGCAGGAGTACGAACAGGTTTTCAGTAAGCACCCCCTAGACTTTGGGCAGATTAAGGGGGTCCAACACCACATTCCCACGGGAGAACATCCCCCTATCAAAGAGAGGTATAGACCTATTCCCCCTGCACATTACCAGTGTGCCAAAGATATGTTGAAGAATATGAAGGAGGCAGGGGTTATTCGGGACAGCTGTAGTCCCTGGGCCGCTCCGTTGGTACTGGTCAAGAAGAAGGATGGTACCATGCGGATGTGTGTGGACTACCGGAAGATCAACCAGATAACCCATAAAGATGCCTATCCGTTGCCTCGTATCGAAGAGTCTTTGGCTGCACTGAGAACTGCAAACTACTTCTCGACCCTTGACCTCACCAGCGGATACTGGCAAGTGGCCGTGGCCCCGGAGGACCGGGAGAAGACCGCCTTCACCACCCCGATGGGACTCTGCGAATTCAATAGCATGCCGTTTGGCCTGTGCAATGCCCCCGGGACTTTCCAACGGCTGATGGAGTGCTGTTTGGGACATTTAAACTTCGAGACCGTCCTGCTGTATTTGGATGATGTGATTGTTTATTCCCAGACGTATGAAGCCCATCTGGAGCACCTGGCCGAGGTGTTCGCGTCCCTTGCTAAGTACGGGATGAAGTTGAAGCCCTCAAAATGCCACCTGCTGAAACCCAGGGTGCAATATCTAGGGCATGTGGTGAGTGCGGATGGTGTCGCCCCCGACCCTGAGAAGATCACTGCTATCCAAAGCTGGCCGAGGCCCACTACCGTGAGGGAGGTAAGGCAGTTTTTGGGTCTGGTGGGGTACTATCGGCGCTTTATAAAGGGGTACACGAAGATGGCCGCCCCCATGCCAGATCTCCTCGTGGGACAGACCAAAGGTGGTAGACCCGTCGGAGCCCCACTGTCGTGGGAGGACAAGCATGAGGAGTCCTTTTGCCAGTTGAAGGCGGCCCTGACCGGAGAAGAGGTCCTGGCGTACCCTGACTACGGGCGCCCATTCATCCTCCACACGGACGCCAGTAATGTGGGGCTAGGAGCGGTCCTCTCCCAGGTCCAGGATGGAAAGGAGAAGGTGATCGCCTACGCCAGCCGAAAACTCCGGCCGACCGAAAGGAACCCTGAGAACTATAGCTCTTTCAAGCTCGAGCTACTGGCGTTGGTGTGGGCTATCACGGAGCGGTTCCGTCACTATTTGGCGGCAGCAAAATTCACCGCATTCACGGACAACAATCCGCTGACTCACTTGAACACGGCCAAGTTGGGCGCGCTGGAGCAGCGGTGGGTAGCCCGGTTAGCCAACTATGATTTCACCATAAAGTACCGAGCTGGTCGTGTCAACATCAATGCAGATGCACTCTCCCGGATGCCCCATTTGTCAGAAGAGGGGTGCGAGGATGACGACCTCGAGGAGATTGAGTTGCCTGCGTTTCACCAGCCGCCTCCTGAGAAGGTACAAGTATGTCAACAAAGGGTGGATCTGGACCCGCGGCCCAGTCAAGAGTGGCAGGACGCCCAGGACCAAGCGCCGGCTGTCCGCCTTGTCAAGACTCTGGTGGAACAGGGCGCCATGGGAATGGACCCTAGCGCTCCAGCCGAAGCCCAACGCTTGTGGAAAGAACGAAAACGGCTCTACCTACACCAAGGGAGGCTGTGCCGTGAGCTGATCAACCCAAAGACCCATGAGAAAATATGCCAGTTGATCGTTCCTCAAGCTGAGGTCGCTACTGTCCTGCGGGCGTACCATGATGGTGCTGGCCACTTCGGGTGGAAAAAGCTGGAGATGCTGTTGAGGGAGCGGTTCTATTGGAGTGGGATGCGGGAATCGGTGGAAGCCTGGTGCCGAGAGTGCGGTCCTTGTACACTGAGGAGAAAGGACGAGACTAGCCAGAGGGCACCATTACATCCCATCGTTACCCATCAGCCGCTGGAACTGGTCGCCCTGGACCATGTCAAGCTCACCCCTAGCCGAAGTGGGTACACCTACGCATTGACCATGGTAGACCACTACTCAAGATTTATGGTGGTAGTCCCCGTTAAGGACTTGACTGGTCGAACCGCTGCTCGAGCGTTCCAGGCCTATTTTTGCCGGCCCCATGGGTACCCCGAGAAGGTGCTGACTGACCAAGGCCCGGCTTTTGAAGCAGAAGTGTTTCACGAATTCTGCCAGTTGTACGGCTGCAAGAAGATCCGGACCACTCCGTACCACGCCCAAACCAACGGCATGTGCGAGAAAATGAACCACTTGGTCCTGGGGCTCCTCAAGACGCTACCGCTGGAAGAACGGAACATGTGGCCGGAAAAGTTACCCGACTTGGTCGACATGTACAATAATATCCCGTCCAGCTCGACAAAGTGCACCCCAGCGTATCTGATGAGGGCTCGGCCTGGCCGCCTGCCGGTGGATCTGGAGATGGGGTTGGAGGCTCCGGAAGCACTCCCTTCAACGGCAGAGTGGGAAAGTCGGAGGAGGGCCCAGTACCGGCAAATCCAGGAGTATGTGGAGAAAAACCTCAGTCGAAGTCGAGAACAGCAAGAGCACCGGTTCAACCAGAAGGCGCCTGCAGGTCCTTTCCAGCCAGGAGATGTGGTGCTGAAACGGAAGAGAAAAGCCCATAAACTGGATGACCAGTGGGAGCAAGTCCCTTACGTTGTACAACCCACCGAGTGGGACAATGGGAAGACCTACCAGATCAGTCGTGACCAAGGGGGCACCCTGGCCACAGTTTCTCGGGACCATCTAAAAAAATGCCCCCCAGCGTTGAAGGCAGAGGCTGAAGTACCGGTTCCTCCACCAGTGGAAAAGGCAGCAGAGGTAATCCACACTGTGATGGGTGACTTCCCAGCAAACTGGCCTACACAGAACGGCGCGGTGATACTTCCAGTGATACTGTTCCCACAACCCGTGG
Source organism: Anomaloglossus baeobatrachus (assembly GCF_048569485.1). Classification (NCBI taxonomy): domain Eukaryota; kingdom Metazoa; phylum Chordata; class Amphibia; order Anura; family Aromobatidae; genus Anomaloglossus; species Anomaloglossus baeobatrachus. The sequence goes on along the minus strand of NC_134355.1, from coordinate 80,143,840 downwards.
ATGAAGAAGTAGTGGAAGCGGTTAACCGTGAGCCAGAACCAGTGCCAGTGCCCAGGGAGGAATCTGTACCCAGCCCCCCTGCACCTCCGCCTGCTCCACACTATAGCAGGGAGGAGGAACCGATTGTTCCCTCTACCCCACTGTCTAGCACCACTGACACCGGGCCCCGAAGGTCCACCCGTTCCAACCTAGGAAGACCCCCACTTAGGTACAGGGAGACCGTTCTATGAGTAAGAGGGGTCCGCAAATGTAAAAGAGTGTTGTGTGTCTGTTTGAAAAAGTTTGAAAGTTCTGCAATGATAATGAAAATGATCCGAAGAAGTCACCTGATTTGTTGTTGATTTGCAACCGGCTGGAGCCGGCACCGTTGTCCCCGTGGGGACCGTTTAAAGTTTAAAAATGCATGGGAACTAGCCATGGACAAGCCCGTGAACTCTGCAGGGCAACCACAAATGTTAGTGGCTTGTAAATATGTTGGGTACCGTTACCGTTTCCGCAATGCCGCCTCCGGAGAGGCAGGTTGGAGGGAGGGCCCTGAGCAGAGCAGGCCAGGGCCCAGCCACCAAAGGAACCGGTGGCTACCCTCTGGAGGGAAGGACAGATCCCGCTCGGGTACCGTGTGCTGGACTGTGGGTCAAGGGGTGCTGCCTGGGTTTTAGGGGCAGCATCAGGGCCAGGTTACTTGGGTGGGAGAGAGCGGAAACCGTGACCGTATACCGTTGAAACGTTAAAAGTAAAATGTGCCTCCCGTCTTGGGAAGAAGTTATTAAAAATGTTATGCATGTTATGTTTAACCCTGTTATCCCCTTTTTACAGAAAAATAAAACCGGTGTAGGACGGCAGCCCGCGGACGGTCTGCATTTTGCTAAGGGGGAATGTGTCGCCCTGGGCAAGCCAGGGGACACAGGTCACAACACCACCACACCCCACACTCCAGGTAGGCACATCTGCTAACCAGAAATCCTTGTTGCCTTCCTCCAAGAGTCTGTTGATGCACACCAGGGGGTGGGCCAGGCGGTTGGCTCCACCCACCAAGGAGCTCACAACTCTGGAGGCAGGAAGTTACCAGGCAGAAGGCCCAGGCAGGGCAAGTGTGAGGAGCTAAAGTGAGAGTTAACAGAGAAGGAAAGAAAAGTGGAAAAGGAGGAAAGCAAGAAGTGGTGACAGAGCAGAGAGTGTGCAAAGCCTGAGAGCCCAGCTGAGTGTAGGGCTAGAACAGCAAGGTCAGCGACGGCAGTGACTGTCCGGAGGGGGACCGTTTGGAAGTTCCTGGAAGGACCCCGTTGGCTGTGTGCCCGGTGGTCTGGAGCAGTGTTCCGAAGGACAGTCAGCACCAGGGCAGGGGCCTCTCGGACCCCGGCAAGGCTAGGAGTCGCCAAATTTGCCGAATCCGTCAGTGAAGGGGACGTAGATCCCCCAGCAACCAAGTCCTGATTGACGGCAACAGCCCGACCATTACAGGGGAGACCCCGCCACCGCCAGGGCACCAGTTTCCCCAGGGCCAGCGCCTGCGGGCAAAGTGTAGAGCTCCTCCGGCCCAGATTGCAGTCGGGGAGCGGGTAACCGGAGGGAATCCACCGCTACCATCAGTCAACACAGGTGCAAGGAAGAGAGACATCACCGTCACCTACCGGGAGTGCAGGTGCAGCCGTCTGTGGGACCGTCCTACCAGCCGTTTGGTTTACCGTACAAACTGTGTCCAAGTCTCAGGCTGAGTGAGTACCACAGTGCCGCAAGGCACAGCGCTGCCCCCGCGTCCCTGCGCCCTCCAGGCCCTACACTTTACATCTCTTCACTGGGCCCCGGGATCACCAACCCCTACCCACGGAGGGGCAACACAACACCTGGCTGCTCCGCATCACCATCCCCGGGACCCCCACACCGAGCAGCGGTGGTGCAATCACCACAACCGTGGGTGGCGTCACGAACTATAACAATCCCCACACCCAACAAACACCCCCCTTTCACTCACGGGCGAGGAGTGTCGCTCGAGAAACCCCGGGATCCGGCCTACGGCTCGAGCCACCAGGAGCAGCTGCCGGACCCGAGCAGAAGGGGTGAGCGCGGTGTGCTGACACCCTCCTCCCCGCCCGCGACACCTCTATCCCTCCATTCATGCCTCCCTCTATCCCTCCATTCATCCCTCTATCATCCATCCATCCCTCCATTCATCCCTCTATCATCCATCCATCATTCCCTGTATCCCTCCATTCATCCATCCCTCCATCCATCTTTGCAGCTGAATAACCTGCTTCTGGTGTCTGCAGTATAGAGGTCAAGATAACAAAATCTTCCTATTGTTTTCATTACAGGCAGTAGCTCAGTGGTAAAGCTGCTGCCTTTGAAACAATGAACTCACAGTTCCACGAGTTCGGGTCCCGTAAACCCAGAGCGGATGATAATTTAATTTATTCACTCCACTGAGGGGAGGAGCCGGGACATCAGCTGTGAGCCGTGGGAGTGCGGGACAGCCCTGATAAATTGTGCAAGTCCCGCAGAATCCGGGACGGTTGGGAGGTATGCAAAACCCATGACTCAGCAGCGATGTTGCTTAGTGAGACGTGGCCTTAAGTCTTTTTCGTGCACTAAAAGTAAAGGTAGATGCTAGAATATATGGGCTCCTTCCAGGTATGACGTAATTTGTCACGTGATGGTGAGGCGTGTTCCAAATGTAGCCCGCGATGTGTCCTCCTCTGCTCAGACTGAGCGGCCTGCTTCATGAAGCAGGAGGCTCAGGATGAGCTGCACCCAAGATGTGTCCTCCTCTGCTCAGCCTGAGTGCCCTGCTTCATGAAGCAGGCCGCTCAGGATGAGCTGCACCCGCGATGTGTATTTCTCTGTTCAGCATGGGCAGCCTGTTTCATGAAGCAGGAAGCTCAGGATGAGCTGTGCCCGTGATGTGTACTGCCTCTGCTCGGCCTGAACGGCCTGCATTATGATCCAGGAAGTTCTTATCAGTCCGTAAACACTGACATATGGACCGGGATGTTTTCACTCGTGTGCTTCTCTGATCTGTTGTCAAACATTTGGGGAGCCACTTTGAAGATCGCTTCCTAATGTCCAAATGTTCATGGATAATGACAAAAGCACATTCACGGGAAATCCCCATGATGTCTGCTATTGCTTTAGCTGAAATTCATCCCTTCTCCAGTATGAAGTTGTACAGAGCATCGACAATCTACAGAACAACAACCACTCTCGGTCATCCAGGACGTTCCTCATCATTGGTGCTGAAGTGGCCCATTTCAAATTTGGCAACCCAGTTCTTAACTGTGGAATATCAAGGGCATTGATCCCTCAATGTCTGCGACATATCACCATGAATTTCAAGGACTTTCCTTGCAGAAACGAGAATTTTATCACTCCTCTGCTCTCAGTTGCTGTGGATATTGCATTAGACTCTGCCATTTTGTTTTCCCGCATGTGTAGAACACTGTTGCCATGAGCAACAAACGCAAAATTTTGAAAACATATATTAGACACATAAGGCTTTCATGTGATCTAACATTCTTTACCATAGAAACAAAAAGAAATCATAAAGCCAAAGACTTATCAGCAGCCCCTCGTATATTTTATTGGTTAATTAATAAAATGCAAAGTGAATAAACAAAAAAAAATTAAAATCAATTGAAATACTTGGTGTCAGCTCCCTTTATGTTCAAAAGAGTATCAGTTCTTCTTGGTATACTTGCACATCGATTTTAAAGAAAATGCACAAGGAATTTGTTCCAAACATCTTAGGCGGGCTTTGCACGTTGCGACATCAGTAACAATGTGTTACCGATGTTGCAGCGATAGTCCCGCCCCCGTCGCACGTGCGATATCTATTATCGCTACGGCAGCTTCACACGTACATACCTGCTTTGCGACGTCCCTCTGGCCGGCGACCTGCCTCCTTCCTTAGGGGGCGGGTCGTGCGGCGTCACAGCGACGTCACACAGCAGGCGGCCAATTGAAGCGGAGGGGCGGAGATGAGCAGGATGTAAACATCCCGCCCACCTCCGTCCTTCTCATTGCAGCTGGGAGGCAGGTAAGGTGATGTTCCTCGCTCCTGCGGCTTCACACACAGCGATGTGTGCTGCCGCAGGAGCGAGGAACAACATCGTACCTGTCGCACCATCGGCATTATGGAAATGTCGGAGGCTGCAGCGATGATACGATAACGACGCTTTTGCGCTCGTTCAACATATCAAAAAGGTTTTACACGTTGCGATATCGACTGCGACGTCGGATGTGCGTCACTTTCGATTTTACCCCATCGATATCGCACGTGCAATGTCGCAACGTGCAAAGCCGCCCTTAGAGTGCTAACTACAGATCTTCAGAAAGCCATGGACCTCATAGGGGGGAGGGGCGACATGACCAAAGGGAAGGAAAGGAGTAATGGGGTTAATGGAGAAAAATAGGAGTATGGTGGATTATTGGATGGCGAATGGGATTGGTTGGAAAAAGGTGCCCAGGAGGGGGGGGGAGTATATAAGGAGCTGGGGGAGGGGTCTTACCTTCCTTGTTATTTCGGACGGAGACGGATCAGGACCAGGACAAAGTGGACATGACGGACCTTCAGGAGCTGGAGCGGCTGATACGAGCGGCAATGGCGGTGCACGGGGCCAAGGCAGTGCAGTCCCACATCAGGGCTGCCTGGGTTTCCCCGTTGGCACCTCCCCCTTGCTCCCTCTCTAGCCGCGGGCGGCGTTCCAGGCGCCCAACAAGGTTCTATACAGGTGCAGGGGGGGCAAGGAGGAGAAGTGAGAGCCCCCCTCTGGACCCTCCACAGCGGGGCGAGCAGCGGCAGCATCCAGCACCTGCCCTGGCCGTCTGGAGGAATCTCCAGCGAGGCCGCGACGTCCGAGAAGGGGGCGTGTCCAGCCCAAGGCCTTCTTCCTGTGTCGGGCCTCGGGCTGTAGTACAGAGCCCAGTGGCATCTCCCGGCTGGGAGCGAGCCCGGCGTTTGACGGAGAGCAGCGACGGCCAGAGAGAGGGCGTGTCCGGCCTGGGATTCTGGATTCTGGATTGCGGAGGCCAGTGGCGGCTCAGGAACCGGAGTGTGCCCAGCGAAGAAGCAAGGCCAGCAGCGTGTGGAGCGGGGGCGTGTCCAGCCTGGGGCCTGCTGCCAGCGGCGGGAAATGGCGCAGCGGTGGCTACCATACGGGAGTGTGCCCGGTGGCAGATGGAGGCCAGCACTACCCCCCGCGGGCGGCGGGGGGGGCGGGCGCAGGTAGCCAGTGGGGGGGCTGGTGTGGGCAGATGGCACCCGGATACCCGTGTGGCAGCAGGGAGGAGGAGTGACAGCAGGAGCCCTGAGGTAACTGCCAGCTCGCTTAGGTCTTCCATACAGCGCCCGGCAGCAGCGGTCTCCCTCGGGCGGGGGAGGATCCAACGAGATGAGGTGTTCGCTGGCCCCGGAGGGCAGGAGGCAGCAGCGGGGAGTAACCTGAGCCCAAGGTGAGGCTCTACCCGAAAGAGGACAAGGTCGGCGGCGGCAGCTCATGGAATAGGACGGTCTTGTGGCGCCCTGGACCAGCCAGGGGCCACAGAGAACAACACCAACACACCCCACACTCCCGGTCAGGCACACCAAATTCAGACAAAACCCTTGTTGCCTTCCTCCAGGGGCTGATGTTCACACCAGGGGGTGGGCCAGGCGGTTGGTCCCGCCCACCGTGGAGTTCACAGTCCTGGAGGCGGGAAAAGTAGACAGTCTAGCTAGGGAAGTGAAAGTGGAAGGAAAGAAAGTGGCAGCTGAGCAGGCTAAAGTTGGTCCGGGTGTGTGGCCCGGACGGATCAGCAAGGTTGGCAGACGGTGGTGACCGTCTGCAGGAGTGGCCTATTGGAGCTTACCGTAAAGACCGTGGACGGGCGGTGGCCCGGCGGTACCGGACCGGTACGCAAAGAGAAGCCAGCACCATCTGGCAGGGGCTTACGGACCCCGGCAAGGCTAGGAGTCGCCGGGAATTTTCCAAATTCGTTAGCAAAGGGAACCTCCTGGGTTTCCCAGCAGCCAAGTCCCGACAGAAGGCAACAGTCAAACCGAGTGAGGGAAACACAGTCACCGCCAAGGCTAAAGTTCCCAGGGCCAGAGCCTGCAGGCAAAATGGGCTCCTTCGGCTCCCATCCAAGCTGGGGAGCGGGTTACCGGTGGGAACCCATTGGAACCGTTAACAGTACACAGGTGCAGGGAAAGGCAGTCACCATCAACCTGCCGGGAGAAACAACACCGCAGACGTCTGTGGGACCCGTCCATCCAGCCGTGTGTTTTACCGAGAACTGTGTCCTCATCATTGGCTGAGTGAGTACCACCGTGCCGTGCGGCACAGCGCTGCCCCCGCGACCCTGCACCTCGCCAGGCCCCGTAACCCGCCTGCCATCCATCCCTACCCCATCACCGGGCCCCGGGACAACCAACCCCCTACCCATGGAGGGGAGAACTAACATCAAAGCTGCTCCCTGTCACCGCTCCCGGGATCCCCATCCAGAGCAGCGGTGGTGTCACCAATATCACCACAACCGTGGGTGGCGTCACGGACAATAACTAAATCCCCACAATCAATCCCCCCTTTTCACTCACGGGCGAGGAACGCCGCTCGAGTCCCCGGGATCCGGCCCACCGCTCGAGCCACCACCGAGCAGCAGCAGCAGCAGCAGTGCCCACGCGGCGGCTCAGGAGAGTGGCCGTGGTGGAGGGGACGCATCGGCTACGTCCTCTGGAGTTGGTACAGCAGAGGATGGCTACAGCGAGGAAGAGGAAGGAGCCATCATATCGGGGGACGAATCGGAGGAACAGATGGTGGAGGACGTCGACTCACCTAGTACTGGCTTTTCTAAGTCGCAGTCGGGTGAGCTAGCTGTGAATTCGGCATTGGTTGCGGAGCGGGGTGATGATGTCGGGGCGGCGACTTCGGAGACGGCAGTGCCGGAGGGGTCGGCATTTTTAAATCAGTTTCTGGGGCTTTTGCAGGGTTTAGCGGCGATAAAAAGGGTCCCGAGTGCTGGCATGGACGGGGTCGGTGGTGGACGGGGTCGGCGGTGGACGGCGCAGCGTCGGTAGGTGGTGAGAGGATGCCGGAAGGGGCAGTAGCAAGTAGTGTGGTAGTGGCGTCGGGGGTGAGAAGAAGGAGGTAGCAAAAGAGAAGGAAAAGGAGGATGAGGTGGTGCGTCTAGATGACAGGGCTAAGAGTGAAGTGTACGTATGCTTTGAGGGCTCGCTGGACGCTCACCTTAAAAAAGAGGTGAGGCAGAAGATTTTGAAAGGGGAGAATGTGGAGATATTTTCCTTGCTGCCCCTGGAAAAATTTAACTTAGACAAGGTGAAGCCGAGTGATTCCAAAAAGGAAAAGGAGAAGGAAGAAAAACGTCGTTATAGGCTCATTCCTTGTTCCTTTTCCAATTGGTTGCAGGCATTTGTGATTTTGGCAAGTGTGATCGGGGAGAAGGAGCCAGAGCACTGCTCGGCTTTGTTTGGATATAGGGACACAATCGGGGAGGCTTATAGGATGTACGGTGGCTTTGCTTGGTTGAGATATGATGAACAGTTTAGGCAGAGGAAGGCTTTGCGGGCAGGTATGTGGTGGGATCATAAGGATATTTCCTTGTGGATGCGGTTGATGGCGACTCCGAGCCAGCCCTTTCATGGAGGCACGGGGGGATCGGGAGACGGGTACCCGGGGAATCAGAAAAAGGGATTTTGCTGTCAGTTTAACAAAGGCGGGTACAAATTTGGCGCAGCCTGTCGTTTTAAGCATGAGTGCTTCGGCTGCGGGGGGGACATAGTTTGTCCAAATGTTTCAAGAAGGGGAGAGGTAAGGCCGTGGACGGGTCTTGAAAAGGGAGGACGCCTGTGAAATAGAGGCAATGGTGCCGTTTTTAAATAGGTATTTGGAATGGGCAAAGGCATCCCTTTTGCGGTCTGGTTTTTTGTTTGGTTTTCGTATCCCGTCGGTGGTTGAGGCGTCCCCGCCGTTGTGTCGGAATTTGCGTTCAGCGAGGGAACACCCTCAGATTGTAGGCGAGAAGTTGAGTAAGGAAGTTGAGTTCGGCAGGATTGGGGGGCCGTTTGAGGGTCCGCCATACTGCAATCTGGTGGTGTCTCCGTTGGGGGTGGTGCCAAAGAAGGAGCTGAATAAATTTCGGCTCATTCATCAGGGGTCGTCGGTGAATGACTGCATTGCACCGGAATTGTAGGCGGTGTATTACGTATCGTTTGACAGAGCTCTGGATTTGGTAAGGGCGGCGGGGCGTGGAGCATTGATAGCGAAGGCGGATGTTGAATCGATGTTTCGTTTATTGCCGGTGCACCCGGATAGTCAGCACCTTTTGGGTTGCTGGTGGAGTGGGACGTTTTATGTTGATCGTTGTTTACAAATGGGTTGTACGATTTCATGTTCGTACTTTGAGGCGTTTAGTTCATTTGTTGCGTGGGTGGTACAGGACGTGTCCGGATTGTCCTCCATCATTCATTATTTGGATGATTTTCTTTGTGTTGGTCTGGTGAGTTCCATGGTTTATACTGGTTTGTTGTTTTCCTTGCAGAGAGTGGCGGATCGTTTTGGTATCCCTTTGGCGCGGGAAAACACGGAGGGTCTGGCGTCTATGCGGTTTTTGGGGATAGAAATTGATTCCATGGCTATGGAGTGTAGGTTGCCTGAGGACAAAATTTTGGATTTGCGGGACGCGGTAGCGGCAATGATGTCGGCGAAAAAAGTGCAGCTTAAGGTGGTACAGTCGTTGCTCGGGAAGCTGAATTTTGCATGCAGAATTATGCCAATGGGGCGTGTGTTTGCTAGGCGGTTGGTGACGGCTACGGCAGGCATGAGGTCATCGGCTCATTTTGTGCGGGTCACGAGGGAGATCAAGGAGGATCTGTTGGTTTGGGACGTCTTCTTGCGGCAGTTTAATGGCCGAGCTTTGTGGTTAAAAACGGTTGTGCCCAATGAAGCGCTGGAGATGTATACTAATGCGGCTGGTTCGGCGGCTTTTGGCGCGATTTTTTAAGGCCAATGGTGTGCGGGGAGATGGCCTGAGGATTGACGACAAAAGGGCCTGGTTAAGGTTTTGGCGTTCCTGGAGTTGTTTCTGATCGTGGTGGCGGTTGAGTTGTGGGGGTCGCAGTTTTCCAGAAGCAAAGACTGTTTTCATTGCAACAATCAGGCGGTCGTGCATGCGATAAACAGTTTGTCAGTTAAGTCTGGACCTGTAGTGGCATATTTGAGGCATCTGGTGCTAAAGTGTTTACAGTTGAATATTCATGTGGTGGCTAAACATGTTCCAGTGGTCGACAACGGGGTGGCTGATGCTTTATCTTGTTTTCAGTTCCAAACGTTTCAGGGTTTGATGTCATGGGCAGACGAGATCAGAGCGGTGTGTCCAGAGAGCTTGTGGAGTCTGGTGAGGCTGTAATTGCGGGTTTGATTAGGAACTGGGTGACCGAGGTTACTTGGTGCCGTTATGCTAAAGTGTGGGCTGATTGGCAGGCATTGTTGGGAGCGATGTTTGAAAACGGGCGGGTGGATTATCTGTTGGCGCTACTGGCATTTGTGAGTAATGATTTCAGGGTCGGTAGGTCGGCATCGGCAGTGGCACTTAGGGTGGCAGCTGTGGCTTTTTGGTTGAAGGTTAGGAGCGAGCGAGACGTTTCACAGGATTTTCATGTGCGGCAGGCCTTGAAGGGGTTTCGCAAAGGAGTGAAGGAGCGGGTACTCTAGGCCGCCGATTTTGTTTGAGTTGTTAAGGTGTTTAGTGAATGGTTTGCGGTGGATTTGTGTTTCGGCTTATGAGAGTGTGCTTTTTGAGACTGCTTTTGTGCTAGCTTTTTTTGGGGCTTTTAAGATCGGAGAGTTGGTGAGCCCATCTAGGGTTAGAGGTGGTGGTTTGTTGTCTGAAGATGTGTCGGTAGGGGGGGCAGAGGGTTGAGTGTTGGCTTCATCGGTCCAAAACGGACCAGATGGGTCGAGGCAGGTTGGTGTAGTTGTATGCAGTGCACGGGGATGAGTTATGCCCGGTGCAGGTGGTGAGTAAGTTTTTTGGTCTGCGGGGCAGCCTTCCGGGCCCGCTGTTACGTCAAAAGGATGGTTCTTTGTTGTCTCGTTACCAGTTTGTAGCAGTGTTGAGGAGTTGTTTGCGTTGGGCTGGTGAGCGCCCGGAGGATTTTGGGTCACACTCCTTTAGAATCGGGGCTGCCACGGAAGCTTCTCGTTGGGGCCTTGGGGATTAGGTGATGAGATGGATTGGACGGTGGGAGTCCTCTCATTTTCGTGGTTATGTGCACCCATAGTTGTTATCGCATTGAGGACTTTGGTTGGAGTTTTGTTGGTTTTTGCAGTTTGGTTTGCCATTACTTGGAGCAATTTTGATTGGTATCGTATTGTTCTTCAAAATTTGTTTATTTTATTGAAGGAATGTGTCTGATCTGGATTTTGGGGCACTCCTTCGTCTTTTGGGGGGCCCATCGGGCCGACGCTCGTCCGAATGGTCGGCAGCTGGCATTGGACAGGTCGCTGGCATCGGTCAAGTGGATTGGCGTGCATGGAATGGAGTGGAGCAGGGTCGTGCCGGAGTTTGAGTATTACTGCAGGATGGACAGACCTCCGAATGTGTTAGTGTTACACGTGGGAGGGAATGACCTGGGTTCGCGGGCATTGCGCGAGTTGATCAGAGATGTCAAGATAGATCTGTTGCGTTTGTGGGCGAGGTACCCGGGTTTGATTGTGCTATGGTCGGACATCGTGGCCAGGTTAGTGTGGAGGGTGGCTCGTTCAGTTGAGAGGATTAATCGAGCCCGGGCGAAGGTGAGCAGGGTGGTGGCGCGTTTTGTGAGGAGAAATGGTGGTATTGTAGTGAGGCATACGGAGCTGGAGTCACCGAGGTGGCAGTTTCGGAGGGGTGATGGTGTACACCTTAACGATATTGGTTCGGATTTATGGGCGTTAGGTTTGCGTGAGGGTGGGGAGCAAGCTTTGGGTGTGTGGTGGCTCCAGGCCACGTAAGGAGTCTTGTGCCCTGTCCTGTGGTGGGGGTAGGTCCGGTCCAGAGGCGGTTTGAAGGGATTGGTAACTGGACCGAGAGACACTGTCTTGGTATGATGGCTCCGGGTTCCGGGAAATTGCTGGCACGGGGTTCTGCAAAAGGTAGGGGTATTAATCCGTGGGGTGAGTAATACCTCATCTCTGAGTCGGTGTCTTGCGGCCAGAGATATTGGTGTAAGAAGTGGTTTCTGGACCGGGCCTACATAGGGTTACATATATCATTTGTTATTTCTGTGTTACCTATTATTATTTGTTTGGGGTTGCCCGTTGGACGGCACCCCCTTGTGTTAGAATGTAAATAATAGCTAATAAAGGCTGCTCTGACCAATTTTTGAACCAAGTCGCATGCAGTCTGTGTGTTATTTATTAAGGGGTAATGTTGGGGTATCACAAAACATCACGACTGGAGAATCCTTCCTCAGTGGTCATGTGGATGTAGGTGTGCACAAATGCTTCTGTCTCTGCATGGAATCGCACACACATGCGATATTGAGATCAGGACTCTGTGGTGGCCATATCATCACTTCCACGACACCTTATTCTTCTTTATGTTGAAGATACATTAGTTCTTAATGACATTGGCTATATATTTGGAGTTGTTGTCCTGCTTCAAAATAAACATGAATTCTCCCTGTCTCACAAAGGGCCTCTCTTGTGATGGGGTCCATGGGCAATTGCCCAGTTTGCTTCTCCCTAAGCTAAGCCTATGCAGTTTTCCAAATTCAAAATAAATCTATTACAAAATTCAAACATAATTTCTGCAAAAAAAGTATAAAGAGAAAAATAGTTTGTAAATAATGTAATCAGCAAGTTAGTTTATGTGTTCTCCGGATTCCATTGTTCAAATAATGTTTTGTGTTATACTTGTGATTCATAACAGCAGATTCTGTGCTGCTGCACAGGGATTAAGTGTCCTGGCTTTTTCATCAGCGCCAGGAAACAAAAGCGTGATTTACAACACTGTAGATTCTCTGCAGAGATTTTTGTACAAAATGTCAAATTTAAGGTACAGTAAACATCGTACAAGAAAACCCACACGTAACATAGCTACCTCTAGATACTTGTGACCTCTGAACTCCATTTGAAGCTTAGCTTCATATTGCTCTTGTGTTAGCCAGATTTGCATGTAAGAAATTTAATATTTTTCTATTTGTCACTTATATGATTTTATCTTTAAAGGGATAAAGGGCTTTAATATTTATGGTGATAATTACTAGTAAATATTGTAGACAATGTACCGTCTTGAGAATCTTGTTGCATGGTGCCATTCAGACTGTGCTTTTGGTGGAGCTCTGACTGTCTCTGGCTATAGAGAGGGCTTGTGCTCTGAAATGACAAAGGCTGAGCATTTGAAGACCACTTCCAACACTTTACTGTCTAGACCTCTTTGAGCACTTATGTTACAGTGCCTGATCAACTGTTCATCAAATTAGACTATTCACAGAGGCTGACCCAAGATTAGAGTGATCACCTAGTCATCAAATCTGACCAGTCACCGAGACTGACCCAAGATAAGAGTGATCACCTAGTCATCAAATGTTACCAGTCACAAAGATTGACCCAAGTTAAGAGTGTATGCTATGTTTCCAAGTAGAGTTTCTGTCCAGTGACTCGTAGTTGCCAACTTATGAGCCAACGACAGGACCTCTTAGTGACGCCGCAGTGACGTTGCTATGATGCCGAACGCATCTCCCCCTTGAAGGAGGGATTGTTCGGCGGTCACAGCGACGTCGCTGAAAAGGTATGTGCATGTGACGCTGCCTTAGCGATAATGTTCGCTACGGCAGTGATCACCAAATGTCGCATGAACGACGGGGCGGGTGCTATCGCGCACGACATCGCTAGCAATCGCTAGCGATGTCGCAGCGTGTAAAGCACCCTTAAGTCTGACATGCAAAGAGTTGTGGGGGGCTGCTTCCTACCAACTGTATGTATTTGGCCACATTACCATTCTAGAAATTTTAAAGAAACAGTGGGAGATACAGGCAGGAAAACAGAAATTTCTGCTGTCTAGGGAACCTTACATGGTCAATAAATATTTCATTGATGCAATTTTACTACTCTCCAGACTGTTCCTCCCAGCATCCTGACAAAACTTGGAGAAAAACACATAAAAGAAAATACCCTTGAACAACTGAACTTTATTATTTTAAATGTAAAGCATAGTCTGCAGTAGTTAAAAGAGTTATCTGGGACTTCTTTTCTTTTTACTATGTGCCTAAGAACTAAAAGGCTAACTACCTGCCTGCTGTGCCCGGTGCTCAGACCGGATATAGACCGTTCCTGCCAGGGATTTAGTAGCTTCCGGTGATGTCATGTCACGTCGACAAAACTGCGGCTTGTTTTCTGCTCTGTTGACATTTTACTGCTGCCTAACTCCGAGGAGCCAGCTGTAAATCAGCATGATTTCAGCAGTCACGCCCAGTCGATAGAGTATTCCGGAAGAGGAAGAGTTGCTCTGAAGTAGAGATGAGCGATTCCGTGGAGGTTTGGTTTGCCGGCTGCCAAGGAGCCGAGCCTCCACTGGCTCGTGCTTGACCCGAACTCCAGAGCAAGTAACTGATTGGCAGCTTAAGTCTCCGCCCTCATACAGCTAGCCATAAGCAGATCACTTCTGGAGGAGGGTGGGAGGGTTTTTGCAAACAATTTTTTGGGTTGCACACTACATGTAATCATGCTGATGTTACTCCCAGTGCGAGCTGTTCAAACACTGCAAGAGGCTCACGCAGGGCTGAGGACCGAGCGTACCTGAGCACAGCGTTGTTCACGTGAGTGAAGTTCGAACGTAAAGGATCTGAATCTTGATTTTTGGTGTTCGGTTCAAAAATCGAACCTCAGGTTTACTTATCTCTACTCTGGAGCAGCTGAGATGCTGGAAGGACTAGTCAGTTATTAGAGATCAGCCTACTCAGTTAACTGGTAAAATGGCAAGAAATTGCTGACCATTTTGACAGAAGCATGCCACACTTAGTGGATAAAAGTCTGTTGAGCATGACGGTCCATACCATTGCCTACCTGTGATCTGTTTTGTTGTATTTTGCGTATTGCGTTCCAACATATTCCATAGCATTTTACAGACATGGTTCCTAGTGGGGGCTCAATCTAAATTCCCAATCAGAACATCTTTGAAATGTAGGAAAAATCCCACACAAATACAAAGGGAACATAAGACTCCATAACATCATTCAAATTTTGTCTCTTGACAGATTGAAAGCCAATAGAATCTGCTCTGCTTTACCCAGAAGTATCCACTATACAGTGGGACATGCCACCACTGATCTAATGTTGATGACTTATCCTGAGGATAAATCATCAATGCCACTGTATTGGAAAAACATTTAACTTCCCTGCAGAGTTGCTTATGCTATGGGTATCATAGGTAATCCTAGACTTCACAGTTGTAATATTATCACATGTGCAGTATCTATAAAACATCAAAATTTGATTTGACTTGTTGTTCAATTTTTCCAATTAAGGAATACTAAAGCCCCTGATTCATCATTTACATTTTTTTAAGTCACTTTCCATTTCTTGTGGTATTGGCTGCCATTTTTTGGTATCAAACTCATCAAAATGGCACACACACATTTCATGAATTCGATGCAAAGTAAAAAACAGGCTTTCTTCCTGGCTATAACTGTTTTTATGACTTTTGGTGGCATCAGTCAGACGTTGGCACCAAAATTGCCAAAATTGTGCCAACATTTTGGCAAACTGAGAAATACACCAAAAGGGACCAGAGTGAAGTTGAGCCAAATTTTGCGACTTTTTAAAAAGCCACAATAAATGAATCAGGAAAAAACATCTGGAATTCCCCGACTCCGCCCACGTAGTAGAAAAACAAACAAACAAAAAAACAGGCAAGCAGATTTAAAATAGCATCTTTTTTCAAGTCTAATAAAATAAAAAAAATAAATAAATAAATAAAACAAGAAATAGGCAGCACTCACTTTTAGGCCCTGATTCTTCATTGCCTATGCTCCTGTTTTTGTCAAGTTCTGTGCCTTTTTTTGTTTACACCCAATTTTTTATTTTATTTGCACCTTTTGTGCTCACCTATTTTTTGTTTTCCATTTTGTGTATCAAAGCAATTCCAGATGTTTTTGCCTGATTCATCATTTGTGACTTTTTTTTTGCAAAATTGGTAAATGTTTCACAACTTCACTCCAGTCTCCTAGCTGGTATATTTTTGAGTAGCAAAAAATTTTGTGCAATTTTATCAACTTTTAGTCACAAAAGTTGCAAAAACAGTTCACGATTGGAAAAAGCCCATTTTTTATTTTACGCAAAATTCATAACTTGTGTGCGTTATTCTGAGTAATCTGGCTCCAAAATTGGCAACTAATAACACAAATCAAAATATGAAAGTGATTTAAAAAAAAAACAAAAAACATAAATGATGAATCAGGGCCAGAGGGTTCAGTCTCCTTCTGATCACTTCCATCTTTGGTTGGTGGCTTACTAAAGTCATTTCCCTCAACCAAAGGGGGTGGCAACCCAATTTTTTGACCTTGTGCAGGCAGTTAACAGCAGGGTCTATTCTGCTGTAGCCAGTTGTTCTACAGTTACACACATGATAATAAGGAGACGTTCTTGAGACTCATTGATATTTCTTTATTAATTTCTCAGTTTTATTAGTTTTTTTATTATAAAACATTGCTAGCACCATTTCTCAAACTGCTAAAGCTTCATATGGGTGAAATGCTTTTCAGAGCCTTCCCTTTAATACATCGTATCTTTGACGTAACATCTTTGACATCACATCCTAGTTTATCGAGTGTACTATCAAGGAACAGGGTATATGTGATATATGTGGTTTTGTCCTGATGAAGGTGAGGGTTCTCGCCGAAACACGTTGACTAATAAAAATCACCCAGATTCTAATTTGGTGGTCTCATTACATGGCAGTGCGGCTCAGTCTCCATTCCACTCCAGCCTCTTCAAATGTGCCAGGGTTATCGGAGGTCAGCGGATCCCAGTGGAGCATAGCTGGGCAAAGAAGTGGTAGCATGTTATGTGCAGCTGAGTTGGCCTTCATCTCCAGACACCTAGTAAGTGGAATTGAATTAGGATACATTCTCTTCCTCTCACACACTCTCTTATGGTAGGGTCACATGAAAGTAGACTCATTTGAGAGAATCGGGTTGATTATGCTAATGACACTCCTATCAAACTCTAATTTGAGTGACAGCTTAGTGTGGTCCCATTCTCTTGGATGTGAGAATCGGGGCACACTGTGAGTAGAAGATGGAGAACAAAAGTCCTCCATCTTCCCCATTATGTGAGTACCCGGAAATCGGAGGTCATCCGAGTGCATTCTGATGATTTCTACCAACCCATAGACTTAAATAGATGAGTGGCATCTGATTTGCATAACAAATTGCATTGCAGCATGATATGATTTCTTTCTCATACTGAATCGCTATGAGAAAAAAACAAAACACTGATCAGCATTGTCTCTTTACATATCTATGGTCCGAGTGCTATCCATATAAAAATATCAGATAGCATTAGTCCGATTTTTACTCTCTTTTTATATGTTCTCCTCGTGTTTGCGTGGTTTTCCCCCAGGTACTCCGGTTTCCTCCCACACTCCAAAGACATACTGATAGGGGAATTTAAATTGTGAGCCCCAATGGAGACAGTGATGCTGATGTATGTAAAGTGCTATGGAATTAATAGCGCTATATAAGTAAATAAATATTATTATTATAATTAGTAATTTGAAGCTATACAATATTGTGATTTATGACGAATGTGAATTTCAAACAATCTGCTCATCTCTAAATATGAAACAAAATAGAATCAAAATAAAAGGAGGAGATTAAGATAGGAATTTCTGCCGTATATTTTTGCCGTGCATTTGCTAGCCTCCCTTTAAAGACTTAAAAGCCAATCCCATTTTCAGTCTGTGTATAAGTCAAGGAGAATGACGAACATCAACTTCTCAGGAAAAATAAAGAAAGAAAGAAGAGTCCCATCTGTGTTTGTCAAATGAAATTGATCCTGTGCAATCCAGTCTTCCCACTGATTAAAAATAGCCGTGTTCCAAGGCGCTCTGCGCTCTCTGAAGCTAAATTTCCTGATTTCAATGTTTTATTCTTCGTTTTGACATCACAGAGCATGACTTTGCCATATAATCTCCATGGCAACATATTAATCTTTATGGTATCATAAGAGACTTGAGAAAATGACAGTATACCTGTGCATACCAAGTTTTAATTTAAAAGCCGCCTCTGTCTCATCTTCTAAAGCGCTGAACAACATGAGATTGAAAAATTGCGACCTTCAGACTTGAGTGGAATCACGGAGTAATGACAATCATTTTTTTTTTCTTTTTTCCTTCTGGGTGATATAATATGTTTGTCGTTTTCTATCTAACAGTACTATATATGACCTGTCACGTTGGTTGGGCAGGATATCATTATCAGGCAGATGTATGACCATAGTGACTTAGTGAGTAATTATAATGCAGTAGTGCATCGGAAATTATATACCCTCTTGATAATGAGTCAATGTAGAAATTACAAATGGCATCTCCTGATGCAGGACATGTAAATAAATACATTTTATCTTTCTGTGTTTTTATCAGGACCAACCTCAAACCAACCTGCGGCACTAAACGACCACCGATCAGTAACCATTTATTAATCAGCGGTCATTTAAAAGATAATAATAATAATAATAATTTATACTTATATAGCGCCAACATATTCCGCAGCGCATTACAATTCAGGGGAGACATGTACAAACAATATGAAACAATACAAAATAACAAAATTCAGATACCAGGAGGAGTGAGGGCCCTGCTCGTAAGCTTACTGTCTATGAGGAAATAGGGGAGACACAGAAGGTGAATGGGGGAGAAAAGCTTGTCATATATGGTCCAGCCATCGATTTAACCCCTTAACGACCGCGGGCCGTAAAATTACGTCCTTGCGGTCATAACATTACTGCCCACGGTCTGCCGGCAGCATCATCATCATGCTGCGATCGGCACACATCTCAGCTGATTTTCACAGCTGAAATGTGTGCCTGCTAGGCACGAGCAGAATCGTTATCTGCTCGTGCCGTTTAACCCCTTATATGGCGCTGTCAAACTTTTACTTACCGCCCGATACCGGAAGTCACATGACGCGGTCACGTGACTTCCGATAGTTGTCATGGTAGCACAGGGTCATTATTATTATTATTATTATTATTATTTATTATTATAGCGCCATTTATTCCATGGCACTTTACAAGTGAGAGAGAGTATACGTACAAGTGATGACTCCTGTACTACACCTGACTTGCTTTCACTTTCGCTGTGCCAGCGGCACAGCAAAAGAGAAAGAGAGCATATCTGCTGTTTACAGCCTTGTAGCTGTGATCAGCAGATACTGCAGAGCGATCGGATTACTGATCGCAATAGCCCCCCAGGGGGACTAGTAAAATAAAAAAAAAAAAGTTAAAAAAAAGTTTTAAAAAATTAAAAAAAACAAAAAAACCTAAAAGTTCAAATCACCCCCCCATTCGCCCCATTGAAAATTAAAGGGTTAAAAAAATAAAAAATATACACGCATTTGGTATCGCCGCGTTCAGAAACGCCCGATCTATCAAAATATAAAATCAATTAATCTGATCAGTATACGGCGTATCGGCAAAATAATTCCAAACACCAAAATGACGTTTTTTTGTCGCCACAACTTTTGCGCAAAATGCAATAAGAGACGATCAAAACGTAGCATCTGCGCAAAAATGGTACCGTTAACAACGTCAGCTCGAGACGCAAAAAATAAGCCATCACTGAGCCATAGATCCCAAAAAATGAGAACGCTACGGGTCACGGAATATGGCGTAAAACGTGCGCCACTTTTTTCGGACAAACTTCTGATTTTTTTAACCCCTTATATAAAAGTAAACCTATACATGTTTAGTGTCTACGAACTCGCACTGACCTGAGGCATCACACTCACACATCAGTTTTACCATATAGTGAACACAGTGAATAAAATATCTCAAAAACCATAGTGCTATCGCACTTTTTTTGCAATTTTTCTGCATTTGGAATTTTTTTGCCATTTTCCAGTACACTATATGGTAAAACTGATGGTTTCATTTAAAAGTACAGCTCGTTACGCAACAAATGAGCCCTCACATGACTATATTGACTGAAAAATAAAAAAATTACGTCTCTCAGAAAAATAATGGCGAAAAAAAAAACGGAAAGCGAAAAATCGGCCGGTCGTGAAAGGGGTTAATAGGTTATTCAAATCCAGCTGCATGGACTGGTCTCCAGCCAGAATTTATACATACAAAGTGTAAAAAAGTACATGAAAAGGAAAGAACCAGAAGATACAAGGGACAAGAATTGGAAGTAAATTTTATGAAGGTCAAAATGGGACTAGATTAGATGAGGGCAGTGAGGTGATAGGCTAGTCTAAAGAAATGCATTTTTAGGGCCCGCTTAAAAGTGTGGATGTTGGGAATTAATCGAATTGTTCTTGGTAGTGTGTTCCAGAGCATAGGCGCAGCTCGTGAGAAATCTTGAAGACGGGAGTGGGAGGTTCGAATTATTGAGGCTGTCAGTCTTAGGTCATTAGCAGAATAGAGGGCACAGGTGAGGTGATAGACAGGGATGAGGGAGGAGATGTAGGGTGGTGCATAACTGTGGAGCACTTTGTGGATCAGACTGATAAGTTTATATTGGACTCTGTAGTGGATAGGCAACCAGTGCAATGACTGTTGTATTGTTTATACAGATTGTTTATACAGGCAGAATGTGCTAAACAATGTGGACTGACTGATCTGTGCATAGGCTGCCATTGTTCTTGGCAGCGCAAGTCCACTTTACAAAGGACAATGCGCGGCCAAAAATGATGAGTTTTACACACACTTAAAAACCCAATTGCTCCTGCTGATCAAGTGTTTTGCTCATTCATTCAGTGCTTACATAGCTACATAGTTACGTATGTTGAAAAGAGCCCTAGGTCCATCTAGTTCAACCTTCCTCCACCAATTATACATTTTGCCACTAAATAATTTATAATAGACACTGTTGTGTGTAGTGGGGAAATCATCCAGCCCTTTTTTAATAGCTGTTATAGTGTCTGCCATTACTACCTCTTGTGGTCGGCATTCCACAGTCTGACTGCTCTAACTGTAAAGAACCCTTTCCTGTTTAGCTGCTAGAATCTGTTTTCTTCCATTCGCAGTGAGTGCCCCCTGGTCCTTAGTATTGTCTTTGCAAGGAATAAGTCATGTGTCAGGCCTTTATATTGACCACACATGTATTTATACATATAAATGAGATCTCCTGAGACATCTTTTTTCTAAGCTAAACATAGCTAACTTTTCCAACCTCTCATCATATGGGAGACCTTCCATTTCTTGTAGTAGTCTAGTTACCCGCCTTTGAACTGACTTTAACTTCTGAATGTCCTTTTTTAAAACTGTGGAGCCCAAGATTATCATGAAACATTTTCTAGGTTGCTCTTCAATGCTTTTTTTTTTCCACACTTATCTCTCAAATTGTTTTATAAAGGTAAGAATAGAAAAATAAAAACATACAAGGAAAAGAAAGATAGAAAAAGGAGAAAACCTCCCCACACATTTCATTTTCTGTCTTTCCCTCTCTATGTTTTCCAAGAAGGCATCTTCACCTAGCCTATCACATGAAGTCTCTTAAACATTATGTTGAAAATATTGCCAAGAGGCCCATATATTAACCCCTTCAGCCCCCGGGCACTTTCCGTTTTTGTTTTTTGCTCCCCTTCTTCTGAGTACCGTAACTTTTTTATTTTTCCGTCAATCTTGCCATATGAGGGCTTGTTTTTTGCGGCACGAGTTGTACTTTTAAATGAAACCATAGGTTTTACCATATAGTGTACTGGAAAAGAGCAAAAAAATTCCAAGTGTGGAAAAACTGCAAAAAAAGTGTGATCGCACAATAGTTTTTGGGATATTTTATTCACCGTGTTCACTATATGGTAAAAGTGATGTGTCAGTGTGATGCCTCAGGTTGGTGTGAGTTTGAAGACACCAAACATGTATAGGTTTACTTGTATCTAAGGGGTTAAAAAAAATCGGAAGTTTGTCCAATAAAAGTGGTGCACATTTTGCACCATTTTCCGAAACACGTTGCGTTCTCATTTTTCGGGATCTATGGCTCAGTGACGGCTTATTTTTTGCGTCTCGAGCTGACATTTTTAATGGTACCATTTTTGTGCAGATGCTACGTTTTGATCGCCTGTTATTGCATTTTGCGTAAAACATGCGGCAACCAAAAAACGTAATTTTGGCGTTTGGAATTTTTTTTGCCACTACGCCGTTTACCAATCAGATTAATTGATTTTATATTTTGATAGATCGGGCATTTCTGAATGCAGCGATACCAAATATGTGTATATTTATTTATTTTTCAACCCTTTAATTTTCAATGGGGTGAAAGGGGGGTGATTTGAACTTTTAGGTTTTTTGTTTTTTTTTTTTTTATTTTACTAGTCCCCCTAGGGGGCTAGAGCGATCAGCAATCCAATCGCTCTTATCTATCTGCTGATCACAGCTATACAGCTGTAAACAGCAGATTCAGTCACTTCCTGTTTCCCTCTGCTCCCGGGCGAGGGAAAACGAAAGTAAAACTTCATAGCTGCAGACGTCATCACATGACCCTGTGCTATGATGGCAACCACTGAAAGTCATGTGATCACTCCCGTGACTTCCGGTGGGGGCGGCGGTATGTAAATAACATGGCCGCGCGCAAATAGATCTCGCTGCCAGACTTTGGCAGCAAGATTTAAGGGGTTAAATGTTGCGAGTGGAAGCGATTCCACTTGCAACATGCAGACATACATGTCAGCTGTTGAAAACAGCTGATATGTGTGCCGACCATCGCCGCCTGCCCGCGGCGGGGGGCGGGGCTTCACAGGACACGCTCCATGACGGATAGATCCGTCCAAGGTCGTGAAGGGGTTAAAGAGATTACAGAGCCAGAATAGTACACACCTTGTTGTAGCAGTGCATGAGGTCAGCAAGGGATAATTTGTAAGTAAGCACACAATTACTAACACATGGTAGCTAGCAAATGGCAAACTACCTGAATATTCAGGTGGCATGCAGCCAGCTTTATTAGCCTTAAAAGGTCTAGAGAGATGACATCAGAGGTGCACACCATATTACAGTAGTAGCCTAGTGCATATGAGAGCAGAGAGAAAGAGAACAAATAGGGAAGACAAGTAAACTGGCGTCCAAGCGAAGACAGTTAAGTTGCACACTAAAATTAATACATTTTAATAAAATCCTGAAATTTCAGCCTCTACGTCATTACATTTTATAGTTTCAAAAGTTAAAAATTACACAGTTCAGTGAAGTCCAACATATAATGTTGTCCATTTCCACCTCCAGTCCATCCTTAATGCTGCAGCCAGGGTCGCCTATCTGGCTAATCGTTATTCAGATGCTTCCGCTCTGTCCCAGTCATTGCACTGGCTGCCCATACAATATAGAATCCAATTTAAATTGCTTGTTCTCACCCATAAAGCTCTTCACAACATGACACCCCTCCACTTGTTCACCTGTTCTCTATGCTCTGCAAACGACTTTCGACACACTAATTCAAACTTCCTACTTTCGACTCCAAGACGTCTCCTGAGCTGCACCAATGTTCTGGAATGCTCTACCCCAAGAAACTAGGATAATCCACAACTTGCTCATTTCCAGATACTCCTCAAAAACTCATTTTTTAAGGGTGTCCTATTGCACTCCCTAATATCAGAACATTAATTTCCCCTCAACTCCATTGTACCCAAAGCATTACAAAGATTGGCTGATGACTGGTTCATGCAGCCTTTTCTCTATTCCCCCATTTTTTGGAGATGGCTGGACCGTCAATGTAAATAAGCACTTGAAACTTGTGTAACCCCCACCACCTCACTCCATTGTATATTGTAAGCTCTTACGAGCAGGGTTGTCTTTATTTTTGTTTAATTATTGTTTCTTCTATAACTGTTACTTATGTTTGCTTCTATTTGAACCTCTGATTTGTAATGCGCTGCGGAATATGTTGGCGCTATAGAACTAAAGATTACTATTATCTAATCCTAATATGTTGATCTACTGGAAGGTAAATGCCTCATATTAGAAATCCTTTGAGACTCCATTTATGACATTCACAACAATCATTCTATCTCCTGAAACCTAGTGTCCATTACTTAGGTACTCATAACAGGGTTCTATTAGAAGGATATAAGGTCATATAATATTCCTAAAATGTTCTATCTTTAAAGGACAAATATGTAATGTTTATTATACAGTGAAAATTACATGAGTGGACCCATGGAAGCTCGGGTTTGCTGGGTTCCGCCGTAGTGTAGTTTAAAGTTTGGTTCCGGACCCGGACTTGCCCTGGACCTTGAACCAAATGTAAGTAAATAGGGACCTGAACTTGTTCTGTAAAATGGTTTCTCTCTACCCTCCCCTCCCCTCCTCTCCACTTTGCTGCAGCCTTTCAACAAACTTTGTTAGTATATGTACAGCACCTGAACTCAGACAGACTTTTTTTTAAAGTCCATATTTGTGGCGCCCTATGCCTGAGTCCCTACAAAGTATGGCTACATGTGTATTTCAATATGTATAACATGTATTGCCAGCTTTAATGAGATTCAGTTTTCTCTGCTGTTCACTACATACAAACATCTGCCCATTCTCCCTTTCTGGGGCTGTTCACCTCAGCTGATAACAAAGCTTGGGCGTGTGCCCTAGAAGAAGAAAGGGGATGAGCTTAGGTGTGAGGTGAATTCAGACAATGGCAGTTAAAGTCAGTCTGAGGTGAAGTGAGGAGTGTAATATGGAGACGGTCCTGTCCTGAGGTAATTGTTGAAAGCTCTGGAGCGGCCAGCTACACATTGACAGGGTATCAGTCCCTAGGCCACCTGGACTTTCAAGGTCAGTGGAAAACTGAGAGACTGCCATTAGCCTTTTGATAAGAAGCAGATAAATAGCTCAAGAGCTCAGTGACATGATTGAATCTGGAAACTTCTAGAATAAACAGTGAGTTTTCCCTCAGGATTCAAGTCACCTGCTCGCTGGAAGAGATTAAAGATCGAGTTTCCTTGTCTTAAAAATCCCAAGATTTCAAGACATCTATTCCCAGGTAGGGAAGTAGCAGAAGGGGGAATACATGACCACCACACAGCAGAGAAACCAAACTCTCATTGGGGCAGGTCAGACCACCATCATTGTGAAGGCTGTAAAGACTGTTCCGGACTATTTTGCAGAGCTTCAGTAAAAGGTAAAAGCTCCTTGTCCTGTCTTTGTCTGAATTATTCTCTGCTGCCCCATCCTTACCTCATCATCCCCAGGAACCAGGCCTAGTTGGGGGGTGAAGGGACAACCCTCTGACACTTTGCATCACCACCTATCTCCTGGGGACCTTTAGCAGTGCTCGGCCATACCTAACCCAAACATCCCAACTGGCATCATAAAGTCTTTGTTCATTTATTTATTTTATTTTCTCTCCCCTTTTTAATATTATTTTTTAACCCCCATCACAAAAGCCTATCACTCGCGCCCAGTACGTCCACATTCAAGTCCAAGACCCAGAGACCCATTGTTCGATACCAACCCCGAACTTTACAGTATAGATTCTCTCATCTCTAGATATAATATATAGTAATTGGTATATGGTACCCTAAGTGTCTGTCTGTACCTTAAAAGTTTCCACTTTATTCTACCCGTACATGTAAATATTTGGAAAGTATCTAGAGAAAATGTATTTATTTGACCAACAAAGAGCACAATTCCTTCCTTAGTCCCCTGTAATCTCTTTTCATTTGTCTGGGTCCTCATATGTGTCTTTTATAATATGCCAATTTGTGTAAGAATACTGTTAATTGCTGCCAATTTCTTCATTTTCAAATGTGAGCCGTGATTAATAAGAAGACCCTTAATGACACATTTAAGTGCTGCCCACACCATCATCAGGCTTTATCTCATCTCACCTCAGTAATTAAAGAAGAAATACTCAGAAAAAGCCTTCTTTATTTCCTGGAAGACCAACAGATTTTGCAAAATTTATTCATCATGTCTAAAGGTACATTGTTCAGCTAATTATATCAGGAAAGTCAAATGGATGATAATTAAAGCATGGTCTGAAAAAAATAACATTGTCTACCGAAGCTGATTGCAGTAAGAGCTCCATGTTTGAGAAAAAAATAATCAAGTATGTAGTATCATGTGCTGTCAAATAAAAAGAATTCTGCCTGGCTGTCATATACATACGCCATTTGTCTATAACTGGATAATCTCCTTTTCTATGAATAATACATTGCAAATGAGTGGAAGAGAACCATTTTTGGACAATGGAACCCAAAACATTGATCATAGTTTCTGCACCATTTCTCCATAAGAAAATATACCACAAAAAACTTAATTTTTAATTAAAGACTCTGTCCCTGTATGAAATACCAGAAAGCATGTGTACTGCCCCGTGCTCGGCAGCCGAGCCGCTCGGACCCGGACCTTCAGTGGGTGGCTCAAGGGTCTCCGGACCCTCCGGACCCGGGGGTCTCGCGGTCACTTCAACTAAAAGGGGGGTTGTGATTTGGGGATGTAGATGTACGGCCGGAGCCGTGTTAAGTTCGTGACGCCATCCACGGGATGTGGTGAAGGTGGACACCGCCGCTGCAGTTACGGGGCACCCGGGGGAGATGTTGCGCAGCAAGTTGATAACCTCTCCGTGGGCATGGATGATGGCCCCGGAACCCGTTGGGGGGATGTTTGGCGGTGCAGGGAGATGGACGACCAGAGGGTGCTGTTGTACTCACTATTAGTAAACACACGAGTCTCTGGTAAACAAGGTGATGGTGGTCGGTGCCCGCAGCCGGCTGCGGTCTGGTCGCCCACCCGGCTGGTGGTCTCTGTCTTTCTCCGCACCTGTGTTGGATGGTGGACTGCCTGTGCTTGCAACTTCAGGAGTCCGCTCCCGGCTTGTTGTCGCCTAAGGAGCCCTTTGCCCGCAGACGCTGGCCCGTGGGATCTCTGAGCCGTGGCGGTGGCCATTTATTCCCCTCGTTGGGCTGTTGCCTTCAGTTGGGACTTTGGGTAGGACAGGACCTCTAGTCCTGGCCGCAATCAGTTAATTAGCTAGCCCCCAGTAGCTTCTGGACCTAGCTTCAGGGTCTGAGTACCCCCCTTTGTGATCTGGTTTCCGAGTCGGTTCCCCGGGTCGGTACCGGCGGGCTACAACCCTGTCCCGGTCCACCTCGGTTCCACCGAGCTGCCTTCCCGGCTCCTGCAGACGGAGACCGCCGTCTGCCTCCTAGCCAAAGGTACCAGAGCTCCTACCCCGGCACCTGCTCAAATTGATTTCTCTCCTCTGCTGGAGCTGCACACAGCTCCAGCTCACACACCTCTCCAACTTGAACTCTAAACACAAACTTGCTTTTTCCCATCCTGGGCTGTCTGAGACTCCTCAGTGGGCATCTTCGAACCGCCTGGTTCCGCCCCCTGGTGTGTCTGTGACGCCCTGGGCAAGCCAGAGGTCACAACAACACACACACCCCACATTCCCTGCAGGTACACCAGCTAACCAGAAATCCTTGTTGCCTTCCTCCAGGGGCTAGTGTCCACACCAGGGGGTGGAGCCAGGCGGTTGGTGTCCACCCACCAAGGAGTTCATAGCCCTGGAGGCAGAAAGGAGCAGGCAGTTCAGCCAGGGAGGAGGAAGTGGAAGGAAGTGAAGTGTAGTGGAGCTGAAGAAGAAAGCTGAAGTGACAGAGAAGTGAAAGTAGAGAAAGTGCAAAGTGGCAGTTTAGTACAGCCTGAAGTGGTCTGAGGCTGTGTGCCTGGACAGAGACAGCAAGGTCAGCAGACGGCGGAGATTGTCTGGAGTGGGACTGTTTGGAAGTTCCTGGAAGGACCGCGGACGGGTGGTGACCCGGCGGTCTGGAGCAGCGTGCAAAGGACAGTCAGTACCAGGTCAGTGGCCTCTCGGACCCCGGCAAGGCTAGGAGTCGCCATAATTTGCCGAATCCGTCAGTGAAGGGGACGTAGATCCCCCAACAGCCAAGTCCCGATTGAAGGCAACAGCTCAACCATTACAGGGGAGACACCGCCACCGCCAGGGCACCAGTTTCCCCAGGGCCAGCGCCTGCGGGCAAAGTGAGGAGCTCCTCCGGCCCAGATTGTAGTCGGGGAGCGGGTAACCGGTGGGAACCCATCGCTACCAATAGATGTAACATAGGTGCAGGGAAGAGTGACCATCACCGCCAACTGCAGGGAACCGCAGCACCGTGAACCGTCCGAGGGACCCGTCCTTGTTTACCGAGAACTGTGTCGTGGTTACTGGCTGAGTGAGTACCTCCGTGCCGCAAGGCACAGCGCTGCCCCCGCGTCCCTGCGCCCACCAGGCCCTGCACCTCCCTCACCATCACCGGGCCCCGGGATCACCAACCCCTACCCACGGAGGGGCAACACAACACCTGGCTGCTCCGCATCACCATCCCCGGGATCCCCGTATAGAGCAGCGGTGGTGAAATCACCACAACCGTGGGTGGCGTCACGGACAATAAACAATTCCCACACCCAACAAACCCCCTTTCACTCCCGGGCGAGGAGTGCCGCTCGAGAACCCCCGGGATCCGGCCTACAGCTCGAGCCACCACTGAGCAGCGGCCGCCGGACCCGAGCAGAAGGGGGTGAGCGTAGTGTGCTGACACCCTCCTCCCCGCCCGCGACAACTTGGCGTCACGAACAGGATCTTACCGCTCTGCCGTTTGGTAGAGGTGCGCCTTGTTACCGCCGGAGATATCCGGCAGGAAAATTTCAGAAGCCGCCATCTTTGGCGCGAAAAGTTCCCGCTCGAGCGTCTTCTCGAGTAGCAGAGGCGCAAAGGCCAAAACCCCGCCCCGAGAGAGGAGTGGCCGGAAAGAGCTAAGGGGGATGCGATGGCGGCTGGCTGCATGTAACTGCAGCTATAAAAGCAGGGACGCCAGGACTCTGCGGACTTACTGGGTTCCTGGAAGGCACGATTGCCAAGATGTACAACCCAACTCCCAACGAGGAAGCCCCCGCGCCCGGCACGGCGACGTGGTTGAGGGACCGGACCGTCCCGCTGAGTAACCGTCTGCAGGCTCATATGCAACTCCTCCTGGAGGAGTGGGAGACCGACATGACGGACGTGGTGGCTGCTATGTGGAGACGTGAGGTTGAAGAGGAGTTGGAGGAGCGGGTAAGCGACCCACGCCCCTGTATTCCTGAGGGATCGGCCGTTGGAGCTGAGGGGCCCGGCCGGCTTCCGCTCACCCTGCCTCTCTCCCCGCTACCCGTGATAGTTGCTGCCGCCCCGCCATTAGGCCCGCTACCTGCCCAACCGGTAGCGATACCCTGCCCAGCCGCTCCGGCGGACCAGCCGGCTGCAGACGTCCAAGACAGTCCTGAAGTGCACCAAGGGGAACCGCTAGAACCGCGGCCCCTTAACAGCGTGGTGCCCGAAGTTCCAGTAGAGACTGTGCCAGACCCTGAGCCCGGGACCGTGGCCTGGATGAGGGCCCAGGTGATTCAGTTCCACCAGCGTCAGCAGGAACAAATCCTTCAGATGATGGAGCAGTGGACCAGCGAAGTGGAGATGCTGACTACGACTGCCCCGAGGTACGGAGGGGGAATGGATGTAGTAGAACCGACTGGTGACCCACGTCCCTATGTCCAGCCTGGACCGGCCGCTGCGGCTGAGGGGCCCGGCCTAGTCTCGGCCTATGCATCACCCTTGCCGCTACTTATGGGGCGCCTCAGTGTAAGCTCGCCTAATCCGCTGCTCCGTGCTACCGCAGAAGAGGCTGAAGTGTTGGATGCTGGAGGCCAGGAGGTTGCGGCAGCTGGCGGCAACCCGCCTGACGCAGGAATAAGAGATGACGACTCCTGCCCCAGCTCCGGGTCCGCTGATGCGGTTGAAGGAGCAAGCGAGCATTCCCGCTATGTAGGAGACCCCGTGGTTGTCCGTACCCCGCGTACCGGTGGAAATGGGTACCGGGTGCCCCTGCCACCGCAGGCATGTCAGTGTATGTTTGATGTGCTGGTGGCAGAGGATGGGTCCGCCTCAGCAGAAAAGTACGAGTATGGCAGCGGATGCCCGTTGCACCGTCCCTGTTGGGACCATCAGGAAGTTTGTGTGAATTCATGTTTAAAAGTTTGTTTGAAAGTCTACAGAGAATGATGGAAAATGATGATACCGAGTACTTTACCTGATTGTCTGCTTGATTTGCAACCGGCCGGAGCCGGCACCGTTGTCCCTGTGGGGACCGTTTAAAAAGTTTTGCATGGGAACTATCTATGGACAAGCCCGTGAACTTGCAGGGCAACCACAAATGTTAAGTGGCTTGTAAATATGTTGTTTGCCGTTACCGTTTCCGCAATGCCGCCTCCGGAGAGGCAGGTTGGAGGGAGGGCCCTCAGCAGAGCAGGCTGGGGCCCAGCCACCAAAGGAACCGGTGGCTACCCTCTGGAGGGGAAGGACAGATCCCGCTCGGGTACCGTGTGCTGGACTGTGGGTCAAGGGGTGCTGCCTGGGCTTTAGGGGCAGCATCAGGGCCAGGTTGCTTGTGTGGGAGAGAGCGGAAACCGTAACCGTAAACCGTTTGCAACGTTTAAGAATGTGCCTCCCGATGTGGGATGATGTTTTAATATATATGTGTTTATTCTTTTTACATTTACAGAAAACAAACAGGAAAATAAAACCGGTGTTGGACGGGCAGCCCGAGGACGGTCTGCATTTTGCTAAGGGGGAATGTGACGCCCTGGGCAAGCCAGGGGTCACAGGTCACAACAACACACACACCCCACATTCCCTGCAGGTACACCAGCTAACCAGAAATCCTTATTGCCTTCCTCCAGGGGCTAGTGTCCACACCAGGGGGTGGAGCCAGGCGGTTGGTGTCCACCCACCAAGGAGTTCATAGCCCTGGAGGCAGGAAGGAGCAGGCAGTTCAGCCAGGGAGGAGGAAGTGGAAGGAAGTGAAGTGTAGTGGAGCTGAAGAAGAAAGCTGAAGTGACAGAGAAGTGAAAGTAGAGAAAGTGCAAAGTGGCAGTTTAGTACAGCCTGAAGTGGTCTGAGGCTGTGTGCCTGGACAGAGACAGCAAGGTCAGCAGACGGCGGAGATTGTCAGGAGTGGGACTGTTTGGAGGTTCCTGGAAGGACCGCGGACGGGTGGTGACCCGGCGGTCTGGAGCAGCGTGCAAAGGACAGTCAGTACCAGGGCAGGGGCCTCTCGGACCTCGGCAAGGCTAGGAGTCGCCATAATTTGCCGAATCCGTCAGTGAAGGGGACGTAGATCCCCCAACAGCCAAGTCCCGATTGAAGGCAACAGCTCAACCATTACAGGGGAGACACCGCCACCGCCAGGGCACCAGTTTCCCCAGGGCCAGCGCCTGCGGGCAAAGTGAGGAGCTCCTCCGGCCCAGATTGTAGTCGGGGAGCGGGTAACCGGTGGGAACCCATCGCTACCAATAGATGTAACATAGGTGCAGGGAAGAGTGACCATCACCGCCAACTGCAGGGAACCGCAGCACCGTGAACCGTCCGAGGGACCCGTCCAACCAGCCGTTTGTTTACCGAGAACTGTGTCGTGGTTACTGGCTGAGTGAGTACCTCCGTGCCGCAAGGCACAGCGCTGCCCCCGCGTCCCTGCGCCCACCAGGCCCTGCACCTCCCTCACCATCACCGGGCCCCGGGATCACCAACCCCTACCCACGGAGGGGCAACACAACACCTGGCTGCTCCGCATCACCATCCCCGGGATCCCCGTATAGAGCAGCGGTGGTGAAATCACCACAACCGTGGGTGGCGTCACGGACAATAAACAATTCCCACAGCCAACAAACCCCCTTTCACTCCCGGGCGAGGAGTGCCGCTCGAGAACCCCCGGGATCCGACCTACAGCTCGAGCCACCACTGAGCAGCGGCCGCCGGACCCGAGCAGAAGGGGGTGAGCGTAGTGTGCTGACACCCTCCTCCCCGCCCGCGACATGTCCATCAAGCCCCGAGGGGGGTGACTAGGGTATAAATGTTTGGCTGTATGTTACCTATAAGGGACAGGTGTAATGCGGGCCCTATTTGTGACTACCTGGCACGGCCAGGGCGTCACACATGCAGGAATAAGTTGCACCAGAATTCATTAACAAGCGCACACCACATAAAGAATTTGCCACTCTTATCAGTGGCATGAGCCTCATTGTCATGATCTATGCCAGGCTCAGGCACCACTAAGCCATTGCATGTATCTCTACCGTGGGATTCAGGTCATGGGAGGGTCTTATTCCAATCTGCCTCGTCTCGGTGGTCAGCATGTGAGTCTGGCTCCCGTGAGTGTTCACTGATCCGTCCTACCTCCCAGTTACTGTCCTGACCTGAGTCCTCACCGTACTGTCTGTCTGCCCAGCTCCTCCTGACTTCTCGATCCTGTCTCGTGTTTCTTCCGTTTCTGCATCTCCTTGTACTGTGTGTCTGCTCAGCTCTTCCTAACTTCCCGGTCCTGTCCTGTGACCCCCTCATCCCTGTTGGTAGTGTGGCGCCCCAGGACCTGGTCGCCACAACAGCATTGCCCCTCCAAAGGGTTAATGCTGAGCCTGGAGGTAATTGGGGAAATCATTGGCCAGCAAGTTCAACATCCAACGCAGTTTCTCCCTCAGGCCAGTGGAGGGAGCTCTGAACCTGGAGTTCCAGGGAGCATTCCACAAGCCTGACCTGAGGGAGGGGTTAGTGTTCAGTCTGTGAGGAGAGAGCAGACGCAGAGTGTGCAGTCTGGTGAACTGGGGCTGGAGCTGGTTAGCTCAGTCCAGGGAGGCCAGAGCTGCAGAGAGGCAAAGAAGTAGACTTGGACATCGGAGTCTGTGGCCACCAGGGCCTAAAATATTCCCTGGTAGCTGAATCCGAAGGGCAGGAGAGCTGCAAGCACCTGGCCCATAAACAACCTGAAGGTACAGCTGCATCACCAGGGCCCGGTGTGGACTCCAGCAGAGAAGCACCAGAGAGGGCCTGCGCAGCCTACCACACAGAGAGAGGGACGTATCATCGGTCCCAGCAGCAAGAGGGCCATTGCTAATCCAGAGTGCAGGGTCCTATAACAGCAAAGAAAGAACAGGAGTAGGCCTCATACTCATCTGGCCAAAAAGATACCTCAGTTACTTCCAGGCCGGCCGGAGCCCTCTACCACCTGTAACGGTCTCCCAGGACTGGACTGTTCTCAAAGTAAAAGAGGAGAAGGTAAAGAGACTACTGTTTGTGACTGTTTCTTTCACTGCCTGTCGGCCCTGCACCGTATCATTCACACCAACATCACCATAGACACTTGCAAGCACCAACTGTTGCCCCGGGGCACCGCTCCACCTGTGGGGAGCAGTACCACCATTGCTGCCGTTCCATCACCCCGGAGGCCTCATACAGCAGCGGCGGCTTAATAGCCGCAAACCACAGGTGGCGTCACGATAATTATAAACTTTAACAATCACCCCCACTGAAGCCATCTTAATTGACCCCACCGGGGCCACGGAGTCGGGCCCAGCCACCACTGACAACTTCCGGACTAGTCCGGCCCGGCACCGGGTGTCCCATAGCCCTGGGGTGGGCGAGTCAGTAGCTCTGATCTCCCAGTCTCTGACCCTGCTTTGTTGTACCTGACTTCAGCTCCTCTTCTCCCGTATGACATTGGCGTTACTTCCTGGTTCCTGACCTCTGGCTAGCAGCTGACCACAATTTGCTTCTCCCCTGGTCTTGACTTGATATCCTGGTACTGACTCGGCCTGCTGACTATTCTATTGTTTTTCTGCCCTCTAGGGAGTAGTTGGCTAACTGCATATAGAAACAGCTTCTCCAGTGTTTCTCAGTGCCCCCACTAGTTCAGTGTGACACTCATTACAGATGTCACTCCAGTCAGAGTCTGGAGTGACATTTCTTTGATAAGAAACACTGCCTCTTTTGATCAATTTAACCAATGGGTGTAGCTATGCTGTGGCCCCTTCTCTGCTCCTCCAAGAGGATTGAAAATACCAAAGGTAACAACATTTTTTCTCAACTCTGCGGATCTGACCATCTGATGACACAAGATTCTCAATTAAATCAATTATCTGTAAAAAAGAAAGACTTTTAAAATTGATTATACAACTAAAGTTAGTTATTAATTTATTTTAGTTACTTATATAAAATCATCACATTCTGTCGCGGGCGGGGAGGAGGGTGTCAGCACACTACGCTCACCCCCTTCTGCTCGGGTCCGGCGGTTGCTGCTCAGTGGTGGCTCGAGCTGTGGGCCGGATCCCGGGGGTTCTCGAGCGGCGCTCCTCGCCCGTGAGTGAAAGGGGGTTTGTTGGGTGTGGGGATTGTTTATTGTCCGTGACGCCACCCACGGTTGTGGTGATTTCACCACCGCTGCTCAATATGGGGATCCCGGGAGTGGTGATGCGGAGCAGCCAGGTGTTGCGTTGCCCCTCCGTGGGTAGGGGTTGGTGATCCCGGGGCCCGGTGATGAGATGGGAAATGCAGGGCCTGGTGGGCGCAGGGACGCGGGGGCAGCGCTGTGCCTTGCGGCACTGTGGTACTCACTCAGCCTGAGACGTTGACACAGTTTTACGGTAAACCACACGGCTGGAAAGACGGTTCCCACGGACGGCTGCACTTGCTCTCCCAGTAGGTGACGGTGATGTCCCTCTGACCTGCACCTGATGTTTCTAAGTTGGTAGCGATGGGTCCCCACCGGTAACCCGCTCCCCGGCTTCAAGCTGGACCGGAGGAGCTCTACTTTGCCCGCAGACGCTGGCCCTGAGGAACTGGTGCCTTGGCGGTGGCGGTGTTCCTCCTCAATGGTTGGACTGTTGCCTTCAATCGGGACTTGGTTGTTGGGGGATCTACGTCCCCTTCACTGACGGATTCGGCAAATTATGGCGACTCCTAGCCTTGCCGGGGTCCGAGAGGCCCCTGCCCTGGTGCTGACTGTCCTTTGCACGCTGCTCCAGACCGCCGAGTCACTACCCGTCCGCGGTCCTTCCAGGAACTCCCGAACAGTCACCCCTCTGGACAGTCACCGTCGTTGCTGACCTTGCTGACCTGTCCTGCACACAGCTGGACTCACTTCAGGCTTTCCACTCTCTTTTTTTCCTGTCACCACTCTTGCTGTCCTCCTTTACCACTTTACTTCCTTCACTTCTACTTGTTTACTCCTCACTTAAGCCCTGCCTTTGCTAAACTCTGTTGTTTACCCCTTCATGTCCCTCACTGGACTGCCTGGTTTCTCCCGCCTCCAGAGCTGTGTCCTCCTCGGTGGGCGGAGCCAACTGCCTGGCCCACCCCCTGGTGTGAACATCAGCCCCTGGAGGAAGGCAACAAGGATTTTAGGTTAGCTTTGGTGTTCCTAACTGGGGTGTAGGGTGTGTTGGTGCAATGACCTGTGACCCCTGGCTTGCCCAGGGCGTCACAATTCCATAGGGCATTACAGATGTGATCATTACTGTCCCCATTGGGGCTCACAATCTAAATTGCCTATCAATATTTGTTTGGAGTGTGGAAGGAAAAACCCACACAAAGACGGAGAGAACATACAAAGTCCTTGGAGATACATAAATTCTATCAGTAATAGTGATTCTGTATTTACCAGAGGGGAAAAGTATGAGAACATCCCAGTGTGGTAACAGAGCATATATCCACATATACATAATGTGAAAATAGGAGGAACACGTGGACATAGGATGCCAAAAATTCTACTTTTATTTTACACATTTAAAATTTAAATATAAACATGACAGACAGAACAACCAAACGTGTGATAAGACGGGTATAAATCACGCAAATATATAAAACATTATGAGTGTGTGACGCCCTGGACTAGCCAGGTAGTCACATACATAACAACATACACACCCCCCACCCTAGGCAGTTACAACAGTCAATCAAAAATACTTGTTTCCTCCCTCCAGAGTCTGATGTCCACACCAGGTGGGGCGCCAGGAGGTTGGCCCCACCCACCGAGAAGTTCACAGGCCTGGAGACAGGAAAAGAGTCAGTTTGAGTTTAGTCTTGGAGGTGAAAGTAGGAGAACACGAACTGCAAGTGTCTGGGTTGGAGCCCAGACACTGACAGCAAGGTTGGCAGACGGTGGTGGCCGTTTGCAGGAGTTGGTGGAACTCCGCAGAGCCATAAGGACCGGGGTCGGGCGTCTGCCCGCCAGTACCGGATCGGGGAATGGAGTGAGGCTAAGCACACAGGCAGGGCATCGGACCCCGACCAGGCTTGGAGCCGCCGTCAATAGTCAAATCCGAATGTGACAGGATCCCCAGGGGTTTCCCAACTACTAAGTCCCGATTGAAGGCAACCGTCCACCAAGAGAGGATATACAGCCACCGCCACAGGCTAGAGATCCAAGGGCCAGCGCCTGCGGGCACAACGGGCTCCTACGGCACCTATACGCCGGGGAGCGGACTACCGGTGGGCAACCACAGGAGTCAAGAACATTCTCAAAGGTGCAGGGAAAGACAGCCACCACCAGCCGTCCGGGGAGAGCACAACAGCAACACTGCAGCCGGCTGCGGGACCCGTCCATCCGGCCGTTTTGGTTTACCTACGACTCTGTCAGTGAATGTCTAAGTGAGTACACCAGTGCCGTCCGGCATCGCGCCATGCAGTCCCTGCACGCCAGCCATCCGGCCTCCCCGTTACACCATCGGGCCCCGGGATCACCAACCCCCTACCCACGGAGGGGACAAAATCTCAGCTGCACCCTACCATCTCTCCCGGGATCCCCGTTACCAGCAGCGGTGGTGCCATTATCACCATGACACGTGGGTGGCGTCACGAACAATCTCCCTAAACATACCATCCCCATTTCACTCACGGGTGAGGAGCGCTGCTTGAGTCCCCGGGTCCGGTCCACCACTTGAGCCACCGTGCAGCAGCAGCAGAAGCCCCGGATCCGAGCGTGGCAAGTGCGTCCCCTCCGCCCGCGACAACTGCAACATGGTATGATGTGTTATAGAAGAAGTAAACAGTACCATACAGTCAGTAAATTATACAGTATACATATACAAGGGGAAACCTCCTGTGCCATAAGGTATACATGAAAAATCTAGCATAGTAAGTTTCAGGTTGTCCCAGTATATAAACAAGTAGCCAGATCCTTTATTTACCTGTATATTACTGTAACTGTATATTGGTGGTGCAGGGGCATCCCTGATATTGGAGCCCCAACATGTGTTTCACTTGTTACCATGCTTGCTTTGGCAAGAGGAGTACTTGCAGATATTGTTCTTTGTGGGACGCCAGCGCTGCAAAACTGCAGTGCCTACCACTGAGCCACCATGGTTATCTTTCAAAATAGTTTGCTTTTTTCTCATAAAAATCAGGAACTGAAAGTTTCAGAGAACAGGATTAGTGCCTTGAAATTCTAAATTTACCAAGTACAAAAAGCCTCTGTTGTTTTACGCTTCCTTTTATCTAATATACAACATTATATGTATACATACCTTTCTGTGAATAGAAAGATACACATTTACATATCCTGAAACACTATGAATTAGATTTCAAGGTCATTACATTAATTAAAAATTTAGGGGAAGGTAGTAAGACAGAAACTTACCATCCTGGCCAAAAAGGATATTTTAGCACTAAGAAATACCCTGATATTTGCTTTAGGGTACGGTTCCACTTGCGTACAGCTTCCGATTTGAGAGCATTGGAAGCGATATAGTAATGATCTTTTGCTGCAAGCGTCAGCCGAGGGTCATGTGACTGTGATGCGATCTTGTGATCGTATCACAGCTGCAGAGAAGAGGGAGGGAACACTTTCTCCCACCTCCTCCACTACTTGTCTGCATACATCGGATTACATGTGAGTGCATTGCGATGTCTCACACGCTTCCATAGACTTGTATAGGGGTACGTCAGCCGAGACTTGCTGCCAAATGCAGCATGCTGGGATTCATTCTGCATGCCGCTATGGCATGAGAAATTAATCGCAGATGGACGCTGCCCAATAGGTTTGCATTGGTGCGAGTGCAATCCGATGTTTTATCGGATGACACTCGTCCATGAAAATCGCAAGTGGAACCGAAGCCTTAAAGGGTTTGTGTCATGATCCAGGCCGGCTTTTTCCTGCTGCTGGGTACACCCAGCTCTGGCCTCGTCATGTTAGGGGTTAACTTCTCTTGCCTTATTCTGGTTCCCAGGATGCTATATATTGCCTCTCTACCTATGGCTCAGTGCCAGTGATATTTCTGCCTTGCAGCGTGTATACTGGCTCTGGTGAGTGTTCCCGATCTGTCCTGCCTCCCTGCTACTGTGTCCCTGACATTGACCCTCCCCCGTCTGTCTGCCTGTTCTGGTCCCTGATTTCGCTCTCCTGTCTGTTGTTTGTGTTTCCTTCTGCATAACTGATCTCCCTGCTTCTGACTCGGTTCTGCTTTCTGACTTTCATATTGATCCTCCCTTTGCAGTGACTCGACTTTCCTGGTTAGACCCTGACTGTTTGACTACTCTTTTGCCCCCAGGTGATTCGCCTGTTAACATTGCTGAAGTTGCTCTGCTGTACTTCAGCTGCCTTACCGTTACAGTGTTTTGTTTGTCTCTCCGTCACTACTCTGCTGCCACCTAGTGGGGATTACGATGTACTGCATCTTACTAGCCTTTGTACAGTGTGACAGTTTGCTGTCATATCACATACTGATCAGATAGTGATGGGGTAATGTGGTGCTGCTGTTCTAGTCACTGACTAACAAAAAAACTCAACAACTTTACTTCTTTGGCTGGAGTCACACTTGCAAGAGACTCACATGAGTCTTGCATCACATCACCCATCATGGCTGCACACTCTCCTCACAGAAGCGGGTCGGCTGCATGTATTTCTATGCAGCTGAGACGTTCCTGTCCAGAGAGTGTGCGGCCGCACCGGGTGATGTGAATGTGATGCAAGACTTGTGCGAGTCTCTCACAAGTGTGACTCCAGCCTTTATGTAAATTTGACTGTAAGTGCACCGATGGAGGGACGATTCCCAGATAGTAAATAGTAAATCCATCTCCCAGCTTATTCTCTGCCTTGTGCCATCCATGATCTGACATTGGTTTAGGAACAATAAAGATTATGTAGGTGGCAATATGATGACAATAATGCAGAATTGATGTGCTTGCAGCCTCATTCACATAAAAACTCAAAGTTGATCTTTTTATTTCCCTATTAGTCAGTGACTAATACATGAGCCCCACACTGCCCCATCACTATCTGCTCAGTTAGTGACATGATAACAAACCCTTTTAATCCTGTAATGGAGTATTTATATACTGTACAAAAAAAATAAATTTAGAATACACATTTGCCTTTGAAGCGCATGTATTAGTTACATAAGTATCTTATTTTCTTCGTAAATACATTTTAAAATAATATTAGTTTTCCTTTTACTTAATTCAGTAAAGCAAACACAAGTCTAAATCGAGAGATTATATTTTGTTAATTCATCAAGTGTGGCTGCTAGGCGTTTCAATGACTCGCTCTTATCTGTTGTTTGGTTAGATAACTATTTACTTAACTAATGGAGGTGGGAGGCAACCTATCTGGCAAAATGGCTAGCTTTTACTCTGTAAATAGTAACTTTAACATTTGCACTAAATCTGCACTAAACAGATCTGTCTATACAATATTTATGGAGTGCATCGTATCCTCATTCATATGGTCATGACAATTATGTAAAAATACACAATAATAATAATAATTATTATTACTTGGCTTAGACTGCTACTGATTTTATATGGCAGTGCTAACATGTAAACGAGCAAAAACACTCACCTTATCGTTGCTCATTGACACGTCGTTCATTTTCAAAATGTCGGTCCTCCTTCTGTGCTCCGGTTGTTCATCGTTCCCGAGGCATCACACATCGCTATGTGTGACACCCCAGGAATGATGAACACAGCTTACCTGTGTCCTTCGGCAATGCGGAAGGAAGGAGGTGGGTGGGATGTTTACGTCCCGCTCATCTCCCCCCCTCTGCTTCTATTGGCCGGCGGCTGTGTGACGTCGCTGTGACACCGAACGTCCCTCCTCCTTCAGAAAGAGGATGTTCCTCACCCACAGCGAGGTCGTGCAGGAGGTAAGTACGTGTGACGGCGGTTACCGACTTTGTGCACCACAGGCAATGAATTGCCTGTGACGCACAAACGACGGGGGCGGGTGTGATCGCTCATGTGATCGCACGATAAATCGTCCCGTGTGACATCGGCATTAGATTACTGAGTGCAGCCATTCTGACACAATCAGAATTTTTGAATTTAGCCATCTAACAGAGCTGAGAGAGCTGCAGCCGCCCACACCAGGTTCTCAATAGAGATTGTACATTGACATTGAGGGGTCAATCAGAGGAGAGGACTTGCGGGACTGCCTTATGCGTGATATTGTAGTCCGAGCTATGATAAATCCTGCTTCTTAAACAAACATAGCAAATAAACAACAGATCAGACCTTGATAAGACAGGCAGCCCTGAATTCTAGCATCAACAGAGGCCCGGCAGAAAACAGGGGCGGGAATAGATAGCAAAACCCAACCCACATATTAGCTATTTCATTATTAATCAAAAAGCTGTATATTTCTATAACTTTACTTGCCTGTATTTCAAAAACTATACATCCAATCTGACAACTAAAGGTATGTATACAATCAGCATGATAGTGCCAATATAGCACTGGCTTTAGATTATATACAAAAATCCTGGTGGTTGGTGCGCTTTAACTAAATGGTCACTCCACTCATGCGCTTTTCATACATACAGTCATGTAACATTTAGCTTTTCTTCTTGGTTCTCTCAGTTTTTCACTGAACATTGAGCGAATGAGGAAGAGCAACTTGTCGGCACTTGGCTGTAAGGGGTACTTTGCATGTTGCGACATCGCTACTGCGATATCGTCGGGGTCAAATCGAAAGTGATGCACATCCGGCGCCAGTAACGACGTCGCAACGTGTAAAGCTTAGATGCGCCGATAAACGATCGCAAAAGCGTCGTAAATCGGTGATCTGTGTAGTGTCTGTCATTTTCATAATTTCGCACCAATAGGAGATATGATGTTGTTCGCCGTTCCTGCGGCAGCACACATCGCTGTGTGTGAAGCCGCAGGAGTGAGGAACATCTCCTTACCTGCCTCCACCGGCTATGCGGAAGGAAGGAGGTGGGCGGGATGTTTACGTCCCGCTCATCTCCGCCCCTCCGCTTCTATTGGCCGCCTGCCGTGTGACGTTGCTGTGACACCGCATGACCCGCCCCCTTAGGAAGGAGGCGGGTCGCCGGCCAGAGCGATGTCGCAGGGCAGGTAAGTGCGTGTGAAGCTGCCATAGCGATAATGTTCGCTACGGCAGCTATCACAAGATATCGCATCTGCGACGGGGGCAGGGACTATCACGCTCGGTATCGCTACAATCGGCTAGCGATGTTGCAGCATGCAAAGTACCCCTAAGTGTGAATGAGCCCTAAGTCTTTGCGTTCTCTGCATGGGCTGTTGAGCCTGCACGTGAATATAGTTTCCAAACATAGAACATAGATTTGTTTGAACTCTAGTTACAATTACACAAGATATTCTTTAGTGTAATGTTTTAACTGATTAATAAAATTTCATATGCTCAAAGTTTCCACAAAATGTATTATTTTTGGTGCTTTCTCCTTTTGTAGATTCTTATTGTACTCCAGATGTCCACTCAGGCATGTTAACAGCTATCAGTATTAATGAAGACAATTTATCACAACAACTGTCTGTTACAAAAGCTGTAATTTCTAATTCTAATAAAATTACATCACTGGTTAATGGTATTAGCCATTTGATTCACGTCACCAAAGCCAGCTTACTATTTTCTTTTCTTGCTGCCTACGTAGAAAGCAAATCCCTAACCACATCAAACAAATTTCTTTGCAGTCTCCAGTGGAAGAAAAATAATAATGAGATATAATTGGGATTTTTCTAACCTTATTATTTGCAAGCTGAAAAATACATGGAAAATTGCTTTAAAATATCCTGTGGATATCAAAAGAAAAATTGGTGTTGAAAAATGCTCGTAACGGTGTGTAGCTTTCGTGGTTATATCTGTGTAGGTGTTAACAGACAATTGAAAGAGATGTGGGATGATTGTTTTGAAACATCTTCTCATCTCTTTTTGCTGCAAGAGCTAAACTGAGGCTCTGAATGCCTTATGATCATTTTCAGTTTATAGCCACCTCTATTTCCTTTGTAGTATTGAAGATAGAAGCCTGTCTTGCAGACAAAATAATTGAAAAATTGAAGTCAGGGGGGCTCATTAGACATACAGATAAGAACTCTCTGGTACTCTCGAGATTTCTATCAGCCTTCAAATCTAGGAGGAAAAAATTTACAGTTGCCATATTTTGAATGATTTGGAAAGCTAAAACCATGGGTAACAAATATTTATGTATAGTTCTTCCAAGGAGGAGTCAACAAGCATGGGCAATCGAGTATTGAGCACACATTCTCAACATCATTACCTACCTATCTGGAATTTCTTACTATAATTTTTTAGTAAAAGTTGAAAAATTGGGGTTGAACAGATTGTAAATAAAATAATTATAATGTTGTACAAATGTATGATAAATGAAAAATTAGCAATTCTGACAATTTTTAGGGAATTATATTTTGTGGTAAAAAAAAACAGCTTTGCAATATGATTGTTCTCATCAATATGATGCAGATACCAAATGTCCATTTTTTTTCATTATTTTAGTGGTGGTAAAAAAATCAGAGGTATTTTTTGAGGGGGATTGTGTCACTATTCTCAAAGACTCTTACTATTTTCATTCCTCAGTATTATGATCCGGAACCATGGAAGATCACAATGTATCATTGGCAAAAAGGTGACAAGAGCATTGGCAACTAATCTGGTCGCCATCCCCTTACTAACCACCAACACTAAAAGTAGCTGAGGAGTGAACTAACATCCTATGCACCGCGAACCAAGCCAGAGAAACTAGCTATCCTAAAGGAAGATAGGATGAATAACTCACTGCCTCAGAGTAGAGCCCCAAAGGTATTGAAAGCCCCCCACATTCAAAGACTACGGTGATATATAAAAATACAATATGCAGATGCAGGATAGGATTAGCAAAGGTGAGGCCCCACTAACTAAATAGGAAACCTTATAACCTTATTATTTGCAAGCTGAAAAATACATGGAAAATTGCTTTAAAATATCCTGTGGATATCAAAAGAAAAATTGGTGTTGAAAAATGCTCGTAACGGTGTGTAGCTTTCATGGTTATATCTGTGTAGGTGTTAACAGACAATTGAAAGAGATGTGGGATGATTGTTTTGAAACATCTTCTCATCTCTTTTTGCTGCAAGAGCTAAACTGAGGCTCTGAATGCCTTATGATCATTTTCAGTTTATAGCCACCTCTATTTCCTTTGTAGTATTGAAGATAGAAGCCTGTCTTGCAGACAAAATAATTGAAAAATTGAAGTCAGGGGGGCTCATTAGACATACAGATAAGAACTCTCTGGTACTCTCGAGATTTCTATCAGCCTTCAAATCTAGGAGGAAAAAATTTACAGTTGCCATATTTTGAATGATTTGGAAAGCTAAAACCATGGGTAACAAATATTTATGTATAGTTCTTCCAAGGAGGAGTCAACAAGCATGGGCAACTCATAATTGCCTAGAAATTCCAAA
Source organism: Anomaloglossus baeobatrachus (assembly GCF_048569485.1). Taxonomy (NCBI): domain Eukaryota; kingdom Metazoa; phylum Chordata; class Amphibia; order Anura; family Aromobatidae; genus Anomaloglossus; species Anomaloglossus baeobatrachus. The sequence goes on along the minus strand of NC_134355.1, from coordinate 80,101,153 downwards.
TAAAAATTTCAATAAAAATTATTTTCTGTTTTTAACAATAGAAAAGTGGGTTGAGTGGATTATTGTACAAATTTGAGTACAGTATTGTATGCAGTTGAAAATTGTTAAATTCATTTTGGGTTCTTTGAGTCTGAATTAATTAAAAAATGTAATACTGTACAAAAAAACTTGCCACAAATGAAAAGTGCCCTGAATTGATATTTATTATGCTCTAAAGTCTCTCCAGTTCCCAAAGCTTTATAAATGGAGAAAAGGGAAGGGGTTAAAAAATAATAGATTATACTCCACTGTCCTAAGGTCTCCCTCACATGTATTGACACCACAGCTTCCTGACCGGTCATCCAGTCTCTGGCTATATCTTCAGCCCTCCAATCTTTGGTCTTCTTTCCAAGTCTTGACACCGCAACTTGCCGACCAGTCATTCAGTTTCTTGCTCTGATATCTTCAGGCCTCCGATCTTTGACCTTCTTACCATGTGTTCACACCAAACCTTCCTGACCCGTCATTCAGTCTTTGGCTATGATATCTTCAGGCCTCCAATCTTTGGTCTTCTCACCATGTCTTGGCACCACAGCTTCCTGACCGGTCATCCAGTCTCTGGCTATGATATCTTTAGGCCTCTGATCTTTGGTTTTCTTACCATGTCTTCACACCGCAGTTTCCTGACCAGTAATTCAGTCTTTGGCTCTGATATCTCCAGGCTTCTGATCTTTGGTCTTCTTTTCATGTCTTCAACCATTGACTAGGTCTGATATGGTCACATGATGTGAACATGACCTAGTCACTAAATAATTTGCAGACTAGGCATCTTGTAGTTACATGGGAGTGACACACGTCACTGACATGCATTTCACCTCATGTCACCACATAAAACCCGTGCAGGTCCGATGAACTCCAGGGATTCCCACAATGTTCAGGGAAGCCAAATTATTCCACAATGGAAACATGAAACATATAACAAGAGAGAAATAAAAACAAGACACTGTTCCTCATTCACCAATTTATTATAAAGCAAAGTCCCCAGGTCCGACGTAGTCCAACAGTTGCCAAAATGTTTTTTTATTACGTAGATCAAAGACTATGGAACCTCAGAATCAGGCATCATAGACTTTGAGCAGCAGCCATTCCTGGCTCATGCTGCACTTCATGAGACCCGGCTACAGTGAAGAGTGGTGACAGCAGGAATGTCACCACTCATCACTGATGTTCCTGACATCGCCGCCGCGAGTGATGAGCAGTAAAGTTCCAGATGTAGATGAAGTAGATGAGTGTAGATTTCTGCTAATAATATCAAATTTCAATTGATGGAGAGAGAGAGGTGAGGCACCAGCAGCAGTGCCAGATTCTGTCTGACTGATCAGTGATGTGGTGTAGTTGACATCCGTCCTGTTTGAATTGCATGACAATTTACATATTTTTCTCTTCCTTCTTAATGCACTAGAAAGAAGCAGCAACTAGCACAATATTTTTGTACAAAAAAAATCTTAAATCAGTCAGTGAATATATGTACACACAACTCTACTACATCACCCTGTTGCTGGATTTTTTGGACAAGTACCTACCTAACATTTCTTATTTATGTCATTTTTGGGAAGACAGTTTCATTTTGGTTAAAAAAAAAACAACAAAAAACTAAAAACTATAGAAAAAACGTTAAACAAAATGTATTATTTAAGTGAACATTTCTTTTTTTTTTTTTTTTGAACACCTGTTTGTCAAATTTTGCAACTGTACACACCCTACCTACACTGCAACCTGATGGCACATATTGCTTCCTCCATGTGTACCTACTAGGCATGAGCCAGCAGTACCATGCAAGTGTGCTCAATATTTGCAATGAGCAATTGGATGCTTGGATGGGTGTGACTCGAGTACTCGAGAATAATGGAAGTCAATGGAGAATTAGAGCTTTTTTCTGGAGGAATAATGCTTGAGTTCCCCATTGACTTCCATTATACTCAGGTACTCGAGTCGCGCCCATCCAAGCATCCAACTGCTCATTACGAATTCAAAGCATTGTAGTGCTCGCTCACGCTAGTATCTACTAATGATGAGCCAGCGTGCTCGCCACTGCTCAATGCTCAATTGTGCATCAGGGTGCTCAGATACACTCAGTACTCAGCTGAGTATCGCAGGTGCTTGAATATATTGTTCAAGATCTGACACAAAGACCTGGCTACCTTCAGTAATGGATGGGACCCAGCACCCCAGAGAGAGTCACTTGCAGTCTCTGAATGTCTCTCACTGGTGTAAAAATAACATATTCAAATGCTGTGTGTAAAAAAACAAACTTGCCCATGCTCCCCCGGAAATGCTCTGTTTATGGCTTGCTATATGTGGGTGGAGAGCCAAACTTCTAAATAATTAACTTCCATTAAACTCGTTACTCGAGTTGAGCCCGTCAAAGCGTCCAACCTGCTTGACTCAAATAAAGAGTACTCAAGCTATTTAGTGCTTGCTCATCACTAGTACCTACTAGTGATGGGTGAGCACATAATTGCTTGCAACTCAAGTTGAGCAGATCAGATGCTCTGAAAGGGCTCAACTCAATGGAAGTTAATCATTAGGCAGTTTTGCTCTCTACCCCCATACAGCCGGCCATAAAAAGCTGGCTGTATGTGGGTGGAGAGGCCGGAGTTTTTTTCTTTTGGTACACTATATCCAAAAACGTTGTTTTAACCCGAGTAACAGCGATTCATAGACTACAAATGTCTCTCCCTGGGGTTCCTGCTCACATCATGCAGGGAAGCAAGCATGTACTTTGTGATCATTGTTTCACGGGCGACACATCTAAGCAATACTCAGTTGAGAATCACGAGTACCCGAGCACCCCGATGCTCAATCGAGTATTGAGCACACATTCTCAACATCATTACCTACCTATCTGGAATTTCTTACTATAATTTTTTAGTAAGAGTTGAAAAATTGGGGTTGAACAGATTATAAATAAAATAATTATAATGTTGTACAAATGTGTGATAAATGAAAAATTAGCAATTCTGACAATTTTTAGGGAATTATATTTTGTGGTAAAAAAAACAGCCTTGCAATATGATTCTTCTCATCAGTATGATGCAGACACCAAATGTCCATTTTTTTTCATTATTTTAGTGGTGGTAAAAAAATCAGAGGTATTTTTTGAGGGGGATTGTGGCACTATTCTCAAAGACTCTTACTATTTTCATTCCTCAGTGTTATGATCCGGAACCATGGAAGATCACAATGTATCATTGGCAAAAAGGTGACAAGAGCATTGGCAACTAATCTGGCCACCATCCCCTTACTAACCACCAACACTATAAGTAGCTGAGGAGTGAACTAACATCCTATGAACCGCGAACCAAGCCAGAGAAACTAGCTATCCTAAAGGAAGATAGGATGAATAACTCACTGCCTCAGAGTAGAGCCCCAAAGGTATTGAAAGCCCCCCACATTCAAAGACTACGGTGATATATAAAAATACAATATGCAGATGCAGGATAGGATTAGCAAAGGTAAGGCCCCACTAACTAAATAGGAAAGGATAGGAAAGGGGCTGATGGTGGCCAGAGAAAAACCCTACAAACCCGAAATACCTGATACAAAAGTACAAAAAGGTCCTCAGATCGCACGATCTGTACTCCATCCTATATCAGGCACTCTTGTCAAACCAATGAACAGAAAAAACAGGAACAATTACAAATTCAAGAAGAAACAAACACATGGACTTATAGGAGCAAAACTCCAAACATAGCTGCAGGGAGCTTCCCAGCTAAGCACAGAGAGGGCAGATTCCTGCATGCAAATAAACTGACAATAACCACAGTAATTGACAAACCCAGATAAGAACAAAAAGAACAAAACAACTAAGAAAGAACCAAGCACTTATCTGGGGTAGATGTGGTCAGAAGCAAGATGAAAAGGCAGGTGAGCTACAGGACAATGATAACCGGCTCAGACTGCCAGAAGGCCAAGGCTTAAATAGGCAGAGAGTTAGCAATGGAAACATCCATTGCTCAAGAACACCTGGTCTCTGTCAAAACCATTCCTGGCCACAAGAGGGAGCCTCACAGCAGCAACAGCATAACTGACATTCATAACACCTCAGTCAACGAAGCCATGTGAGGGGAGGAAGAATGTTTTTACTGATACCATTTTGAGACAGATATGACATTTTGATCTCTTGTTACAGCATTTTTTCTGGTATTGCAGCAACAAAAAAACAACGTAATTTTGGTGTTTTTGATTTTTTTTCTGTTTATGGATTGGGTTAATTATTTTTATATTTTGATACATCAGGCTTGTCTGAACGCAACAATACCACATACTGTATGTATATTATTAATCTTTATTTATAATGGGGGTGATTTAAACAGTTTTTTCCAACTTTTTGTAAAAACATTTTACTGTATTTATTAGTCCCCTTAGTGGAATTGAACCTGAAGGGCTGTGAGATGCCTCTTCCCTGACGAAGATTTTAAAGAAATTGAAACGTACGTAGGCTCTTTTGAGGCCCTCGTTGGACGGGGCCCCCCTTATTAAACCTATTTGAACTGGCTGAGAAGCCATAGCAAGGCTCTTTCACTCTTGTACCCTTGCCTGCACATAAATAAATATACAACCAGATATGCATATAAATTTTGGTTTGCTGTCTCTCTGTCTTCCACATGGAGTTTAATGTTATTACATAGACATCTAACCTTGCATTTAGGGTCTATATGAATTTATGGACTTTTTAGTACATAATTAAGTTCTTGAGCCAACATGTCTCAATATGGATCACCTTTGACCTCATGGGGGGTTGTCCGTCCTCTATTCTTTTAATATGTTTTTATGACATCTGGATGTTCATTCTGTGTCTTGAATTATGAATAAAATTTGTACCTTTTTGCACTAAAAAAACTCTTGTCCTTCCTCTCATTATATGCTCCTGAGTTTGTGCCTTATGTGGGAATTCAGTAGAATCAAGACCCACCCATTTTCTGTATGGTGCTTCCCAACTATATATACTGTGTGTGTATATGTATACTGTATATATATATATATATATATATATATATATATATATATATATATATATATATATATATATATATATATATATATTTTTTATTTTTTATTTTTTTTTTGCTACTGCTGTGTCCATAAAAGTGTGAATTGCCAATATGTAAAATTGTTTCACCTTTATTATAAGCTCAATTAGTTAAAAGAAAAATCAAAACACCAATATTGACACAACTCACACAAAAAAATGCAAAACTTTGTATGCTCTGGAAGCCTTATCTGGAAACTTTGAGAACAATGTATGATCACTTTGTTTTTTTCAGAAATAATGTAATCTACATTGATCAACATTTGAAGGTTTTTTGTAAGGGGCACACCGTGCCACTACAACAGTGTTTTACAAAAGATCCAAAGTTTATCCACATAAAACCTTTATCTTGCCCAAAACGGGATGATCATAAACAGCAATGACTGTAGCACAGAGAAAGATTATAACAACATTTTCTGCAGGTAACAACAGTCACCAATCAGTAGGATCTGTACAGGTCTTTGCTTTGAATGACTTTAGGAAATCTGCAACCACAAGACATCACTAGTCTCTCACATTGTTCTGGTGGGATTATAGTCCACTCTTCTTCCAGTCTCTTCCACAGTTCCTTGACCATTGTGGGTTTCTTGGCCATAACTTTGTCACCAAGGATTTTCCATAGGTTTTCTATTCGGTTTAGATCAGGACTAGAGTTGAGCGCGGTTCTAGGTTTGAGGTTCTCCAGTTCTAGGCTCGAGTGATTTTGGGGGCTGTTCGAGATCGAACTAGAACTCGAGCTTTTTGCAAAAGCATGATAGTTCTAGATACGTTCGATAATGGTTCTAGCAGCAAAAAGCAGGGCTTTTTACAGCTACAGTGTGCAGGAGCCATCGCTGGCAGCCTGCCAGAAGCTGGTAACCAAGATAAACATCGGGTATCCAACCAAAGCGCTTTGGTTAGTAACCCGATGTTTATCCTAGTTACGTGCAGGAAGCCCACACTTCCCCGCTCAGCTCGCTCCGCCCCCTCCTGCCCGCGGCATGTACACACGTACACACGTACACACACACACACACACACACACACACAGAGTCCCGCTCGGCTTACCTGCGGTGATGAAGTCCCGCCATCCCGACCTCAGCGCTGTCACTGTCCTCCATGGCCGCCGCTTGTCACATCACCTCTCGCTTCCGACCCGAGACTGACTAGCGGTGATGTCACGGGCCTCTCGCGATACTTGGTGTGAAGGCGCCGGTCATTGAACTCAGTGACAGGGGCTGTCAGTGTGCTGGAGATCAGCGCAGGTAATGTACCTCGCTGACAGCAGCACTTGTCATGCCCTGCAGTGACCTGAGCTGACCCATGATGTTAGCTCAGGTCACTGCACTGCTCTCCCAGCCAATGGGGAACATCCTGCTCTTCATTGACTGGGACAGTGTGGATCGTCATGGCAACCCCTTGGATTACAGCAGACCTGGATTTGTTTTTCATTCTAATAAATTGGTTAAAGAGGGAATGTTTTGGGGAGTGTTTTTTCAAATAAAAATGTGTTTGTCGTCTATTTTTTTTTATTACTGACTGGGTTGGTGATGTCGGGTATCTGATAGACGCCTGACCTCACCAACCCCAGGGCTTGATGCCAGGTGACATTACACATCTGGTATTAACCCCATATATTACCCCGTTTGCCACCGCACCAGGGCGCGGGATGAGCTGGGGCGAAGCACCAGGATTGGCGCATCTAATGGATGCGCCACTTTTGGGGCGGCTGCGGCCAGCTATTTTAAGGCTGGGGAGAGTCCAATAACCATGGACCTCCCTAGTCTGAGAATATCAGGCCCCAGCTGTCTGCTTTACCTTGGCTGGTGATCCAATTTTGGGGGACCCCTACGTGTTTTTTTTTAAATTATTTATTTAATTTAAAATAACAGCGTGGGGTGCCCTCAGTTTTGGATTACCAGCCAAGGTGAGGTTGCCAGCTGTGGTCTGCAGGCTGCAGCCGTCTGCTTTACCCTAGCTGGCTACAAAACTAGGGGGAACCCTACGTCATTTTTTGTTCATTTTTTTGGCTAAATACAAAGCTAAGCACCCCTTAGTGCCACATGAAAGGCACCAAAGGGTGCTCCACTTTTTCTCCATTTTTTCTCCACTTTTTCTCCACTTTTTCTCCATTTTTTTCTCCATTGTTTTCTCCACTTTTTCTCCACTTTTTCTCCATTTTTTCTCCACTTTTTCTCCACTTTTTCTCCACTTTTTCTCCACTTTTTCTCCATTTTTTCTCCATTTTTTCTCCACTTTTTCTCCACTTTTTCTCCACTTTTTCTCCATTTTTTTCTCCACTTTTTCTCCACTTTTTCTCCACTTTTTCATCCATTTTTTCTCCACTTTTTCTCCACTTTTTCTCCACTTTTTCTCCATTTTTTTCTCCACTTTTTCTCCATTTTTTTCTCCATTTTTTCTCCACTTTTTCTCCACTTTTTCTCCACTTTTTCTCCACTTTTTTCTCCATTTTTTTATCCACTTTTTCTCCACTTATTCTCCACTTTTTCTCCACTTTTTCTCCATTTTTTTCTCCACTTTTTCTCCACTTTTTTTCCACTTTTTCTCCATTTTTTTCTCCACTTTTTCTCCATTTTTTTCTCCATTTTTTTCTCCACTTTTTCTCCACATTTTCTACACATTTTCTCCACTTTTTCTCCACTTTTTCTCCACTTTTTCTCCATTTTTTCTCCACTTTTTCTCCCCTTATTCTCCCCTTATTCTCCACTTTTTCTCCACTTTTTCTCCACTTTTTCTCCACTATTTCTCCACTATTTCTCCATTTTTTTCTCCATTTTTTCTCCACTTTTTCTCCACTTTTTCTCCACTTTTTCTCCATTTTTTTCTCCACTTTTTCTCCACTTTTTCTCCATTTTTTTCTCCCCTTTTAATCCACTTTTTCTCCACTTATTCTACATTTTTTTCTCCATTTTTTCTCCACTTTTTCTCCACATTGTCTCCACTTTTTCTCCACTTTTTCTCCATTTTTTTCTCCACTTTTTCTCCACTTTTTCTCCACTTTTTCTCCATTTTTTTCTCCACTTTTTCTCCACTTTTTCTCCACTTTTTCTCCATTTTTTTCTCCATTTTTTCTCCACTTTTTCTCCACTTTTTCTCCACATTTTCTCCACTTTTTCTCCACTTTTTCACCATTTTTTTCTCTACTTTTCCTCCACTTATTCTCCACTTTTTCTCCACTTTTTCTCCACTATTTCTCCAATTTTTTCTACATTTTTTCTCCACTTTTTCTACACTTTTTCTCCACTTATTCTCCACTTATTCTACACTTTTTCTCCACTTTTCTCCATTTTTTTCTACATTTTTTCTCCACTTTTTCTCCACCTTTTCTCCATTTTTTCTCCATTTTTTCTCCACTTCTTCTCCACTTTTTCTCCATTTTTTTCTCCACTTATTCTCCACTTATTCTCCACTTTTTCTCCACTTTTTTCTCCACTTTTTCTCCACTTTTTCTCCATTTTTTTCTCCACTTTTTCTCCACTTTTTCTCCACTTTTTCTCCACTTTTTCTCCATTTTTTTCTCCATTTTTTCTCCACCTTTTCTCCATTTTTTCTCCACTTTTTCTCCACTTTTTCTCCACTTTTTCTCCACTTTTTCTCCACTTTTTCTCCACTTTTTTTCTCCACTTTTTCTCCACTTTTTCTCCACTTTTTCTCCATTTTTTTCTCCATTTTTTCTCCACTTTTTCTCCACTTTTTCTCCGTTCTTTTTCTATGGTCGGTCTACCCATTAGCTCTGCCATGCATACTGTAGCTCTACACCTACTGCACATGTTATTTTATGATTGACATCTCTTTCGTACCAGAGCTGTCTAAGCCTACTCTGACCCCATATTTGTCATTACTATATTGTCCTTGTACTGTATTATGACATTTGTATCATGTGTTTCATTTCTTGCTGTGTTGCAATTTTTTTGCTGCATCCCAATTGTACCTCTACATTGTTCGAGTTTATGTTATTGTTCTCTCACTCTTATGTGATACTGATTATTGTCATTTTTCATGATTACATGCAGATAAGTCCAATCTGACGAAGGCTCAGGCCGAAACGTCATTTGTAACTTGTTTTGGACAAAAACATATATGCTTATGAAAAAAAATGTTTTCTTAATACGGACCAATAAAGAGTGATTTTGCATTACTATCCGTTGTGACTTACTGACTTAGTCTGGGAGATTTAGAGTGCCGAGGTTACTCACTAATTTTATCTATTATTACCTCTGAGCACCTATATACCAGTGAGCAGAGCTTCCTCTACAGTAGTTCTCCTGATTAGGCATGCCCTTACCTCATGAGCAGGGCATTGCAGCTTTGGTAGCAACCATTACGACATGGACTCTGCTGCTGTGGACCCGGGGAGAGTGAGTGCAGATTCATTGCACCCACACTCCTCACATGAAGGGTCCGCACTCCTAGAAAATGGGGGATACGTTCCCTGAGTGTCTCCCCCCCATATTCTAGACGGTCCAGAGTCGTCGTGGGACCCCTTTATTTTTTTTCTTACAATAAATTGGTGAAAGAGGAAATGTTTTGGGGACTGTTTTTTCAAATAAATTTCTTTTGTCGATTTTTTGTTTTTGTTAGTACTGACAGTTTATGATGTTGGGTATCTAATAGACGCCATGACATCACAAACTGCTGGGCTTGATCTCAGGTGACTTTACAGCTAGTATCAACCCGATTTATTACCCCGTTTGCCACTGCACCAGGGCACGGGATGAGCTGGGGTGAAGCGCCAGGAATGGCGCATCTAGTGGATGCGCCATGTCTGGGGTGCCTGCGGCCTGCTATTTTTAGGCTGTGAAGGCCCAATAACTATGGACCTTCCCACCCTGAGAATACCAGACCACAGCTGTCCGCTTTACCTTGGCTGGTGATCCAATTTGGGGGGGACCCTACTTTTATTGTGTAATTATTAATATTTATAAAATAATTATAAAAAAGAGCCTGAGGGGTCCTCCACATTGGATCCCCAACCACGGTAAAGCTGCCAGCTGTGGTTTTCAGGCTACAGCCGTCTGTTTTACCCTAGCTGGCTATCAAAAATGGGGGGACCCAACGTCATTTTTTTTTTTAACTATTTTTTAAATAGAAAAAATTAATGGGCTTCCCTGTATTTTGATTGCCAACCAAGGTAACGGCAGGCAGATGAGGGTGGCAACCCATAGCTGTCTGCTTTATCTGCGCTGAGAATCAAAAATACCGCGGAGCGCTACGTCATTTTTTTAAAGATTTATTTTTACAGCACTGTGATGTCCAGCAATCAAAATACAGGGAAGCCCATTTTATTTTTAGTTATTTAAATAAATAATTAAAAAAAATATATATGGGCTCCCGCTGCATTTTTTGTATTGCTAGCTAAGGGTAATCCAAGCAGCTACTGGCTGCTAACCCCCACTGCTTGGTGTTACCTTCACTGGCAATGGAAAATCCAGGGAAGCATTTTTTATTTCTTTTGCCAAAAAACTACAAAAAAAGGACGTGAGCTTCGCCATATTTTTGTATGCTAGCCAGGTGCTGGAAGAGTTGGATACAGCGCCAGAAGATGGCGCTTCTATGAAAATGCCATTTTCTGAGGCGGCTGCAGACTGCAATTCGCAGCAGTGGGGCCCAGAAAGCTCAGGCCAACCTGTGCTGCGGATTCCAATCCCCAGCTGCCTAGTTGTACCTGGCTGGACACAAAAATGGGGCGAAGCCTACGTCATTTGTTTTCTAATTCTTTCATGAAATTCATGAAATAATAAAAAAAGGGCTTCCCTTTATTTTTGGTTCCCAGCCGGGTACAAATAGGCAACTGGGGGTTGGGGGCAGCCGTACCTGCCTGCTGTACCTGGCTAGCATACAAAAATATGGCGAAGCCCACATAATTTTTTCAGGGGGCAAAAAACTTCTGCATACAGTCCTGGATGGAGTATGCTGAGCCTTGTAGTTCTGCAGCTGCTGTCTGTCTGTATGGAGAAGAGCAGACAGCAGCTGCAGAACTACAAGGCTCAGCATACTCCATCCAGGACTGTATGCAGAATTTTTTTGCCCACCAAAAAAATGACGTGGGCTTTGCCATATTTTTGTATGCTAGCCAGGTACAGCAGGCAGCCACGGGCTGCCTCCAACCCCCAGTTGCCTATTTGTACCCGGCTGGGGACCAAAAATATAGGGAAGCCCGTTTTTTTTTAATTATTTCACTTATTTCATGAAATAATTAAAAAACAAATGACGTGGGCTTCGCCCCATTTTTGTGTCCAGCCGGGTACAACTAGGCAGCTGGGGATTGGAATCCGCAGCACAGGTTAGCCCGAGGTTTCTGGGCGCCTCTGCTGCAGATTTCAGTCCGCAGCCGTCCCAGAAAATGGCACTCTCATAGAAGCGCCATCATCTGGCGCTGTATCCAACTCTTCCAACAGCCCTGGAGCCGGGTGGCTTGTTGGGTAATCATGAGTTAATACTGGCTTTGTTTTACTAGCCAGTATTAAGCCAGAGATTCTTAATGTCAGGCACGTTTGACCCGGCCATTAAGAATCTCCAATAAAGGGTTAAAAAAAAGACACCACACAGAGAAAAAATACTTTAATAGAAATAAATACACAGACACATTAGAGACTCCATCTTTATTACCCCGTCAGCCCTCCACGATCCTGCTCTTCTGTCTTCTTTCTTTCTAGAGTAGTAGTAGTGACGATTGTAGTGAGGATGAGGTTCACCAGCTCATCACTTGGGGCTGGGGAACCTCATCCTCACTACAATCCTCACTAGTGTAGTAGTAGTGACGATTGTAGTGAGGATGAGGTTCACCAGCCCATCACTTGGGGCTGGGGAACCTCATCCTCACTACAATCCTCACTACAATCGGGAAGCAGCGTGCAGCTTTCACTCCGTGAGTGATCAGTGCTGGCTGTTAGCGGTAACAGCGGTAACGCTGACAGACGCGTTACCATAGCAACGGTGCTCTCGGAGCCGCGGTTAGCGGTGACGTCACCGCTAACTGCGTTAATATGGCAACGGTGATCTCCGTTAATGACCGGCTGTGTCAGCCGGTCCCTAACGGAACGGGGAGTCGACCGTGTGCTAGAGCATATCGCCGGTACACGGCGATACACATATGTGCACCGTGTACCGGAGAGATGCACTCGCAGGTCCTACATGACGCGTCATAGTCATGTGACCAGTCTGTAGCCAATGAGATAATAGCCACGTGACTGGTCACATGGCTATTTTGACGTCACGATAGGTCCTGCATCTCTGCTGGCAGTGCCGTCACCGAGAGGATTCAGCGATCATCGGATGGAATAGCGGCAGGAGACAGAGTGCAGAAGGGATCGCGAGGACCGGTAAGTGTTATGGCAATGTTTATTAACTGTTTGTGTACATGTATAATGCATTTTTATGTGTTTGTGATTGCCTCCCATTATAGCCTATAGGTTCGAGTTTGGTTCGTCGAACGTTCGACGAACCGAACTCGAACGGGACCCCCGTTCGGCGAACCGACCTCGAGCCGAACCGGGACCGGTTCGCTTATCTCTAATCAGGACACTGGCTGCTGGCCATTTCATTGTTTCAATGTTTTCTGTTTCAAAGAACTGCTTTACTCGTTTTGCTGTGTGACGGGGGCATTGTCCTGCATGAAAATTGCTGGCTGTTTGAGTGATGAACGCAAGTAAGGAAGCACATGTTGCTGAAGAAGCTTCTGATACATACTTGCATTCACTCTGCCATTTGTGTATGAGAGGCCCAAATCCTGCTGCAGAAAACATTCCCCAAACCATGACACTACCTCCACCACCTTTCACTTCTTAACACATTTTAGGTTCAGTCTTTCACCAGTTTATCGACAAACATGTTTCCTATCAGACCCAAATAAATTAAACTTGTTTTCATCACTAAAATGAACTGTGGACCACTTATCCTCTGTCCACACAATATGCTCCTCACCAAAGGTGAGTCTATCCTTTTTATTCTTTCTGATAATAAGAAGTTTCATCACTGCAGAGTGGGCTTTCCGTCCAAATGTTATTAAATGTTATGACACAGTATGACGAGACAGATCCTTACCCTGTTATACTGTCCTCTCTTTCATTTGTCTTTCGACAGCGAATTTGTGATGTGGTAAAGATGCAATATTCTCGAAATCACATTTTTGGAATAACTAAGCAGGAGCAGGGAAAAGGATAAGTGGTGCCTCACCGGAATCCAAGGAACACAGATACCAGGAACAAGTGGCTGGAACCACTCCTTAGCAGTCATTAAAGAGGAAAGGAAATTCCAGCACCAGGCGTCTCTTCATTAAAATCTTCAATATTTTATTTCCATGTCAAGATTAAAAAATTCATGTGGGAACGCAGCCCCTAAACGTCTGACATGTTTCGAACAAAGTTCTTAATCATAGGCATATGAACAATTTATGTTTATGTAATGTTCGTATGTCTATGATTAAGAAACTTTATCATGATTAAGAAACTATACCATGCATTTCAAATCCTTGGAAAATCTAGTTGTAAGCATGGTCCGCCAAACTTTCAGTGACTCTTGGTAATTAAATAACTATTTAGTTAATTACTATTAATCCCAACAATAAATCCAAACTCTAATCTTTCAAAAAATGCAATAATCCTATAAGGTTCTTCATAATATGTCCTGCTCTGCAGTAATATGTGTAGCAGGATAAAGCCTCTCTGTTATTTGCACAGCAGTCTTTGTGAGACTTAGCCAATCTCACTGGAAAGGTCATGGCACATACTGGATTTTGTTAAAAGGCCATTTAGTCAATATTTTCAGCCAATCTAAATGATAAAGTAACCACTTTTATATGACTGCTGCAAAAAAGGGAATATAAGTGGTATTTGACTGGTTGAAAAACTAATTATAAAGTAACTCTTTCCCATCACGATTCTGCGTTTTCATGTCCTGACAAAAAGTGTTTTTAGGTGTTTACTGGTTTTCCCAATTGTCTCTTCAGGTAAGAAGAAGACAAACTCTGGTGCAAGTCAAAGCAACCCTCCAACGAGTCTTGTCGTATGACTTAGGATTTATGTCAGATCAAAACCTCAATTTGCAGACACAGTGTTTTGGGACGGTTTTCCCTCATCAATGCAAAGTATGAGATCTGATCTGGCTGTATGAGAGGCTAAGATGTAGTCTAAAGGGGAAGCTATTCTCCATGAGATCTGATCTGGCTGTATGAGAAGCTAAGACTTAAATCCTAAGTTATACTGTGAAGCCCTGGCCTATCAGGTCATCACAGGGTATTGTGCAATCTGCCCTTCTGTGCAATATCCACCTCCTCTTTGGTTACAGGTCCTTGACCTTTGGTGTTGCCAAGAACAAGCTAATCAAAATCCTAGGAACGCTCTGCACCACACCCACCAGACACACCAGTGGACGGCCTGAGTGGAATAGGGTCTCCCACTTGGGGGGTTGGTTAGGGGGAGGTCAGGAGTGTTAGGAGACAGTCGGTTGAGAGGTGACTCTCGAGAGGAGAGGTCAGGAGCTGGGATCCTTGAGACTACTAGGTGGCAAATGTTGGTCTGGGCCTGGTAGGAGCTGGACCCCGGTCGCAGGGGATCATGACAAGGGGCACGGACTGTCGAGGAGGACATCCGGCGGCCTTGTGCCATCACTGGGCAGGGGCCAGGGCACGACGGGGTACATGGACCCTAGGTCAGGAAGACGCTTCAGGTGTCCTGACAATTTACCCGACGAGAACGGAGCCTTCCAGATCCATTTTCCACCCGCTCCAAAATCAGGGTACTAGCACAATGAGGGGGATAGGACTTTCCCACTACACGGTCCAGAACATCCCAAGCGTGAACCCTGAGAGCAAGCTTACCCAGTTAGCCATACTGGTGAGCGGGATCCGATTAGTTTTACACTAAAGGGACCAAACAGAATACTAGGTGCCAAGGCAAAGGTCACAGACTAACAGGCAACACCAATGGGCACGGTATCCAGGCATGCTCCCTCTTAGTGGCAGCGGTGTCCAGAACTTTGGTTTACCACAGTTGTCGGTGTCAGCGTTATTGGACTGAGTGAGTACACAAGTGACCCTTACCGTCCAACGGCACCTCCCCGTCACCATCACCGAGTCCCGGGGCATTCCCCCTACCCGTGGAGGGGTTTAACACCTGGCTGCCCACACCATCGCCACCGGGTACTCCCAATCGCACCGGTGGTACTCCATCTTACCACGCACCATGGGTGGCGTCACGAACTTTAACCATACCATCCCATGTAAATACTCCCCCTTTTATCCGCGTGGCCGCGCGACCCCGACTCCTGGGTCCGGAGACCCCTTGAGCCACTGCGGATCAGGATCCGAGCAGCCCAGCTGCTGACGCGGGGGCAGCACAATACAACAAGACTCGTTGGAGGGTCGCTTTGACTTCTAGGATTGCTACCTCCAATAGGTGGCACCAGAATTCATCTTCTTCCTCCCTGAAGAGACAATTTGAATATTTCTCAGATGAGCATTGTGGCTTAAAAGACTCCTCACTGGCATGCTGGAATGGTGTGTCAGTCTCCGTAAGGAAAATAGATTCCCCTTTAGACAGGTTTTCCCAGAACCAGTGAGTTCTGTAGTTGCAATATCTCTCTACTTGCCAAAAGTGTTAGCATCATTGAATCTGGTAACTCCTTTAGATGTTGCAGCCAAAAGAGAAAGTGTCATCTAAGGATTTTCACAGTATCATATTATCATAATAGTCCCAATTGGTACAGTAGGAGCAAAAGTGTTGTTTATACAACATGAACCATGGTGAAATTAAATCACAAAAGCAGTAAAATATGTACCTCAAAAATATAACTTGTGCCTTTTACTATATAGATATTAAAAAGAATGAAAAAGTGGTCCTCAATAGGAATAGGCTGGTCTGTACAGGGTTAAAATAAACAACTCTAGTCAAGTCATTGAGTGTTTTGATCACTATATGGTTCCAAAGAAAAAAGTATACATAATTAAATATAGAAATACTGTGTTCACAAAATTAAAGGAAAATTTGCATATTTAAACTGAATCTGCAGGTAAGTAACATTTAAATCAAGCCTGTCTTACTGGAGCTGTGGTTTCAGAGGGAAACTTTAGTTTTATTCTCCCTGCAGCTGCTCACTTTCAATAAATTGTTTCTCCAAACTTTTTTCTATCAATGTTATTGTCATCCTTCCCATCCGGGTGAGAAGAAGACCTGGTTGTACGAGTACTCTACTGCGCGATTTGGATCACAGTGGATTTTAAAGTATGGTTTTCTTCGAAATGCAGCACCTTTTTAGAGTAAGACATACATGGCTAAAATCATACAGCCAGGGTCTGATATATGTTGCCTGTGGACTGGGAAACATGTATAAGCTGTGAGGTTCCCTTTTAATAGCACAAAATATTTAACAAACCTCTCTGAAGATCATTAGTAAGGTACATATACATACTATATTTATATATTAATTCATTATGTGTACAGTTACAGTGGTGTGAAAAATTGTTCAACCCCTTCCTGATGTCTTATTCTTTTGCATGTTTGTCACACTTAAATATTTCAGATCACCAAACAAATTTAAATATTAGACAAAGATGATACAAGTAAACCCAAAATGCAGTTTATAAATAAAGGTCTTTATTATTAAGGGAATAAGAAAGCCAAACCTGCAGGACCCTGTGTGAAAAAGTGATTACCCCCTATATCTAATAACTGGTTGGGCCACCCTTAGCATCAACAACTGCAATAAAGTGTTTGTGATAACTGGCAATTAGTGTTGAGCGAGTATGCTTGTCACTACTCGGTACTCGCACGAGTATCACTGTACTCGGGCTACTCGGCGGGTACCGAGTAATTTCGCGATACTCGTGCTGTACTCGTGGTCTTCATGTTGGCGCTCTTTTGAGAGCCAGCCCTCATGCAGGGATTGGCTGGCAGACCGCAATGCCACAGCCCTGTTACTTGTGGAATTGCAGTGATTGGCCGGCCCTCACAGAATGACCGTGCCTTTAGCCCGACACTTCCCCGCTCGGCTACGGCCCCTCCCGCACTCCACTCCGCGTGTATATATATATGCACGCTTACACACACACGCACGTTTTTTTTTTAATTTACAGTTTTATGGTTTCTACATGCTGCCGGTGGTCATTTCATAAAAATACTCGGGTCTCCCATAGGATAACATTGGGCTCGGTGCTCGGGCCGAGTACACGAGTATCTTGGGATGCTCGGCCCGAGCCTCGAGCACCCGAGCTTTTTAGTACTCGCTCATCACTACTGGCAATGAGTCTTTTACAACGCTCTTGAGGATATTTGTCCCACTCATCTTTGCAGAATTGGTGTAAGTCAGACACATTGGAGGGTTTACGAGCATGAACCGGCTTTTTAAGATCATGCCACAGCACCTCAATCAGATTAAGGTCAGAATTTTTACTAGGCCACTACAAAATCTTAGTTTTTTTTTCCTTAATCTATTAAGAGGTAGTATCACAATCGTCTCCCTGCATGTAGGGACCAGTGACAGCTTTTGGATTGGAGCCTCTCATCTGGCTCTTTTCATTTAAATGGGTTTCATTTCTTTTGTCACTGCAGGGGTTAAGTGCCAGTTTTTCTATTGCAGCTTTTTCTAAGCAGTTCCTTGCTGAGTGATCATCTGCACTTACTCATTACTCACACCCTTCAGCTTCAAATAGCAGGGTATCCCAGCATTCCCTGCTGAAGATACAAACTCATCTGTGTCTCGGCCGCCCTTAAGGAAGGTTCTGCAAGTCAAGTTTCTACTCAGGCTATATCTTTTCAGTTGTTAATTTTCCCCCATTTTATCTTTGTTCCCTTGGTGTATTTTTAGTGTAGCGGTGAGGTTTAGTGTACCCCACCGGCCCCTCACTAGTCAGGGTTACTATACGGCCTTTCTAGGGTCTTGGGTTCCTGCTCGGCAACAATTGTGGAGACTGTATTAGTACTGGTGAGGAGAGAAAGGACAGTTGCAGGTGAGGTTAGGAGGTGCCCACCTACCCCTCTCACTAGTTCCAGGGCCTCCCGTTGATTTTGTGTCCCCTGTGCCCCCTTTTGTGTATTTTTTGTTGTGCATCAGACGTATGTAGGTCTGATCAGACCTCACCACGCTTGTTACATCCGGCAAGCCTGACAGGTGGACTTGCTTGTGTGTGTTGGATCATTGTTCTGCCGCATAACCTAAGTGTGCTTCAGCTTGAGGTCACTCACAAACAGATGGCCGGACATTCTCTTTCGGGATTTTTTGGTAGACAGCAGTATTCATGGTTCCATTTACCACAACAAGTCTTCCAGGTCCTGAAGAAGCAAAACAGCCCCAGACCATCACACTACCACCACCATGTTTTACCGTTGGTATGATGTTCGTTTTCTAAAATGCTGTTACTTCTACGCCACATGTAATGGGACATACACCTTCCAAAATTTTGTCTCGTCAGTCCACAGAGTATTCTCCCAAAAGTCTTTGAGATCATCAAGGTGTTTTCTGGCAAAATTGAGATAAGCTTTTATGTTCTTTTTGCTCAGCAGTGGTTTTTGTTTTGGAACTCTGCCATGTAGGCCATTTTTGACCACTGTCTTTCTTATGATAGAGTCATGAACACTGACCTTAACTGAGACAAGTGAGGCCTGCAGTTCTTTGGATGCTTTTGTGGGGTCTTTTGTGAACTCTTTGATGAGTCGTCACTGCCCTCTTGGGATTATTTTGATCAGTCGGCCACTCCTGGTAAGGTTCACCACTGTTTCATGTTTTTGCCATGTGTGGATAATGGCTCTTACTATAGTTTTCTGGTGTCCCAAAGCTTTAGAAATGGCTTTATAACTTTTTCCAGGCTGATAGATCGCAATTTACTTTGTTTCTCATTTGTTCCTGAATTTCTTTGGATCACGGCACGATGTCTAGCTTTTGAGGATCTTTTGGTCTGCTTCACTTAGTCAGACAAGTCCTAGTTAAGTGATTTCTTGATTGAGAACAAGTTTGGTAGTAATCAGACCTGGCTATGGCTAGGGAAAATTGAAGTCATTTTTACAAAGATGTGATAAGGAAGAGATAATTTATGTTTTAAGGTGGGTGGCAATCACTTTTTCAAACAGGATCCTGTAGGTTTGGATTTCTTTTTCCCTAAACCCATTACTTGCTAAATTAGAAATTTTCATATTTTTTTTGTTAAATGACAGATTTTTAATGAAAAAAAAAATGAAAAATGAAAATGAAATTTAAGTAATGTATAAATTAAATAAATTAATGATTAATTAATTTAATTTCATGAATTTTAAGCAAAAGATTAGGCGTCCCAAAAAAGGACATTGGTATATAATAGGTTAATAACAATGACCTTTATTTATAAAGTGCATTTTGTGTTTACTGGTATTATATTTGTGTACTATTAAAATTTGTTTGGTGATCTGAAACATGTAAGTGTGACAAACACGCAAAAAAATAAGAAATCAGGAAGGGGAAAACACTTTTTTTTACACCACTGTGTATGAATAATATTTTGTAACATGGTGTTGCCATGATTACCTTTGAGAAAACTGGCCAGTCCCATATGCTCTGCTAATAGATAGGCAGAAGCAAACCAGTACTTTGTTGTTTAAGTTATTCCATTCCAGCCAGGACATTAAGAGATAATTGTTAGTACAAACGAAAGAAAAAGAAAAGGCATTCATTACATTTCTTTATTCATGGTTGCTTATAAAAACACAGGTTATGGAGACAAACTGGCAAAAAGCCATTTCACGTGTGAAGAACGCTTCCTCTGAGCCATCTTACCATACTGTACATTTCTTAAAATGGTCTAGAAGAAATTAAATACAACTTCTGAATTCATGTTTATTGTTCATTCTGAGAAAAAATATTAATCAAAATTGATTAAAAAATGCTAACAATAAAAACATCAACTCATCCTGCAAAAAAACAACTACCTTCTCAGATCTATCACTTATGAATAAGCTAATTTTTCTATTTTACTAGTAGCTCAAAGGCTCTCTGAAAGTGACATGTTTCCCAAAAAACAATCCAGTAAAATCCATGCTTGCAAACTCACATGGTCCGCCATTTTGAGCCCTGCAGCTTGTCCAAAAAACAGTTAACATTAGCATTTATGGCAATGCTGTAGTGGTGAAAACCTCCTTAAATGATCGATGACTTATCTATTTGATACATCATCAATAATTGAGATAAATGGCTGAACTAAGCGCTGGTCGCAGATTAGCACTGTGCTTTATTTCACATTGAGGTGAATGTAATGTTGCACGCAAATGCACAGTGCCGATGTGTTCCAACCATACATTTGTACCACCCCGGTGTTAGTCGGGCTGCTCGGATCCGGGATCGTTGTGGCTCGAGGGGTCCGGACCCGGCTTGGAAAACACTTTGATCTGTAAAAGGGGGTATTTACAGGGGATACGTTTGTGACGCCACCTTCGTGTTGCGGTAATGGGAGTACCGCCGCTGCTGGAAGGAGTACCGGGGCAGATGGTATGAAGCAGCAAGGTGTCAGTCCCTCCGCAGGTAGGGAAGGCCCCAGGATCATGGTTTTGGTAGATTTGGGAGGACAGGGTGCAGGGGACCAGGGTACTCACTGTGGGTAGTCGTGGTGCTGGATGAGGTTTAGAAAGGTGCACACTGTAGGTAAACCAAAGTGTCTGTGTACAGCTGCCACTGCCGGGAGCCCGTCCAAGTACCCGGTCCCACCGGTGTCACTTAGTGATTCGGAGCCTGCCTCCGTGCACAATTGTTGTCTGTAGTGTCCCTAGCTCGCCAGGAGCTCACTCTCCCAGCTCCTTTCTCTTTGGAGCCTACTTCTCTTCACTCTGTCTCCCTCTGACAGTCTGCTCAGTCCCCCCCAGTAGCTGGCCCATTTTCCAGCTAGACCACTGGTGTGTCTGACAGTGTCTGCTGTGAGGTGATTGGGTTTTGGTGCAGATGGAAGTGACATTGGTTTCTTGGATACCTGGAACCATGGGTGTGAGCTCTGCACCCTGGGTAAGGATGCAGTACCCTGTGGCACACTGATGTATTCAGGGGCACCACACATTGCTTCATTCTGGCTGCTGCCGGAGCAGTTTCTAGCTGATTTCATATTTAGCTAGGTTATCCATTGTTGATTCCTGGTCAGCTCATCTGACAATTGATGGGGTGCGTGTTTCAAGAAGTACAAGCTGGGCACTATGTATTGGGCACTAAAATGGCAAATTTGCTGTTTTCACTCTGCAGCATTCACTGTAGACTCATATATGGAAAATGCCAGTGAGGTCAAAATAGGCACACCCCTAGTTAAATTCCCTGAGTATAGTCTGCAAAAAGGGTCTCTTTTTGAGGATTTGTTCTCTTTCACAAGTCAGGTGCTCTGAAAATGTTGCCCACAAACTACTTCAGGAAAACTTGTGCCTCAAAGAGCCATATAGAGTTCCTTCTCCTCTGAGCCCTGCCGTATGCCCAAACAGTAGTGTATGATGAAATACTTGGAAGAAATAGCATAATAACTTACTTTTATTCTGTTATAATTAGTCATGGTAACAATGAAAATTTTGAACTAAATCTATTATTGTAACAAATGTAATTTTTCATTTTCTCACAACTCAATGTTAAAGAAATCAGTAAAACATCTCTGGGATGGAAATGCTCATTATACACTCAAATGAATTCTCTAAGAGTGCAGTTTCCAAAATGGGATCACTTTAATTTTGTTGCTGTTCTGGAACCGCAGGGGATTTGCAAGTGGCACCCACAAACTATTTTAACCAAATTTGTTCTTCAAAAGCCATATTTTGTTTTCTGTTCAAGCCCTGTAATGTTTCCAATCAGTAGTTTTCAGCCACATATGAAGTACTGAAGAAGTGAAGAAAAATTTGGTAGCAAATTGTAGGTCAGTTTTCTCCTGCTACCCCTTGTGAAAATTAAAAATTTTGGCCTAAAGTAACATTTTGGTTGAAAAGTCTAATCTATTGTAATTTTTGCAATATATATATAAGTATATGTTATACTTTCTAAAATCACCTGTGATTTCAAAGCTGTCACTACATTCCTCTATGGATTCCATGAGGGGGTTCAGCTTCAAAAATTGACTTACTTTTTGGGGGTTTCTTCAGTTTCAGTAACGTTGGTTTCCGCAAATGCAACATGTCATCTTTAATCTATCCCAACCAAATTTGCACTCCAAAAGTCAAATAGCGCTCATTCCCTTCTGCGCCATGCCATGTACCCAAACAGTAGATTCTGACCATTTATGGGTTATTGCTATTGTTATTTGGAACAAATTGCATTACAAATTTTTAGCTGCATTTTCTTTCATTACACCTTATAAAAATGAAATTTGAGGCTAAGCAACATTTTAGTTGAAAGAAGTTAACTTATCATTTTTCTTATTCCACACTGACTTTATGCCTGTGGAGCATCTGAAGGGTTTGCAACCTTCCTGAATACTCTAAGAGGTTCATTTTTTTTTTTTTCAAAGTATCACCTTGGAATGTTTTAAATATATAAGCCCCTCAAAGTCATTTCCAAATTGAATAGGTTGGTAAAAAAAAAATATAATGTTTGGCAATTTTATTGAAAAAAATGAAAAATTGCTGCTAAATTTTTAACCCTTATAATATTTCCCCCACCAAAAAAGGACTTGTAAAAATGATACTAACTTAAAATATACAGTAGTTGTGGAAAATTATATTTATGAACTAATTTGCATGGTATGACTATCTGTTTTTACGGCATAGAAACAAAAATTAAAAAAGGGCACATTTTTTCCAAAATTTTTACTAAATTTCCAATACTTTCATAAATATATGTAAATATTATCTACTCAAATTTACCACTACCATGAAGTACAAAGTGTCATGAAAAAAAGCAAAACATTCTTAAAGACAGTATATTAAATAGGTTTGGGAAATGCATTCCAAATTCATTTTATAAAGACATATGTGTCATATTTGGAAATATGGGTCTTTGTCATGAAGGTCAAAACTGGCTTTGATGTAAGGGATTAACTAGACATAGGACAGATGACATTTTTTAAAAATAAGATATACAACTTCTATGTACAACAGACTCACCATCCAAATAATAGTTGAAATTGTTTGTACATAGAAAAAAAGTAGGCAAAGCCTATTTCCCTCTCAGATGAATGTGTAGTTTGGGTGGTGATGGTGTAGTCATGAATGAGGTCTGCATCTTCTGCATCCCAAAATGTTACATGGAAGAGGGGGTCTTGGCAGGGTGTGTGCATTTTCGCTAAGGAGGCAGTACGCCTTTACAGACCTCATGATACTGATGGCTTCAGCTTGGCAGAAGCAAGATGTTAACCAGTTCATCAAGAAAGACCACCAGTTCTTAAAAAAATGAAGTTTTACGCAATACTAATTTGATAACAACTGTGTATATAAGATAGCGGACACATTTCTTCTTACATGTTTCATTAGCACAGAGCATCTCTAAACACACTCTCTTCACTTCTTCTGCTTCCCCTGTTCCAACCTCCACTAGTCCTGTCTGTTCCAAATAGGTATATCCCTTGCCATTGATTTATATGTTGTTCTCTAAATAAGGTGTACTACCAGTAGAAACTTGTAAAGGAATCCAGCTCACCCCCGTCTGACCTCACCGCACCTCAGACACGGATCCGGCCCTGCCCTGGCCGCAGCAATGAGAAAATGAAGGAAAGCGATCCAGCTGAGTGACCAGGTGATTTATTCAGTGCAGTACAGACATGGCATAGTCATGGTTAACGCGTTTCTGGCTTAACGCCCTTAATCATAACCATTATTGGTTATGATTAAGGGCGTTAAGCCAGAAACGCGTTAACCACGACTATGCCATGTCTGTACTGCACTGAATAAATCACCTGGTCACTCAGCTGGATCGCTTTCCTTCATTTTTTCGTACTACCAGTAGGCTTTTACCACTGCTGTCAAATATAATACATATATTTCTTGTGTTAACTTTTGCCCAGGCCTTATTGCAATCCAGGTATTAAAGGGAATCTATTAGCAGGTTTTTGCTACCTCATTTGAGAGCAGCATGAAACAGGCAAAGAGGCCCTGATCTCAATGATGTATCACTTAGATTACTAAACCATTCTGACACAGTGAAAGATTTTATATTTTGTAGCAGAGCTCTGGGAGCAGTCCCCTCCCCCACACCAAGCTTTGAGTGCACATTTCCATAGACAGAAGCTGCTAATCACAGAAGTGGGTGGAGCCGCACTAGAGCTCACTTTCCTCTGAGACCCACTAATGATAAAGATATGAGGCTTAAGCTAATATTGCAGGTAAACAAAAAAGACTTAGATAACAGACACAGGGTTGAATTCTCTGTTTTAACTCTTGCAGCAGCTTGTTTTCAGATTACATTGCAGAAACCTGCTGACAGAGTCCCTTTAATTGTGGATTACTTATAGTATGTTAACATTATACCAGGGGTCCAGCACCCTTCTTATCCTCTACCACTGATATTTTACAAAGTATGCATTGTTTTAATTTTATATTTCAATAAATATGTAGTTTTTGTATCTTGTGGGCTTGCATTTTTTTTTCTTATTTGGAGTTTGTTGAATACTAATGCATAAAAAGCCATTACTTTTTGATTATGCCTATGGGTGATGGTTGTACCATCATTTGTAAAAGAATGGTTCATTAAATTTGAACCTGGTACTGTAATAGGCTGTCTGGGGCAACAAGTCAGGTGGTGACGTTTCTTCCATTCTAAATACTTTACTATCAACTGTGACTTGTTTTATTTAAAAGTGGAATTGTTTAGGAACCACTGCAACTCAGCCACAAAGTGGAGACCA
The DNA here is from genome assembly GCF_048569485.1 of Anomaloglossus baeobatrachus. Taxonomy (NCBI): domain Eukaryota; kingdom Metazoa; phylum Chordata; class Amphibia; order Anura; family Aromobatidae; genus Anomaloglossus; species Anomaloglossus baeobatrachus. Next base: position 80,076,326 of record NC_134355.1, on the reverse strand, counting down.
TGTAAGATTATAGAATGAGATTACAAATTCTGAGGAGCATAGTGCATAAAAGCCACCCAACAAAACTCTGAAGAGATCCAAATCTCCTTTCAATTTTTGTGCTCATTAACAGCACAAAAACTGTGAGCTGTGACCTTCATGGCATGCATTTCCATGACTGAGCAGCTGAATGCAAGCCTTACATCACGAAGCACAATGCCAAGCTTTGGATGAAGAGGTATACAGCACAACAACACTGCACTCAGACAAGACGTGTTTTGTGGAGATATAAATCATGCTTCTGTATCTGGTACTATGATGGACAGGTCTTCTGCGTTTTTGGCTATTGTCTTACTGCCTCACACCAACAATAAAGTTTGGTAGACAATGCATATTGTTATCGAGGGGAATTCTGACCAAGAGCCCTTAGTTCCAGTGAAGGGAAATATTAACACTTTCTTATAACAAAACATTTTGGACAATTTTATGCTTCAGACTTTGTGGAAACAGCTTTGGGGATGTCTTTTTTTTCTGCTTACCATAACTGTGCCATGTATGGTTCATAAAGACCAGGGTTGGCAGAGTTTGATAGGGAAGCATTTGACTGGTCCCACAGAGCCCTGACCTTAGCCACACAGATCCAACATTTTTGGGACAAACTAAAAAGTGGATTGTGAGCCAGGTCCTTTCTTACAATATCACTGTCTGACCTCACAAATACTCTTAAGGTAAAGGTAAAAATTCTACATTTTGTAGAAAACTTTTCCAGGAGAGTGAAAGCTGTTTTGGGTGCAGAGGTGTATGTGTGTGTGGTCGTGGGAGGAAATTACTATTTATTCATATAGATTAAAGGCCCCGTCACACTAAGCAACATCGCTAGCAACATCGCTGCTAACGAACAACTTTTGTGACGTTGCTAGCAATGTTGCTGTGTGTGACATCCAGCAACAACCTGGCCCCTGCTGTGAGGTCGTTGGTTGTTGCTGAATGTCCTGGGCCATTTTTTAGTTGTTGCTGTCCCGCTGTGAAGCACAGATCGCTGTGTTTGACAGCGAGACAGCAACAACTAAATGTGCAGGCAGCAGGAGCCGGCTTCTGCGAAGGCTGGTAAGCAATGTAAACATCGGGTAACCAAGAAGCCCTGTCCTTGGTTACCCGATATTTACCTTTGTTACCAGCCTCCGCCGCTCTCACTGTCAGTGCCGGCTCCTGCTCTGTGCACATGTAGCTGCAGCACACATCGGGTTAATTAACCCGATGTGTGCTGTAACTAGGAGAGCAAGGAGCCAGCGCTAAGCATTGTGCGCTGCTCCCTGCTCTGTGCACATTTAGCTGCAGCACACATCGGGTAATTAACCCGATGTGTGCTGTAACTAGGAGAGCAGGGAGCCAGCGCTCAGTGTGCGCTGCTCCCTGCTCTCTGCACGTGTAGCTCCGTGCGGTGGTAACCAAGGTAAATATCGGGTTGGTTACCCGATATTTACCTTAGTTACCAAGCGCAGCATCTTCCACGCGGCGCTGGGGGCTTGTCACTGGTTGCTGGTGAGCTCACCAGCAACTTGTGTAGCGACGCTCCAGCGATCCCTGCCAGTTCAGGTTACTGGTGGGATCGCTGGAGCATCGCAGTGTGACATCTCACCAGCAACCTCCTAACAACTTACCAGCGATCCCTATCGTTGTTGGGATCGCTGGTAAGTTGCTTAGTGTGACTGGACCTTTAGAATGCCATGTCATTAAATCTTCTGTAGGGGTAGTGTTTAGGTGTCCTGATACTATTGTCTGTACAGTGTAGCTCTGTTTATTGATATAGATTTTGTATTTTCTTTCCGTTCTTTTCAATATTTCTCCCAAAATCAATCACAGAAGCAATCAATGGGCTTAATGGAGCATTGAAAGTCTCTATGCAGATTTATTCACTGTGAGTTTTGAGATAGTCATAATACTTTGTGCCTGTTTGTACATAGACACATTATCAAAGTTCCTTATTATGATTCAAAGGGAGCTTTAATTAAAGAAACGCTTGCATGAAAATTTTTATTCGATTGATATATTGCAGTCATTTTATAGCACTGTGTACTTAAAATTGCTCATTTTGCTTTTCTACCCAGTTAATTCTTCTGTTTCTATTAGGTCTATGACATGACGGGATTAAAAAAAGACTAGATGACTCCTTCTTAGCTCTATGTAGAAACAGTAAGTCTCTTTTTCCTGCATGAATCATCCCTCTCTTCAACTCCTTACTCAACTGCTTCGCTACTCCCCTCGGTCAGGGACATTGCAGAGATTCATGACTCAGGCATAGAAAAGATGCTTTTTATTTCTAAATAGAGTTTAGAAAAAGTCAACAAGTTTGTTTTTAATAAAATGTCATAGACCTAATGGAAAAGAGAATAATTAACTGGGTAGAAAGGTAAAATGATCAATTGTGTGTACATAGTGCTATATAATAGGATGATTGCAATATATTAAGAGAATAAACATTTTCATGGGAGTTTTTCTTCAAGGTAAAAAAATTAAAAATTTGAATTTTATCATTATGTTAGTTTTTTTCATTAGCGTTTTTTTGCTCTGCTTTGTTTTTAACATGGAACACTTTTTTAAAATTGACAGCTCCTCAGCACATTTCTCTATTTTTTTTTTCAAGTAAGAGGAGAGGCAGGAAGCTATAGAAGAGCACAATGCAGTTGTCACTATATGAGTAATCTTAACCATGGATACCTAAGCTACTGCATTGCCCTGCACATGAGATAAGCGACATAGCTAATCAGGAAAACTATACTACATTTGTAATTGGAGACATTTGCTAATATTATTATTATTACACCTACTACATATTGGGATAGTATTAAAAACAGACTAGCTGAATCCTTCATCATTTTTAGCCCAATATTAGAAGATTTACCAAAATTATCAATAATTTATCCTATCAGGATATACCAACATCAAATCAACCAAAATATCCCAATAAACCACTATACAACCAATTAAAGGAAGTTTTTTATTGATGACATATTTTCTAAAAACATTAATGACAAAAATACACCGTCGCTGATGTGTCTCTGACTTCCGATCTGGGCGCTTTCATGGCGGCGGCTTATAAAGAGGAACGGGATCATTAATTAAGGAACATATGTGAGCCGGATATATAAATATGCTCACCGCTTACCTCCATGTCACTCCCTGAAGAAGCGGTGTGAAACGTGCATTGGAGTGTGAGACGAGGAAGCTGGTTATACAGTCTATCATGGCTACAGGTCTGGTATATGAACTATAGGGGGGTAGTCTAATGATGTGATTGTATTAGGTATTTTACTGTTATGAAGGCAAGAATTTGACTGCATCATTACTTTAATGTTTATGTACTGGTGATTGAATATTTACTACGTGATCCCCCATGTGCTTTAATTTTTCATTATACTAATGTATGACCTGCTTTCCCTGCCTATGGGTTTTATGTAGGTTTTAATTTGTATTTTTGTTATTAATGTTTTTAGAAAATATGCCAGCAATAAAAAACTTCCTTTAATTGGTTATATAGGTTTTTATTGGGATATTTTGGTTGATTTGAATGCTTCTTCACTCTTTGTAGAAACACAACATCTCTTTTCTTTTCTTCATCACTGCAAAAGTCCCTGGCAGTGGGTGGAGTGGAGCAGCTGGGTTAGGAGTTGACAATGAGGAAGACTCATGCAGGGAATGAAGACTTCCTTTTTTTACATCAAGCAGAGAAAAGAGGAGAATTAACTGGGTAGAAAGGCTCAAAGATCAATTGTATTTAAATAATGCTATACAATATAATGTTTGCAATGTATTAACCCCTTAACGACTGCGGGCAGTAATCTTACGTCCCAGCGGTCATAGTGTTACTGCCCACGGTCTGCTGCAAGCAGCTTGCAGTGATCGGCGCACATATCAGCTGATTTTTACAGCTGACATGTGTGCTTGCTAGGCACGAGCGGAATTTTTATCTGCCCGTGCCTTTTAACCGCTTAAATGGTGCTGTCAATATGTGACAGTGCCATTATAATGGCGACAACAGTAAACATTTACTCACTGCCGATACTGGAAGTCACATGACGTGATCACAAAACATCCGGTGGTTGCCATGGTAGCACAGAGTCATGTGATGACTCCTGTAGCTCACATGACTCACTTTCAGTTTCACCTGACCGAGAGCTGGGTGAGGTATGAAACAAGCATATCTGCTGTTCACAGTATGTTTAGCTGTGATCAGCAGATATGGCAGAGCAATCAGATTGCTGACCCATATAGCCCCCTAGGGGACCTAGTAAAATAAAAAAAAAGTTAAAAAAAGTTAAAACAAGTTTTTAAAAAAATAAAAAAATAAAAAACCTATATGTTTAAATCACCCCCCTTTGAACCTATTGAAAATTAAAGGGTTAAAAAATTAAAAAATATACACACATTTGGTATCGCTGCGTTCAGAAATGCCTGATCTATCAAAATAAAAAATCAATTAATCTGATCGGTAAATGGCGTAGCGGCAAAAAAATTCCAAATGCCAAAATTACGTTTTTTTGTCGCCACAAATTTTGTGCTAAATGCAATACCAGGCGATGAAAAAGTAGCATCTACACAAAAGTGGTACCGTTAAAAACATGAGCATGAGACGTAAAAAATAAGCCATCACTAAACCATAGATCCCGAAAATTGAGAACGCTATGGGTCATGGAATATGGCGTAAAACGTATGCCACTTTTTTCGGACAAACTTTTTATTTCTTTTAACCCCCTAGATAAAAGTAAACCTATCCATGTTTGGTGTCTACGAACTCGCACCGACCTCAGGCATCACAGCCATCAGTTTTGCCATATAGTTGTCGCGGGCGGTGGGCCGCTGCACTTGCTAACGCTCGGGTCCGGTGCTGCTGCTGCTGCTCAGTGGCTCGAGCGGTGGGCCGGATCCAGGGACTCGAGCGGCGCTCCTCGCCCGTGAGTGAAAAGGGGGTGGTTTGTTTGGGTTTTTAGTCCGTGACGCCACCCACGGGTTGTGGTGAAGATGGGCACCACCGCTGCTGGTTACGGGGATCCCGGGAGCGATGGTAGGAAGCAGCTGGGATGTTGTTTTCCCCCTCTGTGGGTAGGGGTTGGTGGTCCGGGGTCCGGTGGTGTGACAGGGAGGCAGGGTCGGTGAGGTGCAGGGTTGCAGGGGCAGCGCGGCGTGGTCCCGGATGGCACGGGTGTACTCACTCAGCAATTGATGCACAAAGTCTCCAGTAAACCAAATGGCTGGATGGATGGGTCCCGCAGCCGGCTGCAGTGTCTCTCTCCCCGGACAGGTGATGGCGGCTGTCTTTCACTGCACCTTTGTGTACTGTCTTGATTACGATGGGTCCCCAACGGTAGTCCGCTCCCTGGTGTATGGATGCCGGAGGAGCCCATTTTGCCCGCAGGCACTGGCCCTTGGGTCTCTAGCCGTTGGCAGTGGCTGTATACCCTCACGGTGCAGACGTTTGCCTTCTAACGGGTCTTTGGTTGTTAGGAAACCCCTGGGGTTCCTGTCACACTCGGATTTGACTGTTGACGGCAGCTCCAAGCCTAGTCGGGGTCCGATGGCCCTGCCTGTGTGTGCTAGCTTCACTTTGCTCCCCGGTCGGTACCGGTGGGCTACCGCCCGACCCCGGTCCTACAGTTCCGCATTGATCCACCACTCCTGCAGACGGCCACCACCGTCTGCCAACCTTGCTGTCAGTGCCTGGGCCACAAACCCAGACACTCTCCACTTTACTCCTCTCACTTCAACCTCCTGAACTCATCTGACTGCCTTTTCCCGCCTCCAGGCCTGTGAACTCCTCGGTGGGTAAGGCCAACCGCCTGGCTCCGCCCCACCTGGTGTGGACATCAGACCCTGGAGGGAGGCAACAAGGGTTTTGTGTCTGGCTAATGTAACTGTCTGGGGGGTGGGCGTGTGTGTGTGTGTGTTACCTGTGACGACCTGGCTAGTCCAGGGCGCCACATAATGAACACAGTGCATAAAATATCTTAAAAACAATAGTGCTATCGCACTTTTTTTGCAATTTTTCCACATTTGGATTTTTTTTTGCCATTTTCCAGTACACTACATGGTAAAACTCATGGTTTCATTTAAAACCTCGTTCCGCAAACGTAAAACATAAAATATGATCATATTGACTGAAAAATAAAAAAGGTACGTCTCTCGAAAGAAGAATAGCTAAAAAAAACGGAAAGTGCAAAATCGGCCAGTCGTGAAGGGGTTAAGAGGGTAAAACTTTGATGAATTGCTTTGTTAATAAAGCAATTATCTACCCCAATGCATTAAATAGAATGTGAGAAGTATTTTATTATATATATTATTATATATTGATGGGAGAATATAGGTTAGATACTGGTTGGTGGGTCACAGCAGAGGGAAATCAATGGCCAATGATTGTCACTCTCCATAACTCAGCTCAACCTGTCTCTACTGTTAACTCCTGCCTTATACAGACGTGCTCAAGTTTTTTTTTAAATTGGTTAAGAAATTTAATTTTGCATTAAACTAATTGCAAAATGATATCGCAAAAATGCTTGCAAAACTCTTATCTGGCAGCCTTTCACATTTCAACCACTTGGGGGCCACGTATGGACATAAGTAGCATAAAGGGTTTCCAATAGAGTACCTTTTCAAAATATTTTTTTTTTTTAAAGCTGGTAAACTTGTGACAGAAATCTTGGGATATGATTAGATAAGTGGAAAAGTGATGAAACATCTGCAGCTCCACTGTCCACAATTATTACATTTGTATTTTTGATAATTCATTTTATTATTGAGCAACTACAGTGCTGTTGGTCAATCCAATATGAATATTTGAAAAAGTAAAAGTGAGTTTTGTCTTTCATTAGAGAATCTGTGCGCAGAATTATTGGGCAACTATTAATGTGCAGAATTTTGATGCAACTACATGAAAAATATACATTTTCCTATCTCAATTGATTATGTTCATCTATTGAAGAGAATAATAACCAAAAAGCTCAAATGTACAAAAATACATTTTTAACAGTTAAAACAATATATATTAGTTTCCAATATAGCCGCCACTTCTTTTCAGTAACAGTCTTCTATCCACAGAGTATGTCAGTTTCTCAATCTATTGACAATCAACTTTTTGGGCAGCCCCAACCATAGCCCCAGATACTGTACAGAGAGGGTATTGTTTTCCTTCACTGTAAATCTCCCATTTTCAGAAAAGCCATAGGGTTTAGGTTAGGTGAGGAAGGGGCCGGGTCTTTATTCTTTCAGCTGGCAGCTAAGCAGTGGAGAATTTGATGGATGTGATGAAGTATTGTCCAGCAGGAAACTCATGGTTTTCTTGATAAAAAATTGTTTAAAAGAACTGAAGTCCTCAGTTGTTGATACCTTTTAATGGCTAACTGAAAAGATGGTAATAATAGCAAGCTTTCCAGACTATTCAGTAGAGTAGAGCGTGGTTCGTGGTTCGAGGTTCTCCAGTTCGCGGTTCGAGTGATTTTGGGGGCAGTTCTAGATCGAACTAGAACTCGAGCTTTTTGCTAAAGCTCGATAGTTCTAGTTACGTTCGAGAACGGTTCTAGCAGCAAAAAGCCAAGCTAATTACTAGCTGGCTTTCCGCTGTAATAGTGTAAGTCACTCTGTGACTCACACTATTATGAAATTTCAGCGTATAGTGTGCGGGAACAGCGCGTTCAGATCACTGCTGCTGCGATCGCCATTACAAGGTATTAACCACTGAGGACTTCAGTTCTTTTAAACAATTTTTTATCTCTACTGGCTAACACGGTACAAAGATATATTTTACCTGTATCAAAATGGTTTTCTTGAAACATGCAGACTTTTTCCTGTACCACGGTTTGTAGAAATGGTCTTCCATCAATCTGGTCCATCAAGTGTCATGTTTATCTCATCAGTCCATAAAACGTTTGAAAAATTAGTTTTAGATATTTAATAGCCCAGTTACAGTATGTCTCACTTCTGTATCTTGCTCAGTGGTGTTCAGGTTTTAGCCTCCCTTACCTCAGCCATGTCTCTGAGTGCTGAGCACTTTGTTCTTCTGGGCCTCCAGGGAGGCTGCAGTTCTGGAATATGACAGCTCTGGAGGATTCCTGGTCGCTTCACGTTTGATTCCTATTAAAGTTTTTGTAGTTAATGGAAATCTTTTTTCACAACACATTTTTTATGGTCCTGTTAATGATCATGCCCCAATCTCTTAGCAATCTCAAAACTGCTGCCTTCCTCTATGAGACGCTTAACTATTTTTGACTTTTCAGACTCAGTTAATTCCATTTTTTGGACCATTTTCCTGAGGAAAACAAGCTGCCTAATAATTCTGCACACTTTGATAAATGGTGTTGATATCCTGAGGCCGCACCGTCCCTCATTACACAGATACACGTCATCTGATCTGCTTCATCCAAAAAGCATTCAAGTTTATACAACATGGAAATGGAAATCTGCATAAAAATGATGATATGGTTAAAATAATTACTTGCCAAATAATTGTTCACTCAGTGTAGAGATTAGCAAATCTACCGTATTTTCTGGATTATAAGATGCACTTTTTTCCCCTAAAACTGGGGGTAAAATGGGGATGCGTCTTATAATCCGTATATGGTTTACTGGGGTGATAGTTGTGGAGCGGAGTCATAGGAGGTAGAATCGGCAATATTGAGGGCTCAGAGGAGGGGGTGTCACTGCAGTGGAGTGGCTCAGGAGGGTCACAGGACGGGGTGTCATGGTGGCGGGTGCCATTGATTTGACTGAGGGCTCCATTGCATCACCCGTGGTTGTTGACACGATGGACTTCCAGAAAATGGCCTTGGAGGTGGTGTGTGCGCAGAGTGACACGATGCACTTCAAGAAAATGGCCGTGGTGTCTTATCTGCACATGCGCCACCTCCGTGGCCATGTTCTTGAAGTGCATATCGTCAACTGCGGGTGATTCAATGGAGCCCGCAGTGAGATCACTGGCACCGGCTGCCACAACACCCCGTCCTGACACCCTCCTGAGCCACTTGACTGCAGTGAGACCTCTGCAGCCGCCGGCAGATCAATGGTGCCCTTCGCAACACCCCAGACCCCGCAGTATTGTGGGCCCTCTGTCCACTGACCATCCTGAGCTTAAACACCCCTTCCTCTGAGTCGTTGCTCCCCCCTGGTGAGCTAATATAATACACACTAGGAGTATAAGACGAACCCTCATTTTAACATTAAAAATATCATGATTTCCTATTTTTCTCTTCTAACTTAAGGGTGCGTCTTATAATCCAGTGCATCTTATAAAACAAAAAATATGGTATTTGAGTGGAAATTAATTCTCTAATCTTACAAAAATTTGCATTCTTCAAAATGTGAATTCAACAACTCAGTGTCGAGCAAGTAAAATGGTTAAAAAAAGAATGCTTACCTATTCCACTATCCCTGGCATTCGGTCCTCGATGCCTCTCCTTTCCCCTTCACTACAGACCTTGGATGTCACTGCATGCCATTGTGGGATTTGTTGTGACATCACATTTCGATGCAAGTTGCTCTAGTTATGTTACATTGATGTCCAAGGCCATGTTGTGCTGGAAGCCAATACCTGTAGTGAATAAGCAAAAGAAAATGTGTACAATGGGGAAAGGCATAAAGAAGTGGAAAGGAGAACTGGATAGCGGACTGTTGGAACAGCAAGACTGGTGATCAGTATTTTATTTTTTTTTTACATTTTATGTTCATTATGCTTTGGGGTCAGGAGAGATCTAAGAGCATAATAAATAATAATAATAATAATAATAATAATAATAATAATAATAATAATAACAAGAGCATAATATTCCATTTGCAGAGAATAGTTTAACAGTGAATCAAATTTCCCTGTAAAATCGGCATGATTTGGCAAATTTGATCCTCGGTACATGCGATCATCTCTAGTTGCCATGTGTTTTCTCATATTTTGACCAATCCTAGTAAGGAAAAACAAATGAGTTTTCATTTATACCCCTGCTGGTCACCATTGGGTTCTCCAAAACGTTTCTAAATATAATTGTTAAAATTTAGTATTATGTAATTTAAATGACTAATATGTTTTTAGTTTATCTTTTTTAATTATGTTTTTATATGTTTTTTTTCTACATTTTTTTCATTTGTTGACGTGTAAGGCATGGATTTCTATTATTAGTTTGCAGCAGTCCTGTGATAAATTTACACAGTGATATAAAAACATTAATCATGGTGATAATCAGCCCACACAACATCGGAGCTTATTTCAGGAAATAACAATTGATTGCTTAAATTAATAATAATTGAAATATTGTACTGTCTCTGATAAATTTAGTATTGCACTTATCCATGTGTGAAAAAATATATGTGGCAATAAGAACACTTACAGAGTAATAAATAGATTAGATTGCAATTTTACTGTCAACTTGTTTCAGCTTTAGTGCTTGCAAACGGGAACATTCATAGAGTATGAAATTTTAGGTTATAAAGCAATTAATTAATTATTAATTGGAGGAAAAATAACAGGCGGTATATCGCAGCTACTTTTTTTTATTCTTTTATTGATAGCGTTGCATATGGTGGAGGTATCTACAAAATCCCTTGCAGAACAGATTTTCTATAAGGGTTTTTTTCCATGATAAAATTCTACAATTTTATATTTCTATTATGCTAAACATAACACTTTTTCAATGACAATTATTTAAAAAAAAAAAAAAAAGTTTCAGTCTAAGGCTATGTGTCCACGGTAGAATGTACCTGCGGATTTTTCCGCGGGTGCGGATTTGCCGCGGATTTGCCGCGGATTTACCGCGGATTTGCCGCGGATTTTGATGCGGATTTTTTTTTTTTTTTTCCCCATTCAAAACCAAAAATCCGCACCAAATCTGCACCAAACCATTGACATGCTGCAGATTTTTCCGGATCAAAATCCGCGGAAAATCCGCAGCGGAAAAATCCGCAGCATGGACACAGCATTTCCAAAATGCCATTGAAATGGCTTGGAAGTGCCGCTGCTGCAGATTTTCGGGAAATCCGCGGCAAATCCGCGGCAAATCCGCAGCGTGGGCACATAGCCTTAAGATATTGCTGTTAGTTTCTTGATATGGCGCCCCCAGGTGTTCTTTTAATTGTATGCAGTAGAAGTGCCACTTCCCATCCACACTGGACATATTAAATAAGCTGTTCAACTGAAAAAATGTTAGATATGTTTTAAATTGCAATGTATGCAAGATATTAAACTTTTTTTAACTAATTCACCGCTGATATTCCATTGTCAGAGACGTCACTGCAGCTCTTATTTCACATTATGTTAGAAACAAGATAAAGCTTTCTTCCTCTACTTTTTCGTCTGACTAGTAACTATTATTTGGGTTAACATTTTATACAGTGTTTTAATTATCATTTAAAAAATGTATATATATTTGATAATACATTTTTACATTCGTTTTGTAAGTGTAAAGTGTGCTTTACCGCTGCGATATCATGTCATTTGTTCCTCATAGGCAAATCGTTGCCTGTGGCGAACAATATCGCTAGGGCGCATCACACATACTTACCTTCCTAGTGACGTCACCGTGGCTGGCGAAAACCTCTTTTTTAAGGGGGCGGTTCATGCGGCGTCACAGCAACGTCAATCAGCGGGCCACCAATAGAAGCGGAGGGGCGGAGAGCATCCGCATTCACGTCACTCCCACCTCGTTGCCGGAGGACGCAGGTACGTTGTTGTTCTTCGTTCCCGGGGTGTCACACGTAGCAATGTGTGCTGCCTCAGGAACGACGAGCAACCTGCGTCCAGCACGAGCTACGATATTTTGAAAATGAACGACATGTCAACGATCAACGATTTGGTGAGTATTTGTGATCGTTAGCGATCGCTCGTAGGTGTCACACGCAACAACATCGCTAACGATGCTGTATGTGCGTCACGAATTCCGTGACCCCGACGACATATCGCTAGATACGTCGTTGTGTGTAAAGCGGCCTTTATTCAGAAAGCTATGACAGTGTTTTTTACTTTGCATTACTTTGTGTTGCTACATTGATGGCTGTTTTTTATCCATTTATTTTTTTTTTAACTAAATCAGCAGAATCTTTAAGGGAGCCTATAAGAGAGCCTTTAAGGTTCCTGAAGCTCTCAGATACTGGGACACCTGGATGCTGTGAACTGTTACCAGAGTTCACAACCTCCAGGTGTCCAAACATTTGGGAACTCCAGGAACCTTGAAGCTCCCTTAAAGGTTCCGTTAAGGTTTCTGGGCCTCACAGCTACTGGGGAATTTGGCCGTGAGAAGTAATGATGTTAAGCAGGTCACCGGAGTTCACAGCCGGGTTCTCATGGTACCAAGTGTGACCACTGGTGAATCCACTACCAGATTACCAGACAGCCATATTAAGGTACATGGTGGCACAGCAGTCTGGCAATACAGTAGTCAGGTTACCAGAGTTCACACTGCTCTCAGTGAGCTCAATTGAACCTGCTGCCAGACTGCCAGACAGTGGGACATGGCCTCACCAGTGGTCACACTTGGTACTATGGGAACCCAGCTTCTCACATACAGGTTTTCCGCTGCCCTTACTGTGTCCCAAGAGCTGCAGTGTCATTTGCATTTTCCATCACTGAAGCTTCTGAATGTAGCAGAACCGGAATCACCGTAGGACATCATGTGTATCACATGGGACCGAAAAAAAGTCTAAAACAAATATTTATTGATATGCATTAAAATGCTTAATGGCCAAACTCACATTAAGCAAATAAATATATATACAACGGTCAAACACACAAAAACCAAACCAAAACAAAAAAGTCGTGCAAAAGTGGCCACACAGGACTGATTATTCTAGAATGGTGCAGGATAGCCGGGTATATCTAAGCCATTAGATAGCTAAATGTTAATATAAAATATAAGGTTTAGGTAGGGGTAGGGCTAACCGTCCCTGATATCAACCCTACCTGACCGCGGAGGTTATTACACCCTAATTTTCTGGGCGCCCCCACTCAACGTCGGCTTGCTCTAATCTATCCCCTAACGTCCCAGTCAGAGGGATACACTTATCTGGCTGGAGACATGCAGAATCCCTGCAGAATCCCATGGATGTGCCATTGTGTGGCGGCTGCAGGCTGCTATTTTTAGGCTGGGGAGGGCCCAATAACCATGGACCTTCACAGTCTGAGAATACTAGTGCCCAGCTGTCTGCTATATCTGTGCTGGTTATCTAAAATGGGCAGGAGCCCACATAGTTTTTTATTATTAATTTCAATAATTTTTTTAAAAAAATTTAATGAGAGAGCCTTTCTTTTTGATAACCAGCCAAGATAAAGCAGACAGCTGGTGGCTTCAGCCTACAGCTTTCTACTTTACCTAAGCTGGTTATCACAATTTTTATTTTTATTTTCATTGCACCTGCCAATCACAGTAATGCCAGTACCAAAGATGGCATGGCATTATTGTGATTGCCAGACAATCCCTACATGTTTATTGGCTGAAAATCAGGTGCTAGACATGCAGGGAGGGGACATGAAACTCACAAGACGAATACCAAATACTTGACGAGTAACAAATATCTTGGATACCTTAATATTTGTGTGAGTAACAAGATATGGCGCCCAGAGTTAGCGTGTGCACATATGGAGCTCTCAGCTCATTGACAAGCCAAGATCTCATCTGCGCATGTTCCACTTCCGGGTGCCATTTTCCTTAATGGGAACCTGTCAGCAGTTTTGGGGCCCATAAGCTGCAGCCACCACCAGTGGGCTCTTATATATAGCATTCTAACATGCTGTATATACGATCCAAGGCCGCTGTGTAGAACGTAAAAATCACTTTATAATACTCACCTAAACGGGCGATGCGGTGTAGTTGGGTCAGATGGGTGTCTTCGTTCTCCGGTGCTGGCGCCTCCTCTTTCGGCCATCTTTGTCATCCTTTTTCTGCAGCCCGGGTGCATGATGCATCCTACGTCATCCACACTCTTCGGCATTGAGGTCCTGCGAAGGCGCACTTTGATCTACCCTACAAAGGGCAGATCAAAGTATTGTAGTCCACCTGCGTGGGACCGGTGAGTGTGTATGACGTAGGACGCGTCCTGCACACAGGCTTCAGAAGGAGGACGAAGATGGCCAAAAGAGGAAGTGCGGCACCTGAGAAAGGAGACGCCCATATGGTCCAACTCCACCGCAGCGACCGTTTTAGGTAAGTATTATAATGTGCTTTTTACGTTCTACACAGCGGCCTGGGCTCTTATATACAGCATGTTAGAATGCTGTATATAAGAGCCCGGTAGGGGTGGCCGCAGCTTATAGGCCCCAAATCTGCTGACAAGTTCCCTTTAAGTCTGCTGCAGGGATTCAATGGGCTGGAGGCAGCATATGCGCAGAGGAGATCTTGAGCCGAGAGCTCCATCTGTGCATGCGCTGATTCCAAGCGCCATTATTTGAAGCCTGCACTGCCAACATTTGTAGAATGGCGACCTCTGCCTCATCACTGCAGCACAGTGCCCAGCACCGCCTGCAGCACAGCGCCCAACACCACCCACAGCAGAGCACCCAAAATCGCCCGCAGCACAGTGCCCAACATTCCCCGCAGCACAGCCTGCCACCCATAGTAAACCAGCAGCACGTTACCTGTGGCCCGCAGCATCTCCTCTGCCTAATTTGACCCCTCTATGCCACCCCCGGTAAGCTACATTCAGATTATGTCACTTTCCACATTTTTGTCCCAAATGTTTAGGAGGAAAGGTGTCTTATAATCTGAAAAATATGATATTCGCTCATCACTAATTATATGTAATAAAACCAGACATGGATATGGTTGCCATATTTTGTGTCTTTTTTTATTCTAGCACATTTCTGTAATTGTTCATTTTCCTTCTCTGTGCGTGGGTAGGCTTTCCCTGGTGTGGCGTAAGGACTTTGCTGTTTGCTTTGAGCAAATTAAATGTCTTCCCCCTCATGGAGTATCACACAGAGACTGAGAAACATGGGTTATAACATGAAAGGGGGTGAGGAGCTGTATATAAGGTAGCGCAAAGACATTGAGGAAGAAAACCTGCTGCAGCATCCCCCTCCTCTCCTTTCAGTATTCTTTTATTTTCTTTAACATAATACAAATATTAAAAATAGATATTCTGGAGACACTAATAAGACATATTTTGAAAACGCATCTCTTTTCTAGTTGGTGAATCATAAAGAAGCAGATGGCTTTCGATTTAGCAAAATGCTGAAACCATTCCCAGGCTCCAGTAGTTAGTTCAATAGTGATCGTGCACAACATGTCTATTTCAGCTTTTCTAAACTGTTCACTAGCAGTTTGTACTGTAAGCAATCACATTACTTTTGCACTTTGGAAAACTAATGATGCGACAATGGACAAACTGTCTGTTATTAATCATCCTTATTAGCTCTTAAAATAGGGAACATATGTCGGCTTTATGGATTTTTACGTTTATTCCTTTTTGTTGGATTAGATTAGCTTTTCTTTAACAGTTAAAGGTTTGACTCTTAAAGGGGAAGTGTATTTCTGGTAAATTCTAAAAAATATTCACACCTTTTCTTTTCACTCTAAGTGTTACAGAAATCAGTTTATAGATGAACACGAAATAGACAGAAAAGCGTCTCATATGTCTGTTATTACTTTTACTATATAAAAAATAAGGAAATGTTCAATTTCTATATTTAGCGTAAAGGCCCCGTCATACACAATGAGATTGCTAACGAGATCGCTAACGAGATCGTTGGTACGTCACCGTTTTCGTGGCGCAGCAGCGATCTTGTTATGTTTGACACCTACCAGCGATCAGGCCCCTGCTGTGAGGTCGCCGGTCATTGCTGAATGGTTGGGACCATTTTCTTCAAAGGCGATGTCCTGCTGGGCAGGACACATCGCTGTGTTTGACGCCTACTAACAACCTCCTAACACAGTCCCAACGCCCGCCAAGATCGTTATACAGGTCGCTGATCGTTACTGCGTCGTTGGTAAGATCTGACTGTGTGACATCTCACCAGCGACCTCCCAGCGACTTACCAGCGATCCTTATCAGGTCGTATCGTTATACAGGTCGCTGATCGTTACTGCATCGTTGGTACAGTCCGACTGTGTGACATCTCACCAGCGACCTCCCAGCGACTCACCAGCGATCCTTATCAGGTTACATCCAAAGTTTGAGATATGTAAAGGGAATCTGTCAATACAAAACACCCTCCTAAAACTTTTTTCAGACAAGTGGCTCTCTGGAAAATAATGTCATCCACTCTACCTTCTTCTGCTTGACTGATAGCAGTGATTGACACTTTACGGACATGTTTATAATGTTTGTGCATTGACAACTGTACACATGCTGTGTGTGTTCATGGTTGTCTGAGATATATATATAGTGTATGTCCTGTACTTTTGTGAGGAATGCAGTGTGTTTGTATTATGTGTCTGACTTGGGCACTGTGTGATGTGTGATCAATTGTTATATGAGATGTCTGATGTGTGTTGGACTCGTATGTATTGTGCATGTGTGATGTGTCTGACGTGTGCACTGTGAAAGTGAGACATATGTGCCATGCTTGTGTGATGTGTACACTGTGCGTGTGTGATGTTTGTGCTGTGTTCAAGGGGTATTCCCATCTCCAAATTCCTATACCAATATCAATATCCCAATATGTAGTAGATGTAATAATAATATTAGCAAATACCTCCAATTAGAAATGTAGTAAGTTTTCCTGATTAGCCTATCTCACGTGCAGGGCATTGTAGTAGCTTAGGTACCCATGAATATGACCACTCCTATAGAGACAGCAGCATTGTGCTCTCCTATAACTCCATGCCTCTCCGCTCACTTATAAAAAAAAAAAAAGAAAAATGCTGGAGGAGCTGTCTCAATTTTAAAAGAGTGTTCCGTGTTAAAAAACAAAAAGAAACAAAACAAAAACAAAACACTAACATTGTGATAAACTTTAAGTTTTCACGTGTTTTTACCTTGAAGAAGCACTCCCATAAAAATGTTTATTCTCTTAATATATTGTTCTCATCATATTATATAGAACTGTGTACTTACAATTGCTCATTTTATCTTTCTACTGAGTTAATTCTTCTCTTTTCCATCACGTCTATGACATTACATGATTAAAAACAGACTAGCTGAATCATTCTAAGCTCTATGTAGAAACAGTAAGGCTATGTGCCCACGCTGCGGAAAATGCGCGGATTTTGCCACAAATTTCTCACGGAAAAGCCGCGGATTTTCCAAAAATCTGCAGCACAGCCATTTCTATGGCATTTGGAAATGCTGTGCCCACGCTGCGGATTTTTCCGCAGCGGAAATCGTGCGGATTTTCATGCGGAGAAATCTGCAGCATGTCAATTATTGTTGCGGATTTCTCCGCAGGGTCCCATATACTTACCTGGCTTAATAGAATACAGCGATGTCACTTTCTCCGTCCGGTGTACAGCAGCGCGGTGGATCCAGCCAGGTACAGGAAGGAAGAGTTGGCCGGGGCCTGCACGAGCTCCGGACATGTGACAGCTGGAGCTAGTTCAGGCCCGCCCACCTCCAGCACAGTGCACCAGACGCTGACAGTGACCCGGCCGCCGGAAAGCGAGGTGCTGCATGATGGAGGTAAGTATGAGCACCCCGATCACTGCAGCACTTGTTCTGCATTGAGGATGCAGTGCCGAAGCCATGGTACTATATCCTCAATGCAGAATGTCCGCACCATATCCGCAGGACATTCCGCTGTATATCCGCAGCATTGAAACAGAGAAAGTTCTGTTGCGGATTTCTGGGAGCACCTGCAGAATGTCCTGCAGATATATCCGCAGGACACTGTCCCCGTGGGCACATAGCCTAAGTCTATTTTTTCTGCCTTTTGCAGGCGTCACACGATACGATCTATCGTGCGATTGCACGAGTGATCATACCCGCCCCCATCGTTTGTGCGTCACGGGCTATTAATTGCCCGTGACACACAAAGTCATTAAATCCCCATCACATGCACTTACCTACTAAGCGACGTCGCTGTGGGCGGCGAACACCCACTTTCTGAAGGGGGTGGGACGTTCAACGTCACAGCGACGTCACACAGCAGCCGGCCATTAGAAGCGGAGGGGCGGAGATTAGCAGGATGTAAACATCCCGCCCACCTCCTTCCTACCGCATTGCCGGCGGGACGCAGGTAAGCTGTGTTCATCGTTGCCAGGGTATCACACGGAGCAATGTGTGCTACCCCGGGTATGATGAACAATCGTAGCAGAGAAGAAGAAACGACTTTTTGAAAATGAGTGACGTGTCAACGAGCAACGATAAGGTGAGTATTTTAGCTCGTTCACCGTTGCTCGTAGCTGTCACATGCTACAATATATCAAACGATGCCGGATGTGCGTCACTTACGACATGACCCCGCCGACATATCGGACGATATATCGTCTCATGTGACGCCCGCATTAGTCATGAGTCACTGCAAAGTCCCTGGCAAAGGGCAGGAGCAGAGCAATTTTGTCATGAGTTGAAGAGGGGATGATTCATGCAGGGAAAAATGACTTTTTGCTTCTACATAAAGCTTAGAAGGAGTCAGCTAATCTGTTTTTAATCATGTGATGTAGTAGACCTAACGGAAAAGAGAATTAACTGTGTAGAAAGGTAAAATGAGCAATTTGACGTACACAGTGCTATATAATATGATCATTGCAATATATTAAGATAATTAAACTATTAATGAAAGTGCCTCTTTAACTCTGGTAAAGGCTAGGATTAGTACTGGAGCTAGGTCTTTGTTTTGGGTTTGGCTAAGGCTAAAAATAGGATTATTGGTCAGGACCAAAGGCTACTTTACACGCTGCGATATCGGTCCCGATATCGCTAGCATGGGTACCCGCCCCCATCTGTTGTGCGACACGGGCAAATCGCTGCCCGTGCCGCACAACATCGCGCAGACCCGTCACACATACTTACCTGCCCGGCGACATTGCTGTGACCGGCGAACCGCCTCCTTTCTAAGGGGGCGGTCCGTGCGGCGTAACAGCGACGTCACTGAGCGGCCGCCCAATAGAAGCGGAGGGGCGGGTATGAGTGACCGGAACATCCCGCCCACCTCCTTCCTTCCTCATAGCGGCCGGGAGGCAGGTAAGGAGAGCTTCCTCATTCCTGCGGCGTCACACATAGCGATGTGTGCTGCCGCAGGAGCGACGAACTACATCGTTACTGCTGCAGTAACGATAATCGAGAATGGACCCCCATGTCACCGATGAGCGATTTTGAACGTTTTTGCAACGATGCAAAATCGCTCATCGGTGTCACACGCAGCAACATCGCTAATGCGGCCGGATGTGCGTCACAAATTCCGTGACCCCAACGACTCCGCATTAGCGATGTCGCAGCGTGTAAAGCCCCCCTTTAGATTAGAAAAATAGGACTAGGGTTAGGAATAGTGTTAGCATTTAGGATAGCATTAGGTTTAGAGCTACAATATGTGCCCACGGGACAATGTACCAACAGATTTTTCCGCAGGTTTGTCTGCAGGTTTCCCGCAGCTGCTTCCCGGAATCCGCAGCTATCCATTGCTGCAGGTTTCGAGGATTTTTGTTGCGGCAAACCAGCATAACAAGTGCGGAAATACCTGTGGAATTGCCACCCTGTATCTCCATAGTGGAGGAGCGGGAATTCCGCAGATATTTCTGCTTGAATAATTGGCATGCAGTTACGTGTGGCTGCGGGACATTCGCAGCATATTCCAAAGTCGCACATACCGCAGCATTGATACAGCACTCCCCAAATCCCATAGGGTAACATGGGGAGTTTCTGTACTTGCTAAACTTAAATCCGCGGGTTTTCTGCGGCAAAATCTGCGGGTACATTGTCCCGTGGGCACATAGCCTAAAGCAGGGGTGGGCAATTAAATTTCCCATGGGGCCGCATGAGAAATTGGGATGGTTTTAGAGGGCTGGACTAATATAATTAACTCAGTTTTACCCAATATTGTATACAGTATATATACTATCCCTTCATAAACAAACAGTAAGTTACGGACTGTGTGATCTCTCAAGGCCCTGCACGCACACACGCAGACATGTCAGTTTTTTTCTCCAGCAGCATGGGTGTCACACGGATCGCACACTGATGTGATCTGTGTGACATCAGTGTGACAAGTACCAGAGAAAACACGTGTCTTTTTAATAAAAATATTTTCTATATATACCTCTCTCCAGCGCTGCTGTCTCTGGCTCTGCTGCCTCCTGCTCCTTATCGCCGGTAATTATACTCACTGAATATTCACTGCAGTGAGCACCTGGAAGCAGAGACAGCGCTGGGGACCACATCGCTGGGTGAGTATACAGGTGTATGTGTGTGTTGAGAACCTGGAAGTCGGAGCACCTCGAGGACTCGTCACAGTTCCCAATGAACTCTGATGAGCCTGTGAAGCCGTAGCATGGGTGTCGCAGGGGGGTCATCAGAGTTCATTGGAAACTCTGATGACCTCCTGGAGGTCACTGTGCTTGCAGAATACTCACCTGTCCCTGCGGTGATGTCCTCAGCGGTGCTGTGCCCGGCACTGTCACCGTGATGCTCCGGCTTCCAGATCCTAAATTCTGTGAATAATCGATGAATGAGCGGGGGTCAGGAGCGGGAGGCACTCCTATATACTGCACCTGTAATATACATCGCTACACTCCTATATACTACACCTGTAATATACATCACTACACTCCTATATACTACACCTGTAATATACATCACTACACTCCTATATACTGCACCTGTAATATACATCGCTACACTCCTATATACTACATCTGTAATATACATCACTAAACTCCTATATACTGCACCTGTAATATACATCACTACACTTTTATATACTACACCTGTAATATACATCACTACACTTTTATATACTACACCTGTAATATACATCACTACACTCCTGTATACTGCACCTGTAATATACATCAATACACTCCTATATACTGCACCTGTAATATACATCACTACACTCCTATATACTACATCTGTAATATACATCACTACACTCCTATATACTACACCTGTAATATACATCACTACACTTTTATATACTACACCTGTAATATACATCACTACACTCCTGTATACTGCACCTGTAATATACATCAATACACTCCTATATACTGCACCTGTAATATACATCACTACACTCCTATATACTAAATCTGTAATATACATCACTAAACACCTATATACTGCACCTGTAATATACATCACTACACTCCTATATACTACATCTGTAATATACATCACTAAACTCCTATATACTACACCTGTAATATACATCACTACACTTCTATATACTACACCTGTAATATACATCACCACACTCCTGTATACTGCACCTGTAATATACATCACTACACTCCTATATACTACACCTGTAATATACATCACCACACTCCTATATACTGCACCTGTAATATACATCACTACACTCCTATATACTACACCTGTAATATACATCACCACACTCCTATATACTGCACCTGTAATATACATCACTACACTCCTATATACTACACCTGTAATATACATCACCACACTCCTATATACTGCACCTGTAATATACATCACTACACTCCTATATACTGCACCTGTAATATACATCACTACACTCCTATATACTACACCTGAAATATACATCACTACACTCCTATATACTGCACCTGTAATATACATCACTACACTCCTATATACTACACCTGTAATATACATCACTACACTCCTATATACAACACCTGTAATATACATCACTACACTCCTATATACTGCACCTGTATTATACATCACAACACTCCTTTATACTGCACATGTAATATACATCATTACACTCCTATATACTGCACATGTAATATACATCACTACACTCCAATATACTGCACATGTAATATACATCATTACACTCCTATATACTGCACCTGTAATATACATCACTAAACTCCTATATACTACACCTGTAATATGCATCACTACACTCCTACATACTGCACCTGTAATATACATCACTACACTTCTATATACTGCACCTGTAATATTCATCACTACACTCCTATATACTACACCTGTAATATACATCACTACACTCCTATATACTACACCTGTAATATACATCACTACATCCCCATATACTACACATGTAATATACATCACTACACTGCTATATACTGCACATGAAATATACATCACTACACTCCTATATACTGCACATGAAATATACATCACTACACTCCTATATACTACACCTGTAATATACATTACTACATCCCCATATACTACACATATAATATACTTCCCTACACTCTTATATACTGCACATGTAATATACATCACTACACTCCTATATACCACACCTGTAATATACATCACTACACTCCTATATACTACACCTGTAATATACATCACTACATCCCCATATACTACACATGTAATATACATCACTACACTCCTATATACTGCACATGAAATATACATCACTACACTTCTATATACTGCACATGAAATATACATCACTACACTCCTATATACTACACCTGTAATATACATTACTACATCCCCATATACTACACATGTAATATACATCCCTACACTCTTATATACTGCACATGTAATATACATCACTACACTCCTATATACTGCACATGAAATATACATCACTACACTTCTATATACTGCACATGAAATATACATCACTACACTCCTATATACTACACCTGTAATATACATTACTACATCCCCATATACTACACATGTAATATACATCCCTACACTCTTATATACTGCACATGTAATATACATCACTACACTCCTATATACTACACCTGAAATATACATCACTACACTCCTCTATACTGCACCTGTATTATACATCACAACACTCCTTTATACTGCACATGTAATATACATCATTACACTCCTATATACTGCACATGTAATATACATCACTACACTCCTATATACTGCACATGTAATATACATCATTACACTCCTATATACTGCACATGTAATATACATCACTAAACTCCTATATACTACACCTGTAATATGCATCACTACACTCCTACATACTGCACCTTTAATATACATCACTACACTTCTATATACTGCACCTGTAATATTCATCACTACACTCCTATATACTACACCTGTAATATACATCACTACACTCCTATATACTACACCTGTAATATACATCACTACATCCCCATATACTACACATGTAATATACATCACTACACTCCTATATACTGCACATGAAATATACATCACTACACTCCTATATACTGCACATGAAATATACATCACTACACTCCTATATACTACACCTGTAATATACATTACTACATCCCCATATACTACACATGTAATATACTTCCCTACACTCTTATATACTGCACATGTAATATACATCACTACACTCCTATATACTACACCTGTAATATACATCACTACACTCCTATATACTACACCTGTAATATACATCACTACATCCCCATATACTACACATGTAATATACATCACTACACTCCTATATACTGCACATGAAATATACATCACTACACTCCTATATACTACACCTGTAATATACATTACTACATCCCCATATATTACACATGTAATATACATCCCTACACTCTTATATACTGAACATGTAATATACATCACAACACTCCTATATACTGCCCATGTAATATACATCACTACACTCCTATAAACTGCACCTGTAATATACATCCCTACACTCCTATATACTGCACATGTAATATACATCACTACACTCCTATATACTGCACCTGTAATATACATCACTACACTCCTATATACTGCACCTGTAATATACATCACTACATCCCCATATACTACACATGTAATATACATCACTACACTCCTATATACTGCACCTGTAATATACATCACTACACTCCTATATACTGCACCTGTAATATATATCACTACACTCCTATATACTGCACATGTAATATATATCACTACACTCCTATATACTGCACCTGTAATATATATCACTACACTCCTATATACTGCACATGTAATATACATCATTACACTCCTATATACTGCACATGTAATATACATCACTACACTCCTATATACTACACCTGTAATATGCATCACTACACTCCTATATACTGCACCTGTAATATACATCAATACACTCCTATATACTGCACATGTAATATACATCACTACACTCCTATATACTGCACCTGTAATATACATCACTACACTCCTATATACTGCACCTGTAATATACATCACTACACTCCTATATACTGCACATGAAATATAAATCACTACACTCCTATATACTGCACATGAAATTTACATCACTACACTCCTATATACTGCACATAAAATATACATCACTACACTCCTATATACTACACCTGTAATATACATTACTACATCCCCATATACTACACATGTATTATACATCCCTACACTCCTATATACTGCACATGTAATATACATCACTACACTCCTATATACTGCACCTGTAATATACATCACTACACTCCTATATACTGCACCTGTAATATACATCACTACACTCCTATATACTCCACATGTAATATACATCACTACACTCCTATATACTGCACCTCTAATATACATCACTACACTCCTATATACTGCACCTGTAAGATACATCACTACACTCCTATATACTGCACATGAAATATAAATCACTACACTCCTATATACTGCACATGAAATATACATCACTACACTCCTATATACTGCACATAAAATATACATCACTACACTCCTATATACTACACCTGTAATATACATTACTACATCCCCATATACTACACATGTAATATACATCCCTACACTCCTATATACTGCAGATGTAATATACATCACTACACTCCTATATACTGCACCTGTAATATACATCACTACACTCCTATATACTCCACATCTAATATACATCACTACACTCCTATATACTGCACATGTAATATACATCACTACACTCCTATATACTGCACATGTAATATACATCACTACACTCCTATATACTGCACCTGTAATATACATCACTACACTCCTATATACTGCACCTGTAATATACATCACTAAACTCCTATATACTACACCTGTAATATACATCACTACACTCCTATATACTGCACATGTAATATACATCATTACACTCCTATATACTGCACATGTAATATACATCACTACACTCCTATATACTGCACATGTAATATACATCCTTACACTCCTATATACTGCACATGTAATATACATCACTACACTCCTATATACTGCACCTGTAATATACATCACTACACTCCTATATACTACACCTGTAATATACATCACTACACTCCTGAATACTGCACCTGTAATATACATCACTACATTCCTATATACTGCACCTGTAATATACATCACTACACTCCTATATACGGCACATGTAATATACATCACTACACTCCTATATACTACACCTGTAATATACATCACTACACTCCTATATTCTGCACCTCTAATATACATCACTACACTCCTATATACTGCACTTGTAATATACATCACTACACTCCTATATACTACACCTGTAATAAACATCACTACGTCCCTATACACTACACCTTTAATATACATCTCTACATCCCCATATACATCACTAGACCCCTATATACTGCACCTGTAATATACATCACTACATCCCCATATACATCACTACACTCCTATATACTGCACCTGTAATATACATCACTACATCCCCATATACGTCACTACACTCCTATATACTGCACCTGTAATATACATCACTACATCCCCATATACATCACTACACTCCTATATATTGCACCTGTAATATACATCACTACACTCCTATATACTGCACATGTAATATACATCACTACATCCCCATATACTACACATGTAATATACATCACTACACTCCTATATGCTGCACCTGCAATATACATCACTACACTCCTATATACTTTACATGTAATATACATCACTACACTCCTATATAGTACACCTGTAATATACATCACTACACTCCTATATACTGCACCTGTAATATACATCACTACACTCCTATATACTGCACCTGTAATATACATCACTACACTACTATATACTGCACATGTAATATACATCACTACACTCCTATATAGTACACCTGTAATATACATCACTACACTCCTATATACTACACCTGTAATATACATCACTACATCCCTATACACTACACCTGTAATATACATCACTACATCCCTATACACTACACCTGTAATATACATCACTACATCCCCACATACTACACCTGTAATATACATCACTAGACCCCTATATACTGCACCTCTAATATACATCACTACATCCCCATATACATCACTACACTCCTATAAACTGCACCTGTAATATACATCACTACATCCCCATATACATCACTACACTCCTATATACTGCACCTGTAATATACATTACTACACTCCTATATACTGCACATGTAATATACATCACTACACTCCTATATACAGCACATGTAATATACATCATTACACTCCTATATACTACACCTTTAATAGACATCACTACACTCCTATATACTGCACCTGTAATATACATCACTACACTCCTATATACTACACCTGTAATATACATCACTACACTCCTATATACTACACCTGTAATATACATCACTACACTCCTATATACTACACCTGTAATATACATCACTACACTCCTATATACTACACCTGTAATATACATCACTACACTCCTATATACTGCACCTGTAATATACATCACTACACTCCTATATACTGCACCTGTAATATACATCACTACACTCCTATATACTGTACCTGTAATATACATCACTACATCCCCATATACATCACTAGACCCCTATATACTACACGCAGCATGTGATGAGGGCAATCTGACCATGGGCTCCCGGAGCCTGGAGCTCCAGAAAACAGGTCAGATTGCCCTCATCACTGACCGGCCAGCAAGGACGTCCTGAGCCAGGCGGGCCGGTCACAGAGAGTAGGGCCGCCCCTTGCCCAGGTTTGGCCTAAAGGGTACTTTACACGCTGTGATATCAGTACTGATATTGCTAGCGCGTGTACCAGCCCCTGTTGGTTGTGTGACACGGGCAAATCGCTGGCCGTGGCGCACAACATTGCTAACAGCAGTCACACGGACTTACCTTCCCTGTGATGTCGCTCTGGCCGGCGATCTGCCTCCTTTCTAAGGGGGTGGTTCGTGTGGCATCACAGCGACGTCCAATAGCAGAAGAGGGGCGGAGATGAGCGGCCGGAACATGCCGCCACCTCCTTCCTTCCTCATTGCCGTCAGTCGTCGTTCCTGCGGTGTCACACATAGCAATGTGTGCTGCCGCAGGAACGGCGAACAACATCGCACCTGCAGCAGCAATGATATTAAGGAAATGAACGACGTGTCAACAAGCAACGATTTTTCACATTTTTGCACTCGTTGATCGTTGCTCATTGGTGTCACACGCTACGATATCGCTAACGGCGCCAGTTGCACGTCACTAACGACATAACCCTGACGATATATCAATAGCGCTGTCGCAGCATGTAAAGCACCCTTAAGGCTAAAGTAAGAAAAGTAGTTAAGGAAATGTAATTAATATTAAAAAGTAAAAAATAGCAAAACTTTATATTTAAATGTTTCTACCTCATGACTCATGGGTAAGGGGGAACAAAATACTTGCCTTGCCCCAAACACTGGCAACCAATGCTGTTTAACTGATATGCTGAATATACCTGTGTACAAGCTTTTTATTTATAGACTAGAAGGTGGCCCGATTCTATCGCATCGGGTATTCTAGAATTTATTGTGTAGTTACTGTATGATTTTTGTTATATATATAGATGTTGTTGTCTGTAGTTGCCAAGTATTTGTGTAGTGCGCTGTAAATGTTCTGGGTGTTGTCTGGGTGGGGGTGTGTGAGAGCGGTGTTGTTTGTGTGTTGCGTTGTTTGTAGAGCGCTGTGTGTCTGCAGCGTTGTGAGTGTGTGTGTGGTGCTGTGTGTTGCGTTGTGTGTGTTGTGTTGTTTGTGGAGCGCTGTGTGTCTGCAGCATTGTGTGTATGTGTTGCACGGTTTGTGTGGGTGTGTGTGTGTTTTGGGGGGAGGTATGTTTTGTGCAGTGTGTGTGTGTGTTGGAGGAGAAGTCCTGGAGGGAGAAGAGTACAATAGTAGGAATAGTCCTGGGGGGAGAGGAGGATAATAGGAGGAATAGTCCTGGGGGGAGAGGAGGATAATAGGAGGAGTAGTCCTGGAGGTGAGGAGTATAATAGGGGGAGTAGTCCTGGGGGGAGAGGAGGATAATAGGAGGAGTAGTCCTGGGGGGAGAGGAGTATAATAGGAGGAGTAGTCCTGGGGGAGAGCAGGATAATAGGAGGAGTAGTCCTGGGGGGAGAGGAAGATAATAGGAGGAGTAGTCCTGGGGAGAGAGGAAGATAATAGGAGGAGTAGTCCGGGGGAGAGGAGTAAAATAGGAGGAGTACTCCTGGGGGAGAGCAGGATAATAGGAGGAGTGGTCCTGAGGAGAGAGGAGTATAATAGGGGGATTAGTTCTGGGGGGAGGAGTATAATAGGAGGAGGAGTCCTGGGGGGAGGAGTATAATAGGAGGAGGAGTCCTGGGGAGAGAGGAGTATAATAAGGGGAGTAGTCCTGGAGGGGAGAGAAGTATAATAGGGGGAGTAGCTCTGGGGGGAGGAGTATAATAAGAGGAGGAGTCCTGAGGGGAGAGGAGTATAATAGGAGAAGGAGTCCTGGGGGGAGGAGTATAATAGAAGGAGGAGTCCTGGGCAGAGAGGAGTATAATAGGGGGAGTAGTCCTGGGGGAGAGGAGTATAATAGGGGGAGTAGTCCTGGGGGGAGGAGTATAATAGGAGGAGGAGTCCTGAGGGGAGAGGAGTATAATAGGAGGAGGAGTCTTGAGGGGAGAGGAGGATAATAGGAGGAGTGGTCCTGTGGGGAGAGGAGTATAATAGGAGGAGTAGTCCTGTGGGGAGAGCAGGATAATAGGGGGAGGAGTCCTGGGGGAGAGGAGTATAATAGGAGGAGTAGTCCTGTGGGGAGAGCAGGATAATAGGGGGAGGAGTCCTGGGGGAGAGGAGTATAATAGGGGGAGTAGTCCTGGGGGAGAGGAGTATAATAGGAGGAGTAGTCCTGGGGAGAGAGGAGTATAATAGGATGAGTAGTCCTGGAAGTGAGGAGTATAATAGGAGGAGTAGTCCTGGAGGTGAGGAGTATAATAGGAGGAGTAGTCCTGGGGGGAGAGGAGGATAATAGGAGGAGTAGTCCTGGGGGTGAGGAGTCTAATAGGAGGAGTAGTCCTGGGGGGAGAGGAGGATAATAGGAGGAATAGTCCTGGGGGGAGAGGAGGATAATAGGAGGAGTAGTCCTGGAGGTGAGGAGTATAATAGGAGGAGTTGTCCTGGGGGGAGAGGAGGATAATAGGAGGAGTAGTCCTGGGGGTGAGGAGGATAATAGGAGGAGTATTCCTGGGGGGAGGAGAAGAATAATAGGAGGAGGTGTCCTGGGGGGAGAGGAAGATAATAGGAGGAGTAGTCCTGTGGGGAGAGCAGGATAATAGGAGGAGTAGTCCTGGGGAGAAAGGAGGATAATAGGAGGAGTAGTCCTAGGGTGAGAGGAGTATAATAAAAGTAGTCCTGGGGGAGAGGAGTATAATAGGAGGAGTAGTCCTGGGGGGAGAGCAGGATAATAGGAGGAATAGTCCTGGGGGGAGAGGAGGATAATTGGAGGAGTAGTCCTGGAGGTGATGAGTATAATAGGAGGAGTAGTCCTGGGGGGAGAGGAGGATAATAGGAGGAGAAGTCCTGGGGGGAGAGGAGTCTAATAGGAGGAGTTTTCCTGGGGGGAGAGGAGGATAATAGGAGGAGTAGTCCTGGGGGTGAGGAGTCTAATAGGAGGAGTAGTCCTGGGAGGAGAGGAGTCTAATAGGAGGAGTAGTCCTGGGGAGAAAGGAGGATAATAGGAGGAGTAGTCCTCGGGTGAGAGGAGGATAATAGGAGGAGTAGTCCTGGGGGGAGAGGAGTATAATAGGAGGAGTAGTCCTGGGGGGAGAGGAGTATAATAGGAGGAGTAGTCCTGGGGAGAGAGGAGGATAATAGGTGGAGTAGTCCTGGGGAGAGAGGAGGATAATAGGTGGAGTAGTCCTGGGGAGAGAGGAGGATAATAAGTGGAGTAGTCCTGGAGGGAGAGGAGGATAATAGGAGGAGTAGTCCTGGGGGGAGAGTCGTCTAATAGGAGGAGTATTCCTGGGGGGAGAGAAGAATATTAGGAGGAGTAGTCCTGGGGGGAGAGGAGAATAATAGGAGGAGTAGTCCTGTGGGGAGAACAGGATAATAGGAGGAGTGGTCCTGGGGAGAAAGGAGGATAATAGGAGGAGTAGTCCTGGGGTGAGAGGAGTATAATTGGAAGTAGTCCTGGGGGGAGAGGAGTATAATAGGAGGAGTAGTCCTGGGGGGAGAGGTGGATAATAGGTGGAGTAGTCCTGGGGGGAAGGGAGGATAATAGGTGGAGTAGTCCTGGAAGGAGAGGAGGATAGTAAGAGGAGGAGTCCTGGGGGGAGAGGAGGATAATAGGAGGAGTAGTCCTGAAGGTGAGGAGTATAATAGGAGGAGTTGTCCTGGAGGTGAGGAGTATAATAGGAGGAGTAGTCCTGGGGGGAGAGGAGAATAATAGGAGGAGTAGTCCTGTGGGGAGAGCAGGATAATAGGAGGAGTAGTCCTGGGGAGAAAGGAGGATAATAGGAGGAGTAGTCCTAGGGTGAGAGGAGTATAATAGGAGGAGTAGTCCTGGGGGGAGAGCAGGATAATAGGAGGAATAGTCCTGGGGGGAGAGGAGGATAATTGGAGGAGTAGTCCTGGAGGTGATGAGTATAATAGGAGGAGTAGTCCTGGGGGGAGAGGAGGATAATAGGAGGAGAAGTCCTGGGGGGAGAGGAGTCTAATAGGAGGAGTTTTCCTGGGGGGAGAGGAGGATAATAGGAGGAGTAGTCCTGGGGGTGAGGAGTCTAATAGGAGGAGTAGTCCTGGGAGGAGAGGAGTCTAATAGGAGGAGTATTCCTGGGGGAAGAAGAATAATAGGAGGAGTAGTCCTGGGGAGAAAGGAGGATAATAGGAGGAGTAGTCCTGGGGTGAGAGGAGTATAATAGAAGTAGTCCTGGGGGGAGAGGAGTATAATAGGAGGAGTAGTCCTGGTGGGAGAGCAGGATAATAGGAGGAGTAGTCCTGGGGAGAAAGGGGGATAATAGGAGGAATAGTCCTGGGGGGAGAGGAGGATAATAGGAGGAGTAGTCCTGGGGGGAGAGGAGTATAATAGGAGGAGTAGTCCTGGGGGGAGAGGAGTATAATAGGAGAAGTAGTCCTGGGGGGAGAGGAGAATAATAGGAGGAGTAGTCCTGGGGGGAGAGGAGGATAATAGGAGGAGTAGTCCTGGGGGGAGAGGAGGATAATAGGTGGAGTAGTCCAGGGGGGAGAGGAGGATGATAGGAGTAGTAGTCCTGGAGGGAGAGGAGGATAATAGGAGGAGTAGTCCTGGGGGGAGAGTCGTCTAATAGGAGGAGTATTCCTGGGGGGAGAGAAGAATAATAGGAGGAGTAGTCCTGGGGGGAGAGGAGAATAATAGGAGGAGTAGTCCTGTGGGGAGAACAGGATAATAGGAGGAGTGGTCCTGGGGTGAGAGGAGTATAATAGAAGTAGTCCTGGGGGGAGAGGAGTATAATAGGAGGAGTAGTCCTGGAGGGAGAGGTGGATAATAGGTGGAGTAGTCCTGGGGGGAGAGGAGGATAATAGGTGGAGTAGTCCTGGAAGGAGAGGAGGATAGTAAGAGGAGGAGTCCTGGGGGGAGAGGAGGATAATAGGAGGAGTAGTCCTGAAGGTGAGGAGTATAATAGGAGGAGTTGTCCTGGAGGTGAGGAGTATAATAGGCGGAGTAGTCCTGGAGGTGAGGAGTATAATAGGAGGAGTAGTCCTGGAGGTGAGAGAAGTATAATAGGGGGAGACGTCCTGGAGAGAGAGGAGGATAATAGGAGGAGTAGTCCTGGGGGTGAGGAGGATAATAGGAGGGGTAATCCTGGGGTGAGAGGAGTATAATAGGAGGAGTAGTCCTGGGGGAGAGGAGTATTATAGGAGGAGTAGTCCTGGAGGTGTGGAGTATAATAGGAGGAGTAGTCCTGGAGGTGAAGAGTATAGTAGGAGGAGTAGTCCTGGAGGTGAGGAATATAATAGGTGGAGTTGTCCTGGAGGTGAGGAGTATAATAGGAGGAGTAGTCCTGGAGAGAGAGGAGTATAATAGGGGGAGTAGTCCTGGGGGAAGAGGAGGATAATAGGATGAGTAGTCCTGGGGGTAGAGGAGTATAATAGGATGAGTATTCCTGGGGGTAGAGGAGTATAATAGGAGGAGTAGTCCTGGGGGGAGAGGAGGATAATAGGATGAGTAGTCCTGGGGGTAGAGGAGTATAATAGGAGGAGTAGTCCTGGGGGTAGAGGAGTATAATAGGAGGAGTAGTCCTGGAGGTGAGGAGTATAATAGGAGTAGCAATCCTGGAGAGAGAGGAGTATAATAGGAGGAGTAGTCCTGGGGGAGAAGAGGATAATAGGAGGAGGAGTCCTGGGGGGAGAGGAGGATAATAGGAGAAGTAGTCCTGGAGGTGAGGAGTATAATAGGAGTAGTAGTCCTGGAGGTGAGGAGTATAATAGGAGGAGTAGACCTGGGGTGAGAGGAGGATAATAGGAGGAGTAGTCCTGGGGGGAGAGGAGGATAATAGGAGGAGTAGACCTGGGGGGAGAGGAGTATAATAGGAGGGGTAGTCCTGGGGGGAGAGGAGGATAATAGGAGGAGTAGTCCTGGGGGGAGAGGAGGATAATAGGAGAAGTAGTCCCGGAGGTGAGGAGTATAATAGGAGTAGTAGTCCTGGAGAGAGAGGAGTATAATAGGAGGAGTTGTCCTTGGGGAGAGAGGAGTATAATAGGAGGAGTAGTCCTGGGGAAGGGGAGTATAATAGGAGGAGTAGTCCTGGAGGAGAGGTGTCTGATAGGTGGAGTAGTCCTGGGGGAGGTGTATAGGTGCCCAATGTGTGTGGGGGGCGTGGCCGAGCGGGGCAGATGTGGCCGAGCAGGGAGGCGTGGCCAAGCGTGTGGGGGCGTAACCGAGGGCAGAGTGTGTGGGCGTGGCCGAGCGTGGGGGCGTGGCCGAGCGGGGCAGAGTGTGGGGGGCATGGCAGAGCGGGGCATAGTGTGGGGAGCGTGGCTGAGCGGGGGGCGTGGCCAAGCAGGGCGTGGCCGAGGGTGGGGGCGTGGCCGAGGGGGCATCTATGCAAAGCGGTTTCCATAGTTACCTGATGTGTATCATTGTTATCAGCGTACATGTACTGGGAGTCAGGGTATGCTAGTAAGCATGGTACACATCAGGTAAGTATTCAAAGAGACAGTGCTGGGTCACTTATTGGTCTCCTGCTGTGCAGCACGCATCAGCATGTGACAGCGGTAGAACAACGATCTGAATGGGCAGGGAGCCGGCATACGCTGGTAACCATGGTACACAATATTACCCGATGTGTACCATGGTTACCTGCGTACCCCGTCCCCCGCACGCACGGGAGCCCACACCAGCAATGCGAGGGTATGTGTCGGCTGGGTTGCCGGCGTACGCTGGTGTGGGCTCCCGGGGGTACAGCACTCACCTGGGAGTCGGGGCTCCGTGTCGGTTCGGGGAATGCGTGCGGGGGGCGGGGCCAGAGCGAGCGTGCAGTTTGTGAGGGGGCGGGGCGTGGCCGAGTTGCCAATGCGTGCAGGGGGCCGGGGCGAGAGGCCAATCCGTGTGGGGGGCGGAGCCTGGGCGAGCGGCCAATCCATTCGGGGGGGCGGAGCCGAGGCGCGCGGCCAATGAGACGCTTGTCACGGTAACTACAGAATTTGGGAGCAAGACAGACAGACAGACAGACAGAATAAGGCAATTATATATATATATATATATATAGATTATAGGTATCTATTAGTGATGAGCGAGCATGCTTGTTACTACTCGGTACTCGCACGAGTATCACTGTACTCGGTCTACTCGGCGGGGACCGAGTAATCTCGCGATACTCGTGCTGTACTCGTGGTCTTCATTTCTGCATGTTGGCGCTCTTTTGAGAGCCAGCCCTCATGCAGGGATTGGCTGGCAGACCACTGCAATGCCACAGCCCTGTTAGTTGTGGAATTGCAGTGATTGGCCTGGCCTGCACAGCGTGACCGAGCCTTTATACCGGCGGGCGCGCTGTGCTCTGCTCACAGCTATCCAGACAGTCAGTGCAGGGAGAGTGTTGCTGCTTCAGGGAAAGGTTTGCGGCCCTTTATAGCTATTTCCGTAGCAGGGCTGCAAACAGTGTGACCAAAAGTCCTTCTCAGGACTATTCTAGTTGTATACAGGCAGGCAGGGTATAGCCAGGTCGGAGTACAGTAGCAGAGTCCTTCTCAGGACTATTGTTGCTGTATACAGGCAGGGTATAGCCAGGTCGGAATACAGGCTAGTGACTAGTGATGAGCGAGTACTAAAAAGCTCGGGTGCTCGAGGCTCGGGCCGAGCATCCCAAGATACTCGTGTACTCGGCCCGAGCAACGAGCCCAATGTTATCCTATGGGGGACCCGAGTATTATTCTGAAATGACCACCGGCAGCATGTAGAAACCATAAAACTGTAAATTAAAAAAAAAAACGTGCGTGTGTGTGTAAGCGTGCATATATATATACACGCGGAGTGGAGTGCGGGAGGGGCCGTAGCCGAGCGGGGAAGTGTCGGGCTAAAGGCACGGTCATGCTGTGAGGGCCGGCCAATCACTGCAATTCCACAACAGGGCTGTGGCATTGCAGTGGTCTGCCAGCCAATCCCTGCATAAGGGCTGGCTCTAAAAAGAGCGCCAACATGAAGACCACGAGTACAGCACGAGTATTGCGAGATTACTCGGTCCCCGCCGAGTAGCCCGAGTACAGTGATACTCGTGCGAGTACCGAGTAGTAACAAGCATACTCGCTCATCACTACTAGTGACCAAAAGAGTCCTTGTCAGGATTATTGTAGCAGTATACAGGCAGGCAGGCAGGCAGGGTGTATAGCCATTCCTAGTGGTGACCGTATACCAGCCTTCATCATATCTGGGGCTGGTGTACACAGTCTAAAACAGTCCTGATAGTGTCAGACTTCTCAGTAATTGTCGCTCCTAAAAACCTGTTAGGTTCTTATTGCGTCCGTGCTTGCATTTAAAAACCGCACGTGTGTGCCTGTCGGTGGCAGCGTACAGGTGCACTTGTGTGCGTTTTTCACAAACTATTAAATAACGCACAAGTCTAGTGTATAATACACGTCAGTCAGCAGTGCCTGATAGTGTCAGACTTCTCAGTAATTGTCGCTCCTAAAAACCTGTTAGGTTCTTATTGCGTCCATGCTTGCATTTAAAAAACGCACGTGTGTGCCTGTCGGTGGCAGCGTACAGGTGCACTTGTGTGCGTTTTTCACAAACTATTAAATAACGCACAAGTCTAGTGTATAATACACGTCAGTCAGCAGTGCCTGATAGTGTCAGACTTCTCAGTAATTGTCGCTCCTAAAAACCTGTTAGGTTCTTATTGCGTCCGTGCTTGCATTTAAAAACCGCACGTGTGTGGCAGTCGGTGGCAGCGTCAGGCTCCATATTGTCCCTGGATAGAGACGTGCATGATGGCCTGTAAACATGAAGTGCCCATTGTAAGGAAGTGGGTCTATTGTAGTATAGCCCTTAGGCAGGGCAGCCAAAAATTTGGAGGCTCCACATTGTCCCTGGATAGAGATGTGCATGAGGGCCTCAAAACATTGTTCCCATTGCAAAGGAGCGGGTCTCCTGTCGTTGTAATGCCCATTCTGAAAGAATGGGCGAAAAAATTTACCACTGGGGGTATACCTGAAACAACGGCTTAACTATTGTAATGGTCATCATGATGGCGCATGAGGAGAAGGAGGAGCAGTCCAGCGATTAGCCAAAGTCCAGAAGTGTGTTACCATGGGTGAGTGGAGGTACATGGCAAATTCCCGTTACAAACTTTAAATTCCGCTGTCATTTGCTGGTGGTGTGGTGAAGTCTGGCCCAATCCAACCCTTGTTCATCTTGATCAGAGTCAGCCTGTCAGCATTTACAGTTGACAGGCAGGTGCGTTTATCTGTAATGATTCCACCTGCGGCACTAAAAACACGCTCTGACAAAACGCTAGCGGCAGGGCAGGCCAGGACTTCAAAGGCGTAGAGAGCCAATTCATGCCACGTGTCCAACTTGGATACCCATTAATTGTAAGGCACAGAGGAATGTCGGAGTACAGTTGTTTGATCTGCAAGGTACTCCTTGAGCATCTGGGCAAACTTAGGATTTCTTGTGGCACTACCCCTCACCTCAGGGGCTGTGGTATGTGAGGGGCTGAGAAAACTGTCCCACATCTTAAAGACTGTTCCCCTACCTCTGGCGGATTGGACTTGTGTCCCTCTCGGCTGTACGCCTTGGTTGTCCACTGATTCCTGACCTATGCCGCTAGTGTTTTGTGAGGGGAATGCTTTGCCTACTTCCGTGACTATGGCCTTCTGGAACTGCTGCATTTTGCCTGACCTCTCCGCCTCGGGAATAAGAGACATAAATTTCTCCTTTTAGCGTGGGTCTAACAGTGTTACCAACCAGTAATGATTGTCGGCCAAGATGTTCTTAACGCGAGGGTCACGAGACAGGCAGCTTACCATAAAGTCAGCCATGTGTGCCAGACTCTTAACAGCCATCACTTCAGTATCCTGACCAACACGATGACTGAACATGCTGTCCTCCTCCTCCTCCTCCTCATCATCTACCCTGTCCTCTGGCCAGCCACGCTGAACCGAGGATATGACTGCATGTCATATCCTCAATTTGGCCAGAGAGTTGCTCCATGTCTTCATCCTCCTCCTCGTCATAGTCCTCCACTGCACGTTGTGATGAGACGAGGCTGGGCTGTGTGTTATCACCCACACCCACTACTGTTTCTTGCTCAAACTCATCGCGCTCCGCCTGCAATGCATCATGGTTGTTTTTTGAGCAGAGACCATTTTAGAAGGCAGAGAAGCGGTATGGTGACGCTAATAATGTCGTCATCGCCGCTCACCATCTTGGTGGAGTCCTCAAAGTTTTGGCAGATGGTACATAGGTCGGACATCCATCTCCACTCCTCAGGTGTTATGTGTGGAGTTTGACCCATTTCCCGACGGCTTAGGTGATGCAGGTACTCAACAACTGCCCTCTTCTGCTCACATATCCTGACCAACTTGTGCAGAGTTGAATTCCAACGCGTGGGGACATCACACAGCAGTCTGTGAGCCGGAAGATGCAAACGGCGCTGAAAGCCGGCAAGGCCGGCTGAAGCAGTATGTGACTTTCGAAAATGTGCAGACAGGCGGCGAACTTTTACCAGCAGATCAGACAGCTCTGGGTATGACTTTAGAAACCGCTGAACCACGAGGTTGAGCACATGGGCCACGCATGGAACATGTGTCAGCTGGCCTCGCCTCAAAGCCGCCACCAGGTTCCGGCCATTGTCACACACGACCTTTCCTGGCTTTAGGTTCAGAGTTGTGAGCCAGTGATCTGCCTGCTGTTTCAGAGCTGTCCACAACTCTTCTGCATTGTGGGGTTTGTCACCTATGCAGATTAGCTTCAGCACTGCCTTATACCGCTTCGCCGAGGCAGTGCTGCAGTGCTTCTGTGTCGCCCTGGACAAGCCAGGGGCCACAGAGCACAACACTTAAACACCCCACACTCCCTGCAGGCATATCATAGTCAAAACACAAAATCCTTGTTGCCTTCCCCAGGGGCTGTTGTCCACACCAGGGTGTGGAGCCAGGCGGTTGGTCTCCACCCACCGAGGAGGAGGGAAAACACAGGCAGTGAGAGTTAAGCTAAGGAAGTGGAAGGAGGAAAGTAGTAGAGAGGAGAAAAGTGACAGCAAAGAGCCTGAAGTTGGTCCGGGTGTGTGGCCCGGACAGGACAGCAAGGTTGGCAGGATGTGGTGACCGTCTGCAGTGGAGGCTGATTGGAGTCTGCCGTAAGGACCGTGGACGGGTGGTGACCCGGCCGTACCGGACCGGTATACAAAGAGAAGCCAGCACCATTGGCAGAGGACTTTCGGATCCCGGCAAGGCTTGTGTCGCCGTGAATTTGCCAAATCCGTTAGTGAAGGGGACCTCAGGGTTTCCAAACAGCCAAGTCCTGATAGAAGGCAACCGTCCAACCGTGAAGGGGAGACACCGCCACCGCCAAGGGCATCCGTCTCCCAGGGCCAGCGCCTGTGGGCAAAAGGGGCTCCTCCGGCCCATATCCAGGTCGGGGAGCGGGTTACCGGTGGGAAACCATCACTACCAACACTGAACTTAGGTGCAGGGAGAGACAGTCATCACTAACCTGCAGGGAGGAACAACCGCAGCCGTCCGAGGGACCCGTCCATCCAGCCACTTGTTTTACCGTGAACTGTGTCATCATCATTGGGCTGAGTGAGTACCTCCGTGCCGTGCGGCACAGCGCTGACCCTGCGACCCTGCACCTCATCAGGCCCCGCAACCCGCCTGTCATCCATCTCTACCCCATCACCGGGCCTCGGGACAACCAACCCCCCCTACCCACGGAGGGGAGAAATAACAACAAAGCTGCTCCCTGTCACAGGCTCCCGGGATCCCCATCCAGAGCAGCGGTGGTGTCCACACAATCAGAGAATAAAGCAAGAAATCACCAGTTGGTGTTTCTGGGGGACAATACTCACATACAATTGGATATATAGCACCAGTGAGGATTAATTACTAAAACTTAGCTTTTATTTATGCTCTTTAAAATTCAATACAATTATAAAATACACTTAGGATCACCCTGCAGGTAGCCAAGGTGCATGTTCATATGTTATACTAAACAGCCCTTGGAACAACACCAATGGGGGAACAGTTATGTGTAATGCAGGTATCAGTTACTGTCATATATAGAGCATTATGGGGATATTGGACAAAGGTTCCGTTATCTCAAATGCCAAACAATGGAGAACTATCTCCTCAAAGACAGTAGGATTTACACTATCCCCTTTTACAGGGATCGCTTACACATAATAAGGTATAAAACTTAGAAAGATCTCACCCATTTGGAGGATCTTCAGACGTTTGGTACGGCAGTTCGTCTTTTGGAGGGGTCACAGAGGGGCCTGTGGTCCAGGCTGGATATAGCTCGCCCTAAGCCCCCTTGTCTCCCGTCCTTACAAGGACGGTCCACATCTGAACCTGTGTCCTTGCAAAAGGTAGTCCCACATGCCTCCCGCCTCCCGACGCGTTTCGTCACTATTTGTGACTCCTCAGGGGTCCAAGCATGAAAGATCATGTAGTGGGTCAAAGAGTGGTGTGTGACCTGCAAAGTCCAAACACCAAATGCTGCCAACCTTTCGCTCCGTCCCTGGAAGGTATTTCCTGTATTTATGTTCTACTGTGTTTTTGTTCCGTTTATGTACATATTTGCTGGTTGCATATTATAAACGTCTTGCACCAAGAACTCGTCTCTGGTTGTCATTGCCCTAACGCAATCGAAATCCTCAATACATACAATAGTATTACAGCCAGACTCGGGAAGACCTAACATTTGTACAGGCACCTTGTGTCGTGTTGTTCCGGGGAACAGTTGCCTGACGTCTGCCTGGGGCCACCACTCTGCTTCTTACTGCCTGTTGGGATGCTACGCCTCCCTCCCCCTGTGCACTGCTGTCCTCGCTCTGCATATCCTCCTGCCAGGTTGGGTCAGTTACTGGATCATCCACCACGTCGTCTTCCTCTTCCGCACCCTGCTCCTCCTCCTGACTTCCTGACAATTGTGTCTCATCATCGTCCACCCCTTGTTGAGACACGTTGCCAACTTCGTGAGAACGTGGCTGCTCAAATATTTGGGCATCTGTACATACAATCTCGTCATGGCCCACTTCAACAGGAGCTGGCGAGAGGCCAGAATGTGTGAATGGAAACGTGAACGAACAGCTCTTCCGAGTGTCCAAGTGTGGGATCAGTAATGTCCGTGGACGTGTACTCGGCCTGGTGGTAGGAAGGAGGATCAGGTTCTGAAATGTGCGGTGCAGTATCACGGCTACTGACACTTGACCGTGTGGAAGACAGAGTGTTTGTGGTGGTGCCAATCTGACTGGAAGCATTATCCGCTATCCAACTAACAACCTGTTGACACTGGTCTTGGTTCAAGAGCGGTGTACTGCTGCGGTCCCCAAGAATTTGGTACAGGACGTGCGAGCGAGTAGATGTGGCCCTTTGTTGTGGCGAAATTAGAGCTTGCACACAACCTCGGTCTCTGCCTGCACCACCATCACGTCCACTTCCTTGTTCGTTGACAACGCCCTTGCGCATTTTGCAATGCTGTGCTGATGTGTATTCACTAGACTTGTGTGTTATATCCAAGTTTTTGCAAAACTCACACAAATGCAGCGGAAAGCTGCCACCAACAGGCACACACGTGCGGTTTTTAAATGCAAGCACGGAGGCACTAAGAACCTAACAGGTCTCTATCCAGGGACAACGTGGAGCCTCCCAATTTTTGGCTGCCCTGCCTAAGGGCTATACTACAATAGACCCACTTCCTTCCAATGGGCACTTCAGGTTTACAGGCCCTCATGCACGTCTCTATCCAGGGACAACGTGGAGCCTCCCAATTTTTGGCTGCCCTGCCTAAGGGCTATACTACAATAGACCCACTTCCTTCCAATGGGCACTTCAGGTTTACAGGCCCTCATGCACGTCTCTATCCAGGGACAACGTGGAGCCTCCCAATTTTTGGCTGCCCTGCCTAAGGGCTATACTACAATAGACCCACTTCCTTCCAATGGGCACTTCAGGTTTACAGGCCCTCATGCACGTCTCTATCCAGGGACAACGTGGAGCCTCCCAATTTTTGGCTGCCCTGCCTAAGGGCTATACTACAATAGACCCACTTCCTTCCAATGGGCACTTCAGGTTTACAGGCCCTCATGCACGTCTCTATCCAGGGACAACGTGGAGCCTCCCAATTTTTGGCTGCCCTGCCTAAGGGCTATACTACAATAGACCCACTTCCTTCCAATGGGCACTTCAGGTTTACAGGCCCTCATGCACGTCTCTATCCAGGGACAACGTGGAGCCTCCCAATTTTTGGCTGCCCTGCCTAAGGGCTATACTACAATAGACCCACTTCCTTCCAATGGGCACTTCAGGTTTACAGGCCCTCATGCACGTCTGTATGCAGGGTCATTGGTGAACCTCAAAATTTTGTACTGCCCTGGCAAAGGAAAATACTACAAAGACTCAGTTCCTCAAAATGGGCACATTAGACTCAGAGGCCTTTATGTACGTCTCTTCTCAGGGACATCGGAGTGCCACACAATGTTTTACGTAAAATCTTTCATGTATTGATCTCAAAAAGTAACATACATTAGCTCTATCTCACTATTGGGTGTGTGCCCTTAACATTTCCGCCATGAAAAATCATTTTGGTGTCATTTTGGAAGGTTTTCTGGTGAGTCCGTAAAAATGGCGTAAAACGCGGACAAAATTGTTCACAGCTGTGACTTTTGAGTGATAAATGCTTCAAGGGGTCTTCCCCATGCTGTTGCCATGTCATTTGAGCACTCTTCGGAGACTTTTGTGCCATTTTTAGGGTTTCTACATGCTGCCGGTGGTCATTTCACAAAAATACTCGGGTCTCCCATAGGATAACATTGGGCTCGGTGCTCGGGCCGAGTACACGAGTATCTTGGGAGGCTCGGCCCGAGCTTCGAGCACCCGAGCTTTTTAGTACTCGCTCATCACTAGTATCTATCCTCTTTAGATTTAATGCAATTGCAAAGAGAGAGTGTCATTAGGTCGTGGACATTAGTGTGCATTACTAAAGATATCATAGCTCCAGCTGGTCATCAGGAACAAGAAAAATAATTTGTGTTGTATTCAGTAAATAGCTTCGGGACCAATAGGTGGCTTTGTAATGTATAAACTAATTACAGTCTGCTGCATGCACACAACTGTAACATCATTCTGATGACTATTTCACTTTTAAAACACGAGGGGTATCCTTGGTAGTATGAATTCAATAATATTTTTTATTTACATAAACTCTAAAAAGATGCAATAAGTTTTTTTTTTCTATATGAACAGTTTCTAATGTTACAAATTAATACATTAAAAAATCCTTTTTATTTTAACATCAATAATCTGGGACATAAAGGTGTTGTCCCACAATATTCATTTTAAAGTTCATTTTTAATCAATAGATCTTGGAATAATAATAATTTCCACAATTGGATGTGTTTAAAAAAAAAAAAAAAAATGTTCCTGTGCTGAGAAACCGTAATCTTATATATGTGTCCCTGCTGTGTACTGTGTAATGGCTGTGTCTAGCCGGACAGGGACATGATCTGATCATACCACAGCTCCTGGGCCGAGGAGGATGTAGAAAAGTATACAGAAATTACAGCGCAGGCACATAGCTGATTTTTTTTTCTGCGGTAAAATATTTACTTGCCTGTTTTTGAAACATGTTTTACCTCAAAGAATAATTTGTAATCCCATGCTAAAATTTTTGTATACTTTTTTACTCCCTCCCCTGCCCAGAAAATGTGGTATGATCAGACCATGTCCCATACAGTCTGACACGGCCATTACACAGTACATAGCAGGGGCACATATATAAGATTATCTCAGCCCAGGAACATTTTTTTTAAACACATCCAATTGTGGAAAATATCACTATTCTAAGATTTATTGATTTAAATCAATTTTAAACTGAACTTTGTTTGTGGGAAAACTCCTTTAAGCTAACCAAAATCCATATGACAGGTATTCATAAAAGTTTGGCCAA
The DNA here is from genome assembly GCF_048569485.1 of Anomaloglossus baeobatrachus. Taxonomy (NCBI): domain Eukaryota; kingdom Metazoa; phylum Chordata; class Amphibia; order Anura; family Aromobatidae; genus Anomaloglossus; species Anomaloglossus baeobatrachus. The sequence continues at coordinate 80,033,424 of NC_134355.1, read as the reverse complement.
GCATTAATGTGTTTTCACAAAGAGAGCAGAATAAAAGATCTTATAGATATTAGGCCAAAGTTGAACAAACCTACAGGGTTATATGACTATCTGTCTGTGTATCAGCAGACCATACATGTACGCCCAAACTCTTTCTTAAGAGATGATTTTTAAGGGATTGGCGGACTTGGAAGGACTGAGCAGTATCTACTTACATGACCACTTCTGTTCTTAGGGGAGATAATCTGCTACCGGAGATGTCTGGCAGCTCCTATTTCCCCTTTTCCCATTGAAAACACATGAATACTTGGCAAGGCCAATGTTAATGTGTATGACATTAAGAAGTCAAAAGAAATAGTTGAGACCTGAAAGAGCATTTGGTTGACAGCTATCTGATATGCATGGGCCATTTCAGATGCTCAGTATTGACACTCAACATGCCCCAGCATCAACAATTGGTGAGACTGTTATGAGAGTGTTGATGTTCCAGCTGCAGTGTCTCCTCCCATCCACCAGAGGGGTGTCTGCGCAGTCTTGGAGGCGGATTCTGGGAGGAGGACAAAGCAAAGGCGCTTCTGAAGTGTGGTGGTCGCCTTTCCCTGTGGTGGTCTTCGATATCTTGAGTGTTAGAGACAGCCTGCTGATTGCTGTGCGAATGGAGGCCATGCAGCTGAGTATCGGCATTCACAGACTGTTGCCAGAGAGAGAGAACTGTGATCAAAGTGGTTTCCCTGGTTACCTTGGCTTTCCCACCAGTCTGCTGATCCATCCCTGAGGTGATCTTTCCCTGAGGTGATCTTTCCCTGAGGTGATCCTTCCCTGAAGTGATCTTTCCCTCAGGTGATCCCTCCCTGAGGTGATCCTTCCCTGAGGTGATCCTTCCCTGAGGTGATCCTTCCCTGAGGTGATCCATTCCAGTGACTGCCGGTGACTTAATAAGAATAAGAAGTAAGAACCCCAGCACTCAAATAGTAGACAAATATGGTACTTTCAAATATTTTTATTAGTATTTTTTTGATAATCTGCAAAAAAGTGCACCGAGTAATTTAGCAATACACCCGTTTCGGCTACTGAAGCCTTTTTCAAGGTTTTGCGTGTAGGTAAAGGAGAGACAACATGAGTCACTGGCAGACTACCATCACTACTGTCACCACTACTCCACCAGGACTCTTCCTCCTCCCCAGGCCCTCACCTACAGAGGCATGGCATTCCCATCATTTCTTAATTTCCTGACCTTTGTTCGAATTTGATATACTGCAAAAGTGTAGCACCTAACAGCGTGTCCTTGATGGCAGTCCCCCAGTGACCCATGTCGCCTCTCCTTTACCTACACGCAAAACCTTGAAAAAGGCTCCAGTAGCCGAATCGTTGGGTGTTTTGCTAAATTACTTGGTGCACTTTTTTGCAGATTATCAAAAAAATACTAATAAAAATATTCAAAATTACCATATTTGTCTACTATTTGAGTGCTGGGGTTCTTACTTCTTAGTTTGTCTATTTACACCAATTGCATCTATTTACTTATAGTGGGTGAGCCTGGCTGCCGGTGACTTATTGACTTCCTGTGGCGCTGAAAGCTGCCATGGCCCCCCCTTGGATCTTATACTTTCCTATATCAATCCATCAGTACTGTAAGGCCTGAGCTCAGGCCCCACGCACATTTTTTTCTATTTTTGCGGGACGTGTGCGCACAAATGGTAATACTTTGGTGCTAAGGTATGATTCAGTCAGTTACACAGGACTGAGTTTGAGCTACTGTTGTACTGCTTGTTAACAAAATGTTTAACCCTTGATGATCAGTTACTGTGCACATGTAATGAGGGGAGACGGAGGGGAATGGTGGTATAGATAGGTTTGTTAATCACTGTGCTACCCCAGAGACAGGTCTTAGTTGCACTCAGTAATTTATACTCCTTATTAGTTTAAGTTCTGTTTCCTCATTGTTTGGGTTTTCCTGTTAGGTAAAGTGTTTCTCGATAGTTCATGAGATATTGGAAAGAGTCTCTAGACTAGCACATTGTTCCTGGCTTTCTGAGCTGGGTGTATGTACATTTGTTTGCGTTAATCTAACATTGATCCCGTGTTGCATTATCCACTTCCCAAATTGTTTTATAAATGAAAAGAGTTTGCACTCAGCCCTAGTCTGTCTCGTTCCTCGTTCGTCACCCGCTGTATCCTGGAAGCAACCTCTTGGCTCCACACAGTCTTGAGGACCCCAGACACATTAGATAGTTGGCCAGACCATCTTTAATTGATTTGGTTGACATTGTACTGATGTGTATGTACTCCTCAAAATTACCAACTCATGAGAGTGTCCTGGTTGGGTGTTGGCAGGAAGGCAATACCAACATGTTGTCTGGTAGAGATCAGTGTTATCATATAAAAACAAAATATCCAGAGGTAATAACATTGAAGACATTACAGTCTATAAAAAGCCGATGTCATGTTTGTTCCTCCTTCGTCTCTTCCCACACACAGCTAATTACCGAAGCATTACATGATATTGTGTAAGCCAGATAAAAAGAGTTACTTTTTCAAACAATAGCACAGAAGCACACAGCAATACACCAGACATAATTCATTTTTATATGCATTCATCTCTTTTCAGCCAACAACAGCAACGGCATCATCTACAGAGTAATTACCAGGAGGAACTCTGTGCTTTCTGAAAGCAAGAAGAAAATGCACAAATCAGCCGCATGCTGCATATTTATTGTAAAAATGTGTGTAAATATAGATTCTAGGAAAATCATGAATTGTACAAAGTGAACTCAGTTTACTGAATCTATATATATAATTGCCTTATTCTGTCTGTCTGTCTGTCTGTCTTGCTCCAAAATTGTGTCCTTACGGTGACACAAAGCTGATTGGCCGCTGGGCTCGCCATGGCCCCGCCCCCCGCACGGATTGGCCGCTCGCCCAGGCTGCGCCCCCACACGGATTGGCCGGCCGCTCGCACAGGCTCCGCCCCCCCACAGATTGGCCTCTCGCCCCGGCACCCTGCAGGCATTGGCAACTCGGCCACGCCCAGCCCCCCTCACGGAATGCACGCTAACTCTGGCCCCGCCCCCCCACGCATTCCCCGAACCGACACGGTCACGGAGCCACGACTACCAGGTGAGTACCGTACCCCCGGGAGCCCACATCAGCGTACGCCGCCAAACCAGCCGACACATACCCTTGCATTGCTGGGGCTGGCCGGCGTATGCTGGTGTGGGTTCCCGTGCGAGCGGGGGACGAGATACACTGGTAACCATGGTAGCATAGTTACCAGCACTTCAAGGTCCTGCAGCGGTGGAAAATACACACACGCACACACATAACAGCACACACACACACATACACACACACATCAGATCACACTCACTCTCACACACACCTCACACACACATCACATCGCATCCACATACTCACAACATCCTGGGATATCGCTTGCTTCTCGGCGGCGATACTGTGCTGTGAGCTTCCAGGACCTGCCGGAGGATCACATGGCCAGAAGCATGTGGTATCTCCGGATGTTGTGAGTATGAGCGCGTATGTGCAATATCGTCAATGTGTGTGTGTGTGAGTGTATGCGATCGGGTGTGTGTGAGTGTATGCGATTGGGTGTGTGTGAGTGTATGCGATCGGGTGTGTGTGAGTGTGTGTGAGTGTATGCGATCGGATCTGTGAGTGTCGGCAGAGGAGCACAGCGTGCTGGAGGAGGCTGGGAGGAGAGAGGCTGATCCTGGGGAAGGCTGGGATGGGGAGGCTGAGAAAAGAGAGGCTGATGCTGGGGGAGGCTGAGGCTGGGGTAGGCTGGGAGGAGAGAGGCTGATGCTGGGGACCGAAAAGGCTGATGCTGGGAGGAGAGAGGCTGATGCTGGGGGAGGCTGAGGCTGAGGTAGGCTGGGAGGAGAGAGGCTGATGCTGGGAAGAGAGAGGCTGATGCTGGGAGGAGAGAGGCTGATGCTGGGGGAGGCTGAGGCTGGGGGAGGCTGAGGCTGGGGTAGGCTGGGAGGAGAGAGGCTGATGCTGGGGACAGAAAAGGCTGATGCTGGGAGGAGAGAGGCTGATGCTGGGAGGAGAGAGGCTGATGCTGGGGACAGAAAAGGCTGATGCTGGGAGGAGAGAGGCTGATGCTGGGGACAGAGAGGCTGATGCTGGGGACAGAGAGGTTGATGCTGGGGACAGAGAGGCTGATGCTGGGGACAGAGAGGCTGATGCTGGGATGAGAGAGGCTGATGCTGGGAGGAGAGAGGCTGATGCTGCGGGCAGAGAGGCTGATGCTGCGGGTAGAGAGGCTGATGCTGGTGCAGCATGGGGGATGGAGCACGATGGGGGGTGCGCAGCATGGGGGATGGAGCACGTTTGGGAGTGCGCAGCATGGCGGATGGAGCACGTTTGGGAGTGCGCAGCATGGCGGATGGAGCACGTTTGGGAGTGCGCAGCATGGCGGATGGAGCACGTTTGGGAGTGCGCAGCATGGCGGATGGACCACGTTTGGGAGTGCGCAGCATGGCGGATGGACCACGTTTGGAAGTGCGCAGCATGGCGGATGGAGCACATTTGGGAGTGCGCAGCATGGCGGATGGAGCACGTTTGGGAGTGCGCAACATGGCAGATGGACCACGTTTGGGAGTGCGCAGCATGGCGGATGGAGCACGTTTGGGAGTGCGCAGCATGGCGGATGGAGCACGTTTGGGAGTGCGCAGCATGGCGGATGGAGCACGTTTGGGAGTGCGCAGCATGGCGGATGGAGCACGTTTGGGAGTGTGCAGCATGGCGGATGGAGCACGTTTGGGAGTGCGCAGCATGGGGGATGCAGCACGATGGGGAGTGCGGAGCATGGCGGATGGAGCACGTTTGGGAGTGCGCAGCATGGCGGATGGACCACGTTTGGGAGTGCGCAGCATGGCGGATGGAGCACGTTTGGGAGTGCACAGCATGGCGGATGGAGCACGTTTGGGAGTGCGCAGCATGGGAGATGGAGCACGATGGGGGGTGCGCAGCATAGGGGATGGAGCACGATGGGGAGTGCACTGCATGGGGGATGGAGCACGATGGGGAGTGCGGAGTATGGCGGATGGAGCACGTTTGGGAGTGCGCAGCATGGCGGATGGAGCACGTTTGGGAGTGCGCAGCATGGCGGATGGAGCACGTTTGGGAGTGCGCAGCATGGCGGATGGAGCACGTTTGGGAGTGCGCAGCATGGGAGATGGAGCACGATGGGGGGTGCGCAGCATAGGGGATGGAGCACGATGGGGAGTGCGCTGCATGGGGGATGGAGCACGATGGGGAGTGCGCTGCATGGGGGATGGAGCACGTTTGGGAGTGCGCACCTCCCCCCAACACACACACACACACGCGCGCGCGCACTGCACAACACACCACACACCACACACACACACTGGGAACCACAAACAACTGCCCTACACAGACACCCACACACACAGACAACGCTGCACACACACAACACCCAACACACAAACACCGTGGCACACACAAATATACGCACATACCGCACAACCCACACATTGCACAAAACATACCTCCCCCAAAACACACCACACACACACAAACCGCGCAACACACACACACAACGCTACAGACACACAGCGCTCCACAAACAACGCAACACACGCAACACACATACAACACCGCTCTCACCCCCCGTCACACCCAGACAACACCCAGAACATGTACAGCGCCCTACACAAACACTTGGTAACTACACACAACAACATCTATATATATATATATATATATATATATATATATATATATATATATATATAACAAAAATCATACATGAACTACACAATACGTAAATTCTAGAATACCCGATGCGTAGAATCGGGCCACCTTCTAGTATAGTTTATATATGTTTTATAAAGAGAAGTATTGAAAAATAAAGTATTTAATACAAAAAAAATGAAAAGTCAAGATATCATTAGCCAAGACTTATTACTGCTAAAAGTAAGAGGATAAAGACATGAACTTTTTTAGTGACTGATAAGGGCTGGAAACTAGGTAATTAGGAGAAAAAGGTCTGCACGACTCTAAAAGAGTGACTCATGTTTGGAAAGGAAGAAATGACCATTTGAGCCACTGGAGGAGTCCTTAATGAGGACCTGCCATCCTTCCTGACATGTTTGTTTTACAATATGATTTAATTCCTCCTAAAACAACAGTTCTGGGACATCTTTTCCCAAAACTATATGTTTGTAATTTCTATGTTATTCCACTAAGAAATATATGAATAAAATGACAAATGTGAATAGCCATTCTCCTTGTCAATGAGGTTTTCCCCAATGAGGGGCGCCCACCCTGTTGACAAGGAATCTAGTAATGCCTGTTGTTATTTCAGAAGGAAAATTAAAAGAATGGTACAATGCAGAATTTAAAGGTGTGCTTTTACCTTTTTAAAAAATATTATTTTTTTATGTGGACTTCAAGTATGATCAGAACAGGCTGTGAAGAACATAAGTCGATCACTGATGGTAGTGCTTCTCCATCCTCAGTAACAAAGGTATTAAATTGGAATATTATTCCAGTGGTAAAAAAAGAGTTTTGTTAAGAAATATAAAAATAACAAACAACGCGTTTGTTACTCCACCCGGCTTCTGTTCCCTGTATCTAGGAAAGGGGAGCCAGCACGATCTGAGAATGGCATGCATCATATAAAAAATGCAAATTCACAGATTTATACCAACTGTACTATAATACAAAATGAGATTTTTAGCAAATAATTGATCGATTCTTTGAGAAACCCCTGCCACTTCACGGCAAATTTCAATAGGGGGGTCCTACTCTATATTATGTATTTCATGCGCCATGTGACCTTCTAGATAAAATAAATTAAAATCAGAACTACCGTATATTGAAACACGCATACCTGTAACCTATATATAACCGTTTCCATGTCGCAAAACGAGGCAACTGCGGATAAAAGGCAGTCCAGGTCCCAGCATGCGCAGCAGACACCACACACGCCAGGACAATATCAGAACTGACCTTCACAGTGCCAGACCAGCAACCATAAATCAAGGCGGATCAGACCCAAGTATGGTGCTTAATTAGCAATGCCTGTGGAAAAAGGGTGAGGCAGCTGAATGTGAACAGCCACCAACAGGAGGAATATATTGCAAACCAAAGTCAGGCGTGCATGACATGGTGGTGAGCCACCAGACCAATGTAGCATAACTACAACCAAACAGAACAGAAAAAGGAGAGCCAGCACGATCTGAGAGTGGCATGCATCATATAAAAAGTGCAAATTCACAGATTTATTCCAACTGTACTATAATAGAAAATGAAATTTTTAGCAAATAAATCAGCAATTCTTTGAGCCACTCCTGCCACTTTACGGCAAACTCAATAGAGGGGTCCTACTCTATATTATGTATTTCATGTGCCATGTGGCCTTCTAGATAAAATAAATTAAAATCAGAACTATATTGAAACACGCATACCTGTAACCTATATATAACCGCTTCCATGTCGCAAAAAGAGGCAACTGCGGATAAAAGGCAGCCCAGGTCCCAGCATGCGCAGCAGACACCACACACGCCAGGACAATATCAGAACTGACCTTCACAGTGCCAGACCAGCAACCATAAATCAAGACGGATCACACGCAAGTACGGTGCTTAATTAGCATTGCCTGTGGAAAAAGGGTGAGGCAGCTGAATGTGAACAGCCACCAACAGGAGGAATATATTGCAGAGAGAATTGATCAATTATTTGCTAAAAATCTCATTTTGTATTATAGTACAGTTGAAATAAACCCGTGAACTTGCACTTTTTATATGATGCATGCCACTCTCAGATCGTGCTGGCTCCCCTTTCCCTGTATCTAGAGTAGATATATAAGACCAATTCATTGTTCATGTGAATTTATATTTATAGCACCTGAAGAAGGCTTTTTAGCCAAAATGCGTTATTACTTTTATAATTTTGGCGCTTTCTGGAGGATTTCACTGCAGCACACCAGATCAGCTGCTACCTGTCTGCCTAGTCCCTGAGAATGGCTATTTTATATGCTTGAACATCAACACATCTACAGCATTGCTGTATATAGAAGAAATCAGCCTCCTATGATCACTGGCCAGGGGCTGGTTTTCACAGGAGTACTGTGATGACAGACATAGGGGTCTTCAGCAGATCTCTGGCTGTCATGATAACACATCGGTGTCCCGCAATTGTGTCATGGGCACGTCAATGAGGGCTTAAAACAGTGCACCCCCTGCCAGCATGTGTTAAATGCCGCTGTCAGAGATTTTACAGGGGTGTTCTAAGAATTGAATATTTATCTTACCATATGATAGACCATAGTTATTTGATTTCTACGGACCCAAACACTGAAACCCACAGCCTTGGCTTATTCTGGCATTCCTGCCACCTGAGATAAGACGTAGAATAGGGCCCCACCCATAGTGCATTATATACATGCATTGAATAAACTCAATTCTGCCTTTGCTTTTTTGGTTTTGCTTTTGTGTGTTTCATTGAGTGGAAAAAAATGACTTTTTGGCATGATTTTACAGGTCATGTGATTGCATTGGTGCCAAAGTTGCATAGATGTTTGTTTTTTGGGGTTTTTTTAGTGGTGAAAAAAAATTAGAATTTTGTAAAAAAAAATTGGTTGTGATGCCATTTTCTAATACCATGAAAACTTTCATTTTTAAATTGTGTGAAGTTGTTTGAGGTCTCTTGTGTGTGGTGCGCAGATGTTTTTTGATTGATACCAAGGGGCAGGCTAGGCAGTGCTGCAGATGTCCCTTGGGCCGGTCCTCTACTAAATCTACCAGGCTACCAGACTGCCAGGTGCCTCAGCTGCATTGTACCTTGGCTGTAATCACTTGCAGTTGCATTTCAATCTGTAATGTGCTACTGTGCTGTGACTGCAAGTGATAAAATGCAAAGTACAGTGATGTTGAAGAACCTGGGTATGTCTAAGCTGTGCAGTATCTTTAACCCCTTTACGACCTGTCACCTAGGACATACAAATACGACCTAAGTCATCTAGGGGTAATCACCGCCGGCTGCTGTTGTGAGCCGGAAGTGACCCCTACACAAGTCTGCTGATTTGAACAGCAGACATGTGCGGCTAACAGGTGCTGGTGTATCTGCAATTCACTCGTGCCTGTTAACCTATTAGATCGACTGTCAAAATGTGACAGTGTGATTTAAATGGCCGCGGCAGGGAAATCGCAGTTCTCCACCGCTGTTGGAGGTCCCATGACGCAATCACAAGAAGCTGATGGTTGCCATGGTATCAACGGGTCATGTGATGACTCCTCTCGCTATCATGATGTATTTCCTGTTAGAGCCGACAGAGCAGCGGCTCTAACAGGAATGCTGCATTTCTGCTGATCAGAGCTTTGCAGCTCTGATCAACAGAAATAAACAAGCAATCAGACTGCTGATCCTTATAGTCCCTTAGGGAGACTACTAGTGAAATAAAAAAAATTGTGAACATTTTTTTTAAAAAAAATTGAAAAGAAAATTAAAATACCTAAAAGTTCAAATCACCCCCCATTGAAAAGTAAACAATATTTTTTTTTTTTTTTAAAAAAATATACACACATTTGGTGTCGCTGGGTTCAGAAATGCCCAATCTATCAAAATATAAAATTAATTAAACTGATCGGTACACGGCGTAGTGGCAAAAAATTTCCAAACTCCGAAATTAGGTTTTGCACAAAATGACAGGCAATCAAAACTGTGCATCCCCACAAGAATAATACTGCTAAAAATGTAAACCTATACATGTTTGGTATCTGCAAACTCATACCAACCTGAGGTATCAAACTGACACATACGTTTTACCATATAGTGAACATGGTGAATAAAATAGCCCCAAAACTATCGTGAAATCACACTTTTGTTTGCAATTTTTCTGAATTTGGAATTTTTTTGCCAATTTTCAGTACATGGTAAAACTCTTGGTTTCAATTAAAAGTACAACTCGTTCCACAAAAAGTAAGCTCTCATATTGCAAGGATTTATGGAAAAATAAAAATGTTATGGCTTTTGGAAGAAGGGGAGCAGGATGTGCTCACAGAAAGGCATGCTGAGGAAATGTTCCCTCCTACCTGACAGGGCAAAGAAAAGCATGGAATCAAGGGATGCAAAAGCTGCATTTGAAGGCTGAGGAATGATGTACTGCAAGCCGAGGTCATATAAAGGGAACTAAGAGGTGTAATTCACTGGGTGTATTAAGGAGCTGTCTCTGGACCAGCACACCAGTTAACAATCTTAGCTAAATCTCTAATTCCCCTCCCTTACCCCACACATATGAACAAACAGGAAAGTAACCCAGGGTTAAACACCTGCTATCAGAGATACACAATCAGTAAGGTTCAGTACTGCAGTGGTCACTGCTGCATATTATGTATTATACCTGTTTTGGCGCCAAAACCACTACTGCATAAGTGTGCACACTTGCACGCAAAAACAGAAAGATATAGGCTGTGCCTGAGCTCAGGACTTACAGTACCAACGGATTTATCCGGGAAGGACTCTGGTACAAAAGGGTATCCACTCCGCTTCCGGCTCCACAGCAGTTCTTTATGGCATCGGCAATCACTGGGACAGATCACCTCAGGGCTCAGCTCTACAGCAGTTCCCTATGGCTCCAGCAATCACGAGACAGATCACCTCAGGGCTCGGCTCCGCAGCAGTTCTCTGTGTCACTGGCAATAATGAGGACAGTTTACTTCAGGGTTGAAGTCACAGTCTGATAGGAAGGTCTTAGGTGCGGATCACCTCAGGGCAGGAGTCATGTCTGGTAGGAAGGCCTCAGGTATGGATCACCAGAACAACCACTCCGCTCACAGTTCTCTCTCTCTGGCAGCCGCTTACAGTTAGGTCCAGAAATATTTGGACAGTGACACAATTTTCGCGAGTTGGGCTCTGCATGCCACCACATTGGATTTGAAATGAAACCTCTACAACAGAATTCAAGTGCAGATTGTAACGTTTAATTTGAAGGTTTGAACAAAAATATCTGATAGAAATTGTAGAAATTGTACACATTTCTTTACAAACACTCCACATTTTAGGAGGTCAAAAGTAATTGGACAAATAAACCAAACCCAAACAAAATATTTTTATTTTCAATATTTTGTTGCGAATCCTTTGGAGGCAATCACTGCCTTAAGTCTGGAACCCATGGACATCACCAAACGCTGGGTTGCCTCCTTCTTAATGCTTTGCCAGGCCTTTACAGCCGCAGCCTTCAGGTCTTGCTTGTTTGTGGGTCTTTCCGTCTTAAGTCTGGATTTGAGCAAGTGAAATGCATGCTCAATTGGGTTAAGATCTGGAGATTGACTTGGCCATTGCAGAATGTTCCACTTTTTAGCACTCATGAACTCCTGGGTAGCTTTGGCTGTATGCTTGGGGTCATTGTCCATCTGTACTATGAAGCGCCGTCCGATCAACTTTGCGGCATTTGGCTGAATCTGGGCTGAAAGTATATCCCGGTACACTTCAGAATTCATCCGGCTACTCTTGTCTGCTGTTATGTCATCAATAAACACAAGTGACCCAGTGCCATTGAAAGCCATGCATGCCCATGACATCACTTTGCCTCCACCATGTTTTACAGAGGATGTGGTGTGCCTTGGATCATGTGCCGTTCCCTTTCTTCTCCAAACTTTTTTCTTCCCATCATTCTGATACAGGTTGATCTTTGTCTCATCTGTCCATAGAATACTTTTCCAGAACTGAGCTGGCTTCATGAGGTGTTTTTCAGCAAATTTAACTCTGGCCTGTCTATTTTTGGAATTGATGAATGGTTTGCATCTAGATGTGAACCCTTTGTATTTACTTTCATGGAGTCTTCTCTTTACTGTTGACTTAGAGACAGATACACCTACTTCACTGAGAGTGTTCTGGACTTCAGTTGATGTTGTGAACGGGTTCTTCTTCACCAAAGAAAGTATGCGGCGATCATCCGCCACTGTTGTCATCCGTGGACGCCCAGGCCTTTTTGAGTTCCCAAGCTCACCAGTCAATTCCTTTTTTCTCAGAATGTACCTGACTGTTGATTTTGCTACTCCAAGCATGTCTGCTATCTCTCTGATGGATTTTTTCTGTTTTTTCAGCCTCAGGATGTTCTGCTTCACCTCAATTGAGAGTTCCTTAGACCGCATGTTGTCTGGTCACAGCAACAGCTTCCAAATGCAAAACCACACACCTGTAATCAACCCCAGACCTTTTAACTACTTCATTGATTACAGGTTAACGAGGGAGATGCCTTCAGAGTTAATTGCAGCCCTTAGAGTCCCTTGTCCAATTACTTTTGGTCCCTTGAAAAAGAGGAGGCTATGCATTACAGAGCTATGATTCCTAAACCCTTTCTCTGATTTGGATGTGAAAACTCTCATATTGCAGCTGGGAGTGTGCACTTTCAGCCCATATTATATATATAATTGTATTTCTGAACATGTTTTTGTAAACAGCTAAAATAACAAAACTTGTGTCACTGTCCAAATATTTCTGGCCCTGACTGTATATACACTGACACGCAGCTGTGGGGCCTCTGCTTGCACAGCAATTGGCAAGCTCTCTCTCACACTCCAGGTGTCTGCTCACACAGCAGTCTGTAGGCTGTCTCTAACACTCCAGGTATCCAGATCAGACCACGTAACAGGCAGCCACTTCACCTCAGAATCTCCTTGCGCTGTCTCTTTTCCTCTCTCTCTATCCTCCTCCTAGGCTGCACAGATATCCCTCTGGTGGCTGGGAGGAGAAATTGCAACTGGCTCATCAGGAGATACTGCAGCTGGTTCATCAACCCTCTCACACACAGTGTTAATTTTGCAAGGGGTCAAAGTAACAAACACTGCACTCTCTTTTTTGTAGAAAATATGGAGATAAGACAAAATTGAATTTTTTGTTGCAAAAAATATGTTTGTGTGTTTATTTTATTAACAGGGAGACCAATACTTCTGTATATTAATTTTCCAATGGGGGCAGAAGGAAGTGGTGGCTGATTACTGCAGGGTGGGGGCATGGTAATATTTGGAGGGGAGAATATTACACTATGAGTTATCACTGCAAAAGGGTATCTACTTATAATTGGAGGTGGCATGGGTGATAATTTATTATTCTACTGTGAGGGGGTTACTAGTTACTACAGCAAGGCTCTGTGTGATTGTGATGGGGGGTGCCTCAAACCATAGTGCTTTTATATGGGAAATTAGAAATCAAGAGCAGATTGATTATTGTTAGTGACTGCAAAATTTTAATGACATTTTGCAGCTAATAATGATAAATAAACCATTTGCAATTGATTTCTGAGTGGTACATAAGACCTTAGCCTAAAGTTGGGCAGAGACGCTCATGGACCAGTTCTCTGGACTTGCCCTCCAGACCAAAAATTGCCGGCCAGCCCCTGTTGTTACCAATTTGGAGTACATAGATGTTTTGATCTTTTTTTATTGCTCTTTTTAGAAAGATGACACGATACTGAGTATGGTTATTTTTTTAGTTTCTCTATTTTCAAAGGTGAAGAATGGGGTGATTTGAATTTTATATTTTTCAAACCTTTTTTATTTATTTTTTTTGTCCCCATAATGGATTTGAGCCTGAATTTTAAGAATTTAAAAATATAAGAAAAATCATGGTCTCCTATGAAGCCCATTTGGTCATACAAATCATCCAAATCCACTGTTGGCAGCTCACTTTACAATTTCATTGCAGATGTGCTGAATGGGAGACAAGTCCGGAGACCCTGCATATTTAGACCACACAGGCTACTCTCAGTAGAATGTAATTGATTCAAATGAGACCTTCTTGCAAAAATAGAAAAAAAGTTTTATTAAAGATAATTATTTTCACAGCAAGAGGTAAGTACAATAGTTGGAATATATTAAATGAAGATCAACTAAACATAAGGAGTCCCTAGGAAAAACACTGGATGTACAACATGACAGGTGTGAGCGTAATTAAATTAATCATCAGACGTCGGTACATCATTTACATAACACAATGGGGTCAATAAATCCCAACACATCAGCCTAAGGCTGCTTTCACACATCCGTTTTTTGCTGAGCCGCACAATACGGCACTTTGCAGAAAAAACGCAACCGTTTTTTTTTTGCCACTGGTTGCGTTTTTTCTGCATAGACTTGCATTAGCACCGTATTGTGCCGCATGGCCTTGCGTTGCCTCCGTTTTTTGCCGGATGCGGCATATTTAGCCCATGCGGCGGCCAGATGGAATGTTGCCTGGCACGTTTTTTTGTGCGGCGAAAAAAACCATGCGATGCGATGCGGCATGATTTACAATGCAAGCCTAAGGACGCCGGATGCGCCGTCCTGCGGCAAAAAACGCATCCGGCCGCCGGATGCGTTTTTTTGCACTACGCATACTCAGTATCAAGCCGCATCTGTCAAAAAACGGACGGGCCGCATGGAAAAACTTATGCAACGGATCAGTTTTTTTCGCCGCATCCGTTGCATAGGTTTTTAAGCCGGATTGAGCCGCACTGCAAAAACCGGATGTGTGAAAACAGGCTAAATCTCATATATTTGATCCAATCATCACCATTGAGATAAGGTTAAATAACAACACACAGTGCGTAGATGTTATCCCACAGAGATAGAATAGTTAGAATGTCACCCAGTTACCTTGTAACCATAAATCCATTTGTCAGTATAATCAGGAGGAAAAACCTCTAAGCCACCAAGTGACCATTCATTAAAACTCACCCATGTCAGGTTAGACGTCCAGTGTAACATGCCCCGACGCGCACGTTTCGTATATCTTCCTAGAGGATGTGCGCATCGTCGTACGCAAAACTCTTTCTTGGTCATTAAGAGAGTGAGGTTTTCGACAGATGCGCCCATGCCGCCTCCCATGTGCAGTACTGGTTGCGTTATATTGATGACGTACTCATTCTCTGGAGGGGAACTGACCTGGAAGTACAAACATTTATTTCAAACTTAAATTGTAATGATCGGAATGTCAGGCTGACCTCCAGGAGTGATCCGGAAACAATCGATTTTCTGGATATCAAAATTCAGATTCAGTCTGATAGATCTGTTCAGACTGACATTGATAGAAAAGAGACATCAGTCAACAGTCTCTTACTTCTCTAGTCTTCATTCCAAAAACCTTAACAGTTTGGCATTACATTCATTTGGTTGTGGAAGCAGTGGCATGGCCATTTCTCCAAAGTGTCACAGGAGCCATTTTTCAACACCACCAGGCCGTATGTTAATCGTGGAACTGAGAACAGTCTGCGGGGTCTAAAATTATTTTGAAAATTTTCTTTTCATTCCCTCGTCATTTCTATTGATCTTGTTATTTCCATAATTCTATGAATTTTCATTATTGGGTTTTGCCATATCAATGTTGAGGAGTATATAATGGAGAACTCTTTAAATCAAATAAAGGCAAAATATAGTTAGTATATTGGATAAAAGAATCATAACATCAAGGCAGATGGAAGGTTAAGTTAGGTCATCATTTTTGGTAACAAAAGTCCTTTAGAAACATTGAAAACATCATAGATAAAGGAACAAAGGAGAACTTTTCACAGCTAGCTAGATTTTGTTTAGTTGAAATAAATGGTTCAGAAATGTGAAGAGCTGGCTGCTTGATAGACAATGTGATCGTCTGTCCTTTATCCAAGTCCTGGCTTTTGTTCAGTCACAAGGGATTTTTTTTTGTCATACACAAGACATATTTGATGATGCAAAGCTTATTAAAAGAGTCAGATTTTCACACCTAATCAATACCAGTTTTCTTTAGTCTTTTGTTGCTATCATCTTCTAAGGATAAAGCATTCCCTAAGATCGTGCCATGAAACAGAGACATATTCATGAAAAGCTTAAAGGATATGTGCTTTCCAAAAATTACATGCTGTTTAACCCTTTCCTGCTGCGATTCAATTTCATTTTTGCACTGTTGATTTTTTTGTGTAAATCAGATTTTATTCGAATAAAGAACATGTTTACAAGTTATAGGATAGGCATGATATGATATAGAGTAGGATAACTCAAATCTTGGGGGTAATAAGTAATACAACACTTTTCTACTTGCATAATAATTCCTTTGATTACACACTTCAGGTCAGACCATCTTCACCCATGTAATAGCTTTTCTTTGGAGATGATGCCCACTGGGTGACCAACAATCCGACCCCCATACAAAAATTTATCTAGCCTCGTTTAGAAACGGGATGCAATGTAGATGCACAAAGTCCCTGAGATGGCAATCCTGTCTAACAATGTAAACATAACATAAAATGTACAGAGAGGAAAGAAAGATGAGAAAAGAGGAAATGTAGGGGGAGAGGGAAAAGAAAAGAAGGACCAAGAAGATGTCTCGTCTGGGTCGTGTGCAGCCCCCGGCACTTTTGCTTTGTGAAATGAACAATCACAGAGGTCTTGTGCCCCCAACTGAAGCTTGAAGCCATAGTACCAGGTCTGGTGTCTCTCTATACATAATCCACGGCGCCCACAGCCTGAACACTCACTCCCCCGAGCCAGACGCCTGGCCGACCAGCTCCTCCATTCTATAGATCTGGTTAATCTCGGCCACCAGTTCAGCCCGCGAGGGCACTTTGGTCTGCCTCCGGTACCTTGGGATTACACTGTTGATTTTTTTGTTCCTCTTCTTCCATGAATCATAATTTTTTATAATTTTTTCATCAACATAACCATATGGGGTTTGTTTCTTTTGGGATGAGACATTTTGAATATACTGAAAAATCCAAAAATATTTCTAGTACAGTGAAATGGTGAAGAAAAATTTTAAGTCCAGCATTGTTTTGAGGTTTTGTTTTTACAGCATTCATTTTGCAGTTAACTCTTAATGCCCCATGATGGATATATCCATCATGGAGCATGTCATGGACTTTGGAGTGGGCTCCGAAGCAGAGCAGCTCCACAAAGGGAACATGCCAAATACATTATATAGCTGACATCTGCCTCTAAAAGCATCGATTGGTATAGCTGCCGATTGCTGCTGTTAACCTCCTTAATGTAACTGCTAATTGCTGACAGTGGCATTTAAGCGCTGCAGTCCAGCCTGGACTTCAGTTTGGGTCATCACCGGTTTCCCGGAAATGCAATAGTATGGAACCAATGGGTTGCTATGACAACCAAGGGCTAGCTAAACACCCTCGTCCCTGTCATGATATAACTTCTGTGGCATTGCTGTATATAGTAGAAGTGACCAGAAAATCATTGTCACACAGAGTTTTGCACAAATTTTGCTGAGTGTCATGGCGGCATTGGGCGCTGTTCCAATTGTAGATTCCTAAACTCCCCCTGATGGTTTATCTGGTTTTTGGAATCATCACAGGAAGACTTCGTCATTGACCTGCTGTGTGCTGATTCATAGGCAGAATAAGAGTTAATCTCTGATGGTTTGCTTGCTCCTTTAGTCACATGTGGTGGGAAGGCTTATCACATCTGCTCACCTCCTATTTATGCTGGTTGAAAACTTCCACCCATGCCAGCTATAGTTTATTATATGTTGGCATGTGAGGTGTGGTGTCCCAGAATTATTGTTGGAAGTTGTAGTTTTTGCATGGTGTAGTTGTGAAGTTACTCCTCTTGTTTTGTAACTTACTTCCTGTACTTATTTTTCCTACTTAACCACTTATTGCCTCTATCTTTGTGTGTGTGTTGTGTGACAGAGTTTTGGTTTTAGCTTGTCTGTCTTTACCTGTGGGTTTTATCACACTTTTGTCCCATCCCTTCCTGGGGGAGTGGGAATCAGATCAGAACTGGTCACGAGCAGGGTCAGGAAGGAGACTCAGGCCTCTCCTCCATCAGGAGTATCCCTGAGATTAGGGATAGCATAGGGCACCCTAGCTTGAGGGACAGCTTAGGAGTCCTGATTCCCCACTATCCCATAGTCATCATGCCAATAATGTGTTCAAATCCCCTAAGGAACTAACAAATAGGGGAAAAAAAAGTTTTTAAAAAATATATAAAAAGAAACAAATCACCTCCTTTTCCCCATTTAACAATAGAGATATGTAAAAAAAAAAAAAAAAAACCATATTTGGTATCGTGTTCATAAAAGTCCGATCTATAAAAATATGAAATTAGTTAACCCTAATCTGAAAAACTGTAAAGAGAAAAACAAATTAAATGCCCCAAAAATTGAAATGCCAGTATCGCAGATTTTCTACAGTCAGTGCAAGTCTATGGGGTACTGTTAGGAGAAATTGACATGCTGCAGATTTGAAACACGCAGTTTACTCTGAGTAAAAATAAAGGGGGCTTTACACGAAGCGATATCGCTAGCCATGGCGCACAATATCGTTAGGAGCCGTCACACGGACTTATCTGCCTAGCAACGTCGCTGTGGCCGGCAAACCGCCTCCTAAGGGGGTGCTTTGTGCGGCGTCACAGCGGCGTCACTAAGCAGCCACCCAATAGAAGCGGAGGGGAGGAGATGAGCGGCCGCAACATCCTGCCCACCTCCTTCCTTCCTCATTGCCGGCGGCTGCAGGTAAGCTGTAGTTCGCCATTCCTGAGGTGTCACACATAGCGATGTGTGCTGCCTCGGGAACGACGAACAACCTGCGTCTTCAACAATCAATGATTTTTTTAAATTGAACGACGTGTCACCGATGGACGATTTGGTGAGTATTTTCCATCGTCAATGGCCGTTCGTTGGTGTCACATGCAACGACGTCGCTAATGATGCTGGATGTGCGTCACGGAATCCGTGACCCCGGCGATATATCGTTAGATATGTCGTTGCGTGTAACAGGGCCTTAAAGCACAGCAGGCAGGTAGATGTCTAAAAATCCAATCCACTTTGCTGGAACTGTAAATCGTTACTTTTTTATTTGCAGTGTCAAAAACTCGCCAAAAAAAATAATGGGATCTTAACCTAAATAATAAGTAAACAATTATTTTGTACTGCAGGGAATCATTTTTTTTTTGTTTCTTGTTATACTATGAGTGTCAAGTTACATGCGGTATTACATAATTGCTATGAAGTTCTGCAGTACTTTAGCGCATATGTGAACTTTTTGCATGCAGAATACAAATATTACATCCATTAGAAGAGCCTGTAGAATGTTCATGTTCTTTTCAGAGTTCGAAGTCCTGTTAATCTTTGTCATTTTACTTACGTTTAATTTCACAAATATAAGATAGGACATCAGTTTTTCTATACACTGGATTTCTTATCCACAGAGCTCAAAACCTATTAGCTAGATAATAGAAGCTAGTAATAACACAGTTCTCGGAAACATTTACAGAGTTGCAGTTTGACAAACAGATTATTAGTTGTAGAGTAAAACTACTATAATAATCAATATTAACCCAAAACAGCAACCTTTCAAGAGCAGAGAAACAAATTAATTCAGATGACTTGTTGCCATGTGGTGATCGATATAGTATATCTTTTTTTGTCAGTTGAGAGCATGTTAGAAACCTACTAGGCTTCAATATCAAATAATAAATAATCTCAGGTTACTGAGTTTCTATGTAAGCTTTCTATATCTTCCAGAGTAGCTCCGACTCTAAGGGGCACTTTGCACACTACGACATTGCAAGCCGATGCTGCGATGCCGAGCGCGATAGTCCCCGCCCCCGTCGCAGCTGCGATATCATGATGATAGCTGCCGTAGCAAACATTATCGCTACGGCAGCTTCACATGCACTCACCTGCCCTGCGACGTCACTCTGGCCGGCGAACAGCCTCCTTCCTAAGGGGGCGGGTCGTGCGGTGTCATAGCAATGTCACACGGCAGGTGGCCAATAGAAGCGGAGGGGTGGAGATGAGCGGGACGTAAACATCCTGCCCACCTCCTTCCTTCTGCATAGCCGGCCGGGACGCAGGTTGGAGATGTTCTTCGCTCCTGCGGATTCACACACAGCGATGTGTGCTGCCACAGGAATGAGGAACAACATCGTAACATCGGTCTTTCCCAATTCATGGAAATGACCGAGGCTACACTGATGATACGATTACGACGCTTTTGCGCTCGTTAATCGTATCAAAAATGCTTTACACACTCCGATGTCGAGAGCGACGCCGGAAGTGCGTCACTTTCGATTTGACCCCACCGACATCGCACCTGCGATGTCGTAGTGTGCAAAGTGCCCCTAAGATGCCTCCATGCAATGTTTTAGCTAGGAGTGAGAGAAACAATAATATGTAAGAGACTGCCTCCCCTAGTAATTGGTGTCAGCTTGGGTTTGAGACCTACAGAGGATTGTTAGACATAGAACCCAATCCTTTAAACCCATACTATTTATTAATCAATATTAAAATAGCCCCAATATGTGATAACTATCACTATGTGTTCAGGAAAGGAGAATACTTGCCCTAATATGATTCTCCCTCCTGTGTTCTGCCTAACAGCGGAGGACGGCACCCTTTCACCGTCGACTGTCCCTATGTCTCCCTATGAGACCCTGCTAGAAAAGTGCAAGTGCCTGATAAAGTGATTAGTGCAAAATGAATAACCTAATAGATTAGCAGGTATAGGGTGCATAGCATGAGGTCAATAAAATAAGGAGTTTTACTTATCTCTCCTTATGGAAAATGTCCGTGCCAAGTGCTTCGATGCATTTCCCCTAACAAGGTTCCTCAGCAGGCTGATGGTAAGATTTAAGCAGATCTTCTAATACCACTTTGTAAAGGGATGATCCCAAGTGTCCTGGTGGCTTGATAAGCTGGTGTGCATTTCTCCATTTAGCACATTAGAGCTGATACTGGAGAGGACTGCTTGATGGGTTGCCAGATGAAGAGTGAGGAAAGTTGTTTTCATAGTGTTGTCACTATTCCGTGTATCTAGATTTTTATTTCATGTACCTACAGTGGATTGGTCATATGTACAATGACATCTCAGCACAAAATTTGTTTTCCCTTGTGTTATGATTTCTGGTCTTCTGCTAGGAGATTAGAAACTGCTAAAATAGTATATTTCAGATTTTTTGGAGGAGAGATAATTATATCTATATTTTGACATTTTGATTGTCCTAGTGCGGTGGCAATCGGGGTAATTAGGGCTTAATGGCAGCCCACATGTGCCACTAAGTCCTAGATTAGTAATGGGGAGAGTCTATGAGGCCACCCACATTACTAATCTGTAAGTGAAAAGAAATAAACACAAACACCAAAGAAATATCCTTTATTTGAAATAAAATGCAAAAAATTCCCCACGCTCTTTCACCACTTTATTAACCCCTAAAGACCCAGGTCTGACGTAATCCACACGAGATCTCACGACGATTCCAGCTCTGCTACATTTTACGTCACAACAAGCGGCCATAGAACATGACCACCCGCTGTAACTTCAGGCAGAGAATGAGCCATATGATCAGCTTCACCCTGCCTGAATTCAGGGATAGGGTTGAGGGATAGCCGATGTTGAGCAGGGGTGCCTCTGAACCTAGGACCTTTAACCCTCCACTGTCAGGCAGGGACAGAGGTGTAATAGATATTTAAATAGGTTTTTTTTTCTTTACCCCATACTTTCCCTCTGTCTTATGGCACTTTGATTTATCTGTTATTACCCTACAATCCCATTAGCACTTTGCACTTTATATTATTAACATCGGCCCACTGGGTGATGTGACTTTGACTGATCTTTTATGAACGTTTTTGTGGTTTCTTGGGTTTGATATTTTTAGTGATTTGATTAATAAATATATATTTTTTAAAGAGTTATTTGTTTTATGTTTACGATGAAAACCTATCAATTTAATAGGGCTAATAGCCCCTTTAATCATCAGTAAAGAGCAATATTCCTCATAGAGTTGGAGTGACCATTAGGATTTGGAAGTGCCAAATCCATGCAAACAGTTAGATTTGGTTTCTAAACTCCGACATCTATAAAAATTACACATCATTGTTCATACATTCAAATCATTTTTATGACTTGACAATATCCAAGACACTAAACGTGTAATTTCACTTCACTTTGTGATGAGTACAACATGCTGTTTTGATGAAAAAATGTTTCCATAAATTTATAACAATAATGCAATATCTACTGCAGAAAAAAGGTTTTGATTTGCTCCCATAGCAATTTGTGTATGAAAAACATATTACCCACAGCCTTGTATCAATTTTTATATCAATCTTAGCATGGCCATTGCTTGTATCAGATCTCCTATATGTTTTAGGCATAAAAGCAAGAGTTTCAACTTTAAATGCTTACAGTCTACTGACAATGCAGACTGTAGTGTAAAATGGCAATTATTAGACATGTCAAATCCAGAACTACCAAATCCTGGTTTCAAGCGTCAGCAATAAATTTTCTCTTAGTTCTCGGTTATACCACTTTGACTTTAGTTACTGGATTTTTAATTTAGAGCATAGAATGTTGTATGACATCTCATTCATGGCAGGAAGACCCAGTACAAGAGCACCTTATCCTACAATCCATGTCACTGGTTGTTCCAGTGCCTCCCCCCTTGATACAACCCTCGTACTTTGCTATCCATCTTGCTTTTCCATCACAGGTTGAAGTATAGTATGGACACTTGTAGCACCTAACAAGGCAAGGGGTTAAATATACTCATCGCCGGGCCGGTGATGTCGGGTCTGGGATTTCACAGGTGGCCCTACCCGGCTCCATGGCCCCGAGGTGTACAATAAAAGAGAGGAGGATGGAGGATGATGGGATGGTGATGGGATGATAGTATAAGAAGCAACGAAGAAAAGCAACGGAGATTAAATAGCTGAGATAAAAATATATTTTTTATTAATCAATCAATAGTTATAGCATAAATAGTAATTAAGGAAAAACACACATTAAAAACAAGGCGCTACTAGATGTTCACAAAAAAGATTTTTGGGGGGGGGAGGGAGAGGGAGAAAACATTTCCCAATCAAATCCCACAATAGGCAGACACAAAGGTATAAATTAAACACAGGGAGAGTACAAAATCTGAATATAATAACTAAATAGAGGGCAATGAACACAAGGAGGAGCTATTGCACATATTAATTCGTTATATTGCTCCTTGTCCCGCCCATAATTAGGCAAAGTGAAATCATTAATTGTCCTCCTAACAAAAATAAAGTCTCACCCATGGACACAGTAGCCCCACCAGTGTGTCTCTGACTGCCAAGGAAACCTCCAACGCGCGTTTCGCGATGTTAATTGACTGCTTTGTCCAGGAGAAATGATCTGCTGTGAATCAAGTAACCCATTAATCATAAAGCCACTCCATAATCGGATATAAGAAACAATGAAGAAAAGCAACGGAGATTAAATAGCTGAGATAAAAATATATTTTTTATTAATCAATCAATAGTTATAGCATAAATAGTAATTAAGGAAAAACACACATTAAAAACAAGGTGCTACTAGATGTTCACATGGGATGATGGTGGTTGAGGAAAAGTGGTTGTCTCGTGATGCCACCTGTGGTACGCGACCAGGGATTAGCCGCCGCTGTGGGTGATGTCCTCTGGGGCTGGTGATGTCGCAGCAAGGATGGTTCTGCTCCCCACAGATGGAGTGGGCCCCAGGGAGGATGATGGAGGTGGTATTGGTGTCCATTGGCGCCGAAGCGCAGGGTGACGGCGACTGCAATAAGAGGCTGAGTCAGCTGCTGTGGTTTCAGGTCTTTTTACTCACAGTTCAAGTGCTGCTCTCAGGGTACTGGTCTCTGCCATCATGGACCCCAGCCGAGCCCGGATAAGTTGGAGATAGCCACCGGTATTTGGAAATATCCTTTCCTAAGGGTTGCCCCTGTGGAATTGAGGAACCCGGGCTGAGCTGCTTGCTCCAAGAGAGAGGCCCCGTGAAGAAGAAAGAAGGAAGACGGTGGTGTTGCCAGAACTGTAGCCTCGACTTGACTGACTATTGTGTGAAGGTTGCTCCTACTTCTACCTCAAGGGGTGCCCCCAGGTGGTTGTCCTAGTGACTGGGAAAGTCCCATGTCTCGTGATGGCCACCCCCTCTGCCTAACCTAGGCCAATCCCAGTGGGAAAGCACCTAACTGTATGTAAGGTGAAATATGGAAGAGCCAGTGATTAACCCCCTCTTACCCAAGATGAATACTGCACTTTAAATGAGGTGCAGTACTCTGTGGCGACTGAAGCCTCAGGGGCGCCACACACTATTAAAACAAGTAACAAAATAAATTGTCAACAGCAGCAAATATCAATATGGGAAAGCTTGTAATTGCTCAGAAAATAGGTGTGGGAGGAGAAGAGAGAGAAGAAACTTGCTCACCATAAGAGTTGACACTTTACAGGTGGAAGAGATAGAAGTCCGCCAACCATAAAAGCTTACCCTCTATAGGCGAGAAAGAGACTACCCCAGTGACCATAAGAGCTTACACACTACAGAAGAGAGAAACATACCCAGTAGCTCTGAGATGGAGAATGACTCTGCTGTACAAACTGTGCTTTTGCTAGAAACCGCTGATCTGTCATGGCCCAGGTACTGACCACTACTATACATGGTATGATAATCCTTAAAATGTCGTAGCCTTATGTCTAGGCCTGTGCGGCAAAGCATAATTACATTAGCTCTCTCTGTTATGTTTCAGCAGTGTGGGAAAAGGTGCTAAGCTGTCATGGCCATGTCTCTACTTTTGGAGACTAGTGACAGATGCAGGGTTGGAATCCCTCATTTCCATGTTGGATGCTACATTTAAATGTGGTTTAATTTCTTTAAGTGCCTAATGAGTTAATGTCAGTTTTGTTTTCTAGCAGTTCCAAGCTGAGTGTTTCAGCTGCAGCTCCTTTGTAGCCATGCCACTTCAGGTTTAAGTAGTGGTGTTTCCCAGCAATCTTTGCTGAAGATATACATTTTTTCTTTTCTGGCCGACTTGGTGGAAGGTCCTGCTGTGGAGTTACACTGTACTTGAGCTTTATCCTTTTTTCATTGCTGTTTCACCGGTTTGTCTTTTCTTACCTTGTGTCTTATTAGTGCAGTGGTGGGTCTAGTGAATCTCACCTGCATCTCACTAGCCATGGCATCTACAGGGCTTCTCAGGGTCTCAGGTTCCTGGTCGGTGACAGTTGCAGATTCTGTATAGGGACTGGTGAGGAGAGTGGGGCATGCTGCAGGTGAGGCGAGGAGGAGTCCCATCTACCCCTTTCACTCGCTCCAGGGCCCTCAGTAGTTGTCGTATCCCCAGTGCCCACTTTGTACTGTTGTGTTTTTTGTTTTGCATCAGATGCCCATAGGTCTGGACGAATATGCCACAGTTGTCACACTTGGCAAGTGTGACACAAGCAAAAGGGGTTTTTTTGTCAGCCGCAAATCGAATTTCAAAATGTTCAAACTCAATCCACTGTGGATCAATCCACTCATTTCCACTGCAAACTAGCTACCCAGTTGCAGGTTGTGTGAAACCCACAATTCATCATTTGGTCAGAGATTTTTATCTGTTGTTAATTAATGAACATTTAATTCCATTATAAATAATGTTGTTATGGGG
Source organism: Anomaloglossus baeobatrachus (assembly GCF_048569485.1). NCBI lineage: Eukaryota > Metazoa > Chordata > Amphibia > Anura > Aromobatidae > Anomaloglossus > Anomaloglossus baeobatrachus. The sequence continues at coordinate 80,008,063 of NC_134355.1, read as the reverse complement.
CTTACCCTTCCCTCATATAGAACAACTACATAAATTGTGAACACATTTCAAATAAATTTGTAAAGAGACTTTCTCAAACTTTAGTTACAGAGTTAAAAAAAAATTCAGTTTTGAGAGATGAGCCGTCAAAGTTTACCCAGTGCATTTATTTTAATTATTTCTGTTCAAAGCAATATCAGAAACAGACAAGAAATGATATTTTTTATTTCCTTTCTTTGAAAACAAAAAAACAAAGGACAGAAATAATTACTGATGCACCTCTGAAATGTTTACAACCATATGCCGTATCAAAGAAATATTAATAAAACAATTTATGAGATTGTATCACTTTGACTGCAGTATCAACTTTTGCTGCTATTTTAATTTTTGCAGATGACTCCAAACTATACTGAATGAAAATATAAATGCAACACTTTTGTTTTTGCTCCTATTTTTAATGTATATTAAGGTCTTGGGCTGGTGTAGTTATACGTGGTCTACGGTTATGAGGCCTGTTAAGCTGAACTCAAAGATCTAAGACTTTTTCTATGTACACAAAGGGTATTTTTCTATCAAATATTGTTCAAAAATGTGTCTAAATCTATGTTAGTGAAGAAAACAAAAAAGTGTGCTGGAGTACGAGTTGGTGTGCATGCAGCTTGTAAGCTCATGTTCACACTGGCCATAAGACATAAAAAAATGATGAAGATAATATAAACATATACTCTGCAGTAACTAATTAAAAGCATAATGCATATAAATAAACATAGGGGACTTAGTAAATACTATTTTTGATCAAAAAAGAGTAAAGCCATCCCACCGCGACAAAGTTTACCCAATCAGGACAGTACCTACACCACTCTCTATTATTAAAACCTCACCATGTGTCAACAGACATCAATCTGATAAAGGGCAGAGAGTGGCTGGGTCCCAAATGGCCACACATCCATGGGAGGCACTACATGAAATGCCCAGCTCACTAAAAAGGGGGCCACACCCTATTTGTACTGACTACTAAATACTACAAAAGAAAACAAAAAATTGAGTCGGCGTATGAGTTGGTGCAGTGGCAATCGGAGTAGTATGAGGAGTTAATGACAGCTCTCAGCTGCCACTAAGCCCTAAATTAGTATGAGACACTCCCATTACTAATCTCATAAGTGAAAAGAATAAAAACACAAACAGAAAAAATCCTTTATTTGAAATAAAATACACATTCTCTCTTTTACCCCTTTATTAACCCCTAAAACACCCTTGAAGATCCGACATAATCCATACAAAGTCCCATGACGATCCTCAGCTCTGCTTGAGATTGGAGACAAGAGAAACAAGTCTGCTCTCTTCAGGCTCAGGCTACTACTGACAGCAGCAATGGGAGCCCAGCTGTGAGCCATGACATCACTCAGCTCACCAAAGGTCATAGCCGGGTTCTAACACTATGACCTCCGGTGACCTGACTGCCAGACTGTTGGACTGCGAGACACGGCTGTGACCTGAAATCTGACAGTCCGGCAGCGGTTTCAAAGTAAAAGTGAAAGTGCTGCTGGCAGCACTTTCACTTTCAAGCCAATGCCGGAATGTCAGATTGTGGGTCACGGCAGTATCTTACAGTTAGACAACCTGGCAGCACTTTCACTTTGAAGACACTGCTGAACTGTCGGATTGCAGTTCATCTCCTGGCAGAAAAGCACTGTTTTTTTCCATGACATGCAGATTTGGTGCTGAAATTTATACACCACATTCCTGCACCAAATCTTTATCTCCTGGCGAAAAAACGCATCAAAACATCATTGCATTAAGATGCTTTTTTTTGCCAAAAAATACAGATTTGGTGCAGGAATTTGGTGTTTAAATTTTAGCACCAAAGCTGCATCTCTTGGCAAAAAAAAAAATGTACAAAAATGGTTTTGACAATGTTTTGGTGTGGTTCTCTGCTAGAAAATGCAAATTTGGTGAAAAAATCGGGTGCAGACATTTCAGCACAAAATTTGCATCTCCTGGCAGAAAACCGCAAAAGATGCAGATTTGGTGCCGGAATTTGGTGTATAAATTTCATCTTCAAATCTGCATCTCTTGGTCAAAAAATATGTTTTTTTGCCAGGAGATGCAGATTTGATTGAACTCAGTTCACTTAAGGTGAGGTCACTTAGTTCAATGAGGTCACCTGAAGTGAATTTACCTGTGATCACAGGTGTGGTACCGTGGGAATTTTCAGCTGTGACCGCACATAAACTTTTTTTTTTTGCTGATATATGTTTAACGAATATGAGCCTGTATATGGCACATATTTTTCTGTGCCTATTAAACAACAATGTATTATATTAATATACTAAAACATGTATCTTTATAAATAATGGTTCATATACAGGATTTTTTTTTTTTATAAATGACTATGTATGAAGATTGTACTGGATTTTTACCATTGTATAATTAATGATATTTTTTTCATTGCCTTTATCCTATATATCTTTACAAATTTTTATTCAATGTTGTGATTTTTCAATGATTTGGATGTATAAATGTGCACTAATTTAACCTCAAGCTTCCATGGAAATGAAACAGTTAATCTGACTAATTGATGGAGAATCACACCTGCCATACTGAAAGACTTTCCTGGAATGATTAAAAGGACTCACAGTTTAAAGAACATTACTTGACAAAGGCTACACTTAGCAGCCGAAACGCGTCGTCGTTTTGTCATATTTCTCCACATGGAGTTTTGTTTGACCTTGCTATAATGCCTTTTTTTAATGGAAACCATGCAGTAATAAAACTTGGGAACTTAACCTGGCTGAATAATCCTTATCCATAGCGCTGGACAAGCTTCTTTTCTGTTTTTCTTCAATGGTATCAGGTGGTTGAGCCTGAATGTCAGAGCAGCAGAAGGGTTTTGGATATATCTTGCAGAGGGTGAGCTGAACCCTACATTTATTTTGCACATAAACTTAGTGACGTTAACGCTCACAGCTCTAGCTCAGTCAGTCTCTGTCTGCAGCCAAAGCATGCAGTCAGGTTCTGTGCCTTTACGCTGCGGCTTCAGGATGTAAAGGAGCCAGGATCGTTGTCGGACCTCGTGTGGATTGTCAGACCTGAGTGTTTGTGGGGTTAATAAATTGGAGAAAGAGAGGGGTTGTATTTTATTTCAAATTAATTATTTTTCTCTGTGTTTTGTGTTCATTTCTTTTCATTTTCAGTATTAGTAATGGGGGGTCTCAGACCTTTGCCCATTACTAGTCTAGGCTTTAGTGGCAGCTGTGAGTTGTCATGAACCCCTAATATTACCCCAATTGCCACTTCATTAGGGCAATCATAATGAGCTGGGTAAAGTTTCGGGATTGTCACATCTATTGGATGCGACAATTCTGGGTGGCTGTGGGCTGCTAGTTTTCAGGTGAGGGGGCAATAACCATGGGTGGGAACACAAGCCTTTTTTTAATTATTTATTTAAATAATTAAAAAGACACATAAAGTCCCTCCTATTTGATACACAGCTACGGGCTGCAGCCTGTAGGCGTCTGATTTTTCTGCGTTGGGTATCTATATATGGGGACCCTGCAACATTGTTTTTGTTTATTTATTTTCACACTTTACTCAGGCAGCCAGAAAACCTCTAGCAGGGCAACCAGTCAGATATGCCAACACGCCGGAAGTCTGACTACAGCCAATCACAGACACTCTCACAGATGGTGGGCAGGGAAGCAGTGAATATGCATGAGGGATAAATTAGGGTGATAATACCTCCATTATCAGGCAGGAAAACAGTTTTGGGCAAAGCCCATAGTCCCCCTAACCCTGGTGGATTAGCCAAACCCTTACCTGTACGGGCTATCAGCAAATCTTGTCCCTAAAGCTTTATGTCCATAAGGTCCCTTGATGTAGATGTTACACACCACTTTGATTTGTTTGCCTGGGATGTTTGCTTGGGTTTTTATTATATAATAATAAATATTTCCTGTTTTTAGAGGCTTTTGTTTTGGTGCACATATTTTCATATACCTCTATTCCCTTATTGATTTTTGTCTAATTTTTACATATACCACATTCCCTTTATCCTTTCTAATCCCTCAACTGAATTTGTTTGGACATATTTTTCTAATCGTATTAACTATGTAATTTTGTAATTGTAATTCCTCTGTATAGTACAGTTTTTAAAAACACAAATGCCAAACATTTGCTGCTTACTTGAGCTTTCAGTTGGGGATGTCGACTAGTTGGACAATCCCTTCTCATTCAAGCCAATGTTCGCCCCCATAAAATGAAAAAGGCCTATACGCACCACCGCTGCCGGCATGGTTCCAGCGGTATCGGAACTTGCGTTCCAAGGGCTTATGTGACATTGTTATAAGACACAAGCCTTGCACCCAATATGTGCCATCTTCACTGTCCCCACCTTCAGAGAGTTAAGTAATTGACAGTAAGTAACCAGCAGCCACAGCTCTCACTTCCTTTTAATTACTTTAACGCCTGAAAGCATAGACAATGAAGCCGATGCTGATTAGGCGCAGGGTTCGCATGTCAAAACTACCTCATTTGAGCCCAGGAACATGCGTTCCGCCACCATTGGTTCCGCACTGACAGCAGAGGTTTTTTTATATTTTTATGGGGGCAAATATGGGGAATGAGAAGTGATTGTCCAATAAAAAAAATTACCTAAAGTATATGCCTCTTCAAAATTGAGCATGACTAACTTGAACAAAAAGCAAACAAATCATGCAATCAATATTTGCATAGCCCGACTCTTTCGTTTCACGACCATGTGTACAACTGTAGTGCACACTAAAAAGTACTGCCTCCTGTTTTAGACATTATAGTCCTGTCATTTTATTTTCCAAGATGACATTTTATTCTTTAGGTCACTACACCATGAAGATAGCTTCTTCCTAATTGGTGGTATTTCCATGTGACATTCCTGCTGGCTATGCATTATTTTTAAAATTATCCTGTATATATAGTGTTCCTTCTAAATAGTAGCAATATTTCCTTGTACTATAAAAACTTAATTTTTTTAACGTATTAATAAATTGTACTATAACATGTTAGAAGAATGATGGAAAGTCTAAAGCCAGCTTTACACGTTGCAATTTCGCATACGATATCGTATGCGATTTGCAACGCCCCCATCGTATGTGCGGCACATTCAATTTGTTGAACGTACCACATCAATGAATAACCCCCGTCACACGTACTTACCCGTCCATACGACCTCGATGTGGGCGGCGAACGTCCACTTCCTGGAGTGGGAGGGACGTTCAGCATCACATCGACGTCACGCAGCAGCCGGCCAATAGAAGCAGAGGGGCGGAGGTGAGCGGGACGTAAACATCCTGCCCACCTCCTTCCTTCCGCATTAGCGGCCGGGAGATGCAGGACGCAGGTAAGATCTGTTCATCGTTCCCGGGGTGTCACACACTGCAATGTGTGCTATCCCGGGTACGTTGAACAATCTAACGTTCAATTCATGAGGAATGAACAACGTGCATGCGATGAACGTTTTACCGTTCAATCGCAATCGCACGTAGCTGTTACACACTGCAATGTACCTTACGATGCTGGATGTGCGTCACTTACTAGTACGACGTGACCCCGCCGACATATTGTAAGATACATTGCAGCGTGTAAAGCTGGCTTAACACCTTCATCTCTCTCGTTACCTACATGTTTATGCATTCCCAGCTATCTCATTCTGCTGGTTCATGATACCATGCAAAGTAACTTTTATAATGCTTTGACAATTTTCAAACTTGCAAATTGGTATATTTTGCTTATACCTCTTTGCTGCTTTATCATAGCACCATTAATGAAGGAACTAAAAAGCTCCTCTAGTTTTAATCTCCCACAAAGTCTTTGGATGGGCATGGGGATACATTTGCCTATACAACCATCTGATTTCTTGCATGTACCATGTAAAGGTCTTAATAATTAAAGTAGGATCTATCGCCTTATATAAAGACAAAGGGTTTGATTTACTCTGCCCGACAAATAGACTGAGACATTTAATTCCTTCAATGTGATTAATTAGGTACTACGCATTTCAGAGTTGTCATGAGTGTTTCCCATCTGGGGGATATCTTGGATTAATCTGGAATCAGAAGGTCGCAGCACCTTAATTTTTACCACTACTGGTTCTTGAGTGACATCTACTTGCTTCTAGTGTTGTAAGGGTTAGGCATCCTGTCCTGTCTGGCTGCTGTCAGTAGCTATTATCTCAAGTGCAAGTATTTTGCTAACACTCCCCTTTGCTATATAAAGTCACATGTCTTATCATCTTACACCGGTGATAGAATCTGAAACCTCATTTTTTTGTGTTCCAATTTGAAAGGAGCCAGACTCTGGAAGAAGATTTTGTCTTCTGTCGTTTGCAGCTGTGGTGTTAGCTGCATAATAGCTGCTTGATTTTCTTTTTTTGTGTCTACTTCCCTTATCTGTTTTTCTACCCTTGTGTTTCTTTATGGCAGAGGCAAGACTAGTGTTCTCGTCCACCTGCTCACTAGCTAGGGTGAGTTAGGGCAAGCAAAAACTTAGGCATGTGATCGGCAATGGGGTGAAAGAACCAATATAGGGACATCAGGGAGTGCAAGGTACAGCTTCAGATGAGTGCAGGTGGTGACCCCTCTCCCTAGTGCCAGGGCACTCCTTTGTATTGTGGCTCCTGTGTACCCTGTATGTTGCAGCACCTGCTGGGGATTTTCCTTGTACCTAGTAAAATCCCCTTAGTCACTACGTGACATTATCACTGACCCACTAGCCCACTTTTTTTCCCCAGAACTTAATAGATCCTGTAGATCGTTCTGCTCATGCAGAACGGGTGCAAAGCTTGTCCCTTGGTCTGGCAGATGAGCAATCAAGGTCTTTGCAACTAAAGCAGCGTGCCACAGGTCTGGTAGCCAGATATAATATATCTGAACCCAAGGTTACCCTCCAACGGGTAGAAGGAATGCTTAAATCAGACCTCATTTTCTTGCGATCCACTTTAGAAGGAGCTGCTTGGAGTGTTTTTCCTTTATGTGTCTATTTCCCATGTCTGTTTTCCTAGCCTTGTGTTTCTTTATTGCAAAGGCAAGACTAGTGCTCTTGCCGGCCTGCTCACTAGCCATGGTGAGTTTAGGGCAAAGGATTAAGGCACGTTATTGGCGACAGGGTGAAAGAACCCATATCGGGACATCAAAGAGTGCAGGGTACAGCCTCAGGTGATAGTAGGTGGTGACTGCACTCCCCTCTCCCTAACAACAGGGCTCTTCATTGTATTGTGACCCCTGTGTACACTGCGTGTTGTGGCACCTGCTGAGGGCTTACCTGGAACCTGATAAACTGCATGACACTATTAAATCACATTGAATTAATTCGATGTCTTCGTCTATTCATCGGGCAGTGCAGATCCAACTCTTTCCACATTCATCGCTTATAAATATCTCCAAGGATTTGCAGCAGCTATGTTGTTTATGTAGTTGTATCTCACACAACTATTACACCACATTTTTTCACTGGTTAAATCTCCTTTTGCACGCCTCTTTTTTTATTGGATATAAAGATAAGGCAGAAGAGTACCATTGGAAAGATACTTTAAAGGGACATTTTCTGGTGCAGCCTTTTTCTTTTAAAGTAGCATTTTCTTCTATAATTGGGACAATAAAAGTATAGCATTGAGGAACCTATATATATAATTGCCTTATTCTGTCTGTCTGTCTTGCTCCAAAATGACGTCATTACAGTGACAACCGTCGCATTGGCCGCTTGCCTCGGCCCGGCCCGGCCCCCCGCACACTGTGCCCACTCAGCCATGCCCCTGCACACTGTGCCCACTTGGCCACGCCCCCCGCACACTGTACCCACTCAGCCACACCCCCCACACACTGTGCCCGCTTGGCCACGCCCCCACACACTGTGCCCACTCGCCTATACACCTCCCCCCAGGACTACTCAACCTATTAGACACCTCCCCCCAGGACTACTCCACCTATTAGACACCTCCCCCCAGGACTACACCTCCTATTAGACTCCTCCCCCAGGACTACTCCTCCTATTAGACTCCTCTCCCCCCAGGATTACTCCTCCTATTAGACTCCTCTTCCCCCAGGACTACTCCTCCTATTAGACTACTCTCCCCCCAGGACACCTCCTGCTATTATCCTCCTCTCTCCCAAGAACTACTCCTCCTAGTATCCTGCTCTCTCCCCAGGAGTACTCCTCCTATTATACTCCTCTCTCCCCAGGACTACTCCTCCTATTATCCTCCTCTCTCCCCAGGACTACTCTTCCTATTATACTCCTCTCCCCCCAGGACTACTCCTCCTATTATACTCCTCTCCCCCCAGGACTACTCCTCCTATTATACTCCTCTCCCCCAGGACTACTCCTATTATACTCCTCTCTCCCCAGGACTACTCCTCCTATTATACTCCTCTCCCCCCAGGACTACTCCTCCTATTATACTCCTCTCCCCCCAGGACTACTCCTCCCATTATACTCCTCTCTCCCCAGGACTACTCCTCCTATTATACTCCTCTCCCCCAGGACTACTCCTCCTATTATACTCCTCTCTCCCCAGGACTACTCCTTCTATTATACTCCTCTCCCCCCAGGACTACTCCTCCTATTATCCTCCTCTCCCCCCAGGACTACTCCTCTAAGACACACACACTGCACAAAACATACCTCCCCTCAAAACACACACATGCATCCCCCACACACACACCCACACAAACCGCGCAACACACACAGCACCACACACACAACGCTGCAGACACACAGCGCTCCACAAACAACGCAACACACAAACAACACTGCTCTCACCCCCCGCCACACCCAGACAAAACCCAGAACATTTACAGAACCCTACAAAAACATTTGGCAACTACAGACAACAACATCTATATATATAACAAAAATCATACATTAACTAAACAATAAATTCTAGAATACCCGATGCGTTAGAATCAGGCCACCTTCTAGTCTATAAATAAAAATTCATCTTTATTCAAAAAAACAATTAAAATCTACACACAGAACAACAGTACCAGCATATTTGAGGCCTTACATTACTTCTACTTAGGCCTAAGCCACACGGCGAGAAAATCGGTGCGAGTGGAGTGCGATAAAACATCGCATTCCCCTCGGACCAATTCTAGCCTGTGTGTCAGCGCACATGAGCGATTATTTTCTCAGCCCTAATCGGACCGAGAAAACAATCGCAGCATGCTGCAATTATAAGCTGAGACTCTTTCTCTTGCACCCATTCAAGTGAATGGGGCGAGAGAAAAATCGCACTGCACTCGCGGTACACCGGTGTACTGCCAGTGCAGTGCGAGAATGGCAATAGCCGGCTACGCAGGAGAGAGGGAGAGAAATCCCTCCTTCCCCTCCTGAAAGCCAGCCCGCCCCCCGCAGCTGAGGTCTGCTCACATGATCGGACCTCAGATGTAGGCACACTCGTATGACACTCGGCTCCTGCTGTGCTGCCAGCGCGAGCCGAGTCTCATGCGAGCATCGCAGTAGTGCACTATGTGTCCCCAGCCTTAGTCTTGCTATTACACTACTTACCAATGACTGATGTATGTTCCAAAATTTTCAATTTTTATTTACAACTCCTGATTGTCTTTACTATTTCTACAGGGGTTTGTTTTACTCAAGAAAGGTGATTCTATTTTCGTAAAAAAAAATAAAATTGTGGAATATATGTTTTCAAAGGATCCTTCTAATGATACTCTTCTACCTAGTGTTTATATCAAGCAATAGGGAAGCAGCTGATGTTGCAAGTTGTTGCCCTGTCTTCGAGCTTCCGAGTATGGGAGGAGTCATTCAGGACTGATAAGCTGACAACCCTTTTATTATAGGCTAACCTAAGTTGAATTCATTCCTGAACAAAGAATATGCGTAATGGTTACTGCTCCTAATAAGCACAGTTGTACAATCTTGTTTTTCTGTTCTTTACTACCGTAGAGTACATTCATTTGACGTGTATAAATGCTTTTTCCCACCCACAATCTGTGCTAATTCAGTTCCCACCATCAATCTGCTTTGTGACTTAAGGATTCATCAAATTTGGAAATTGAATAACAAGCTTATTAAATTAATTGACTTTCATATAAGCTTTTTTAAACTTTTCAGTGTTTTTGGATATAAATCCTCACCCTTTCATCTTTTAGGCATTTAAGCTTAAGTACATACTCTTCTTTCTCAAAAAGTTTTATTAATTTATTGCCATATCTTCAATTTTAGTGCTCCTATCTGGGACATTTATGGTATATAAATGACACTACTGTTTGACCAAACTTTCCAATCATTTTTATAGAAGGTCCAAACTGTTTGGAAATTCTATAGAAATGAATAGAGATCGCTATATCGCTGTATGAATATCTCTATATTCCCAGAAATGGGATCTGCTACTGTCAGACAACATATGTTATTTACGAGTATGCCCTGAATATCCTATATGGGATAACTCCTTTAAGTTAATTGTCTTCAGTTTCTTGTTTGTTAAAAGAGTTCCCTATTGATAAAAGTATAGAATCATGACAAAAAAAATAAAAAAAATGCACAGTTCTATTATATAAAGAAATCTCCCAAAATTCTATTAGGGCTGAATCACTCAAATTTGGCCAAATAAATCCCCTATGCATAAAACTTATATGGTGCAAATCGTAGATGTCTCTCCATACCTCAGAGCATAGTAAATGCAGGGTTTAAAAAGAAATAACAAAAAACATAATTATACTCACCTCTTCCACGTTCCTGCCTATCCCTCTGTCAAGCTAACTTGCCAAGTACCTCTCTTCTAGGTTCTGTCTGCCTCTTTTACGTGACTCCAAACCTATTCTGTCTTCCCTTTCAGAGGTTTTTGGTGCCTCCATCACATACTACCTGATGATAATAAACACTAGATTTGTTGAAAAAAACAATTACCATCAAGTCGTCTCGATAAATGCCCATATTATATATTCAAATTAAATTCTTAGACAGCTCCTCGAACAAAAACGCAGATTTGTAGCATGACGGGTAATTGATATCATGCTTTCATCTGGTTATTTACCCTTGAGTCACTACAAAAAAACTCTGTTAAAAGATCTTACAAATTCCGCAATTATGTCCATATATATTTCATTTTAAAACAATCATTTTCACTTACTATAAAAGACATTTTTATCACAACCTTTAAGAATTGTAGCACCTCCCATGTTGTTAATTCCTACTTTTGCATTAAATTAAAAAAAACAATACGTTGGATGCACTAACCACACACTATGTCATAGAATTAATGAACATATTTGGGACATTAATAATATCTTAACATTTAAGGAAGTTCACCAGCGTGAAATTGGTTATTTTACCGCTACAGCTATAAAAAAAGTATGTAGACCTTTAAAGGTGGTGACTGGCGGCACCTGCTTCTTAACCCCTTCACAACCTATGACATATCCACATCTCAAGATTCGCCAATCTCAAATTTGGCAAGAGCTTTGCCCATTCGGATTCGGAGGCCCGAGCACTTTTCAAAAAAATCGGCAATGTTCGTCTTTGTTTGGCAACTGTTTTCGGTTGCACTAATGCTTTTCGTCTAAGTTATTATGACTGTAGCTAGGATAGATAGTGGTGCTGTATGATGAGTGGGGGGAGCTGTTTGATGAGGGGAGGGGAGAGGTCAGAGGTCAGAGGAGCAGCAGACTGTTTTTTTTTCCTTAATTTAATGTAATCAATCAGGGCACAGAAACCATCCACAATGTTCAGACACAAAGGCATGTATCATTGGTTGCCTAAGTGCAATTTGGGACTGCTACAGATTGGGGATGGTGCTGCTGCATATAACTGCAGATAAATACAAATTCATAACAACTCTGTGCTCATAGCATTTCAGCATCTAAATCCTGATTGCTAATTATGGGGTCCTGCCAGCTATTTAAATTTCAGCAACTAAATTTTGATAACTAAATCTGTGGTCCTGTTGCCTGCCCCAAATCGACATTTCAGAATCTAAATAGGGATTGCTACTTCTGTGGTCCAGACAAAAATTAACATTTCATCATCTAAATAGTGATTGCTAATTCTGTGGTCCAGCCAGAAATTGCCATTTCATCATCTAAATAGTGATTTCTACTTCTGTGGTCCAGCCAGAAATTGCCATTTCATCATCTAAATAGTAATTTCTACTTCAGAGGTCCAGCCACAAATTGCCATTTCATCATCTAAATAGTAATTTCTACTTCAGAGGTCCAGCCACAAATTGCCATTTCATCATCTAAATAGTGATTGCTACTTCTGTGGTCTGGCCCAAATTGCCATTTCATCATCTAAATAGTTATTTCTACTTCTGTGGTTCAGCCCAAAATTGCCATTTCATCATCTGAATAGTGATTGCTACTTGTGTGGTCCAGCCACAAATTACCATCTGAGCAAATAAATACTGATTGTTAATTTACTGACAGGTGACTGACTAAGCCTAGGGTTGTGAAACAGCTGGATAAAAGAGGTTACATCAAACATGAGTGGAAAATCCCACGGTCGTAGTGGAAGGGAGAAAAAGCGTGGTGTTTGAGGTGTACATGGGGTAGGTGCTACTGGGGGCTACTGAAAGCTCTATTGAACAAACACCGGCTCATCCTATACAAAGACAACTGACAACGTCTATTATTGGACAGGCTACTCAGCTCCTTTTTTTTGGCAGCCGCACATCTGTACAACTTGCAGATGAGGGCCAGAAAGAACATGTGTTAAAGTGGATCTCAAGCGCTACATCAAATGGCTTCTCTTCCTCTTCCTATACCTCAACATCACACACAGCACAGTCCTCAGGGGTGGCACCCTAATTACCCTTGCTTTTTCCTGTGTCACAACTCCCCAACTACCCAAATGACTGTAGGGAACCACAGATGGGTGAGTCTGAAGAAATTTTCACACATTCTATTCCAGGGGCATCAGATTCACAGACTCAAGAGGAGGAAAGCATCTGCACCGATGGCCAAAATCTTTTGGCAGTTGGATCTGGGATCAGGCAAAGTAGGGTCTGAGCAGAATCCACACCCTCGTCACCAAGCGTTAACCAACAGGGGTGAAGTTGATCATAATGAGACTCAGATACCTGAGGCACATGCGTACTGTACTGTGCTGTCAGGACAGAAAGAGGAGGAGGGTGACTGTCAGGGTGAAGAGTGGGACAAGAGAGAGAATGACGATGAGGTTCTATATTCCACTGGGTATGAACCCAGATGCACGCCCTTGAGTAGCTCAGCAGAGGAGGTGAAGGAGAATGAGGAAGACAAGGTGGTTATGTTGCCGCTTCCCGCACAAGCACAGAGTGATGCAACCATGACAAGCACTGCATCCTCAGTCACAACTTTGGCATGGCCAGCAGTGGTCACAGGTCTGTTGTTCACATGGGCAGCAAGGGTTGACTTGACTGGGCATTTTTTATGTTATCTGCAAACTTTGTAAAAATGAGAATTTCCAATGATTTGACTACTATATGCATAGTCCAGTACATGCGCAACCAACATGAGTTATTCTGGGAATCTTACTGTGCTAGCGGGCCTCACCAACCACCGGCTGAACCATCAACCGTGTCTGCTGCTTCTTCCTCCTCTGTCATCGTGACAAGTGTTCTCACACAAGTCTCTAGCTGCAGAACCTCCACTTGTTTTCATGCTACAGTCAGGTTGAGTGAGAGCCCGTCAGTTGTTACTGAAGTGGACATACCTGGTATTTTTGAGCAATCTCAGACACCGCGCACACTACATCTTTTTCAATCCACCGTAACATCTCTGCCTGCACCTCCCTCACTGTCCACCAGCTTGTTATGTACACCCTACTCCATCCTTTCTCAGCACAACAGCCAATCCTCGGTCCTGCAGCTGTGGTCACATAAAAGATTAATTCCTCCTATACATGTCAAAGCTAAGAGCTTAAACTTCACCATATCTAAACTGTTGACCACGGAAATGCTGCTTTTGGGCGTGGTGGATTCAGACAGTTTATGAAAGCTGATGTCCATGACAGTCTCCCAGTACCAGTTGCCCAGTCGCTAGTGATGGGCAGACTCACAGATACCAGTTGCAGGCCACCTTGTTGGGTTGATTGGGCTTTGTCTCCTACACCACGGTAATACGAACATCTCTCTCGGTGCTTTCCTTGGGTCATGATTTCATGTTTATATTTCTAGGAATACTATGCTGTTATGATGCAGATGATTACTTTATTTTCTTTGGTCACTAAGGTCATTCTTTATCCTACAATATTACCTATATGCTAGTATCATTACTTGTATGGAGCATTATTTTCACCCTTCGTGCATCCTGTTATGGTAAAGGCATGTGGCAAGGTACATCATAAGATATATGTATGTGTCATACCCTATGATGCACTATTTTTCTACATAATAGCATTTATAATATTTGTTTTGTATATGCTATGTGCATTCTTACCCCTTGTTGATGGTCTCCTTTGCATGTTCTTTGCACAGTGCATTGGAACATTCCGGATACTGTATCTCATGACGGTGAAGATATTGGAGATTGTACTACTCTGGTGTGTGTTGTTTTTTAGGTCATTTTTTAACTGTTTTTAAAGATGCTTTGTATTGAATAAAGGTTTTTTTGTCACTATATATTTATAGGTGTGCCCCTGTTTTTTTGTGCAGTGTCTTTTCTTTTGTTTATGCCATTCTCCTTCTACCCTGCCCAGTATGAATGATGTGATTTACGTCTTCCACATCGGCTGGTATTGCAGTCCTGCGCAGGCGCACTGTGGTCTGCCCTGCTGAGGGCAGATCAAAGTATTGTTATGCACATGTGTGGGTGGTCTTTAACCTTCCCTTGCGCTTGCGCATTACAGTATTTTGATCTGCCCTCAGTAGGGCAGATCAAAGTGCCCCTGCGCCAGATCGCGATACCGGCCGGTGTGGAAAACATATATCGCATCATCCAGACTTGGCGAGATAGATGGAGGAGGGCGTTCAGAGCAGAGAGGAGGCTCCGTACTGGAGAGCAGCGACACCCATTGGACCGGACCACCCCCTAGGTATTTTAAGTGATTTTTAAGGTATACAGACCGGTCTGGGCTCTTATATACAGCATGTTAGAATGCTGTATATAAGAGCTCACTGGTGGTGGCCGCAGCTTATAGTCAACTATTCTGATGACAGGTTCCATTTAGAGCTCTGTGGTTAGATTACCCTGTCCTGTTTACAGCTTTCTGTCAAATACAGGGGAATCTGGATACAAGGACATGGTCATTCAAACCTATCTACTTAATGAACTATTCTCTGTAGTTACACAAAGATCATACAAAAGAAAATAATCTATGTAGAAATTCTGAGATGAGTTGTGACCACTGTTGCTGTCCAAATTTCCTGGAGAACTATATCCTAGGTGTCTGCTTTTTCTCTGGTTTGGGGCACCTGCTTAGCCGTTAATGCCCAGGTTTCAGATGACCTAGCCTAACTGCACAACTAGTTACCAGGTGAATAAATGATAGTTCTGCACAAATTAAAACTAACATTGAAATGGTCTTTAGGTCAATAAATATAATTGGCTTATTGAATGGGTGTTATGACAGCCGAAAAGACTTCTGGTCACTAATAGGATAATATTATAAGCTGCAATTCACAATTAACTGATACACTTTGGAAACAATATTCATGAGTAATGAGTTTCATTTCTTTTTAGTTTGGTTCCTGTTTTGTACCTTTCCGCTAAGATACTGCATTCCTTGCTGGTGCTATTTCATGAATTTGTTCTAAAGGGAAGCAATTAAATATAATTAATACGGCAACATCTAAGAGTGTACGTGTTTTGTCACCGGGTTTATGAATCTGTGTGCTCATTAAAGATTGATACTTCTGAATAATATAATTGGCTTTTTCCTCTAAGGCTGAATTGAGGGACACTAATAAACTCAGGACTTCCTGAACTTTTACAGCAAAACTGCTCAGCTGTCATTTCAATAAATGAAGAACATTAATGTTCAGCTTCGGGTTCTGAACTGTGAAGGCTGCAGGCAAAAGCAGACTTTCTAGATTAAATCTACTAGCAACAATGTTAGTTATGTAGTAAAATATGCCAAAGTGGATTCACTCCTCTGAACCATGGTGCAAACAGAAGCATGTTAGGGCTTGTAACTGGGGTCATATTTACATATTTCTATGCCTTGGGCCAAAGCACATAAAAGTTAATTTCAGGAAAGTGGCTGTCATAGATTAGGCTAGTTTCACACTTGCGTTGGACGGGATCTGTAGCATTGCGTTGTGTGACGCATGCAACGGATGCGTTGCATATAGTGGCACAACGGATGCTATGGATCGTACAAAATAACGCAATCCGTTATAGGTTTTTTTCCTTGATTTTACACATCTGAGCATGCGCAGTTGTGTAAAGACGGATGCGTTAACGGAATCCGTCAAATGACGCATTCTAACGGAATCCGCCACCATAGGCGTCCATTATAAAAACAACGGACGCCAAACGGATTCCTGCAGGTTGCGTTTTTTTGACATTCCGCCAAGCGCAGAAAAACGTTACATGCTGCGTTCCATCTGCCCGACGCAGCGTCAAAATAACGACGCTGCGTCGTCCAGCGGATGCAACGCAGACACTTGCGTTACAGTGCGTCATCCATACAAGTCTATGGAGAATAGCACAGTGCGTTAACGGACTGCGCTATTCTCCATAGTGACGGAATGCGCTGAACGCAAGTGTGAAACTAGCCTTATAGTATAGGTAAAGTATCTGTCATGCTAGGTATGGGGAAATAACGAGCAAATGGCGAAAATGGAAGCGAGGGAAGAGGGAAACCCTGTGTCTAGGAAAGAGGGAGATGGTGACCCCTGATAAAACCTTCCTCTGGCCCCTGGAAAAGATCTCTGCAGGGTCCTAAAGGGGGAAGTGTAAACCCTAACAGAAAAGACCTACAAAACTCCATTCACACCACAGAGGAAAGGATGGAATATCAAGGAGCAGTTTGTGCAGCCAAACGCAGCAACTATCTGCATCCAGACGCCACAGGGTTGATTGTCAACTGTGACACACCCGTGACAGTACCCCCCCTTTGCTTTTACGAGTGATCTCTGGAAACTCAGGAACAGGCTTTTCTTGATGGGAAGCATGAAATGAACAAACAAACCTTGTGGCATTCATTTCAGACACTGGAACCCGCATCTTCTCCTCTGGTCCGTAACCATTCCAGTGCACCAAGTACTGAAGAAAACTATGTAGAAAACAAGAATCAATAATCTTTGCTATTTGAAGTTCTAGATTATCATCAAACATGATTGGGGCTAGCGACAAGAGGGGCAGCTCCATACCTGTCAAGCAAGTTATGAGGAAATACCAAGCGAATGGCGAAAAGGAAGGAGAGAGCAGAGGGAAACCCTGTGTCTAGGGGAGAAGGAAACAGTGACCCCCTGATAAAACCTTATGCTGGTCCATAGCTCCCCTGACGCACCTCTGTGAAGAGCAGGATACTTGGCCCTGGCTGACCGTAAACTGGGTCCTAGGTAATGAATCAGCCGGATGAGTGCTAAACAACCCCACTAAGTCCTATAAAACACAGAGAAAACAAACAGGGGAAAATAAACAGGCAGCTTATCTCCAAGATGACTTAGGGAGAGGAACAGGAATACACAACAACGTTTCACCAGATGATTATAAGCTGAATGCTTGCAATCAGGACCATATAGAAACTTAACTCACTCACCAGCAACTTACCAAAGGGAAATGCAGGTATGTAAAAACACAAAGGGTGAGAGATGATGTTTAGCAACAGAAAGGAAAGGATCTCTGCAGGGTCCTAAAGGGGAAAGTGTAAATCCTAACAGAGAAGACATACAAAACTCCACAGAGGAAATGTGGCACCCCTGAGTATATCAGGGTGCCACAGGGGACTGCATCCCGTTACCCAGGGAGCAGTGCCTACCCCCATGGTTCCAGGTTCCTAAGAAACTGGTGTCACTACCATCAGCACCATAAATCCCAATCACACCTCACATCATGACCTGTAAGACACACCAGTGGGTTTGTCAAGCTGGAATAGGGCCACCCACCTAGGGGTCAGGCAGACTGGTGGGAGGGAAGAAGAGAGCAGAGTAATGTGACACCCTGGAATAGCCAGGTAGTCACAGGTAGTCCCTTGCACAAACACCTGCCCCTAAAAAGGTACCAGCAGCCAACCTTAAAACCCTGAGTCACCCCTCTCAGGTTCTGAAGTTAACACCCAGGGGGCAGAGCCAGGCGGTTGGCCACGCCCATCGAGGAGTTTGGCTGGCCTGAGGCGGGAAAACACAGAGAGATCTGCCTAGGAGGTGAAAGGGAGAGGAAGGAGAGGAGTAGGGAGAGAGTTAGGAGAAGACATCTGTCAGGGATCTCGTTCGGAGCCCGGATTCCCTGTGGCCAGGAGGCAGACGGTGGTGGCCGCCTGCAAGAGCTGGGATTACAGCCGGTGGAATCGTAAGGGACCGGGACCGGGTAGTGGCCCGCCGGTACCGAACCGGGGAACCAATTGGAAACTGGAGCACCAGGAGGGGTACTCAGACCCAGTATGAGGCACATAAACCACTGGACTGAGTCGAATTCACTGATTGGGATCCTAAAGTCCTTTCCCACCCAAGACCCGACTGAAGACAACAGCCCAACCATAGGGATAGAAAGCCACCGCCCAGGCATTGAGATCCCACGGGCCAGCGTCTGCGGGAAAATGGGTTCTACCGGCACACACAAAGCTGGGGAACAGACTACCATTGCTCAGGCATAGGAGTCACCATTCTACCAAAAGTGAGGTGCAGGAGAAAGGCGGAGACCACCAACCTAAAAAAAGGGGAGAAGCGCAGCCGGCTGCGGGCACCATTCACCATCTTGTTTGGTTTACCAGAGACTCCAGTGTGTCTGTAATAGTGAGTACAACAGTGCCCTCGGGCCGCGCACCGCACCAACACGCCAGCACGCATCCATCATTCCCCCTCTTCAGCACCCTCGGGCCCCCGGGCCCATCAACCCCCTACCCACGGAGGGGTCAACACCAAGCTGCACAACACCGTCCCCGGGAGCCTAGTCAACGGCAGCGGTGGTGTCCATCCATTCACCACAACCCGTGGGTGGCGTCACAAACTTAACCCCCAAAAACAACCGCGGCCTCGGCCGTAGACCTCCCCACCGAACACCACTCCTCATGTAGCGCCGGCATCCCTTCAGAGCGACGTGACCCCCGGTTCCGGGAGGAGCTCGAGCCACCCACCGTCGAGCCCGGATCCAAGAGGCTCGGCAGCCGGCCGAGCCCCGGGGCGGTACACATCGACCTCTTCTGGCGTCACGAACAGGATTGAACCCATCCACTTACCTGTGGAAGTGCGCCTTGAAGTTATCGTCAGCGATGTCCCATTGAAAAAAAAAAAAATTGCAGAATCCGCCATCTTGTCACTGTCCTGTGGTGCGAAGTTTCCCGCCAAAGCCGTCTTCTCCAAGGAAAAAGGCGCGAAAGGGAAGTCCCACCCCCTGAGAACAGAGCGGAGCAGAAAGAAAGCAGAATGCCCCGAAAAGACCAGGGGGGCGGGTGAAGACCCTGTCCCATGTGACCGAAGGGATAAAGGGCAGGGACTTAAGGACTCTGCCACCCATCTGGTTCCTGGACCCCGACAGTGCACCATGTCCGCCCCGTCAGGCAAGCTAGAATTCCCGGAGCCCGCGCCTGGAAGAGCGGCGTGGGTGGAAGCCCGGATGACCCTGATGTGCTACCGTCTCCAAGCACAGGTGCGCTTCCTCATGGAGCAATGGATGGCCGAAATGGAGGGGATAGCCACCGCCGTTCGGGCACGTGAAGTGGCGGCAGTTTTGGAGGAAAGGATATGAGACCCACGCCCCTGTGTCCTAAAGGGACCAACCGCTGCAGCTGAGGGACCCGGTCTGCTCCTGCCCTCCATACTGCCTCCCTCACCGCCCATAGCGGTTGCCGCTGCCTCTCCGCCCAGTTCCCCACCCCCGTCACCGGTGGCGGAGCCCGTCCAAGACGCCTATGAGGATCTGCCTGTGGAGGCAGCACGCACACGGCTGTACGTTCAGCCTGTACCACTAACCCTCCCGTGGAAGGACGTTTCCCGGAGGATGCCCGCTCCCAATGTGGTCCCGCCAGTCCTGGAAGTGACCGCGCTGCAGAAGGTCCAGGCCCCGGCAGTGCGCCCGGCCAAGAAGGAGGTGGGCACCACCCGGAAGAAGGCACAACAGGTGAGGCTGGTCGTTTCCGGGTCTCAGGCCTCGGCTGAGGTCTCGCGGGGTTGCCGCTGCCAAGCAGCAGAGCCGGCCGTGACACAGCGGGATTCCCCAACGCCAAGCGTGTCGCTCGTGGACGACACCGGGGAGCTCCAGCTGGGCCAGACCCCCGCACCCAGAGCCCTTGGGCAAGCAGACATCCCATACTGGGAGCGGCAGCCAAACCAGCTGGGCCAGGAAATCGAGGCCCGGGAGAAGCGGAGAGTGGAGATCCTAGCCCGTACCATCCGGGAAAAGGAAAACTTGAGGAATGCCACCTACCGGGTGCAGGGCCCGAGGTACGAAGGCCAGGTCCGGCGATTTGACCCCGACCGTGGATGGGGATTTGTGTATGAGCCCGGCCTGGAGGCCAAAGTCTTTGTATCCCGTTGGGATGTGTATCCGCACCTGCCCATGGGTCACCCGGACTGTGACCTGGTACCCGGTGAACTGGTCACCTATATCCGACATTGTGGGGAGAGGGGCTGGTTTGCCCTCAGCATCCAGAGGAGGGCGCGCCAGGCAGGCTCGGGGCGCTCCCAGTCTCCTCCCCCACCGTACGACTCTGAAGTCCCGGTGGAAGAAGAATACGAAGATTAAAGGTAGCGGATCCCGGCTACCAAGTTGAAAAGTCCCCATTGGGACCATACAGCCCATCCCTGTTGGGACTTTGTTGATTGGCCCCATTTTGAAAAGGATACGGCTGAGAACTTGCAGCCACCCAAAATCTTTTGGGCTTGTAAATAATTCTGGACCGGCCTGTTCCGTCTCACAACGTTCGGAGAGGCGGATTGGAGGATGGGCCTGCGGGAAAATGATGGCCGAGGCGCCGCCACCACTGCAACCAGTGGTGATCCTCCGGGTCCGGGGGACCCCTGGATGTGGGGCCCCTGAGAGACAACCGGGTGTGGAGCTCTGTACCCGTCCCGTAAAGCAAAACCTTTCTGGACTGGGGAAAAGGGGTGCTGCCCGTTTCTTAGGGGCAGCATCAAGGCTAGGTTTGCTTGGGTGGGCAAGCGGAAGGACCCGGTCCCGTTACCGTTATTAATAAAAATGTTTGATGTTTGCAACGGTTGAAGAATGTGCCTCCCGTAAGGGAAGATTTAAAAATATGCTTGAATTGTACAAAAGTTATTATAAATGTAAATATGTTTTATTCTTTTTCAGTTAAAAGCAACAAAATTAACCGGTGGTGGACGGGCAGCCCGCGGACGGTCAGGGGGAATGTGACGCCCTGGACTAGCCAGGTAGTCACAGGTAGTCCCTTGCACAAACGCCTGCCCCTAAAAAGATACCAGCAGCCAACCTTAAAACCCTGAGTCACCCCTCTCAGGTTCTGACGTTCACACCCGGGGGGGCGGGGCCAGGCGGTTGGCCAAACCCACCGAGGAGTTCGGATGGCCTGAGGCAGGAAAACACAGAGAGATCTGCCTAGGAGGTGAAAGGGAGAGGAAGGAGAGGAGTAGGGAGAGAGTTAAGAGAAGACATCTGTCAGGGATCTGGGTCGGAGCCTGGATTCCCTATGGCCAGGAGGCAGACGATGGTGGCCGCCTGCAGAAGCTGGGATTACAGCCGGTGGAACCATAAGGGACCGGGACCGTGTAGTCGCCCGCCGGTACCGAACCGGGGAACCAATTGGAAACCGGAGCACCAGGAGGGGTACTCAGACCCAGTACGAGGCACAGAAACCACTGGACCAAGTCGAATTCACTGATTGGGGTCTGGACTTTAGGTTCTTTCCCACCCAAGACCCGACTGAAGACAACAGCTCAACCATAGGGATAGAAAGCCACCTCCCAGGCATCGAGATCCCACGGGCCAGCGTCTGCAGGCAAACAGGCTCTACCGGCACACACAAAGCTGGGGAGCGGACTACCGTTGCTCAGGCATAGGAGTCACCATTCTACCAAAAGTGAGGTGCAGGAGAAAGGCGGAAACCACCAACCTAAAAAAAGGGGAGAAGCGCAGCCAGTTGCAGGCACCGTCCACCATCTTGTTTGGTTTACCAGAGACTCCAGTGTGTCTGTAATAGTGAGTACAACAGTGCCCTCGGGCCGCGCACCGCACCGACACGCCAGCACGCATCCATCATCCCCCCTCTTCAGCACCCTCGGGCCCCCGGGACCATCAACCCCCTACCCACGGAGGGGTCAACACCAAGTTGCGCAACACCATCCCCGGGAGCCTAGTCAATGGCAGCACACCACAACCCGTGGGTGGCGTCACAAACCTAACCCCCCAAAACAACCGCGGCCTCGGCTGTGGACCTCCCCACCGAACACCACCCCTCACGTAGCGCCAGCATCCCTTCAGAGCGACGTGACCCCCGGGTCCGGGAGGAGCTCGAGCCACCCACCGACGAGCCTGGATCCGAGAGGCTCGTCAGCCGGCCGAGCCCCTGGGTGGTACAGTAGTGAGAACCCTCAAAGAGTGAGGAGCTGAAGTAGTAGCTCCCGGGAAGCTAGACCGAGGTTGGGTCGCAGACAGTGGTCCGGGACCAGAGGAGTCAGGGACCGGTGGTAGAGACATTGGAAAAGGGTGCAACGGACATAGTCTAGGAGGACTGTCGGCATCAGAAACCCAAAAGAACTGACCGGTACCAAGCATGTCGGGGTAAAGGACCCTAGGTCAGAAGCCAATTCAACGTCCTGATAATTAACCTGGGAGGGAAAGTATCTTTATGAACTTCCCTAAGAGCTCAGAGATTGAAGGCGATAGCACACCGCGGGGGATAGGGCTTTCCAGTAAAGCGGGCCACTAAAATCCCAAGTGCCAGCCATCAAGATCACAGCTACACTAAATATATTGGGTGGGGCCCTAACAGTTCAAACCAAGGGGCCACAACAGAGAACTAAATTGTGCACAAAGGCGGCTCTGGATTACTAAGTGACACCGGTGGGAGCGGACACCTGGATGGGCTCCCCGTAGTGACTGTCATGCATAGAGACTTTGGTTTATCTTCAGTGTGAGTGTCTGGTCTGCTTTATAATCCTCATCCAGCACCACGACTACTCACAGTGAGTACCCTGGTTCCCCTGCACCCTGCGCTCTCAAATATTCCACCAAAACCCCAGAGGCTGGGGCCTTCCCTACCTGCGAAGGGACTGACACCTTGCTGATCCACACCATCTGCCCCTGTACTGCTTCCAGCAGCGGTGGTACTCCCATTACCTCAACCTGCATGTGGCGTCACATCCCCCCTGTAAATAATCCCCTTTCAAGGATCGGAATGTCTGCCGAGCCCGGGTCCGGACCCCTCGAGCCACCACCAACCCAGATCCAAGCACCCCGGTCTGCGCCGGGGTGGCACAGAAACAATGTAATATCAAGGAGCAGTTTGTGCAACCAAATGCAGTGACTTTCTGCAGCCGAACACCACAGGGTTGCCTGTCAACCGTGACATACTCGTGACACTATCTTTGTAGTTGGTTGAATACTTTCTGATGTGATAATCCCACATAACTATAATTGAATGAGTTTTAGAAAGAATGAAAAATGTGATGTGCAGGAGACTGCTGACTACGGTGCATCTGAGGAAGGCAGCGGAGTGCCACCATGATGTGTAGTGCTGTTATATGTTTTCTAGTGTTCTAATAAATAACTTTTATTTTTTTTTAGAGTTTTTTTGGTTTACTCCTGACCTGCAGCACAAGACTTGGAGACCCATTTTTTCTGACTTTCGTGTTCTCCTCGTACTCATTCTTCAAAACTGTTCCCTGACTGGACAGTTGTGTATCTGGCCGTTGTTCGTGGAGGAACCCACCTTCCGAGCAATGTGTGGATGACTAGCCTGATTATCGTGTGAATGGTCCCTGTTTCTTTTCCTTTTCTTCCTGTGCTACCCCCTCATCCATCATCGCCTGAGCAATTTTTCAAGGATGCATAGAAGTAGGATTGTAACACACTTGTCAGGCTTGTAGAGTACTTAAAGCAGTGAACATGGCACACACATCCTGTATGGAGACCCACTCGCTTGTCGTGAAGTGGTGTTCCACAGAGCAGCTGCAGTTGAAACTCCACTATTGCCTGCTGTTGCTCGCACAGTCTTTCCAGCATATGCAAGGTACAGTTTCACCTTGTGGGTATGTTGTCTGTAAGACAGTGAGTGGCAAGGCAGAAAAGATGCTGCAGTGCAGACAGAAGAGCAGCAGCAGGGTGAGAACACTGAAAGCATGCATAGTCAGCCCACACTTTCTGCTGCAGCTCTGATATCTCAGGATAATTTTTCAGGAACCTCTGTACCTTAAAATTCAGCAAATGTGCCAGGCAAAAGATGTGAGTAAAACCGGCCAGGCTCAGAACTGCTATGATATTTTACCCATTATCACACACCACCACACTGGTCTTGACTAGAGATGAGCGAACCGGTCCCGGTTCGGCTCGAGGTCGGCTCGCCGAACGGAGGTCCCGTTCGAGTTCGGCTCGTCGAACGTTCGACGAACCGAACTCGAACTGCATAGGAAACAATGGCAGGCAATCACAAACACATAAAAACACCTAGAAAACACCCTCAAAGGTGTCCAAAAGGTGACAAACAACTCACAACACAACACAAACACATGGGAAAGTGCCAAGGACATATACTCATGCGAAAACAAAACAGCTGGACAAGGAAAAAGAGGAGGACACACAGATATATGAGTATATGCAAGGAAACATCGATTCCATTATTGTGCAACTTGAGCCCTGCTCATTTTAGGCTTCCAATCTGGATCAATTGCCTGAGCTCGCCACGTACGCCTTGGGGATCTTGTCGTGTCCTACAGCCAGCGTTCTCTCGGAACATGTCTTCAGTGCTGCTGGGGGTCTGCTGGCAGATAAGCACACGTGTCTGTCCACTGACAATGTGGACATGGCTCTCAGAGGACTTTTCTTCCCCTGGGTCAGCCAGGGGATGGGAAAGGCACGCGTATTTTTGAGAGTGCTTCATGCAAAGCATCTTTTTCTTTTTCAAAAGGGGGCTCAACCGATGCCAGTCAAGTGGGGTGTGTGTGGCCCAATTAATGGCAACGAGGGAGACTGTGGTTGGAGTCCCCTCGCTGTGTTTCTAAAAGAACCAAGATGAACAAGTCATGGCTCTCAGAGGACTTTTCTTCCCCTGGGTCAGCCAGGGGACGGGAAAGGCACGCGTATTTTTGAGAGTGCTTCATGCAAAGCATCTTTTTCTTTTTCAAAAGGGGGCTCAACCGATGCCAGTCAAGTGGGGTGTGTGTGGCCCAATTAATGGCAACGAGGGAGACTGTGGTTGGAGTCCCCTCGCTGTGTTTCTAAAAGAACCAAGATGAACAAGTCATGGCTCTCAGAGGACTTTTCTTCCCCCGGGTCAGCCAGGGGACGGGAAAGGCACGCGTATTTTTGAGAGTGCTTCATGCAAAGCATCTTTTTCTTTTTCAAAAGGGGGCTCAACCGATGCCAGTCAAGTGGGGTGTGTGTGGCCCAATTAATGGCAACGAGGGAGACTGTGGTTGGAGTCCCCTCGCTGTGTTTCTAAAAGAACCAAGATGAACAAGTCATGGCTCTCAGAGGACTTTTCTTCCCCTGGGTCAGCCAGGGGACGGGAAAGGCACGCGTATTTTTGAGAGTGCTTCATGCAAAGCATCTTTTTCTTTTTCAAAAGGGGGCTCAACCGATGCCAGTCAAGTGGGGTGTGTGTGGCCCAATTAGTGGCAACGAGGGAGACTGTGGTTGGAGTCCCCTCGCTGTGTTTCTAAAAGAACCAAGATGAACAAGTCATGGCTCTCAGAGGACTTTTCTTCCCCTGGGTCAGCCAGGGGACGGGAAAGGCACGCGTATTTTTGAGAGTGCTTCATGCAAAGCATCTTTTTCTTTTTCAAAAGGGGGCTCAACCGATGCCAGTCAAGTGGGGTGTGTGTGGCCCAATTAGTGGCAACGAGGGAGACTGTGGTTGGAGTCCCCTCGCTGTGTTTCTAAAAGAACCAAGATGAACAAGTCATGGCTCTCAGAGGACTTTTCTTCCCCTGGGTCAGCCAGGGGACGGGAAAGGCATGCGTATTTTTGAGAGTGCTTCATGCAAAGCATCTTTTTCTTTTTCAAAAGGGGGCTCAACCGATGCCAGTCAAGTGGGGTGTGTGTGGCCCAATTAGTGGCAACGAGGGAGACTGTGCTTGGAGTCCCCTCGCTGTGTTTCTAAAAGAACCAAGATGAACAAGTCATGGCTCTCAGAGGACTTTTCTTCCCCTGGGTCAGCCAGGGGACGGGAAAGGCACGCGTATTTTTGAGAGTGCTTCATGCAAAGCATCTTTTTCTTTTTCAAAAGGGGGCTCAACCGATGCCAGTCAAGTGGGGTGTGTGTGGCCCAATTAATGGCAACGAGGGAGACTGTGGTTGGAGTCCCCTCGCTGTGTTTCTAAAAGAACCAAGATGAACAAGTCATGGCTCTCAGAGGAC
This sequence comes from Anomaloglossus baeobatrachus, assembly GCF_048569485.1. Taxonomy (NCBI): domain Eukaryota; kingdom Metazoa; phylum Chordata; class Amphibia; order Anura; family Aromobatidae; genus Anomaloglossus; species Anomaloglossus baeobatrachus. The sequence goes on along the minus strand of NC_134355.1, from coordinate 79,981,460 downwards.
TTTTCTTCCCCTGGGTCAGCCAGGGGACGGGAAAGGCACGCGTATTTTTGAGAGTGCTTCATGCAAAGCATCTTTTTCTTTTTCAAAAGGGGGCTCAACCGATGCCAGTCAAGTAAGGTGTGTGTGGCCCAATTAGTGGCAACGAGGGAGACTGTGGTTAGAGTCCCCTCGCTGTGTTTCTAAAAGAACCAAGATGAACAAGTCATGGCTCTCAGAGGACTTTTCTTCCCCTGGGTCAGCCAGGGGACGGGAAAGGCACGCGTATTTTTGAGAGTGCTTCATGCAAAGCATCTTTTTCTTTTTCAAAAGGGGGCTCAACCGATGCCAGTCAAGTGGGGTGTGTGTGGCCCAATTAGTGGCAACGAGGGAGACTGTGGTTGGAGTCCCCTCGCTGTGTTTCTAAAAGAACCAAGATGAACAAGTCATGGCTCTCAGAGGACTTTTCTTCCCCTGGGTCAGCCAGGGGACGGGAAAGGCACGCGTATTTTTGAGAGTGCTTCATGCAAAGCATCTTTTTCTTTTTCAAAAGGGGGCTCAACCGATGCCAGTCAAGTAAGGTGTGTGTGGCCCAATTAGTGGCAACGAGGGAGACTGTGGTTAGAGTCCCCTCGCTGTGTTTCTAAAAGAACCAAGATGAACAAGTCATGGCTCTCAGAGGACTTTTCTTCCCCTGGGTCAGCCAGGGGACGGGAAAGGCACGCGTATTTTTGAGAGTGCTTCATGCAAAGCATCTTTTTCTTTTTCAAAAGGGGGCTCAACCGATGCCAGTCAAGTGGGGTGTGTGTGGCCCAATTAGTGGCAACGAGGGAGACTGTGGTTGGAGTCCCCTCGCTGTGTTTCTAAAAGAACCAAGATGAACAAGTCATGGCTCTCAGAGGACTTTTCTTCCCCTGGGTCAGCCAGGGGACGGGAAAGGCACGCGTATTTTTGAGAGTGCTTCATGCAAAGCATCTTTTTCTTTTTCAAAAGGGGGCTCAACCGATGCCAGTCAAGTGGGGTGTGTGTGGCCCAATTAGTGGCAACGAGGGAGACTGTGGTTGGAGTCCCCTCGCTGTGTTTCTAAAAGAACCAAGATGAACAAGTCATGGCTCTCAGAGGACTTTTCTTCCCCTGGGTCAGCCAGGGGACGGGAAAGGCACGCGTATTTTTGAGAGTGCTTCATGCAAAGCATCTTTTTCTTTTTCAAAAGGGGGCTCAACCGATGCCAGTCAAGTCGGGTGTGTGTGGCCCAATTAGTGGCAACGAGGGAGACTGTGGTTGGAGTCCCCTCGCTGTGTTTCTAAAAGAACCAAGATGAACAAGTCATGGCTCTCAGAGGACTTTTCTTCCCCTGGGTCAGCCAGGGGACGGGAAAGGCACGCGTATTTTTGAGAGTGCTTCATGCAAAGCATCTTTTTCTTTTTCAAAAGGGGGCTCAACCGATGCCAGTCAAGTGGGGTGTGTGTGGCCCAATTAATGGCAACGAGGGAGTCTGTGGTTGGAGTCCCCTCGCTGTGTTTCTAAAAGAACCAAGATGAACAAGTCATGGCTCTCAGAGGACTTTTCTTCCCCTGGGTCAGCCAGGGGACGGGAAAGGCACGCGTATTTTTAAGAGTGCTTCATGCAAAGCATCTTTTTCTTTTTCAAAAGGGGGCTCAAACGATGCCAGTCAAGTGGGGTGTGTGTGGCCCAATTAGTGGCAACGAGGGAGACTGTGGTTGGAGTCCCCTCGCTGTGTTTCTAAAAGAACCAAGATGAACAAGTCATGGCTCTCAGAGGACTTTTCTTCCCCTGGGTCAGCCAGGGGACGGGAAAGGCACGCGTATTTTTGAGAGTGCTTCATGCAAAGCATCTTTTTCTTTTTCAAAAGGGGGCTCAACCGATGCCAGTCAAGTGGGGTGTGTGTGGCCCAATTAGTGGCAACGAGGGAGACTGTGGTTGGAGTCCCCTCGCTGTGTTTCTAAAAGAACCAAGATGAACAAGTCATGGCTCTCAGAGGACTTTTCTTCCCCTGGGTCAGCCAGGGGACGGGAAAGGCATGCGTATTTTTGAGAGTGCTTCATGCAAAGCATCTTTTTCTTTTTCAAAAGGGGGCTCAACCGATGCCAGTCAAGTGGGGTGTGTGTGGCCCAATTAGTGGCAACGAGGGAGACTGTGGTTGGAGTCCCCTCGCTGTGTTTCTAAAAGAACCAAGATGAATAAGTCATGGCTCTCAGAGGACTTTTCTTCCCCTGGGTCAGCCAGGGGACGGGAAAGGCACGCGTATTTTTGAGAGTGCTTCATGCAAAGCATCTTTTTCTTTTTCAAAAGGGGGCTCAACCGATGCCAGTCAAGTGGGGTGTGTGTGGCCCAATTAATGGCAACGAGGGAGACTGTGGTTGGAGTCCCCTCGCTGTGTTTCTAAAAGAACCAAGATGAACAAGTCATGGCTCTCAGAGGACTTTTCTTCCCCTGGGTCAGCCAGGGGACGGGAAAGGCACGCGTATTTTTGAGAGTGCTTTATGCAAAGCATCTTTTTCTTTTTCAAAAGGGGGCTCAACCGATGCCAGTCAAGTGGGGTGTGTGTGGCCCAATTAGTGGCAACGAGGGAGACTGTGCTTGGAGTCCCCTCGCTGTGTTTCTAAAAGAACCAAGATGAACAAGTCATGGCTCTCAGAGGACTTTTCTTCCCCTGGGTCAGCCAGGGGACGGGAAAGGCACGCGTATTTTTGAGAGTGCTTCATGCAAAGCATCTTTTTCTTTTTCAAAAGGGGGCTCAACCGATGCCAGTCAAGTGGGGTGTGTGTGGCCCAATTAATGGCAACGAGGGAGACTGTGGTTGGAGTCCCCTCGCTGTGTTTCTAAAAGAACCAAGATGAACAAGTCATGGCTCTCAGAGGACTTTTCTTCCCCTGGGTCAGCCAGGGGACGGGAAAGGCACGCGTATTTTTGAGAGTGCTTCATGCAAAGCATCTTTTTCTTTTTCAAAAGGGGGCTCAACCGATGCCAGTCAAGTGGGGTGTGTGTGGCCCAATTAGTGGCAACGAGGGAGACTGTGGTTGGAGTCCCCTCGCTGTGTTTCTAAAAGAACCAAGATGAACAAGTCATGGCTCTCAGAGGACTTTTCTTCCCCTGGGTCAGCCAGGGGACGGGAAAGGCACGCGTATTTTTGAGAGTGCTTCATGCAAAGCATCTTTTTCTTTTTCAAAAGGGGGCTCAACCGATGCCAGTCAAGTGGGGTGTGTGTGGCCCAATTAGTGGCAACGAGGGAGACTGTGGTTGGAGTCCCCTCGCTGTGTTTCTAAAAGAACCAAGATGAACAAGTCATGGCTCTCAGAGGACTTTTCTTCCCCTGGGTCAGCCAGGGGACGGGAAAGGCACGCGTATTTTTGAGAGTGCTTCATGCAAAGCATCTTTTTCTTTTTCAAAAGGGGGCTCAACCGATGCCAGTCAAGTGGGGTGTGTGTGGCCCAATTAGTGGCAACGAGGGAGACTGTGGTTGGAGTCCCCTCGCTGTGTTTCTAAAAGAACCAAGATGAACAAGTCATGGCTCTCAGAGGACTTTTGTTCCCCTGGGTCAGCCAGGGGACGGGAAAGGCACGCGTATTTTTGAGAGTGCTTCATGCAAAGCATCTTTTTCTTTTTCAAAAGGGGGCTCAACCGATGCCAGTCAAGTGGGGTGTGTGTGGCCCAATTAATGGCAACGAGGGAGACTGTGGTTGGAGTCCCCTCGCTGTGTTTCTAAAAGAACCAAGATGAACAAGTCATGGCTCTCAGAGGACTTTTCTTCCCCTGGGTCAGCCAGGGGACGGGAAAGGCACGCGTATTTTTGAGAGTGCTTCATGCAAAGCATCTTTTTCTTTTTCAAAAGGGGGCTCAACCGATGCCAGTCAAGTGGGGTGTGTGTGGCCCAATTAGTGGCAACGAGGGAGACTGTGGTTGGAGTCCCCTCGCTGTGTTTCTAAAAGAACCAAGATGAACAAGTCATGGCTCTCAGAGGACTTTTCTTCCCCTGGGTCAGCCAGGGGACGGGAAAGGCACGCGTATTTTTGAGAGTGCTTCATGCAAAGCATCTTTTTCTTTTTCAAAAGGGGGCTCAACCGATGCCAGTCAAGTGTGGTGTGTGTGGCCCAATTAGTGGCAACGAGGGAGACTGTGGTTGAAGTCCCCTCTCTGTGTTTCTAAAAGAACCAAAATGAACAAATCATGGCTCTCAGAGGACTTTTCTTCCCCTGGGTCAGCCAGGGGACGGGAAAGGCACGCGTATTTTTGAGAGTGCTTCATGCAAAGCATCTTTTTCATCTTGAAAATTGGGTCAACTGATGCCAGTCAAGTGGGGTGTGTGTGGCCCAATTAGTGGCAACGAGGGAGACTGTGGTTGGAGTCCCCTCACTATGTTTTACATGATTTTCGAAGGGCATGACATGCCTAAGAGGTTGAGTTTCATCATCTGCAACTTGTTGGCAACAGAAAGGCTGCCTTTACACCCTTTTGAGACCGAGGATTTTCGAGACCTGCCGATGGCCAGTCGTCACTCCTTCTCCAAGAAAGGCGTGCCCGCGCTACCACAGTAGGTCCCACACAACCTCACCGATTCCTTGAGAAACTCTGTGTGTGACAGGGTGCATTTCAACACAGATACTTGGACCAGTAAGCATGGAAAGGGGAGTTACATGTTGCTGACTGGGCACTGGGTAACTATGGTGAGAGATGGAGAAGGGTTTGCTGTACAAGTCTTGCCGTCCCCACGACTTGTGTGTCAATCCTTCCTCTGTATGTACAAGTTCCTCCACTGCTTCTGCCTCCTCAACCTCGTGTGGGTCCTCCACCTCGGCCCAAACCCTGTGTGGTCAGGCCACCCTTCCTTGTAACTGCGCCCAAGGAATCCCACACACCTCCTTACTATGCTGGCAGCCATCATGCGGTCAAATGTTTACTTTGAAATGTAGGGGAAATGTGAGACACCGCTGAGGAATTGTGGACGATTAGCTCTGGAGAGTGAGACCGAGTTTCATCAATGGTTGTCTACAGTCAACCAGCAGTCAGGGAAGGTCTGGTGCGACAATGATGCAAACCAGTCTGCGACCCTTCTTCAGGGCAATGTGACACACGTGCCTTGTATGGCTCACGTGTTGAACCTGGTTGTCCAGCAATTTTTAAAATACTATCCCTGCCTACATGGCCTTCTGCAGAGGGCACGGTGTAACGCCTGCCTGGATCGACACACTCAGATGGGCTGTAAAGGATAGGCTAGAGGCAAGCCACTCACCAAGCTGGACACCCAGAACCCTGAAACCCTGTAACCCCTATACAGTGATTTGGAATTACACAGGGCCCACGTTGATCAATACCTGTGGAAGGCTGCAGTTCCAGAGAATAGTAGTCATGCAGGTTCAAAAACATTAATTGAGGAAGAGGAACAGAATGGGATGGCCAGGACTTAATCAGAAAACAAGCAGAGGTGAAATGCGGATCGGCCAACGAGGTACATAAACAGCAAGCAGGAAACGTAGTCAGGTAACAAGCACACAAACTCATAAAACTGAACTGGGGGTAACAGTAACAAGAGGTTCATAGCTTTGTCTGGCAGTGGTCTGCAGACAGGAGGGGCCTAAAAAAGGGTGTGGTGTCTTCCCATTGGGACCAGAGTACAAATTGATTGAGTGGACTACGTTGGTGACTTAAAAGCCGTGTGCGGCAATGATGCAAACCTCTCTGCGGCCCTTCGTCAGGGCAATGTGACACACGGGCCTTGTATGGCTCACGTGTTGAATCAGATTCTCCAGCAATTTTTAAAATACCATCCCGGCCTACATGGCCTTGTGCAGCGGGCACGCTGCTATGTGGTCACTTTCATCCTTCGCACCCAGCAGCTCAACAACTTTCATCGCTCCGGAAGTCTTAGGGTCTGGCAGTTAAACGCTGGAAATGCGATGTTCCGACACGCAGGAATTGGAATCTGCACATGTTGCAGCGTGTGTGGCAGCACCGCAGAGCCCTGCTGAAATACGGATGACGTATACCCTGGGCTAACTTGATCCAGAGGTGGTGCAGATCACGCTGCTGGAGTGGTGTCAGATCAAGGACCTATGCACCCTGCTACACAGTTTACAAATGTCGACGAAGATGTTTAGCACTGGCAATGCCATTCTCAGCGTGACAATTCTGGTCACCTACATGATGGAGCACACTGTAAGCATTACTCGGAGTCAGGTATTAGTCCAAGAGGAAGGTGAGGAAGTACAGGAGGAGTCATATGCAGAAGGGATAACAGGATCTACAAGGTCCATACGGTAAGCAGCACCTATGCAGCAGTTATGGTGGGGGATAGGGATTAACAAGGGCGCATAGTATCAGCAAAAATTGTTGAGGAAGGTGCAGGAGCCATGAAGAAATGGAGGATGAACTTGCGATGGGCATGGAAGACTCAGAAGATGAGTGAGAGCTTGCTCACATTTCGGTTGTGCGAGGTTGGGGGGAGAGGGCAGAGGAAGGAGGCACGATTCTCACCTCTCTGCCACCAACACACCAAGGACTTGGTCCTCCTGGATGCACAAGACACATGAGCGTCCTCTTGCTGCACTACCTACAACATGACCCTCGGATTGTACGAATTTGAAGTAATGCTAACTACTGGGTTGCCACACTGTTAGATCCCCGGTACAAGACAAAATTTGGCGAAATAATTCCTGCCATATAAAGGGACGCACGTGTACAGGAGTATCTTCAGAAGGTGTTACGCAATCTTCGATCTGCTTTTCCACTAAACACCAGTGCTGCACAAAGTGAATCTCAACGGTTTGTCATGGATAGGAGGAAATGGTCTTTTACTTGTCCACATCTGAGGGACCGAGGGGTGGCTGTTGTGCTGAGATGCCATTGAGTACGGTGTCCCTGCAGAGTTGCACTTTTGGTCATATACAAAATGAGTTGAAAAAGGACAGATGCGGGTGAAAAGGGGAACAGGTGTGTTGGAAAGGGGAAAAAAGTTTTGGTCCGTGGGTTTGGTGGTTAAGCAAAAGTAACATTTGATGAAGAAACACCATCTGTTACGGTGGGACTGGCAGATTTGGATAAGGTGGTATATACTATGTTACCGCTATATAACGAAAATTAATAAGAAAAGAAAGATAAAGGTATATATCCCCATCAGCAGTCAGTGTCCACCGTGCTCCCAGATGGAAAAGGAGAGGTTGGCAACTGGAAGGTTCGGTGGAGGATACAGAGCTGTGTGGCTATGAAACTAATAGTAGCCTGAACCAAGTTAGACGCCACTCGGATCTGGAGACTGGGAGCCCTGTTAGCGTCACAGGGTCCACACGCCCACCCAGCCCAGGAACTCCCTGTTAACATCACAGGGGCCATTCAGTACGCTGACCGTGTGCATTGGGGCCACACCTGTGAACAGCAGGCGCATCAGCAGCAGCAGGCCTGTTAATGCCACTGGGCTGCACAAGCAGGACTTGTAGGACAGGAGCTGGTCTTAACTGTTCTGCGTTACCAACTGTGGTGGCGGCCTGCATCAACGCCCTATCCCTGCCTACCTCTGGCCTAAAGCCACAATGGGTTCAACACATGGAGGTGTGCTCTTTCGGAGCATAATAGAAGACTGCGCACCTCCTTGTTGTCTCCAGCACCTTCTATAACCTGGGTCCGCCCCAAACCAGGGTGGACCACAATGCACCTCCTGGAGACAAAAGCAGAGTGACACGTCATGAGTGGCATAACTAGCGTCCTATTTGGAACCGCAACTTCAATGATGACCTCATGGCTGTCATGACCCAAACACCTCACCAGTCATCGTCTGACCATCAATAATGAGGTGACAAGTCATAGGGGCGGGCCTCTGCAAGCCATTTGGGAGTGGCCTGGCCACATCGTCAGGACACCTGATGCCCTGTGGTCTATATGGGCCCCCCCACATCAGGGGCAGGGCCAAAGAGTTCATTACCGGACCTAGTCTCTGATGCAGTAAGTGCCTGAGCATGGTCAGTTGCATAAATAGAGTCTCTGAAAAAAGACTATCAGCTTTAGCATGGTGTCTAGGCACAAAACAGTAGAGCCCCAACACTACGCCAAAGTATTTCTCTACGTTGGGGTCCCTAGCTTGTGTGTGTCCTCTCATGCAGTTAAAAAACTTACCGTGTATGGGACGCTGAGACCCAGGCTATATATGCGTATAATGTGGATTGGCAATAGGTGTGTATGGGGAGGGTTCACAAACGAAAAACTACTAACATTAAGGAATAACGTTTGGAACTCCATTCTATGTCTGAACTGGGTGCAAAAAACCTAAAAAACATCACTATGGGGAGATAAGGTATGCACACCAGTGACTATGGAAGGGAAATACATGGAATAGCAGAAACTGCTGTGTGAATACTGACATGAAAAATTCAATAGCTATTTGTAAGAATGAAATGTGAAAAATGGAACCTGCATTACTGCCATGAATATATGAATAAAGAGAAATTTAGCTACTGAATTGATCAATGCAGAAGAGCCCCAACACTACGCCAAAGTATTTCTCTATGTTGGGGTCCCTAGCTTGTGTGTGTCCTCTCATGCAGTTAAAAAACTTACCGTGTATGGGACGCTGAGACCCAGGCTATATATGCGTATAATGTGGATTGGCAATAGGTGTGTATGGGGAGGGTTCACAAACGAAAAACTACTAACATTAAGGAATAACGTTTGGAACTCCATTCTATGTCTGAACTGGGTGCAAAATCTCCCCATAGTGATGTTTTTTAGGTTTTTTGCACCCAGTTCAGACATAGAATGGAGTTCCAAACGTTATTCCTTAATGTTAGGCACAAAACAGGACTTAGACCCGGCACGGAATGCAAGTACCTGTGCAAAGAGGGTTTTCACACTAAGTGTGGGAGCATGCGCTGTATCCCGAAATGAAGACTTAGCGTCAGGAATGGCACAGTCAGGCTGAGCATACTCACTAGGCGAAACACTGTAGTTAGGCTGCAGCTGGGGTAAATCGGCACACGCATGCGCACTAGCTGCCTCTCCACACTTAGACGTGGAGGAGAAATTGCTCTTCGGGTGTGGACTTGGAGATGCTGTCTATGAACAGAAGGAAAAGCTAAAGAAAGCCTCACTTTCTATCCCTCCGAATTATCAAATGCAGCAATGAATTCCCTGAGTTTGCTATAACATTAGCGTAGCAAAATGTGCATGAGGGTGTCCTGCACAGGTGCTAGAAATAGCTTGGCACCAGTGGGACAATAATGAAATACAACATCCAGTTCTATGATGCCACTAAATGGCAGTATTTTGTGCTATCATTATAGCTTATTAAAAACAGAGCAGGAGGGTGTCATGCAGAGGTGCTGCACATAGATTTGCACCAGTGGGGCATTAATGGAGTACAACAGCCACTTCTTGTATGCCACTAAGTTTACTCAATTTTTGGTATTATAATGTATTAGTAACAATGAGTTGGAGTGTGCAATGCAGGCAGACGTGCTGCAAATATCTTTGCACTAGTGTTACTAGACAAAAGTATAATAGCCACGTTTAATATGCCACTAGGCACACTGACTGTTTTTTAGTATAATGGCTTAGTTAAAAAGAGTTTGAGTGTGCAATGCAGGCAGACGTGCTGCAAATATCTTTGCACTAGTGTGACTAGACAAAAGTACAATAGCCACGTTTAGGATGCCACTAGGTACACTGACTGTTTGCTAGTATAATGGCTTAGTTAAAAAGAGTTTGAGTGTGCAATGCAGGCAGACGTGCTGAAAATATCTTTGCACTAGTGTGACTAGACAAAAGTACAATAGCCACGTTTAGGATGCCACTAGGTACACTGACTGTTTGCTAGTATAATGGCTTAGTTAAAAAGAGTTTGAGTGTGCAATGCAGGCAGACGTGCTGCAAATATCTTTGCACTAGTGTGACTAGACAAAAGTACAATAGCCACGTTTAGGATGCCACTAGGTACACTGACTGTTTGCTAGTATAATGGCTTAGTTAAAAAGAGTTTGAGTGTGCAATGCAGGCAGACGTGCTGCAAATATCTTTGCACTAGTGTGACTAGACAAAAGTACAATAGCCACGTTTAGGATGCCACTACGTACACTGACTGTTTGCTAGTATAATGGCTTAGTTAAAAAGAGTTTGAGTGTGCAATGCAGGCAGACGTGCTGCAAATATCTTTGCACTAGTGTGACTACACAAAAGTCCAATAGCCACGTTTAGGATGCCACTAGGTACACTGAGTATTTGCTAGTATAATGGCTTAGTTAAAAAGAGTTTGAGTGTGCAATGCAGGCAGACGTGCTGCAAATATCTTTGCACTAGTGTGACTAGACAAAAGTACAATAGCCACGTTTAGGATGCCACTAGGTACACTGACTGTTTGCTAGTATAATGGCTTAGTTAAAAAGAGTTTGAGTGTGCAATGCAGGCAGACGTGCTGCAAATATCTTTCCACTAGTGTGACTACTACACAAAAGTCCAATAGCCACGTTTAGGATGCCACTAGGTACACTGACTGTTTGCTAGTATAATGGCTTAGTTATAATGAGTTGGAGTGTGCAATGCAGGTAGAGGTGCTGCAAATGTCTTTGCACTAGTGTGACTAGACAAAAGTACAATAGCCACGTTTAGGATGCCACTAGGTACACTGAGTGTTTGCTAGTATAATGGCTTAGTTATAATGAGTTGGAGTGTGCAATGCAGGCAGAGGTGCTGCAAATGGCTTTGCACTAGTGGGACTATAGCAAAGTCCAATAGCCACGTTTAGGATGCCACTAATGAGTTGTAGTGTGCAGAGGACAGGAGGGTACAGTGCCAGGATTGTGGGGCTCTGGGTAGAGGAATGGAAGCCTGCCTTTCTATTCCCTCCTAATGGGGAAATGCAGCGACGAAATCCCTGACCTACTCTGTTTTCAGGACCTGTCACCTATGGCTCTGACCCTGCCGGTACGAGCCCTTAAAAGGACTTATAGAAAGTGCTCTCCCTAAGCTGTCCAGCGCTGTGTATACAGCAGTATCGGCGATAGGACTCAGTCAGGACGGAGCTGCGCCAGTGATGTCTGACACCAAGGACGCAGAAGAGATAATGGCGTGCTGGAGGAAAATGTCCGGTTTTATAATGCAGGGACATGTGACATGGACATCCTATCACACATGCCGTTGCTTCTCTGGCTAAAAGTCCACTTAGCTGTGTGTGTGTCTGGGATTGGCTGACATGCTGGCCCTCCCCACTACATGCGCGTGCTTAGGGAAGGAAGACAAGGGAAAAAAAAAAAAAAATGGCGATCGCCATTATACAAACAGCAGTGATCTGAAGGCGCTGTTCCCGCACACTATATACTGAAATGTCATAATAGTGTGAGTCACAGAGTGACTTACACTATTACAGCGGAAAGCCAGCTAGGAATTAGCTGTTTTTTGGCTGCTAGAACCGTTCTCGAATGTTTCTAGAACTATCGAGCTTTTGCAAAAAGCTCGAGTTCTAGTTCGATCTAGAACAGGCCCCAAAATCACTCGAGCCTAGAACTGGAGAACCTCGAACCGCGAACCGCGCTCAACTCTAGTCTTGACTTCAGTGGCCCCACCACTCATCAGTCTGTTGTTTGATTCCTTTCCTTAGATCCAGCGATGTGTTGGATTTTTCCCTCCAACAGATGCGTTTTAGAATAGCCTGCTGTTGTTTCCCATGGATGTGATTAAGTTAATCGTGCTGGTGTAATGATGAGAAGCCGGTAGAGGAAGCGGAGTGAAAGAAGTAGGCAACACAGACAGAGAAACGTCCAGCCATCCTCTGTGGTTTTAGGACATGTGCCAAAACGCTTTACGTCTCAGGCCCAGCCACCACTACATCTAACCAGTGAGCAGTTAGGGAGATATAACATCTCTGCCTGTGCTAACTAGTCCACATATCAGTGGTTATGTGGACCTTGACACTGATGGTACTGCACAGTGCACATCTGATTTTTCCGCACATGTGTATGCAGGGCAGGTATGGCCCACCTGGAAAAGTAATGGAGACTGGGAACCACATACAGCCACCGCCATATGTTTTTTAAAAGTGTCCATCTCTACCAGCCAGAATGGCAACATTTCAATGGACAGAAATTTGGAAATGCTGCCATTATGGAGCAGGGCTTGTTTGTGGATATGGAGGTATTTCCTCTACAGCGTTTGGAGGATGGACATCTAAATGCTTCCATAGGATGATTGGAGATGCTCTGTGATGCTGGTGGTGATGCTGTCATATCCTGTCTTTGCAGGGAGCCACGTGGCCATGTTGCTCAGGACCAGGAGGAAATGCCAAGACCGCAGCAGAATAGAGAGCAGGGGGAGCCTCAGATCCCTCCTGTTTTTTTCAGATGTGTGCTTCACTGCAGCTCAAGCTTTGCATTCAGATTTTCCGCTATGCAGGTGGTGTTCAGGTTAAGAACATGTATGCCTTACTTCAGGCTCTGACGACACAGAGTGTAAACCACCTTTGTCTTGTCGTCAGCACATTGCCTGATGAAATGCCACACCAGGAAGCTCCTTTGACTTGGCTTTGGTGTACTCAGTTTATCAGTGTGGTGGGCGTTAGCAGCCAACATACTGGGCAGGGGTCGGCCACTGGGCTTTCACACTCTGCTCCCTTTTTGCTGTGCAGCTGGGGTGGCGTGACCACCACCTCTTCCTCTGAACTGTTCATGCCACTCGGATGGCCTTAACTCCATATGGGGTCTAGGACCTCATTATCCCCACATCATCTTCCACCCACTCAATCACCCCTTTTGTCTTTGCCAGTCTGCACACTTCTGAAAGCCACAACAGATGGCATCTGTGCTGGCAAATCACAGCCATGCCAATACTTGGCATGATAGTTCTGGCTGAGGAAGTGCTCATAGCCATAACAGCTTGTTGATTGGCTGCACTGCAGCATTGTAACAAATTTTATTCAGCATCCGAAATATGAACGGGGACATCTATGAGAAGTCTGTGTTGAGAATTGGACAGTTGATATCTGCTATGAATCCTGAACCATAGAGTTTAGGTACCCTCATCTCTAGTCCTTGACACATTGGTATGCATCTTCCATGCAGTGGCTTAGTACTTGTATGGCAATCAATCCATACTAACAATTAGCCTTCTAATAGAAATCACAGCCATACAGAAGTATATAATGGTCTCAGATGCACATTTTACACGGCTTTACACCTTTGAACTTGTAGACATCAATACTACAGTGAACTCCGCCATTTTGGAAAAAAATATGCAAACAAAACTAGAAAATATGAAATAACACTGAGAGTCTGAATCACAGAATGTATTTCTTTAAAGGTTTGACCAAGTAATATCAGCCTGATATTCATGAACTCAGACTCTCTTTGAAATGATACATTTTACCAGGGCCGCCATCAGGGCATTACTACTGTGCCTGGTGAAGGGGGCCCGGTGAAGAGAGGGGGCCCGGCCAGGCCCGGGGTAAATACTTATCTTTAGCCTCAGGCAGGATGGGCCCCTCCTCTTAACCAGGCCCCAGTCACAGCAGCAGCAGAGGGCCCTCTCAGTGTCGCTTCACTACCAGACATGAATAATTTGCATGTGAAGGGGTGGAGCATGCAAATTAGCCATGTGCTGTAGTGGAGGCAGAGTCAGTGGAGCAGAGCAGGGCGTGTCATCACTGGGCCGTGCAGCAGGAGGTGAGGTTATCACTCTCAGACCTCATTACACTCCTGCAACAGCGGCTGAAGTGGTGAGGATGCGGCAGCCAGCGGGACAGGTAAGCGCTGTGAGCTGAAGATTTGCTGATCTCTGCCCGGGCCCGCGCTGTTCTCTGTCGGGGGGTGGGGGACGATGATCTCTGCCCGGGGCCCATGCTGATCTCTGCCGAGGGGGACGCTGATCTCCACCCGGGGCCCACGCTGATCTCTGCCCGGGGCCCGCGCTGATCTCCGCCCAGAGCCCACGCTGATCTCTGCCCGGGGGAAGGGTAGGGGCACTGATCTCTGCACGGGGCCCACTGATCTCTGCTGAAGGATGGGAGTGAGGGGGTGGGCGCTGATCTCTGCCCGTGGCCGCCCAGCCCCTGTCTTCCTTCAGCTAGATCAGGGGTGGGGAACCTCTGGCCTGTGGTCTCCTGGCCTCTCTGCTGTGAGCCTCCTGGCCTCTCTGCTGTGAGCATCCTGGCCTCTCTGCTGTGAGCCTCCCTCTGCTGTGAGCCTCCTGGCCTCTCTGCTGTGAGCCTCCTGGCCTCTCTGCTGTGAGCATCCTGGCCTCTCTGCTGTGAGCCTCCCTCTGCTGTGAGCCTCCTGCCTCTCTGCTTTGAGCCTCTCTCTGCTGTGAGCCTCTTGGCCTCTCTGCTGTGAGCCTCCTGGCCTCTCTGCTGTGAGCCTCCTGCCTCCCGCTGCTGTGTGTCACCCTCCCAGTGCTGTGTGCCACCTTCCCAGTGCTGTGTGCCACCCTCCCTCCAGTGCTGTCTGTGCTCCCTCAGTCCTGTTCATGTGTCCAGTCCTGTTTGTGCCCCTCTAGTGTTGTCCGTGCCACTGCCAGTACTGTCCGAGCCCCAGCCCCTCCTGTGATGTATATGCAGTGCCTTGCGAACGTATTCGGCCCCCTTGAATTTTTCAACCTTTTTCCACATTTCCGGCTTCAAACATAAAGATAAAAAATTACATTTTATGGTGAAGACTCAACAAGTGGGACACAATTGTGAAGGTGAATGAAATTTATTGCTTATTTTAATTATTTGTAAAAAATAAATAACTGAAAATTGTGGCGTGCAATATTATTCATCCCCTTTACTTTCAGTGCAGCAAACTCACTCCAGAAGTTCATTGAGGATCTCTGAATGATCCAATGTTATCCTAAATGATTGATGATGATAAATATAAGCCACCTGTGTGTAATCTAGTCTCTGTATAAATGCACCTGCTCTGTGATAGTCTCAGTGTTCTGTATAAAGCGCAAATAGCATCATGAAGACCAAGGAACACAACAGGCAGGTCCGTGATACTGTTGTGGAGAAGTTTAAAGCCGGATTTGGTTACAAAAAGATTTCCACAACTTTAAACATCCCAAGAAGCACTGTGCAAGCAATCATATTGAAATGGAAGGAGTATCATACCACTGCAAATCTACCAAGACCCGGCCATCCATCCAAACGTTCATCTCAAATAAGGAGAAGACTGATCAGAGATGCAGCCAAGAGGCCCATGATCACTCTGGATGAACTGCAGAGATCTACAGCTGAGATGGGAGAGTCTGTCCACAGGACAACAATCACACTGCACAAAGTACACTGCACAAATCTGGCCTTTATGGAAGAGTGGCAAGGAGAAAGCCATTTCTCAAAGATATCCATAAAAAGTGTTGTTTAAAGTTTGCCACAAGCCACATGGGAGACACCAAACATCTGGAAGAAGGTGCTCTGGTCGGATGAAACCAAAATCGAACTATATGGGCACAATACCAAACAATATGTAACAGCAACACAGCTCATCCCCCTGAACACACCATCCACACTTTCAAACATGGTGGTGGCAGCATCATGGTTTTGGCCTGCTTTTCTTCAGCAGGGACAGGGAAGATGGTTAAAATTGATGGGAAGACGGATGGAGCCAAATATAGGACCATTCTTGAAGAAAACCTGTTGGAGTCTGCAAAAGGCCTGAGAGTGGGACAGAGATTTGTCTTCCAACAAGACAATGATCCAAAACATAAAGCAAAATCTACAATGGAATTGTTCACAAATAAACGTATCCAGGTGTTAGAATGGCCAAGTCAAAGTCCAGACCTGAATCCAATCAAGAATCTTTGGAAAGAGCTGAAAACTGCTGTTCACAAACGCTCTACATCCAACCTCACTCAGCTCCAGCTATTTGCAAAGGAAGAATGGGCGGGAATTTCAGTCTCTCGATGTGCAAAACTGATAGACACATACTCCAAGCGGCTGCAGCTGGAATTGCAACAAAAGGGGGCGCCACAAAGTATTAACTTAAAGGGGATGAATAATATTGCACGCCCCAATTTTCAGTTATTTATTTTTTATAAAAAGTTTAAAATTAATAAATTTTGTTCAACTTCACAATTGTGTCCACTTGTTAATTCTTCACCAAAACATTAACATGTTTATCTTTATGTTTGAAGCCTCAAATGTGGGAAAAGGTTGAAAAATTCAAGGGGGCCGAATACTTTTGCAAGGCACTGTATATACCAGAATGTGCAATATGGGACATATATACAAAGAAAGGGACATATATTTCAGGAGGGGGACATTATATATATACATATATATATATTACACATGTTTTTCCAAGAGGGGCAGTGAGACTGTAGGAGGTTTGATGGGTGGAGGCGGAGCTGGGGTGGAGCCTGGGCGGAGTCCCAAGGGGGCCCAAAAATTTTACCAGTATGGGGCCCTTAAATTCCTAGTGGCGGCCCTGCATTTTACTACTTACATTACAATATTTGCTTTTTTATTTTGCAGTATTGTCTGCTCATCATCATGCTTTATCTTGATAAAAGACCACCTCCTTGTGGGGTTTAGAGAGGTTGCAAACTTTGTCACAAATATGTGTAGCTTTAATATATGTCCCTTTCTATGGAATACTTTTCTGAAGCTACACACAATCTTCGGTAACTAAACTATACGTACCATCCATATGATCCTCCAATCCATTAGGCCTCTTTCACACGGCTGTGGAAAACATTTTTCACAGACGTGTTGAAGTTATGTATGGCCCTCCGTGTGCCGTGATTTTAGCACACGTGTGTTCTCTGTGTGCTATCCGTGATAGCATATGGAGAGAAGGAACTTTTTACTCGCCTGTCTCCGACGCTGCTGACCATGGTGCTGGTGTCTCCAACGCTGCAGTCACACTTGCCTCTGGGTCCACGGTGCAGTGAATATGCATGAGCATAATGAGAGGGCCCTGAAGCAAGTGACAGCAGCACTGAAAACAGGTTCGCTGGAGACAGATGAGTATAGAAAATAATTTTATTTCAAAGACACGTGTTTTCTCCAGTGTGCGCCAAATGGGCAGACACACGGTCCGTGAGAAATCACTGATGTGTGTGCAGACCCATTGATTTTAATGCGTCTGCATATGTCCGTGATTCCGGTACATATTTAAAATGGCGTCATAAATACCGGAATTACTGAATTGTGAAGGGGGCATTAGATGGCTGTTGCTGGAGGGTCATAAAAAAGGACAAGTCTTGAAGCCCCCCATTCAAACACACCGTGCCTTTGCTAGATTCCTGATGTCCATTTTCTGCATACATACAGATGGCAGGCAGAAAGAATTTCAATGGCCTTATTATCTGTAAAGTCACATGCCCTTTCATCATCCATTTTTTTGATAGGAGAAACATGTAGACAGAGATGTCTGGTCAAAGGGAGGAACACTGCATTAGAAATGTAGCTAATGACACACAATTTTAAAAAAATAATATATCAGTGGTGTCTATTCATTGAAACACACAATAATTGACATTAGCTATAAAGTGACTACACTATATAAACAGCACAGAACAGGAAACTACCTGCGAGCTGGAATCAGTGTTATCTTGACAAAAAGGATTAAAATCCTTGTATGAAAAGATTAAATTTGCATATTGTATATTCTATTTTTGTTTTATTATTTATCATATTAAATTCCATCAGTTAATATTGTGAAATAAAAGCGGAGCTAATCACTTGAAAAACTTGGTTGTATATGCATAATAATAGCTACCATTTTATTACAACATAAACCTATATGACTAATACCAACATATACCATTATTTATAGAAAAAGACACTGATCTTTATACCTAAGTAAAATGCAAATAGTAAAGATGGAATAATACCCATTTCATGCTATATACAATGTTTGCACATCAGAGGCTAGATAACGGGCAACAAGCCTAATCCACCAACCTTGTAGAAGGCATTATTTGTTTGAAATTATCAAAGCTTTTTAATGTTGTCTTAATAATGTTCAAATGTTTTACTGATATCCATATATATATATATATATATATATATATATATATATATATATACAGTGGCAGGTAAAAGGTTAACAGTATTTTGACCTTTTGGCTTTCGGGCTCTATATCTCACCATCCACTACTACAGCTTTGAGCATGAGACTACCTTAATTTTATAGACAATCACCTTGGCTATCTCATGCCACATAATTGTCACGTTACTGCATTGTTACTGTTTTGTTCCTGGTGTTTTAAAATTTATTTTCTTCCTGTATACTACAAATTACAACTTGTTCTCACATTACCTTATAGCTCAGCGTGTTATTAGGTTGATTTCACAGCAAAAGGGTCACTAGTTCGAATCGAGGAGCAGCCGTGAAGAAGATTTCCCAAGAAAAGAGAAACAGAATCATCCTGCCAAGACATGTCGGGTTTTAACACAGATAGAGGCATTTAAGTTAAGGTCCTGGTATATAGAGATCACCATGTCATTGGCTACCCGGCTCACAAGCATTGGCCAATACATAAGCTAAATATATCTTTTTTTTTTTTTCAAAATATTCCTATAGCAGTAATGCAACACCAGAGTTCCCTTATTCCTTGATAGTGTATGTTGTAGTTATATTGTGTTTTCAGCTAGCACCTGTTTACACCTGTTGGATGTGCGGGTTAGTCTTTTTTATATAAGCCAGGTCATTGATAGTGATCTCTCAGCCAAGAAAAATGGAAAACTGCATCATGTGAATGCAATGACCATTGAAAGGATATGAAATGAAGTCCATCTATCCATTCAAAAGCCAAGAGGTGGACGTCCAGGCAAAATATCAGAATCAACAATTCGGCTCATGACAAGGTCTATCAGTTGCGAAAAATTAGGGGGCTCATATGCTTTGTAAAAGTGAGATTACTAACATCCATGCAAGCACCATGCAACACACGTTACACAAGTTTGGAATGGTTGCCGAAATAAAGTGAAGAACCCTTGACTACAATATCTTCATAGGAAGCGTCAGATCAAGTTAGCAAAGAAGTATGAAAAGTGCAGAGTAGAAGATTGGAAACAGGTGATTTGGAGCAATGAGACGAAAGTCAATAGACTAGGCTCTAATGGGTGCAAATGGGATTGGAAGACACAAGGGAAAAAGGGGATTACGGATGGAAAAATTGAAGGAAATGTCAAGTTTGGTGAAGGAAACTTGATGATATGGGGTTGTTTCACAGCCAAAGGAATTGGATACTTGACCAAGATCAATGGTAGTCTTAGTGCAGAGCTATATGTGAGTTTTCTACAAGATGAGATATTTTGTACACTCGAGTACTATGGGTATGAAAAGGACGACATAGTGTTCCAGCAGGAACACGACACAAAGCATATGTTGCGATTGGCAAAGAAATGGTTCAATGACAATGAAATAGAGGTGCTAGATTGGCCCTTACATTTCCCACACTACAACCCAATCAAACACTTGTGGGCAAAGTTGAAGGAAAAGCTGTATACATACCCAAGTAAGCTGACCAGTATGCACCAACACTGGGAAAATGTAAGGAGACCGGGGATCAGATATCAGTCATGACATACTTGATTATGTTAGAGAGAATACCCAGAAGAGTTCAAGCAGTGTTGAAAGCCAAAGGTGGAGTTATGCAAGGAAAAAAAAAAATGCACTGTTTCGCTGCGCTGCTCAGAAAGGTAGTGATAAGGTTATTTGGGATGTAGATTTATTAATTATTTACATGCCACTCTCTCTCTCTTTTTTCATTTCAAAGGTGGAGTTATAAAATACTAACAAAATAATAAACATTAATATTTAGATTTTTAGGCTCAAAACAGTAACAATGCAGTAACATGACAATAATCTGCATAACTGATCATATCCCAAATAGTTGCAAGTCAAATGTATGTATGAGATAGCCAAGATGATTTTTTATAAAATGAAGGTAGGTAGTCTCACACTCAAACCTGTAGTGGATGGTGAGATAGGGAGCCTGTAAATCAAAAGTTCAAATCATTGTTACCCTTTTGCTTGCTGTGCAAAGGTTTTAGGCAGTTATGGGAAAAAAATCTGTAACGTAAAAATTCTTTCAAAAATAAAAGTGTAAATAGTTTATTCTTATTAATTAAAATGCATAGTTAATGTACAAGAGATAACACTAAATCAAATTAATATTTGGTGTGACCATCCTTTGCCTTTAAGATAGCATACATTTTTCTACGTAGGGTTGGATAACCGTTTTCAAGGAATTCAAAAACCAATCTGATGAGGATGAATTATTTTACAAATCGTTTTGTCTCTTCAAACTCCATGATGTGAGATCAGGGCACTGCAATCCTTGCTTTTTCTCTTCACTATAGACAGTTCTTAATTAAATTGTCTGTATGTTTTGCGATGTTTGTCCTATTGCAATATAAATTTGAGGTTTTGTGTATATCATATTGGAAATCATGAACCAATCTTCTACAGCTGGCGTTGGATCTGGTGCAATGGCATAAGTACATAGGCACTATTTCTGTCTTGAAGTGGCCTAAAAATGAACTAGACAAGTTAGTCCTGGGCCTTAATAATAACAATTTTAACATCCAATTTATAGCTAATATTAATGCCTCTTCTATTGTTTTTTTTTATAGATTTAATGAAATCAATCAGTATTCTGCAAATATTAAAAATCAGTGGCATGTAATGGCTTTATTTTGTAGTACTCAGATGGTTGTTACATGTACCATTTGGGCAATAAAGATGGTTAAAAGATAAATGCACAGTGCACACAAGTTAGTAAATTTGAAGACGAAACTACAAAAATGATATAATCACTTAGAGGGAAATTGAATGACACTCTTTCTGATGTTTTTGATAGAAAAAGAAATCAGAAATCTGGACAGACAATTGTTTTTGGAAAATGATACAAAAACTGTTCCAAAATTGAATAATACTGATGCTAGACTGATAATATCCTTTATTTTCCAATATGAAATAATACATAAGATTATAAATGAACAAATACATAAAAAGTCAATTCATAGCTGACAACAACCGCAAAAGTATTACCCTTATTGCCACAGCACCATGGAAATCCGAAGGAGTTGGGCAAAGCGCCATCATCTAATTGCTTTGATGCTTCTGGGCTGGTAGTGGGTTTATATTTTTCAGCTGGGAAGGGTAAAATAACCATGTGCCTTCCCAGCCTGATAATACCAGTCCCCATCTGTCTGCTTTAACTTGGGTGGTCTGGTTATCAAAACTAGGGGGGGCTCCACGCTTTTTTTTTTAAATATTTATTTCAATAATATAAAAAAACAAAATGGGATTTCCCTCTGTTTATGACAACCAGCCAAAGTAAAGCAGACAGCTGAGGGAATAAGACGATGTGCAAGGGGGAGTTCCATCTTGATGGTACGTTGCATATGAGGCATTGAGCAGTAAGGCAGAAGTGACAATACAGTACAGACAGGAGAGCAGCAGCAGGATGAGAATACAAAAAGCGTTCACAGATGGTCAACACTTCAGGAGCTCTGGCATATGTGGGTAATTTTTCAGAAGCTCTGCACTTCCAAATTCAGCACATTTGCCAGGCAAGCGATGTGCATGAGACTGTCTAGGCCCAGAACTGCTACGAAATGTTTCGCACACCATCAGGTCAGGCTTGACCTTCAGCGGCACCAACCACTTATCTGTCTGTTGTTTGATGGTGGGTGGTGGTAGTGGTGGGTGGTGGTAGGACATGCACCGGAATGCCTTCTGCTTCAGACCCACATGTCACTACATTTACCCAGTGGGCATTGTGCACAGGGCTTTATGTCCCTCTGCACCAGGCTGTTTGGGCACTTGTCAGCAGGCTCCACCCGTTTATACAGGCCAGGTTATGTGGAGCGCTGGCCAATTACCGCCATGCTAATACTTGGCATAGCTGTGATAAGTCCGGAAATGCCTACAGCCTTAAAACCTGTTGATTGGTTGCACTGCATCCTTTCACGAAGCTTTATTCGGCTTCCGAACCTGAACAGTAACCCCGAGATTGGGTTAGAAAACCGTGTTTGGAGCTCGGTAATGAAAACTAGGTGTCCGATACGAGCCCCAAACTTTACCATTCGGGTTCGCTCATCCCTAGTAATGAGGGGTGTCTAATAGACACCTTTCCATGACCAACACCAGGGCTTGATGCCAGCTGACGCTACTCAGCTGACATCAACCTCATAAATCATTACCCTGATTGCCAAGGCACCAGGGCAATTGGGAAGAGCTAAGGCAAAGCACCAGAATTGGCACATCTAATGTGATGCACCACTTCTGGGTCAGCTGCTGGGTGGTATTTTTAGGATGGGAAAGGCCCAATAACCACGGACACTCCCAGTCTGATAATTTCAGCTGTACACTGTCTGATTTACCCTTGTTATCTATCAGGCAGCACTCCAGAAAAATTAAACAAACGTGGACTTTAATAGCCCATATAACATTAATTAATGTGATCTGTAAAGGGCGTAAAGAGAAATAAAAATCAAAATGCCAGAATTACGGTATTTTGGTTGCCGCAACATTGAAATAAAATGCAATAAGAGGTGATTAAAACTTTGCATCGCTCCAAAAATGGTATAACTAACAATGTCAGCTCAGAACGCAAAAAATAAGCCACACACAGACCCAGATTCGGTGAACCAGCACAGTGAATGAGATTTGGGAAATATGATGCACATGCTTTTTTTTGTTTACTTGCAAATTTTTCAAATCTGCAACATGTCAATTCTTTCAGCATTTTTGCAGCATTTTTCAAGCAAATAGAAGGAAAAAGCAAATAAAAATGTTTCAAATTGCATGTAAAATGCATAAAACACGTGCATATTTTATGAAGAGTTTTTTTTCAGACAACCCTTTGGGTTTTGGTGCAGAAAAATTTGCTGTCAATACTCAATGTATGCACACACGTTATGGCTGCATTATATTAGAGTTATATTATCATATGTAGAAAAATGACTTGCTGCATTATTTGACTTATTACTTTTTAAAGAGATAGACAGAAATATAAGCTTATATTTTTGGGGAAAAAGAACCACTAGTTTTCATTTATCCAAACCATCAAGAAAAAATATCTGTTGTTCCCCTCATGAACAATCATCTTTCATTTCTTAAATTGCTGTGACACAATAAACTCTGCACTGTGCTGTTATGGGCACTTTTTGGCTTTATGAGCTTTTATGTGTACAATTTTTATATTTTTTTTTTAAGTTATTAATAAATTTAAAGTATTTATATTTTATAATGCTTGGAACAAGACTCATTGTGTGTAACTATAACTATATTAGCAAAATCACTTAGATCTTCCATTAGCCAAAGTCGTAATCCATGTATCATGTTTTGTCAAAGTGACATCTTTGATAATGGAGCATCATCATTGTACTGTATATAAAGTTCCATTACTCTGGCAACTTACATTAATGGAGCACAAAAAAAGGACAATTTTCTTATTTTTTATTTCCTTTCATAATATGAGATACAATTTAGAAGGCCATTTTAGTTAAATGGATGATTTTCGAAAACTGTAAAACTGTAATGTCAGGTTGCTCAGTCCATTAACTTAGACAAAAGATTTTCGTCACTATATATTTTTCTATTTTGACCATATTAGATGACCCGTGTATTGTCTTTCTGTGTAAAATAATATTGAAAATGTAAGTACAATAATAATTTCAATTTCTCTGCTTGACATTATTTTGTATATAATATTTTAGGTAAAATTAATGTTATTATATGCCCATTGTATGTACATTCAAAAATCAATGAAGCTTTTAGATTAAATTGTACCGATTTTTGTTTAAGAATCACTTAAACAGAAGATAATGAAAAAAAAACCCATGAAAATGAATTCCAGTCTCACCTCTGGGTATATTATATTGTCCAACAGCGTGTAAAGCCTGCTTTACACGAGTCGATCTATCGTGCGATAGCACGAGCGATCATACCCGCCCCAGTCGTTTTTGTGTCACGGGCAAATCGCTGCCCGGGCGCACAAACTCGTTTAAACCCCATCACAGACACTTACCTTCTGGACGATCTCGCTGTGGGCGACGAACGTCCACTTCCTGAAGTGGGAGGGACGTTCAGCGTCACAGCGATGTCACACGGCAGCCGGCCAATAGAAGCGGAGGGGCGGAGATGAGTGGGATGTAAACATCCCGCCCACCTCCTTCCTTCCATTAAGCCGGCGGGTGCCGTGGGACGCAGGTACGCTGTGTTCATCGTCCCCGTGGTGTCACACGGAGCAACGTGTGATGCTACGCAAACGATGAACAACCTGCACCCATGAAAATAAACGATATTATGAACGTTAACGATGAGTACACGACTCACGATTTGTCAGCGATACTGTGTCCCTCAGAGGTGTCACACGAGACGACGTCATGCGCTATGCCGGATGTGCGTCACGAAAACCATGACCCCGACGACATATCGCACAATATATCGTCTCGTGTAAAGCCTGCATAAGACACTCTGCAATGCCACACCATTACATCTATACAGGACAGCAATCTGCTTTAGCTATAAATCTCAGTATCACCATCTTAAAGGCATCTCCCTACACAAAAATCTATTGTGTCTGATGAATACCCAAATATAGGGTAGAAACGTTGCAATTTTTTGGGATTCCCCGTTTAATAACGTTCTTACATTCATTATGATGTACCAAGTTCTCTTTAATCTAATGACAGGTTTGACCCCTTCTTTAGCGCCCATATTTCCAAGTGTGCCATAAACCTCATTCCAATTGTCCAATATAAGTTCTATTAAAATAATTGATTGATTTAATTTTTTTTGTACATTTTATCTTCAGGGTCATAAATATACTATATTTTTAAAGTGTTATTGCTCAGTGAGTAAGTGAGGTCCCCCCATCTTTTATGCAAAAAGAGGTTACTTTTCTTTCATTGTGCCAATCACTGTTATTGAAGACTGACACAGGATGAGGATCACTGAACAGTAGCAACTTATTTTTTACTTATTTTTCTTTTGGATATATTACAGGGATGGTTGGCTTCCTTCACGATCCTGCTGCCTATGGCTGAAAGAATATATTTTGGTCCCCTGCCCCAGAAAGTGCCAGCGTTTGAGCTTTGAAGCCAAAAGATCCTTCTAACTTTTTGATAGGATCAAGTCACAAACTAAATCAACCTAGTTTAGTTGTGAGGCTCCCGAGACTAATGGCCTAAAATATCAGGATCTTCTCGAGTAGCATCTTCTTCAACCAAATCAATGTCTGAATCTTCTTCTGGATCCAAAGTCCAAGATTTTGATAGAGTGGGAGATCTGATCTTGAAATTGTTTCAGAAAAGGAAGTATTTCTCCCATAAAATGAATGCAATTCACATGCTTTATCTTCCAAATGTTTATTTAATTTGTGTGTATTGGAACAACTCAAAAAAATACAGAAAAAAAGGCAAATGGACATAATTTCACACAAACCCCCATAAAGGACCTGACAAAAATGTTGGCATCTTTTCAAAATTGTGGATAAACAACTTTTGTTTCAAGCAGATGATGCTCATTCATACTCACCTGTGACAAGTAACAGATGTGGGCGATACAAAAATCACACCTCAAATCAGATAAAAAGGGGAGATGTTGACTCATTCTTTGCAATGTTTTGTCTGTGTGTGCCACACTAAGCATGGAGAACAGAGCGAGGAGAAAAGTACTAGAGGACTGGAGAACCAAAATTGTTAAAGAATGCCAAAAATCATAAGATTCTAAGCCTATCTCTAGAGATATTGATGTTCCTTTACCCATGCTGCAGAACATAATCAGCAAGACTACAATCTATGGCACTGTAGTTAATCTCCCTGCATATAGATGATAAAGAAAATTTGATGAAAATTTGCAACTCAGGACAGTGTTCCAATTTCTAAGGAAATGCAAGCTTCTATGCAGGCTCAGAGTGCATCAGTGTCAGTACGAACTATCTGTGGACATTTGAATTAAATAAAATGCTGTGATAGGAGTCCCAGGGCCAGCAAGACCCAACTGCTCACGCAGAAATAAAAAAGCTAGAAGGTAGACTGCAGCTAGCCAAAATGAACGTGAGTAAGCCAAAGTCCTTCTGGTAAAGTATTTTGTGAACAGATGAGACCAAGACAGAGCTTTTTGCTAAAGCACATAAACCTACTGTTTACAGAACTATGGAATGAGGCATACAAAGAAAAGAACACAGTACCTACTGTATGTCACAAGTGTGTTGCATTTGGTTGAGATCATTGCAGTATCTGTGATTAAAAGGTCCCAGCAATTTGAGATTGCAGGTTCTTTTAACACTAGAAGTACCAGGAATTTTGAGCTCCATAGGGTTCCAATGGTAGAAATGTTAAATGACCCCTCTCTGGGACTTCTAGTGTTAAACATAAGTGGATTTAAATTAGTTTGGTGTTCAGCGGGTTACGGGTTCCTTGTTGATTCTGCTGAGATTTCATTTATCTATAATCTAAGCTCTTCCAACTTAATATCACTCTACTTCAGTATTTAAACTCACTCATGGCTCTTCCATAATGCCAGTAATAGTTAATTCTATGCTGACCTGTGAAGTTGTCAATGGAAAAAGTTGTTATCTTTCCAGTGGATGCGATGACTTTCTCTCTCTGGAGAAGATAAGGAGTTCTATTGTTGTATCTGTCTCCCTGTTTGTCTCCATCCCACCTGTTATATTTACATTAGTAGTAAAGGTACCGTCACACTTAGCGACGCTCCAGCGATCCCACCAGCGATCTGACCTGGCAGGGATCGCTGGAGCATCGCTACATGGTCGATGGTGAGCTGTCAAACAGGCAGATCTCCACAGCGATCAGAGATCAGTCACCAGCCACCCGTGTAATGACGCTGTGCTTCGTAACCATGGTACACATCGGGTTACTAAGCAAAGCGCTTTGCTTATAGTTACCCGATGTGTACCTTGGCTACGTCTGCAGGGAGCAGGGAGGCGGCTTCTAGAAGCTGTGGACGCTGATAACCAAGGTAAATATTGGGTAACCAAGCAAAGCCTTTGCTTGGTTACCCGATGTGTACCTTGGTTACCAGCGTCCGCAGAAGCCGGCTCCCTGCTCCCTGCACATTCAGATCATTGCTCTCTCGCTGTCAAACACAGCGATGTGTGCTTCACAGCGGGAGAGCAACAACCAAAAAATGGTCCAGGACATTCAGCAACGACCGGCGACCTTACAGCAGGGGCCAGGTCGTTGCTGGATGTCACACACAGCGACATTGCTAGCAAGATCACTGTTGCGTCACAAAAACCTCAGCAGCGATGTCGCTAGTGATGTCGCTTAGTGAGACGTGGCCTTAAGAGTAATATCTTGCTGGCCTGCTCACTAGTCAGGGCTAGTCCAGGGTCAGCTCGGGCTTAGGCACATGATCACGCTTCGGGGGAAGGACCCATCTAAGCACGTTTGGGGGCTCAGGGATCAGCTACAGGTGAGTGTGAGATGGTGACCCCTCTCCCTATCTCCAGGGTTTTCCTTTACACCTTGCTTGGTGTACCCCTCCTGCTGTCCCTCACCCCGGTCTAACAACCTAGAGTAAAATATGGTGGACGTTCAAAGATGTTTTGGGATTGATTTGTTACCTCTGGCACAGAGTGTCTTGATTGTGTGCAATGCATCATGAAATCTGAAGATTACCAAAGGATTTTGGGTTGCAATGTAGTGCCCAGTGTCAGAAAGCTGGGTTTGCTTCATAAGTCATGGGTCTTCCAACAGAATAATGACCCCAAACATTCTTCAAGGAGCACCCAGAAATGGATGGACATAAAGTGCTGGAGAGTTCTGAAGTCGGCAGCAATGAACCCGGATATAAATCCTATTGAATACCTGTGGGGAGATCTTAAAATTGCTGTTGGGAGAAGGCGAATTCAAATATGAGACCTGGAGCAGTTTGCCAACGAGGAGTGGTCCAAAATTCCAGTTGAGAGGTGTAAGACGTTTTTGATGGATATATTAAGCGATTGATTGCAGTTATTTAATCCAAAGTGTGTGCAACCAAATATTAAGTTGAGGGGACCAACAATTTTGTCCGACCCACTTTTGGAATTTTGTGTGACTGTATGGGGTATCGGTGTTCTTACCCTGTTTCCCCGAAAATAAGACACTGTCATAACTTTTTTTGCCCCGAAAAAAGCACTAGGTCTTATTTTCAGGGGGTGTCTTATTCTCAAGGAGACATGGTTTGGAGTAAGTTTACCCCCCACAAAAAGCAGACCCCCCCTTCCCAGGATCATCATACTTACCAGCCCAAGGTGTCTGTGTGGTCCCAGACCTCCCAGCATGTCACCCTCCCCTGCATCTGGCCGACACACATACATCAGAACACACACTCACACATCAGATAGCATACACTAATATAGACACACACTCACACATCAGATAGCATACACTCATGTAGACAGACACACACACACACATCAGATTGCATATCATTCCTCCCTGGGATCTCTGTGCTGCACGCTTCCCCTGCATCTGGCCGACACACACATGCATCAGATCACACTCACACATCAGATAGCATAAATACACACACACACACACACACACACACACACAGCTTTCACATCATTCCTCCCTGTGATCTCTGGCGCTCTAGGCAGCTGTGCTGCACGCCATCCTCCCCTGCGTCCGGCCGACACTCACAAATTAGATTGCATACACTCACACATCCAATCGGATACACTTACACACACTCACGATATCGCACATACCTGTTCAATCGTGGAGATATCCCGTGCTTCCGGCCATGTGATCCTCCTGGAAGATACACTGAACAACGTCGTAAGCTCTGAGAAGCAAGCGATATTGCTGGATGTGGTGAGTGTGGGGATGTGATCTGTAGTGTGTGTGTATGCACATTCTCATGTGTGTGTTCTCATGTGTGTGTGTGTGTGTGTGTGTGTGTGTGTGTGTGTGTGTGTAAGTGATCTGATGAGTGTGTGTGTGTGTGTTCTGTCGCAGGACATTGATACGCTCACCTGCTCCCGGTCCGCATCTCTTGAGTATGATCGCGAGGTCTCCTTTCTTCTTTCTTCTGTCTTTTGGGCGTGCATCCGCTGTCTGTAATGAAGTCATGAAGTGTCCTGCAGTATCTTTAACTTTTTTACCGCTGCATGACACTTTATTATTGACCGCGGCTAGGTCTTATTTTAGGGGGATGTCTTATATTTAAGACTCCCTGAAAAATCTTGCTGGATCTTATTTTTGGGGGAAGTCTTATTTTTGGGGAAACATGGTAGGAGAAATTGCACAACAAATGTTATATCCCATTTTCTCCTGTTACCCTTGTGAAAATGCAAAATTTGGGGCTAAAGCAACATTTTTGTGGGAAAAAATTAATTTATTTCTTCTTTATTGTTTTAATTTTTCTGAAGCACTTAAAGGGTCAATAAACATCTTGAATGTGGTTTTAAACACTTTGAAGGCTGCAGTTTTTTAAAATGGTGTCACATTTGAATATTTTGTATAATATAGGCCCCTCAAAAACACTTCAAATGTGATGTGGTCCCTAAAAAAACTGGTTCTGTAAATTTTGTTGGGAAAACGGAGAAATGCTGATAATCTTTTAAGCTTTCTAACTTCCTAACAAAAAATATTTAAAAAATGAGTGGTAATGTAAAGTTGACATGTGGGAATGTTATTTATTAGCTATTTTGTGTGACATAACTCTCTGGTTCAAGGGCATAAAAATTTAAAGTTTGAAAATTGCAATATTTTCAAAATGTTTGCCAAAATTTTCGATATTTTGACAAATAAATGTAACAAAAATGTACTTAAATTTACCACTATCATGAAGTACAATGTCTTGAAAAAAACAGTTTTAGAATACCTGGGATCCATTGAAGTGTTCAGAATTATTACACATAAAATGATACTGGTCAGAATTGTAAAAGTTGGCTCTGTCAGGAAGGTGAAAACAGGCTTTGGCAGTAAGGGGTTAAAGCGCACCAGTCACCGGAATTTTCCTATATAACCTACAGCCAGTGCTATACTGGCACTATTATACTGATTCTATACATACCTTTAGTTGTCAACTCGGATATATAGGTTTTGAAACACAAGTAAATAAAGATTGTAAAATGAACAGTTTTTTGATTGACAGCAGGTGCGGAGCAGCTGATAGCTGGGGTGGGTATTCATAGTTATTCTCGTCCCCCTGCCTGTCCATCCTCTCACTATCTATTATTTATGCTAATTCCATTATAGAAGTTTATGGCTATAAATCATGGTGGCTAAAAGAACCTGTGCTGACGTCATACCCATGTGACCTGAAGGGATGGGGACTCAGCCAACAGAAAAATAATGTTGCTTCCTGGTATCAGCTATGTTGGCTGAGGCCCCACCCCTTCTGGTCACATGGGTATGACATCAACACAGGTCCTTTTAGCCACCACGATTTAGCCACAACCATTAGTAAAACACTATAATGGAATTAGCATAAATAATAGATAGTGGGAAGAACAACAGCCAGGGGAATGGGAATCACTATGAAAATCCACCCTAGCTATCAGCAGCTGCAGCTTCTGTCAATCAAAAAAATGTTCATTTTACAATCTTTACTTGCTTGTGTTTCAAAACCTATACGTCCTAGCTGACAACTATAAGTATGTATAGAATCAGTATGATAGTGCCAGTACAGCACTGGCTTTAGGTTATATAGTAAAATCCTGGTGATTGGTGCGCTTTAAATGACACAGTAATAAATGAGCAGTCTGTATAAAGTGAATCATATGTTTGGAATTAATTTAGAAATGACACATAATCCTCCTGGATTTGAAACAATTTGGCATTTAACAGCCCAAACCTTTCCTGTGTCAAGAGCTGTAATCATTTTTCTTAGGCATAACACAATACGCTTTGTGACATCACGTTCTCTGTTCCGCGATAGCTTCAGAATGTTCCCCTGGTGCTAAAATGTAACTCTGATGCCTATAGCTCCAGACTCCTTCGGTTGTCGGGAAATTAGAGGAATAATTAACAATTGCTGCCCCAGCAGCATATAGACATTAGAAATATGCAGGTTGTCAGAATCAATTAATCTTCATTAACGTAAAAGGAAACAAGACACCTAAAGTGCTGAGTGTTTTAAATGAGTTATCTCTATAACAGAGTGTGTCAAGTTGTGATTTTTTCCCTTTCATGCAGTTCATTTTGTTTCATTTCAACCAATGAAAAATGGCAAATAAGAGAGGGGAAAAAAAATTAAATGTTTTAGTGCTTTCACAGGCCTTACCATTACCTGGGCCTTACCGAATCGATACCAAAACTGAAAATATTGCTCATTTTTATTAGAACATAATTGGTTTGCAGTGGATCAACAGTTAAGCTTGGCATGTGATATTAAATAATATAGAACCAGGCACTCCAATGGATGAAAAATTAATAATTTTATATACAGCATACAGTTTATATAATGACGTTTCGGTCACTATCTTGACCTTCTTCGGGATCCAGCTGAACGAAACGTCATTATATGAACTATATGCTGTAAATAAAATGATTAATTTTTCATCCATTGGAGTGCCTGGTTCTATATTAATTTCAAGATGGATTTGGACCCTACCAGAGCACCCTTAAAAAAAGTCAGAATTGCCGTTCTTTCTATTCTGGCATCTAATATGAGGCTGGTGAATTTTGAGAAGTGTTAATCTAGTGCTAAATCCACTATATGATCTTCCAGCCATAGAAACGATCAAAAAGATTCCCAGGATCCTGGTCCAGTAGGCATGTCAATGAACTCTGTCAACCTTCTATTAGCTGCTTGGATCTCCGTCACTTTTTCTGGTAAGTAGGCCTAGGGTGACATCATGTATATGTCATGCCACAACAATAAAGTCATATCAGGCCTATTAATCAAAAGAATAGTTGGGGATCCAAGTCAGTATGAGGAAGTAAGCAGAACTCCCATCTGGTGACCCACGGACTACTGACCAGCACCCTGCAGGAATATTTGCTCATTTGTAGTCAGCAATTAAACAAGTACTATAGAGATTTGAGCAAATTAAATCGACGTGAAGTAGGCATGTTGTCTGGCCTACTGTCCATTAGCCATGGTAAAAAATAGTAGAGTCCATACTGCACTCTGAAATGCTAAAACATGCAAACCATGAATGTAAGTTCCTAGTAATATAAGATTCCCTTGACGTGGCTACTGGGCAGATATAGAAATGGCCATTTTTGTATGCTAAATATCTCAATTTTTTCTTAGGTTTCCTTAAGCAGTAATGCATGTCTATATCTTTACATTCATGGTTTGCATACTTTGGAACTTTAGAGTGCAGCTGTCTTTTTTGTCATTATATGTAATGTTTCAGGTATGTACCTATTCACATTGCAAGTTTGAGAGTACCATCAAAATTTTTATCTAGATTATGGCGTCATGCCTTCTGATTGTGCACCCTTCTTCCAGGAGGTTTCTACTTGCCCTTACACAGGAGGTTTTTAACCCAGAGAGAGGCTTCAGTTCAGTGTAGGTTCCCAGTAATTTGAGATTGCCTTGACGTGGCTACTGAGCAGATATAGAAATGACCATTTTTGTATGCTAAATACCTAATTTTTTTTCTTATATTTCCTTAAGTAGTAATGTATATCTATATTCATACATTCATGGTTTGCATGTTTTAGCATTTCAGAGTACAGCTGTCTTTTTTTGTCATTATATGTCATGCTCAGCTATGCACCTGTTCACATTGCAACTTTGGGAGTGCCCTGAGTCTTTTTCTCTAGATTATCAGGTAAAACATACAGATAGCTGAGAGCTGCAATCCACATCTGTCAGCTTTACCTTGAATGGTCATCAAAAACAGAGGATATCCCGCGTCATTTTTTTTAAATTAATTAAATAATTTAATAAACAGCGTAGGCTCCTCCTTATTTTTAATACCCAGCCATGGTAAAGCAGACATCAGGGTGAGAAAGACCATGGTTTTTTGACCACTCCCAGCTTAAAAATAGCAACCTGCAGCCACCCCAGAAGTGGAGCATTCATTAGATGTGCCAATTCTGGTGCTTTACCTAGCTTTTATTGGTTGCCCTCATGCAGTGGCAATCCATTAATACTTTTGGGGTTGGTTTCAGCTGTGAATTGACAGCTGGAGTGATAAACCTGGCTCACTATCAGGTTGGGTGCTCTGGAGAAAAGTAGCCACTAAAAATAAAAATGTAGCTTCGGCACACCTTGAAGAAAATAAGGCAGAAAGTCTTGGGTGGTGCTGAATGAGTTATTATAGAAACAAGAAAAGCAAAGTCTGTCACCACGTTTCGGTCCTATTAGGACCTTTCTCAAGGGTTCCATCAGACTAATGAGGAAAACAGGAAAGAAAAATATATCATATTACAAAAAGAAAAATGTGCAAAGGAGATGGTAAAACACAGCATGGTTTAATACAGCATGGTTTTAAACCATGCTGTATGTTTTACCATGCTGTGATATCTCCTTTGCACATTTTTCTTTTTGTTATATGATATATTTTTCTTTCCTGTTTTCCTCATCAGTCTGATAGAACCTTTGAGAAAGATCCTAATAGGACCGAAACGTGGGGACAGACTTTACTTTTCTTGTTTCAATAAAAACTCATTTAGCACCACCCAAGACTTTCTGCCTTATTTTCTTCAAGGTGTGCCGGAGCTACATTTTTATTTTTAGTGAATTGACAGCTGACATCAATCCCAGCGGTTAGTAATTGGGAGGCATTCACATTAATAACTAGAGATGAGCGAACCGGTCCCGGTTCGGCTCGAGGCGGTTCGCCGAACGGGGGGTCTGGCTCGAGTTCGGCTCGTCGAACGTTCGACGAACCGAACTCGAGCCCATAGGAAACAATGGCAGGCAATCACAAACACAGTAAAACACCTAGAAAACACCCTCAAAGGTGTCCAAAAGGTGACAAACAACTCACAACACAACACAAACACATGGGAAAGTGACAAGGACATGTACTCATGCGAAAACAAAACAGCTGGACAAGGAAAAAGAGGAGGACACACAGATATAGGCATGGCACGCCCTTCTAAAGTCATGTAAAACACCGCAAGGTGACTCCAAGCGGAGTCTCCCTTTTTTCCAAAAATTGGGCCCCACACACCCACCCCTTCAGTGGCAGCAGTTGTGCCCCAGTTGTACACTTCACAGCTAGATTTGCATCAAGCACATTCAAAAATACGCCATTCTTATCCGTCCCCAGGATGACACCGGGGTAGGTAGCAAAGTCTTTCCTGATCCCAGCTCTGTTCATCTTGGCTTCTTTTAAAAACACAGCAAGCAAGGGTTACTCCAAGCGGAGTCTCCCTTTTTTCCAAAAATTGGGCCCCACACACACCCACCCCTTCAGTGGCAGCACTTGGGCCCCAGTTGTACACTTCACAGCTAGATTTGCATCAAGCACATTCAAAAATACGCTATTCTTAACCGTCCCCAGGATGACACCGGGGTAGGTAGCAAAGTCTTTCCTGATCCCAGCTCTGTTCATCTTGGCTTCTTTTAAAAACACAGCAAGCAAGGGTTACTCCAAGCGGAGTCTCCCTTTTTTCCAAAAATTGGGCCACACAGACACCCACCCCATCAGTGGCAGCACTTGGGCCCTAGTTGCAAACAGGATGTTTTGATTTGCATCAAGCACATTCAAAAATACGCTATTCTTAGCCGTCCACAGGATGACACCGGGGTAGGTAGCAAAGTCTTTCCTGATCCCAGCTCTGTTCATCTTGGCTTCTTTTAAAAACACAGCAAGCAAGGGTTACTCCAAGCGGAGTCTCCCTTTTTTCCAAAAATTGGGCCACACAGACACCCACCCCATCAGTGGCAGCACTTGGGCCCTAGTTGCAAACAGGATGTTTTGATTTGCATCAAGCACATTCAAAAATACGCTATTCTTAGCCGTCCCCAGGATGACACCGGGGTAGGTAGCAAAGTCTTTGCTGACCCATGACTTGTTCATCTTGGCTTCTTTTAAAAACAATGTAAGCAAGGGTTACTCCAAGCGGAGTCTCCCTTTTTTCCAAAAATTGGGCCACACAGACACCCACCCCATCAGTGGCAGCACTTGGGCCCTAGTTGCAAACAGGATGTTTTGATTTGCATCAAGCACATTCAAAAATACGCTATTCTTAGCCGTCCACAGGATGACACCGGGGTAGGTAGCAAAGTCTTTCCTGATCCCAGCTCTGTTCATCTTGGCTTCTTTTAAAAACACAGCAAGCAAGGGTTACTCCAAGCGGAGTCTCCCTTTTTTCCAAAAATTGGGCCACACAGACACCCACCCCATCAGTGGCAGCACTTGGGCCCTAGTTGCAAACAGGATGTTTTGATTTGCATCAAGCACATTCAAAAATACGCTATTCTTAGCCGTCCCCAGGATGACACCGGGGTAGGTAGCAAAGTCTTTCCTGATCCCAGCTCTGTTCATCTTGGCTTCTTTTAAAAACACAGCAAGCAAGGGTTACTCCAAGCGGAGTCTCCCTTTTTTCCAAAAATTGGGCCACACAGACACCCACCCCATCAGTGGCAGCACTTGGGCCCTAGTTGCAAACAGGATGTTTTGATTTGCATCAAGCACATTCAAAAATACGCTATTCTTAGCCGTCCCCAGGATGACACCGGGGTAGGTAGCAAAGTCTTTCCTGATCCCAGCTCTGTTCATCTTGGCTTCTTTTAAAAACACAGCAAGCAAGGGTTACTCCAAGCGGAGTCTCCCTTTTTTCCAAAAATTGGGCCACACAGACACCCACCCCATCAGTGGCAGCACTTGGGCCCTAGTTGCAAACAGGATGTTTTGATTTGCATCAAGCACATTCAAAAATACGCTATTCTTAGCCGTCCACAGGATGACACCGGGGTAGGTAGCAAAGTCTTTCCTGATCCCAGCTCTGTTCATCTTGGCTTCTTTTAAAAACACAGCAAGCAAGGGTTACTCCAAGCGGAGTCTCCCTTTTTTCCAAAAATTGGGCCACACAGACACCCACCCCATCAGTGGCAGCACTTGGGCCCTAGTTGCAAACAGGATGTTTTGATTTGCATCAAGCACATTCAAAAATACGCTATTCTTAGCCGTCCCCAGGATGACACCGGGGTAGGTAGCAAAGTCTTTGCTGACCCATGACTTGTTCATCTTGGCTTCTTTTAAAAACAATGTAAGCAAGGGTTACTCCAAGCGGAGTCTCCCTTTTTTCCAAAAATTGGGCCACACAGACACCCACCCCATCAGTGGCAGCACTTGGGCCCTAGTTGCAAACAGGATGTTTTGATTTGCATCAAGCACATTCAAAAATACGCTATTCTTAGCCGTCCACAGGATGACACCGGGGTAGGTAGCAAAGTCTTTCCTGATCCCAGCTCTGTTCATCTTGGCTTCTTTTAAAAACACAGCAAGCAAGGGTTACTCCAAGCGGAGTCTCCCTTTTTTCCAAAAATTGGGCCACACAGACACCCACCCCATCAGTGGCAGCACTTGGGCCCTAGTTGCAAACAGGATGTTTTGA
The DNA here is from genome assembly GCF_048569485.1 of Anomaloglossus baeobatrachus. Classification (NCBI taxonomy): domain Eukaryota; kingdom Metazoa; phylum Chordata; class Amphibia; order Anura; family Aromobatidae; genus Anomaloglossus; species Anomaloglossus baeobatrachus. The sequence goes on along the minus strand of NC_134355.1, from coordinate 79,945,072 downwards.
TTTGCATCAAGCACATTCAAAAATACGCTATTCTTAGCCGTCCCCAGGATGACACCGGGGTAGGTAGCAAAGTCTTTGCTGACCCATGACTTGTTCATCTTGGCTTCTTTTAAAAACAATGTAAGCAAGGGTTACTCCAAGCGGAGTCTCCCTTTTTTCCAAAAATTGGGCCACACAGACACCCACCCCATCAGTGGCAGCACTTGGGCCCTAGTTGCAAACAGGATGTTTTGATTTGCATCAAGCACATTCAAAAATACGCTATTCTTAGCCGTCCACAGGATGACACCGGGGTAGGTAGCAAAGTCTTTCCTGATCCCAGCTCTGTTCATCTTGGCTTCTTTTAAAAACACAGCAAGCAAGGGTTACTCCAAGCGGAGTCTCCCTTTTTTCCAAAAATTGGGCCACACAGACACCCACCCCATCAGTGGCAGCACTTGGGCCCTAGTTGCAAACAGGATGTTTTGATTTGCATCAAGCACATTCAAAAATACGCTATTCTTAGCCGTCCCCAGGATGACACCGGGGTAGGTAGCAAAGTCTTTGCTGACCCATGACTTGTTCATCTTGGCTTCTTTTAAAAACAATGTAAGCAAGGGTTACTCCAAGCGGAGTCTCCCTTTTTTCCAAAAATTGGGCCACACAGACACCCACCCCATCAGTGGCAGCACTTGGGCCCTAGTTGCAAACAGGATGTTTTGATTTGCATCAAGCACATTCAAAAATACGCTATTCTTAGCCGTCCACAGGATGACACCGGGGTAGGTAGCAAAGTCTTTCCTGATCCCAGGTCTGTTCATCTTGGCTTCTTTTAAAAACACAGCAAGCAAGGGTTACTCCAAGCGGAGTCTCCCTTTTTTCCAAAAATTGGGCCACACAGACACCCACCCCATCAGTGGCAGCACTTGGGCCCTAGTTGCAAACAGGATGTTTTGATTTGCATCAAGCACATTCAAAAATACGCTATTCTTAGCCGTCCCCAGGATGACACTGGGGTAGGTAGCAAAGTCTTTGCTGACCCATGACTTGTTCATCTTGGCTTCTTTTAAAAACAATGTAAGCAAGGGTTACTCCAAGCGGAGTCTCCCTTTTTTCCAAAAATTGGGCCACACAGACACCCACCCCATCAGTGGCAGCACTTGGGCCCTAGTTGCAAACAGGATGTTTTGATTTGCATCAAGCACATTCAAAAATACGCTATTCTTAGCCGTCCCCAGGATGACACCGGGGTAGGTAGCAAAGTCTTTGCTGACCCATGACTTGTTCATCTTGGCTTCTTTTAAAAACAATGTAAGCAAGGGTTACTCCAAGCGGAGTCTCCCTTTTTTCCAAAAATTGGGCCACACAGACACCCACCCCATCAGTGGCAGCACTTGGGCCCTAGTTGCAAACAGGATGTTTTGATTTGCATCAAGCACATTCAAAAATACGCTATTCTTAGCCGTCCACAGGATGACACCGGGGTAGGTAGCAAAGTCTTTCCTGATCCCAGCTCTGTTCATCTTGGCTTCTTTTAAAAACACAGCAAGCAAGGGTTACTCCAAGCGGAGTCTCCCTTTTTTCCAAAAATTGGGCCACACAGACACCCACCCCATCAGTGGCAGCACTTGGGCCCTAGTTGCAAACAGGATGTTTTGATTTGCATCAAGCACATTCAAAAATACGCTATTCTTAGCCGTCCCCAGGATGACACCGGGGTAGGTAGCAAAGTCTTTGCTGACCCATGACTTGTTCATCTTGGCTTCTTTTAAAAACAATGTAAGCAAGGGTTACTCCAAGCGGAGTCTCCCTTTTTTCCAAAAATTGGGCCACACAGACACCCACCCCATCAGTGGCAGCACTTGGGCCCTAGTTGCAAACAGGATGTTTTGATTTGCATCAAGCACATTCAAAAATACGCTATTCTTAGCCGTCCACAGGATGACACCGGGGTAGGTAGCAAAGTCTTTCCTGATCCCAGCTCTGTTCATCTTGGCTTCTTTTAAAAACACAGCAAGCAAGGGTTACTCCAAGCGGAGTCTCCCTTTTTTCCAAAAATTGGGCCACACAGACACCCACCCCATCAGTGGCAGCACTTGGGCCCTAGTTGCAAACAGGATGTTTTGATTTGCATCAAGCACATTCAAAAATACGCTATTCTTAGCCGTCCACAGGATGACACCGGGGTAGGTAGCAAAGTCTTTCCTGATCCCAGCTCTGTTCATCTTGGCTTCTTTTAAAAACACAGCAAGCAAGGGTTACTCCAAGCGGAGTCTCCCTTTTTTCCAAAAATTGGGCCACACAGACACCCACCCCATCAGTGGCAGCACTTGGGCCCTAGTTGCAAACAGGATGTTTTGATTTGCATCAAGCACATTCAAAAATACGCTATTCTTAGCCGTCCCCAGGATGACACCGGGGTAGGTAGCAAAGTCTTTGCTGACCCATGACTTGTTCATCTTGGCTTCTTTTAAAAACAATGTAAGCAAGGGTTACTCCAAGCGGAGTCTCCCTTTTTTCCAAAAATTGGGCCACACAGACACCCACCCCATCAGTGGCAGCACTTGGGCCCTAGTTGCAAACAGGATGTTTTGATTTGCATCAAGCACATTCAAAAATACGCTATTCTTAGCCGTCCCCAGGATGACACCGGGGTAGGTAGCAAAGTCTTTGCTGACCCATGACTTGTTCATCTTGGCTTCTTTTAAAAACAATGTAAGCAAGGGTTACTCCAAGCGGAGTCTCCCTTTTTTCCAAAAATTGGGCCACACAGACACCCACCCCATCAGTGGCAGCACTTGGGCCCTAGTTGCAAACAGGATGTTTTGATTTGCATCAAGCACATTCAAAAATACGCTATTCTTAGCCGTCCACAGGATGACACCGGGGTAGGTAGCAAAGTCTTTCCTGATCCCAGCTCTGTTCATCTTGGCTTCTTTTAAAAACACAGCAAGCAAGGGTTACTCCAAGCGGAGTCTCCCTTTTTTCCAAAAATTGGGCCACACAGACACCCACCCCATCAGTGGCAGCACTTGGGCCCTAGTTGCAAACAGGATGTTTTGATTTGCATCAAGCACATTCAAAAATACGCTATTCTTAGCCGTCCCCAGGATGACACCGGGGTAGGTAGCAAAGTCTTTGCTGACCCATGACTTGTTCATCTTGGCTTCTTTTAAAAACAATGTAAGCAAGGGTTACTCCAAGCGGAGTCTCCCTTTTTTCCAAAAATTGGGCCACACAGACACCCACCCCATCAGTGGCAGCACTTGGGCCCTAGTTGCAAACAGGATGTTTTGATTTGCATCAAGCACATTCAAAAATACGCTATTCTTACCCGTCCCCAGGATGACACCGGGGTAGGTAGCAAAGTCTTTGCTGACCCATGACTTGTTCATCTTGGCTTCTTTTAAAAACAATGTAAGCAAGGGTTACTCCAAGCGGAGTCTCCCTTTTTTCCAAAAATTGGGCCACACAGACACCCACCCCATCAGTGGCAGCACTTGGGCCCTAGTTGCAAACAGGATGTCTTGATTTGCATCAAGCACATTCAAAAATACGCTATTCTTAGCCGTCCCCAGGATGACACCGGGGTAGGTAGCAAAGTCTTTCCTGATCCCAGCTCTGTTCATCTTGGCTTCTTTTAAAAACACAGCAAGCAAGGGTTACTCCAAGCGGAGTCTCCCTTTTTTCCAAAAATTGGGCCACACAGACACCCACCCCATCAGTGGCAGCACTTGGGCCCTAGTTGCAAACAGGATGTTTTGATTTGCATCAAGCACATTCCAAATCCACAAGCATTTACTCTCCCCAGGATGACACAGGGGTAGTAAATTCCTTCTGGATCCATGACTTGTTCATTTTGATGAACGTCAGTCTGTCCACATTGTCACTGGACAGACGCGTGCGCTTATCTGTCAGCACACACCCAGCAGCACTGAATACACGTTCAGAGACAACGCTGGCAGCTGGACACGACAAAATCTCCAAGGCGTAAGTTGCGAGCTCTGGCCATTTTTGTAGGTTTGAAGCCCAAAAGGAGCAAGGCTCCAGTTGCACAGTCATGGCATCGATGTTCATTTGGAGATACTCCTGTATCATCCTCTCCAGCCGTTGACTATGTGTCAGACTTGTTGTCTCTGGTGGCCTTGCAAAAGAGGGTCTAAAAAAATTATGAAAAGATTCCATAAAATTGCTGTTACCGGCACCAGAAAAGGTCCTACTGGTACGGGTAGACTGTTGAAGATGACGAGACCGTCCCATGTTTGTCAAGTTACAACTGGGAGATTCACTCCCTGCACCTGCACGGTTGTTTGGTGGAAAAGCCGAGCTAAGATCTAGTAACAGCTTCTGCTGATACTCCTGCATACGTGCGTCCCTTTCTATGGCTGGAATTATGTCACAAAATTTGGACTTGTACCGGGGATCTAATAGTGTGGCAATCCAGTAGTCATCATCACTTCTAATTTTGACAATACGACTGTCATGTTGGAGGTAGTGCAACAAAAAGGCACTCATGTGTCTTGCGCAGCCATGCGGACCAAGTCCATGCTGTGTTTGTGGCATAGAGGTGCTACCCGTTCTTTCTTCCTCTGACATCTGACCCCAACCTCTTTCAACTGAAATTTGACCAAGGTCTCCCTCATCCGCTGAGTCTTCCATGTCCATGGACAGTTCGTCCTCCATTTCTTCATGTTCTCCTGCACCTTGCTCAACATTTCGCCTGCTACTATGCGCCCTTGTCGATCCCTGTCCCCCATGGTCCCATGCCTGCTGCGTTGGTGATGATGAACGTCTGGACCTTCGTGATGTTGTTGTCCCTTGCGCATATGAATCCTCCTGTAGTTCCTCCCCTTCATGTTGTCCCACCCCCTGACTCCGAATAGTGTTTAGCGTGTGCTCCAGCATGTAAATGACTGGAATCGTCATGCTGATAATGGCATTGTCAGCGCTAAACATATTCGTCGCCATGTCGAAACTGTGCAGAAGGGTGCATAGGTCCTTGATCTGAGACCACTCCATCAGGGTGATCTGCCCCACCTCTGCATCTCGTTGGCCCAGGCTATACGTCATGACGTATTGCACCAGGGCTCTGCGGTGCTGCCACAGTCGCTGTAACATGTGGAGAGTTGAATTCCAGCGTGTCGCCACATCGCATTTCAGGCGATGAACCGGCAGGCCCGAAAGACTTCTGGAGCGATGCAAGTCGCTCTGCTGCGGCGCTTGAACGGCGGAAGTGAGCTGACAGTTTTCGTGCCCTGTTCAGAAGGCCATCTAGGCCGGGATAGTGTGTTAAAAATTGCTGCACGACAAGGTTCAACACGTGAGCCATACAAGGTACGTGTGTCACCTTGCCCAGGCGAAGTGCCGCACCCAGGTTTGCAGCATTGTCGCACACGGCCTTACCAGGCTGCAGTTTGAGTGGAGACAACCATTTATTAAACTCGGACCGCAAAGCTGACCACAACTCCTCAGCTGTGTGACTCTTATTACCAAGACATGTCAAGCTAAAGGACCGCCTGATGCCGTTGCGCTCTGCTGCCAGCATAGTAATGAGGGGTGCGTGATTCCTTCTGCGCAGTGAGAACGCTGGTGGCCCTGACCAGGCAGGCTTGGGGCGGAGGTGGAGGACCCAGATGAGGTGGAGGATGCAGAAGCAGTGGCGGAACTTGGACAGACAGAGGATTGACACACAAGTCGTGGGGACGGCAAGACTTGTGCAGCAGACCCTTCACCATCTATCACCATAGTTACCCAGTGCCCAGTCAGCGACATGTAACGTCCCTGTCCATGCTTACTGGTCCAAGTATCGGTGGTGAAATGCACCCGTTCACACACAGAGTTTCTCAAGGAAGCGGTGATGTTGTGTGCGACATGCTGGTGTAGCGCGGGCACACCTTTCTTAGAGAAGTAGTGGCGGACTAGGCATCTGGTACTGGGGACACAGCGACAGACATAAGGTCTCTAAAATCCTGTGTGTCCACTAGGCGGAAAGGCAGCATTTCGGTAGCCAACAGCTTACAGAGGGATAGAGTCAACCTCTTAGCTTTGTCATGGGTCGGAGGAAGTGGCCTTTTATTTGACCACATCTGAGGGACAGAGATCTGGCTGCTGTGTGTAGACGGTGTTGAGTAGGGTGTCCCTGGGAAAAATGCAGGTTTGTGAGGAAAGTGCAGGCGGAGACATGATGTTGCCTTCATCCAACGTTGGTGCTATCGATGTCTGAGAGAGCTGTACACACTCACTTGTTTCCCCTTCCAAACCAACTGACGACCTTACAAGCAAACTGCCTGTTGCGGTTACAGTGGTGGAAGTTTTGCGTGGAAAAAACAGGTGTGGCAGCTGTCCCCACAGTCCTAGAAGATGAAGAGCGCGCGGATGCAGTGGAAGGGGCGGGCGGTGGATGGTTTCGCTCCGCTAGGCCGCATTGCAGCACGGTGAGCTTCCCACCCGGGACTTATGATATTTATTCATGTGACGATTCATGGAAGAAGTTGTCAAACTGCTGAGCTTTTGACCTCTACTAAGAGAATCATGACAAATGTTACATATCACATGAGTTGGGCGATCTTTTTCGATGTGAAAAAAGGGACCAGGCTAGGCAAGGCTTAGAGGCCATGCGACCTGTTGATCCACCCCGAATAATGCTCATAGGCAGAGTGGTGGCTGAGGATGCAGTTGTAGACGTGCTACCAGTGCTCCGACTCTGTCCAGGAAGGCGCAAGGTAACTTCGTCGTCGGTTGCATCCTCCTCCACCGCCTCTGTTGACCTCTCTCGAGTGCCTGACTGGGGGTTGACAGTAGGTGGGATCTAGAACGTCATCATCAATTGTTGTGTTTGCACTCCCCTCCCCCTCAGACCGAGCCTCTTCTTGCCCTGACGGAATATTTAAGTTGTCATCCCAATCGGGTATCTGCGTCTCATCTTCATCAGTATGTTCCTCATTGTCTATAACCACAGGTGTTACAGTTTGTGACAAAGGGTCAACATTATGCTCAGAAACTTGGTCCTCACGGCCTGAATCTGAGTCACAAAGGTTCTGGGCATCACTGCAGACCATTTCCTGTTCTGTACTCACTGTAGCTTGGGAGCAGACCTCTGATTCCCAGGCTATAGTGTGACTGAACAGCTCTGCAGACTCAGCCATCTCAGTTCCACCATACTGTGCAGGGCTGATGGAGACTTCAGAGCTGGGAGAAAATCAAGTGTGATTGGGATGACAACTCAGAGGACTGGTGTTTTTTGGATGCGGTACTTGAAGTGGCTGAGAGGGCACTTGTTGGACCACTTGAGATCCATTCAAGCATTTTCCTTTTTTGCCCATCATCTACCTTTCTTCCTGTTGTTCGTGTCCGTAAAAAAGGGAGCACATCGGATTGTCCACGGTAAGTAGTAGACATCTTACTTTTGCTGGTAGATGGTCTATCTTCAGCAGATGATAATGGAGCTTTGCCACCTTCCCCACGGACAAAACCTTTTTTGCCTTTTCCACCACGCCTCTTCCCCTTTCCACCAGCATCTGTCATTTTGCCACTCATGTTGATTGCGACAAGATTGTGGACTGAAAATGTGGTAGTAAAAATTGAGAGGTGGTGAAGATTGCAGTGGTGGTCTAGCTTTATTAACAGCAGAATAATAAAGAATAAATATCCCTGACAATGCAACTTAGTTATAATTAGTTGGAGTGTGCAACGCAGGCAGACGTGCTGCAAATGTCTTTGCACTAGTGGGACTATAGCAAAGTCCAATAGCCACGTATAGGATGCCACTAGGGTACACTGAGTGTTTGCTAGTATAATGGCTTGGTTAGAATGAGTTGTAGTGTGCAACGCAGGCAGACGCGCTCTGCAAATGTCTTTGCACTAGTGGGACTATAGCAAAGTCCAATAGCCACGTATAGGATGCCACTAGGTAACACTGAGTGTTTGCTAGTATAATGGCTTGGTTAGAATGAGTTGTAGTGTGCAACGCAGGCAGACGCGCTCTGCAAATGTCTTTGCACTAGTGGGACTATAGCAAAGTCCAATAGCCACGTATAGGATGCCACTAGGTACACTGAGTGTTTGCTAGTATAATGGCTTGGTTAGAATGAGTTGTAGTGTGCAACGCAGGCAGACGCGCTCTGCAAATGTCTTTGCACTAGTGGGACTATAGCAAAAGTCCAATAGCCACGTATAGGGATGCCACTAGGTACACTGAGTGTTTGCTAGTATAATGGCATTGGTTAGAATGAGTTGTAGTGTGCAACGCAGGCAGACGCGCTCTGCAAATGTCTTTGCACTAGTGGGACTATAGCAAAGTCCAATAGCCACGTATAGGATGCCAACTAGGTACACTGAGTGTTTGCTAGTATAATGGCTTGGTTAGAATGAGTTGTAGTGTGTCAACGCAGGCAGACGCGCTTCTGCAAATGTCTTTGCACTAGTGGGACTATAGCAAAGTCCAATAGCCACGTATAGGATGCCACTAGGTACAACTGAGTGTTTGCTAGTATAATGGCTTGGTTAGAATGAGTTGTAGTGTGCAACGCAGGCAGACGCGCTCTGCAAATGTCTTTGCACTAGTGGGACTATAGCAAAGTCCAATAGCCCACGTATAGGATGCCACTAGGTACACTGAGTGTTTGCTAGTATAATGGCTTGGTTAGAATGAGTTGTAGTGTGCAACGCAGGCAGACGCGCTCTGCAAATGTCTTTGCACTAGTGGGACTATAGCAAAGTCCAATAGCCACGTATAGGATGCCACTTAGGTACACTGAGTGTTTGCTAGTATAATGGCTTGGTTAGAATGAGTTGTAGTGTGCAACGCAGGCAGACGCGCTCTGCAAATGTCTTTGCACTAGTGGGACTATAGCAAAGTCCAATAGCCCACGTATAGAGATGCCACTAGGTACACTGAGTGTTTGCTAGTATAATGGCTTGGTTAGAATGAGTTGTAGTGTGCAACGCAGGCAGACGCGCTCTGCAAATGTCTTTGCACTAGTGGGACTATAGCAAAGTCCAATAGCCACGTATAGGATGCCACTAGGTACACTGAGTGTTTGCTAGTATAATGGCTTGGTTAGAAATGAGTTGTAGTGTGCAACGCAGGCAGACGCGCTCTGCAAATGTCTTTGCACTAGTGGGACTATAGCAAAGTCCAATAGCCACGTATAGGATGCCACTAGGTACACTGAGTGTTTGCTAGTATAATGGCTTGGTTAGAATGAGTTGTAGTGTGCAACGCAGGCAGACGCGCTCTGCAAATGTCTTTGCACTAGTGGGACTATAGCAAAGTCCCAATAGCCACGTATAGGATGCCACTAGGTACACTGAGTGTTTGCTAGTATAATGGCTTGGTTAGAATGAGTTGTAGTGTGCAACGCAGGCAGACGCGCTCTGCAAATGTCTTTGCACTAGTGGGACTATAGCAAAGTCCAATAGCCACGTATAGGATGCCACTAGGTACACTGAGTGTTTGCTAGTATAATGGCTTGGTTAGAATGAGTTGTAGTGTGCAACGCAGGCAGACGCGCTCTGCAAATGTCTTTGCACTAGTGGGACTATAGCAAAGTCCAATAGCCACGTATAGGATGCCACTAGGTACACTGAGTGTTTGCTAGTATAAATGGCTTGGTTAGAATGAGTTGTAGTGTGCAACGCAGGCAGACGCGCTCTGCAAATGTCTTTGCACTAGTGGGACTATAGCAAAGTCCAATAGCCACGTATAGGATGCCACTAGGTACACTGAGTGTTTGCTAGTATAATGGCTTGGTTAGAATGAGTTGTAGTGTGCAACGCAGGCAGACGCGCTCTGCAAATGTCTTTGCACTAAGTGGGACTATAGCAAAGTCCAATAGCCACGTATAGGATGCCACTAGGTACACTGAGTGTTTGCTAGTATAATGGCTTGGTTAGAATGAGTTGTAGTGTGCAACGCAGGCAGACGCGCTCTGCAAATGTCTTTGCACTAGTGGGGACTATAGTCAAAGTCCAATAGCCACGTATAGGATGCCACTAGGTACACTGAGTGTTTGCTAGTATAATGGCTTGGTTAGAATGAGTTGTAGTGTGCAACGCAGGCAGACGCGCTCTGCAAATGTCTTTGCACTAGTGGGACTATAGCAAAGTCCAATAGCCACGTATAGGATGCCACTAGGTACACTGAGTGTTTGCTAGTATAATGGCTTGGTTAGAATGAGTTGTAGTGTGCAACGCAGGCAGACGCGCTCTGCAAATGTCTTTGCACTAGTGGGACTATAGCAAAGTCCAATAGCCACGTATAGGATGCCACTAGGTACACTGAGTGTTTGCTAGTATAATGGCTTGGTTAGAATGAGTTGTAGTGTGCAACGCAGGCAGACGCGCTCTGCAAATGTCTTTGCACTAGTGGGACTATAGCAAAGTCCAATAGCCACGTATAGGATGCCACTAGGTACACTGAGTGTTTGCTAGTATAATGGCTTGGTTAGAATGAGTTGTAGTGTGCAACGCAGCAGACGCGCTCTGCAAATGTCTTTGCACTAGTGGGACTATAGCAAAGTCCAATAGCCACGTATATAGGATGCCACTAGGTACACTGAGTGTTTGCTAGTATAATGGCTTGGTTAGAATGAGTTGTAGTGTGCAACGCAGGCAGACGCGCTCTGCAAATGTCTTTGCATAGTAGGGACTATAGCAAAGTCCAATAGCCACGTATAGGATGCCACTAGGTACACTGAGTGTTTGCTAGTATAATGGCTTGGTTAGAATGAGTTGTAGTGTGCAACGCAGGCAGACGCGCTCTGCAAATGTCTTTGCACTAGTGGGACTATAGCAAAGTCCAATAGCCACGTATAGGATGCCACTAGGTACACTGAGTGTTTGCTAGTATAATGGCTTGGTTAGAATGAGTTGTAGTGTGCAACGCAGGCAGACGCGCTCTGCAAATGTCTTTGCACTAGTGGGACTATAGCAAAGTCCAATAGCCACGTATAGGATGCCACTAGGTACACTGAGTGTTTGCTAGTATAATGGCTTGGTTAGAATGAGTTGTAGTGTGCAACGCAGGCAGACGCGCTCTGCAAATGTCTTTGCACTAGTGGGACTATAGCAAAGTCCAATAGCCACGTATAGGATGCCACTAGGTACACTGAGTGTTTGCTAGTATAATGGCTTGGTTAGAATGAGTTGTAGTGTGCAACGCAGGCAGACGCGCTCTGCAAATGTCTTTGCACTAGTGGGACTATAGCAAAGTCCAATAGCCACGTATAGGATGCCACTAGGTACACTGAGTGTTTGCTAGTATAATGGCTTGGTTAGAATGAGTTGTAGTGTGCAACGCAGGCAGACGCGCTCTGCAAATGTCTTTGCACTAGTGGGACTATAGCAAAGTCCAATAGCCACGTATAGGATGCCACTAGGTACACTGAGTGTTTGCTAGTATAATGGCTTGGTTAGAATGAGTTGTAGTGTGCAATGCAGGCAGACGCGCTCTGCAAATGTCTTTGCACTAGTGGGACTATAGCAAAGTCCAATAGCCACGTATAGGATGCCACTAGGTACACTGAGTGTTTGCTAGTATAATGGCTTAGTTATCAGTTGGAGTGTGCAGAGGACAAGAGGGTACAGTGGCAGGATTGTGGTGCTCTGGGTAGAGGAATGGAAGACTGCCTTTCTATTCCCTCCTAATGGTGAAATGCAGGTAGGAAATCCCTGACCTGGGCTACACAGACGCTGTTGCTGTTTGCAGGACCTGTCACCTATGGCTCTCTGACCCTGCCGGTTGGAGCCCTTAAAAGGACTGCTATAAAGTGCTCTCCCTAAGCTGTCTAACGCTGTGTATGCAGCGCATACAGCTGTATCGGCTATAGGACTCAGGAAGACGGAGCTGCGACAGTGATGTCTGACACCAAAGACGCAGAAGGCAGATAATGGCGTCCGTGAAGAAAATGTCCGGTTTTATAATGCAGGGACATGTGACATGCAGATCCTATCACACATGCCGTTGCTTCTCTGGCTCAAAGTCCACTTAGCTGTGTGTGTGTCTGGGATTGGCTGACATGCTGGCCCGCCCCACAAGACGCGCGCGCTTAGGGAAGGAAGACAAGAAAAAAAAAAAAAAAAAATGGCGATCGCCATTATAGAAACAGCAGTGATCTGAAGGCGCTGTTCACGCACACTATACACTGAAATGTGATAATAGTTTGATTCACAGAGTGACTTACACTATTACAGCAGAAACCAAGCTATGATTTAGCTGTTTTTTGGCTGCTAGAACCGTTCTCGAACGTTTCTAGAACTACCGAGCTTTTGCAAAAAGCTCGAGTTCTAGTTCGATCTAGAACATGCCCCAAAATCACTCGAGCCGCGAACTGGAGAACCACGAACCACGAACCGCGCTCAACTCTATTAATAACCCAGTAAATGTAGCATTAAAAAAGACACAGGGAAAAAAAAGTTTGTAAAGACTCCCCTATACTTCGTTGTTCACCAGTTTATTACTTCAAAATAAACCTTGAAGTTCAGCTGTAATCCAAAGAGTTATATTTCACGATACCCATTGATTCCTATGGAAAATCATTCTGAGAACTTTCTCAGAACAAGACTCCATCATAGGTCACTACTAGCCAGCGGCATCCCTGAATTTCTCAGGAGTGGTGACTAGAGTTGAGCGCGGTTCGTGGTTCGTGGTTCTCCAGTTCGCGGCTCGAGTGATTTTGGGGCATGTTCTAGATCGAACTAGAACTCGAGCTTTTTGCAAAAGCTCGGTAGTTCTAGAAACGTTCGAGAACGGTTCTAGCAGCCAAAAAACAGCTAAATCATAGCTTGGTTTCTGCTGTAATAGTGTAAGTCACTCTGTGAATCAAACTATTATCACATTTCAGTGTATAGTGTGCGTGAACAGCGCCTTCAGATCACTGCTGTTTCTATAATGGCGATCGCCATTTTTTTTTTTTTTTTTTCTTGTCTTCCTTCCCTAAGCGCGCGCGTCTTGTGGGGCGGGCCAGCATGTCAGCCAATCCCAGACACACACACAGCTAAGTGGACTTTGAGCCAGAGAAGCAACGGCATGTGTGATAGGATCTGCATGTCACATGTCCCTGCATTATAAAACCGGACATTTTCTTCACGGACGCCATTATCTGCCTTCTGCGTCTTTGGTGTCAGACATCACTGTCGCAGCTCCGTCTTCCTGAGTCCTATAGCCGATACAGCTGTATGCGCTGCATACACAGCGTTAGACAGCTTAGGGAGAGCACTTTATAGCAGTCCTTTTAAGGGCTCCAACCGGCAGGGTCAGAGAGCCATAGGTGACAGGTCCTGCAAACAGCAACAGCGTCTGTGTAGCCCAGGTCAGGGATTTCCTACCTGCATTTCACCATTAGGAGGGAATAGAAAGGCAGTCTTCCATTCCTCTACCCAGAGCACCACAATCCTGCCACTGTACCCTCTTGTCCTCTGCACACTCCAACTGATAACTAAGCCATTATACTAGCAAACACTCAGTGTACCTAGTGGCATCCTATACGTGGCTATTGGACTTTGCTATAGTCCCACTAGTGCAAAGACATTTGCAGAGCGCGTCTGCCTGCATTGCACACTACAACTCATTCTAACCAAGCCATTATACTAGCAAACACTCAGTGTACCTAGTGGCATCCTATACGTGGCTATTGGACTTTGCTATAGTCCCACTAGTGCAAAGACATTTGCAGAGCGCGTCTGCCTGCGTTGCACACTACAACTCATTCTAACCAAGCCATTATACTAGCAAACACTCAGTGTACCTAGTGGCATCCTATACGTGGCTATTGGACTTTGCTATAGTCCCACTAGTGCAAAGACATTTGCAGAGCGCGTCTGCCTGCGTTGCACACTACAACTCATTCTAACCAAGCCATTATACTAGCAAACACTCAGTGTACCTAGTGGCATCCTATACGTGGCTATTGGACTTTGCTATAGTCCCACTAGTGCAAAGACATTTGCAGAGCGCGTCTGCCTGCGTTGCACACTACAACTCATTCTAACCAAGCCATTATACTAGCAAACACTCAGTGTACCTAGTGGCATCCTATACGTGGCTATTGGACTTTGCTATAGTCCCACTAGTGCAAAGACATTTGCAGAGCGCGTCTGCCTGCGTTGCACACTACAACTCATTCTAACCAAGCCATTATACTAGCAAACACTCAGTGTACCTAGTGGCATCCTATACGTGGCTATTGGACTTTGCTATAGTCCCACTAGTGCAAAGACATTTGCAGAGCGCGTCTGCCTGCGTTGCACACTACAACTCATTCTAACCAAGCCATTATACTAGCAAACACTCAGTGTACCTAGTGGCATCCTATACGTGGCTATTGGACTTTGCTATAGTCCCACTAGTGCAAAGACATTTGCAGAGCGCGTCTGCCTGCGTTGCACACTACAACTCATTCTAACCAAGCCATTATACTAGCAAACACTCAGTGTACCTAGTGGCATCCTATACGTGGCTATTGGACTTTGCTATAGTCCCACTAGTGCAAAGACATTTGCAGAGCGCGTCTGCCTGCGTTGCACACTACAACTCATTCTAACCAAGCCATTATACTAGCAAACACTCAGTGTACCTAGTGGCATCCTATACGTGGCTATTGGACTTTGCTATAGTCCCACTAGTGCAAAGACATTTGCAGAGCGCGTCTGCCTGCGTTGCACACTACAACTCATTCTAACCAAGCCATTATACTAGCAAACACTCAGTGTACCTAGTGGCATCCTATACGTGGCTATTGGACTTTGCTATAGTCCCACTAGTGCAAAGACATTTGCAGAGCGCGTCTGCCTGCGTTGCACACTACAACTCATTCTAACCAAGCCATTATACTAGCAAACACTCAGTGTACCTAGTGGCATCCTATACGTGGCTATTGGACTTTGCTATAGTCCCACTAGTGCAAAGACATTTGCAGAGCGCGTCTGCCTGCGTTGCACACTACAACTCATTCTAACCAAGCCATTATACTAGCAAACACTCAGTGTACCTAGTGGCATCCTATACGTGGCTATTGGACTTTGCTATAGTCCCACTAGTGCAAAGACATTTGCAGAGCGCGTCTGCCTGCGTTGCACACTACAACTCATTCTAACCAAGCCATTATACTAGCAAACACTCAGTGTACCTAGTGGCATCCTATACGTGGCTATTGGACTTTGCTATAGTCCCACTAGTGCAAAGACATTTGCAGAGCGCGTCTGCCTGCGTTGCACACTACAACTCATTCTAACCAAGCCATTATACTAGCAAACACTCAGTGTACCTAGTGGCATCCTATACGTGGCTATTGGACTTTGCTATAGTCCCACTAGTGCAAAGACATTTGCAGAGCGCGTCTGCCTGCGTTGCACACTACAACTCATTCTAACCAAGCCATTATACTAGCAAACACTCAGTGTACCTAGTGGCATCCTATACGTGGCTATTGGACTTTGCTATAGTCCCACTAGTGCAAAGACATTTGCAGAGCGCGTCTGCCTGCGTTGCACACTACAACTCATTCTAACCAAGCCATTATACTAGCAAACACTCAGTGTACCTAGTGGCATCCTATACGTGGCTATTGGACTTTGCTATAGTCCCACTAGTGCAAAGACATTTGCAGAGCGCGTCTGCCTGCGTTGCACACTACAACTCATTCTAACCAAGCCATTATACTAGCAAACACTCAGTGTACCTAGTGGCATCCTATACGTGGCTATTGGACTTTGCTATAGTCCCACTAGTGCAAAGACATTTGCAGAGCGCGTCTGCCTGCGTTGCACACTACAACTCATTCTAACCAAGCCATTATACTAGCAAACACTCAGTGTACCTAGTGGCATCCTATACGTGGCTATTGGACTTTGCTATAGTCCCACTAGTGCAAAGACATTTGCAGAGCGCGTCTGCCTGCGTTGCACACTACAACTCATTCTAACCAAGCCATTATACTAGCAAACACTCAGTGTACCTAGTGGCATCCTATACGTGGCTATTGGACTTTGCTATAGTCCCACTAGTGCAAAGACATTTGCAGAGCGCGTCTGCCTGCGTTGCACACTACAACTCATTCTAACCAAGCCATTATACTAGCAAACACTCAGTGTACCTAGTGGCATCCTATACGTGGCTATTGGACTTTGCTATAGTCCCACTAGTGCAAAGACATTTGCAGAGCGCGTCTGCCTGCGTTGCACACTACAACTCATTCTAACCAAGCCATTATACTAGCAAACACTCAGTGTACCTAGTGGCATCCTATACGTGGCTATTGGACTTTGCTATAGTCCCACTAGTGCAAAGACATTTGCAGAGCGCGTCTGCCTGCGTTGCACACTACAACTCATTCTAACAAGCCATTATACTAGCAAACACTCAGTGTACCTAGTGGCATCCTATACGTGGCTATTGGACTTTGCTATAGTCCCACTAGTGCAAAGACATTTGCAGAGCGCGTCTGCCTGCGTTGCACACTACAACTCATTCTAACCAAGCCATTATACTAGCAAACACTCAGTGTACCTAGTGGCATCCTATACGTGGCTATTGGACTTTGCTATAGTCCCACTAGTGCAAAGACATTTGCAGAGCGCGTCTGCCTGCGTTGCACACTACAACTCATTCTAACCAAGCCATTATACTAGCAAACACTCAGTGTACCTAGTGGCATCCTATACGTGGCTATTGGACTTTGCTATAGTCCCACTAGTGCAAAGACATTTGCAGAGCGCGTCTGCCTGCGTTGCACACTACAACTCATTCTAACCAAGCCATTATACTAGCAAACACTCAGTGTACCTAGTGGCATCCTATACGTGGCTATTGGACTTTGCTATAGTCCCACTAGTGCAAAGACATTTGCAGAGCGCGTCTGCCTGCGTTGCACACTACAACTCATTCTAACCAAGCCATTATACTAGCAAACACTCAGTGTACCTAGTGGCATCCTATACGTGGCTATTGGACTTTGCTATAGTCCCACTAGTGCAAAGACATTTGCAGAGCGCGTCTGCCTGCGTTGCACACTACAACTCATTCTAACCAAGCCATTATACTAGCAAACACTCAGTGTACCTAGTGGCATCCTATACGTGGCTATTGGACTTTGCTATAGTCCCACTAGTGCAAAGACATTTGCAGAGCGCGTCTGCCTGCGTTGCACACTACAACTCATTCTAACCAAGCCATTATACTAGCAAACACTCAGTGTACCTAGTGGCATCCTATACGTGGCTATTGGACTTTGCTATAGTCCCACTAGTGCAAAGACATTTGCAGAGCGCGTCTGCCTGCGTTGCACACTACAACTCATTCTAACCAAGCCATTATACTAGCAAACACTCAGTGTACCTAGTGGCATCCTATACGTGGCTATTGGACTTTGCTATAGTCCCACTAGTGCAAAGACATTTGCAGAGCGCGTCTGCCTGCGTTGCACACTACAACTCATTCTAACCAAGCCATTATACTAGCAAACACTCAGTGTACCTAGTGGCATCCTATACGTGGCTATTGGACTTTGCTATAGTCCCACTAGTGCAAAGACATTTGCAGAGCGCGTCTGCCTGCGTTGCACACTACAACTCATTCTAACCAAGCCATTATACTAGCAAACACTCAGTGTACCTAGTGGCATCCTATACGTGGCTATTGGACTTTGCTATAGTCCCACTAGTGCAAAGACATTTGCAGAGCGCGTCTGCCTGCGTTGCACACTACAACTCATTCTAACCAAGCCATTATACTAGCAAACACTCAGTGTACCTAGTGGCATCCTATACGTGGCTATTGGACTTTGCTATAGTCCCACTAGTGCAAAGACATTTGCAGAGCGCGTCTGCCTGCGTTGCACACTACAACTCATTCTAACCAAGCCATTATACTAGCAAACACTCAGTGTACCTAGTGGCATCCTATACGTGGCTATTGGACTTTGCTATAGTCCCACTAGTGCAAAGACATTTGCAGAGCGCGTCTGCCTGCGTTGCACACTACAACTCATTCTAACCAAGCCATTATACTAGCAAACACTCAGTGTACCTAGTGGCATCCTATACGTGGCTATTGGACTTTGCTATAGTCCCACTAGTGCAAAGACATTTGCAGAGCGCGTCTGCCTGCGTTGCACACTACAACTCATTCTAACCAAGCCATTATACTAGCAAACACTCAGTGTACCTAGTGGCATCCTATACGTGGCTATTGGACTTTGCTATAGTCCCACTAGTGCAAAGACATTTGCAGAGCGCGTCTGCCTGCGTTGCACACTACAACTCATTCTAACCAAGCCATTATACTAGCAAACACTCAGTGTACCTAGTGGCATCCTATACGTGGCTATTGGACTTTGCTATAGTCCCACTAGTGCAAAGACATTTGCAGAGCGCGTCTGCCTGCGTTGCACACTACAACTCATTCTAACCAAGCCATTATACTAGCAAACACTCAGTGTACCTAGTGGCATCCTATACGTGGCTATTGGACTTTGCTATAGTCCCACTAGTGCAAAGACATTTGCAGAGCGCGTCTGCCTGCGTTGCACACTACAACTCATTCTAACCAAGCCATTATACTAGCAAACACTCAGTGTACCTAGTGGCATCCTATACGTGGCTATTGGACTTTGCTATAGTCCCACTAGTGCAAAGACATTTGCAGAGCGCGTCTGCCTGCGTTGCACACTACAACTCATTCTAACCAAGCCATTATACTAGCAAACACTCAGTGTACCTAGTGGCATCCTATACGTGGCTATTGGACTTTGCTATAGTCCCACTAGTGCAAAGACATTTGCAGAGCGCGTCTGCCTGCGTTGCACACTACAACTCATTCTAACCAAGCCATTATACTAGCAAACACTCAGTGTACCTAGTGGCATCCTATACGTGGCTATTGGACTTTGCTATAGTCCCACTAGTGCAAAGACATTTGCAGAGCGCGTCTGCCTGCGTTGCACACTACAACTCATTCTAACCAAGCCATTATACTAGCAAACACTCAGTGTACCTAGTGGCATCCTATACGTGGCTATTGGACTTTGCTATAGTCCCACTAGTGCAAAGACATTTGCAGAGCGCGTCTGCCTGCGTTGCACACTACAACTCATTCTAACCAAGCCATTATACTAGCAAACACTCAGTGTACCTAGTGGCATCCTATACGTGGCTATTGGACTTTGCTATAGTCCCACTAGTGCAAAGACATTTGCAGAGCGCGTCTGCCTGCGTTGCACACTACAACTCATTCTAACCAAGCCATTATACTAGCAAACACTCAGTGTACCTAGTGGCATCCTATACGTGGCTATTGGACTTTGCTATAGTCCCACTAGTGCAAAGACATTTGCAGAGCGCGTCTGCCTGCGTTGCACACTACAACTCATTCTAACCAAGCCATTATACTAGCAAACACTCAGTGTACCTAGTGGCATCCTATACGTGGCTATTGGACTTTGCTATAGTCCCACTAGTGCAAAGACATTTGCAGAGCGCGTCTGCCTGCGTTGCACACTACAACTCATTCTAACCAAGCCATTATACTAGCAAACACTCAGTGTACCTAGTGGCATCCTATACGTGGCTATTGGACTTTGCTATAGTCCCCACTAGTGCAAAGACATTTGCAGAGCGCGTCTGCCTGCGTTGCACACTACAACTCATTCTAACCAAGCCATTATACTAGCAAACACTCAGTGTACCTAGTGGCATCCTATACGTGGCTATTGGACTTTGCTATAGTCCCACTAGTGCAAAGACATTTGCAGAGCGCGTCTGCCTGCGTTGCACACTACAACTCATTCTAACCAAGCCATTATACTAGCAAACACTCAGTGTACCTAGTGGCATCCTATACGTGGCTATTGGACTTTGCTATAGTCCCACTAGTGCAAAGACATTTGCAGAGCGCGTCTGCCTGCGTTGCACACTACAACTCATTCTAACCAAGCCATTATACTAGCAAACACTCAGTGTACCTAGTGGCATCCTATACGTGGCTATTGGACTTTGCTATAGTCCCACTAGTGCAAAGACATTTGCAGAGCGCGTCTGCCTGCGTTGCACACTACAACTCATTCTAACCAAGCCATTATACTAGCAAACACTCAGTGTACCTAGTGGCATCCTATACGTGGCTATTGGACTTTGCTATAGTCCCACTAGTGCAAAGACATTTGCAGAGCGCGTCTGCCTGCGTTGCACACTACAACTCATTCTAACCAAGCCATTATACTAGCAAACACTCAGTGTACCTAGTGGCATCCTATACGTGGCTATTGGACTTTGCTATAGTCCCACTAGTGCAAAGACATTTGCAGAGCGCGTCTGCCTGCGTTGCACACTACAACTCATTCTAACCAAGCCATTATACTAGCAAACACTCAGTGTACCTAGTGGCATCCTATACGTGGCTATTGGACTTTGCTATAGTCCCACTAGTGCAAAGACATTTGCAGAGCGCGTCTGCCTGCGTTGCACACTACAACTCATTCTAACCAAGCCATTATACTAGCAAACACTCAGTGTACCTAGTGGCATCCTATACGTGGCTATTGGACTTTGCTATAGTCCCACTAGTGCAAAGACATTTGCAGCACGTCTGCCTGCGTTGCACACTCCAACTAATTATAACTAAGTTGCATTGTCAGGGATATTTATTCTTTATTATTCTGCTGTTAATAAAGCTAGACCACCACTGCAATCTTCACCACCTCTCAATTTTTACTACCACATTTTCAGTCCACAATCTTGTCGCAATCAACATGAGTGGCAAAATGACAGATGCTGGTGGAAAGGGGAAGAGGCGTGGTGGAAAAGGCAAAAAAGGTTTTGTCCGTGGGGAAGGTGGCAAAGCTCCATTATCATCTGCTGAAGATAGACCATCTACCAGCAAAAGTAAGATGTCTACTACTTACCGTGGACAATCCGATGTGCTCCCTTTTTTACGGACACGAACAACAGGAAGAAAGGTAGATGATGGGCAAAAAAGGAAAATGCTTGAATGGATCTCAAGTGGTCCAACAAGTGCCCTCTCAGCCACTTCAAGTACCGCATCCAAAAAACACCAGTCCTCTGAGTTGTCATCCCAATCACACTTGATTTCTCCCAGCTCTGAAGTCTCCATCAGCCCTGCACAGTATGGTGGAACTGAGATGGCTGAGTCTGCAGAGCTGTTCAGTCACACTATAGCCTGGGAATCAGAGGTCTGCTCCCAAGCTACAGTGAGTACAGAACAGGAAATGGTCTGCAGTGATGCCCAGAACCTTTGTGACTCAGATTCAGGCCGTGAGGACCAAGTTTCTGAGCATAATGTTGACCCTTTGTCACAAACTGTAACACCTGTGGTTATAGACAATGAGGAACATACTGATGAAGATGAGACGCAGATACCCGATTGGGATGACAACTTAAATATTCCGTCAGGGCAAGAAGAGGCTCGGTCTGAGGGGGAGGGGGAGTGCAAACACAACAATTGATGATGACGTTCTAGATCCCACCTACTGTCAACCCCCAGTCAGGCACTCGAGGAGGTCAACAGAGGCGGTGGAGGAGGATGCAACCGACGACGAAGTTACCTTGCGCCTTCCTGGACAGAGTCGGAGCACTGGTAGCACGTCTACAACTGCATCCTCAGCCACCACTCTGCCTATGAGCATTATTCGGGGTGGATCAACAGGTCGCATGGCCTCTAAGCCTTGCCTAGCCTGGTCCTTTTTTCACATCGAAAAAGATCGCCCAACTCATGTGATATGTAACATTTGTCATGATTCTCTTAGTAGAGGTCAAAAGCTCAGCAGTTTGACAACTTCTTCCATGAATCGTCACATGAATAAATATCATAAGTCCCGGTGGGAAGCTCACCGTGCTGCAATGCGGCCTAGCGGAGCGAACCATCCACCGCCCGCCCCTTCCACTGCATCCGCGCGCTCTTCATCTTCTAGGACTGTGGGGACAGCTGCCACACCTGTTTTTCCACGCAAAACTTCCACCACTGTAACCGCAACAGGCAGTTTGCTTGTAAGGTCGTCAGTTGGTTTGGAAGGGGAAACAAGTGAGTGTGTACAGCTCTCTCAGACATCGATAGCACCAACGTTGGATGAAGGCAACATCATGTCTCCGCCTGCACTTTCCTCACAAACCTGCATTTTTCCAGGGACACCCTACTCAACACCGTCTACACACAGCAGCCAGATCTCTGTCCCTCAGATGTGGTCAAATAAAAGGCCACTTCCTCCGACCCATGACAAAGCTAAGAGGTTGACTCTATCCCTCTGTAAGCTGTTGGCTACCGAAATGCTGCCTTTCCGCCTAGTGGACACACAGGATTTTAGAGACCTTATGTCTGTCGCTGTGCCCCAGTACCAGATGCCTAGTCGCCACTACTTCTCTAAGAAAGGTGTGCCCGCGCTACACCAGCATGTCGCACACAACATCACCGCTTCCTTGAGAAACTCTGTGTGTGAACGGGTGCATTTCACCACCGATACTTGGACCAGTAAGCATGGACAGGGACGTTACATGTCGCTGACTGGGCACTGGGTAACTATGGTGATAGATGGTGAAGGGTCTGCTGCACAAGTCTTGCCGTCCCCACGACTTGTGTGTCAATCCTCTGTCTGTCCAAGTTCCGCCACTGCTTCTGCATCCTCCACCTCATCTGGGTCCTCCACCTCCGCCCCAAGCCTGCCTGGTCAGGCCACCAGCGTTCTCACTGCGCAGAAGGAATCACGCACCCCTCATTACTATGCTGGCAGCAGAGCGCAACGGCATCAGGCGGTCTTTAGCTTGACATGTCTTGGTAATAAGAGTCACACAGCTGAGGAGTTGTGGTCAGCTTTGCGGTCCGAGTTTAATAAATGGTTGTCTCCACTCAAACTGCAGCCTGGTAAGGCCGTGTGCGACAATGCTGCAAACCTGGGTGCGGCACTTCGCCTGGGCAAGGTGACACACGTACCTTGTATGGCTCACGTGTTGAACCTTGTCGTGCAGCAATTTTTAACACACTATCCCGGCCTAGATGGCCTTCTGAACAGGGCACGAAAACTGTCAGCTCACTTCCGCCGTTCAAGCGCCGCAGCAGAGCGACTTGCATCGCTCCAGAAGTCTTTCGGCCTGCCGGTTCATCGCCTGAAATGCGATGTGGCGACACGCTGGAATTCAACTCTCCACATGTTACAGCGACTGTGGCAGCACCGCAGAGCCCTGGTGCAATACGTCATGACGTATAGCCTGGGCCAACGAGATGCAGAGGTGGGGCAGATCACCCTGATGGAGTGGTCTCAGATCAAGGACCTATGCACCCTTCTGCACAGTTTCGACATGGCGACGAATATGTTTAGCTCTGACAATGCCATTATCAGCATGACGATTCCAGTCATTTACATGCTGGAGCACACGCTAAACACTATTCGGAGTCAGGGGGTGGGACAACATGAAGGGGAGGAACTACAGGAGGATTCATATGCGCAAGGGACAACAACATCACGAAGGTCCAGACGTTCATCATCACCAACGCAGCAGGCATGGGACCATGGGGGACAGGGATCGACAAGGGCGCATAGTAGCAGGCGAAATGTTGAGCAAGGTGCAGGAGAACATGAAGAAATGGAGGACGAACTGTCCATGGACATGGAAGACTCAGCGGATGAGGGAGACCTTGGTCAAATTTCAGTTGAAAGAGGTTGGGGTCAGATGTCAGAGGAAGAAAGAACGGGTAGCACCTCTATGCCACAAACACAGCATGGACTTGGTCCGCATGGCTGCGCAAGACACATGAGTGCCTTTTTGTTGCACTACCTCCAACATGACAGTCGTATTGTCAAAATTAGAAGTGATGATGACTACTGGATTGCCACACTATTAGATCCCCGGTACAAGTCCAAATTTTGTGACATAATTCCAGCCATAGAAAGGGACGCACGTATGCAGGAGTATCAGCAGAAGCTGTTACTAGATCTTAGCTCGGCTTTTCCACCAAACAACCGTGCAGGTGCAGGGAGTGAATCTCCCAGTTGTAACTTGACAAACATGGGACGGTCTCGTCATCTTCAACAGTCTACCCGTACCAGTAGGACCTTTTCTGGTGCCGGTAACAGCAATTTTATGGAATCTTTTCATAATTTTTTTAGACCCTCTTTTGCAAGGCCACCAGAGACAACAAGTCTGACACATAGTCAACGGCTGGAGAGGATGATACAGGAGTATCTCCAAATGAACATCGATGCCATGACTGTGCAACTGGAGCCTTGCTCCTTTTGGGCTTCAAACCTACAAAAATGGCCAGAGCTCGCAACTTACGCCTTGGAGATTTTGTCGTGTCCAGCTGCCAGCGTTGTCTCTGAACGTGTATTCAGTGCTGCTGGGTGTGTGCTGACAGATAAGCGCACGCGTCTGTCCAGTGACAATGTGGACAGACTGACGTTCATCAAAATGAACAAGTCATGGATCCAGAAGGAATTTACTACCCCTGTGTCATCCTGGGGAGAGTAAATGCTTGTGGATTTGGAATGTGCTTGATGCAAATCAAAACATCCTGTTTGCAACTAGGGCCCAAGTGCTGCCACTGATGGGGTGGGTGTCTGTGTGGCCCAATTTTTGGAAAAAAGGGAGACTCCGCTTGGAGTAACCCTTGCTTGCTGTGTTTTTAAAAGAAGCCAAGATGAACAGAGCTGGGATCAGGAAAGACTTTGCTACCTACCCCGGTGTCATCCTGGGGACGGCTAAGAATAGCGTATTTTTGAATGTGCTTGATGCAAATCAAAACATCCTGTTTGCAACTAGGGCCCAAGTGCTGCCACTGATGGGGTGGGTGTCTGTGTGGCCCAATTTTTGGAAAAAAGGGAGACTCCGCTTGGAGTAACCCTTGCTTGCTGTGTTTTTAAAAGAAGCCAAGATGAACAGAGCTGGGATCAGAAAAGACTTTGCTACCTACCCGGTGTCATCCTGGGGACGGCTAAGAATAGCGTATTTTTGAATGTGCTTGATGCAAATCAAAACATCCTGTTTGCAACTAGGGCCCAAGTGCTGCCACTGATGGGGTGGGTGTCTGTGTGGCCAATTTTTGGAAAAAAGGGAGACTCCGCTTGGAGTAACCCTTGCTTGCTGTGTTTTTAAAAGAAGCCAAGATGAACAAGTCATGGGTCAGCAAAGACTTTGCTACCTACCCCGGTGTCATCCTGGGGACGGCTAAGAATAGCGTATTTTTGAATGTGCTTGATGCAAATCAAAACATCCTGTTTGCAACTAGGGCCCAAGTGCTGCCACTGATGTGGTGGGTGTCTGTGTGGCCCAATTTTTGGAAAAAAGGGAGACTCCGCTTGGAGTAACCCTTGCTTGCTGTGTTTTTAAAAGAAGCCAAGATGAACAGAGCTGGGATCAGGAAAGACTTTGCTACCTACCCCGGTGTCATCCTGGGGACGGATAAGAATGGCGTATTTTTGAATGTGCTTGATGCAAATCTAGCTGTGAAGTGTACAACTGGGGCACAACTGCTGCCACTGAATGGGTGGGTGTGTGTGGGGCCCAATTTTGGAAAAAAGGGGAGACTCCGCTTGGAGTAACCCTTGCTTACATTGTTTTTAAAAGAAGCCAAGATGAACAAGTCATGGGTCAGCAAAGACTTTGCTACCTACCCCAGTGTCATCCTGGGGACGGCTAAGAATAGCGTATTTTTGAATGTGCTTGATGCAAATCAAAACATCCTGTTTGCAACTAGGGCCCAAGTGCTGCCACTGATGGGGTGGGTGTCTGTGTGGCCCAATTTTTGGAAAAAAGGGAGACTCCGCTTGGAGTAACCCTTGCTTGCTGTGTTTTTAAAAGAAGCCAAGATGAACAGAGCTGGGATCAGGAAAGACTTTGCTACCTACCCCGGTGTCATCCTGGGGACGGCTAAGAATAGCGTATTTTTGAATGTGCTTGATGCAAATCAAAACATCCTGTTTGCAACTAGGGCCCAAGTGCTGCCACTGATGGGGTGGGTGTCTGTGTGGCCCAATTTTTGGAAAAAAGGAGACTCCGCTTGGAGTAACCCTTGCTTGCTGTGTTTTTAAAAGAAGCCAAGATGAACAGAGCTGGGATCAGGAAAGACTTTGCTACCTACCCCGGTGTCATCCTGGGGACGGCTAAGAATAGCGTATTTTTGAATGTGCTTGATGCAAATCAAAACATCCTGTTTGCAACTAGGGCCCAAGTGCTGCCACTGATGGGGTGGGTGTCTGTGTGGCCCAATTTTTGGAAAAAAGGGAGACTCCGCTTGGAGTAACCCTTGCTTGCTGTGTTTTTAAAAGAAGCCAAGATGAACAGAGCTGGGATCAGGAAAGACTTTGCTACCTACCCCGGTGTCATCCTGGGGACGGCTAAGAATAGCGTATTTTTGAATGTGCTTGATGCAAATCAAAACATCCTGTTTGCAACTAGGGCCCAAGTGCTGCCACTGATGGGGTGGGTGTCTGTGTGGCCCAATTTTTGGAAAAAAAGGGAGACTCCGCTTGGAGTAACCCTTGCTTGCTGTGTTTTTAAAAGAAGCCAAGATGAACAGAGCTGGGATCAGGAAAGACTTTGCTACCTACCCCGGTGTCATCCTGGGGACGGCTAAGAATAGCGTATTTTTGAATGTGCTTGATGCAAATCAAAACATCCTGTTTGCAACTAGGGCCCAAGTGCTGCCACTGATGGGGTGGGTGTCTGTGTGGCCCAATTTTTGGAAAAAAGGGAGACTCCGCT
Source organism: Anomaloglossus baeobatrachus (assembly GCF_048569485.1). Classification (NCBI taxonomy): domain Eukaryota; kingdom Metazoa; phylum Chordata; class Amphibia; order Anura; family Aromobatidae; genus Anomaloglossus; species Anomaloglossus baeobatrachus. The sequence goes on along the minus strand of NC_134355.1, from coordinate 79,918,393 downwards.
TGGAGTAACCCTTGCTTACATTGTTTTTAAAAGAAGCCAAGATGAACAAGTCATGGGTCAGCAAAGACTTTGCTACCTACCCCGGTGTCATCCTGGGGACGGCTAAGAATAGCGTATTTTTGAATGTGCTTGATGCAAATCAAAACATCCTGTTTGCAACTAGGGCCCAAGTGCTGCCACTGATGTGGTGGGTGTCTGTGTGGCCCAATTTTTGGAAAAAAGGGAGACTCCGCTTGGAGTAACCCTTGCTTGCTGTGTTTTTAAAAGAAGCCAAGATGAACAGAGCTGGGATCAGGAAAGACTTTGCTACCTACCCCGGTGTCATCCTGGGGACGGATAAGAATGGCGTATTTTTGAATGTGCTTGATGCAAATCTAGCTGTGAAGTGTACAACTGGGGCACAACTGCTGCCACTGAAGGGGTGGGTGTGTGGGGCCCAATTTTTGGAAAAAAGGGAGACTCCGCTTGGAGTCACCTTGCGGTGTTTTACATGACTTTAGAAGGGCGTGCCATGCCTATATCTGTGTGTCCTCCTCTT